>NC_138901.1:36918507-37626007 GCF_965194825.1 Balaenoptera physalus
CCTTTTCTTCTGAGCCATGTGGCTGACAGGGTCTTGGTGATCAGGCCAGGTGTCAGGCCGGTGCCTCTGAGGTGGGAGAGCCGAGTTCAGGACATTGGTCCACCAGAGACTTCCCAGCCCCACAAAGTATCAAATGACAAAAGCTCTCCCAGAGATCTCCAACTCAACGTTAAGACCCAGCTCCACTCAACAACCAGCAAGCTACAGTGATGGACACCCTATGCCAAACAACTAGCAAGACAGAAACACAAACCCACCCATTAGCACAGAGGCTGCCTAAAATCATGATAAGATCACAGACATCCCAAAACACACCACCAGACATGCTCCTGCCCACCAGAAAGACAAGACCCAGCCTCATCCATTAGAACACAGGCACCAGTCGCCTCCACCAGGAAGCCTACACAACCCACTAAACCAACCTTACCCACTGAGAGCAGACACCAAAAACCATGGGAACTATGAAACTGCAGCCTGCAAAATGGAGACCCCAAACACAGTAGTTAAGCAAAATGAGAAAACAGAGAAATACACAGCAGATGAATGAGCAAGGCAAAAACCCACTAGACCAAACAAATGAAGAGGAAATAGGCAGTCTAACTGAGAATGAATTCAGAGTAATGATAGTAAAGATATCCAAAATCTTGGAAATATAATGGAGAAAATACAAGAAATGATTAACAAGGAACTAGAAGAACTAAAGAGCAAACAAACAATGATGAACAACACAATAAATGCAATTAAAAATTCTCTAGACGGCATCAATAGCAGAATAACTGAGGCAAAAGAACAGATAAGTGACCTGGAAGATAAAATAGTGGAAATAACTACCACAGGGCAGAAAAAAGAAAAAAGAATGAAAAAAGTTGAGAACAATGTCAGAGACCTCTAGGAGAACATTAAATGCACCAACATTCATATTATACGGGTCCCAGAAGAAGAAGAGGAAAAAAAAAAGGGACTGAGAAACTATTTGAAGAGATTATAATTGAAAACTTCCCTAATATGGGTAAGGAAATAGACAATCAAGTCCAGGAAGCACAGAGAATCCAATACAGGAAAAATCCAAAGAGAAACATGCCAAGACACATATTAATCAAACTATCAAAAATTAAATACAAAGAAAAAAATTACAAGCAGCAAGGGAAAAGCAACAATTAATATACAAGGGAATCCTCATAAGGTTAAAAGCTGAGCTTTCAGCAGAAACTCTGCAAGCCAGAAGGGAGTAGCAAAACATATTTAAAGTGATGAAATGGAAAAACCTACAACCAAGATTACTCTACTCAACAAGGATCTCATTCAGATTTGATGGAGAAATTAAAACCTTTACAGACAAGCAAAAGTTAAGAGAATTCAGCACCATCAAACCAGCATTACAAGAAATGCTAAAGGAACTTCTCTAGGCAGGAAACACAAGAGAAGGAAAAGACCTACAAAAACAAGTTCAAAACAATTTAGAAAATGGTAATAGGAACATACATGTCGATAATTACGTTAAATGTAAATGGATTAATTGCTCCAACCAAAAGTCATACAATGGCTGAATGGATACAAAAACAAGACCCATATATATGCTGTCGACAAGAGACCCACTTCAGACCTAGGGACACATACAGACTGCAACTGAAGGGATGGAAGATACTCCATGCAAATGGAAATCAAAAGAAAGCCGTAGCAGCAATTCTCATATCAGACAAAATAGACTTCAAAATAAAGACTATTACAAGAGACAAAGAAGGACACTACATAATGATCAAGGAATCAATCCAAGTAGAAGATATAACAATCGTAAATATTAATGCACCCAACATAGGAGCACCACAATACATAAGGCAAATGCTAACAGCCATAAATGGGGAAATTGACAGTAACACAATCATAGTAGGCAACGTTAACACCCCACTTTCACCAATGGACAGATCATCCAAACTGAAAATAAATAAGGAAACACAACCTTTAAATGACACATTAAGCAAGATGGACTTAGTTGATCTTTATAGGACATTCCATCCAAAAACAATAGAATACACTTTCTTCTCAAGTGCACATGGAACATTCTCCATGATAGATCATATCTGGGTTCACAAATCAAACCTTGGTAAATTTAAGAAAATTGAAATCATATCAAGTATCTTTTCCGACCACAATGCTATGAGACTAGATATCAATTACAAGAAAAAATCTGTGAAAAATACAAACTCATGGAGGCTAAACAATACACTAGTAAATAACCAAGAGATCACTGAAGAAATCAAAGAGGAAATATAAAAATGCGTAGAAACAAATGACAATGAAAACACGACAACACAAAACCTATGGGATGCAGCAAAAGCTAAGAGGGAAGTTTATAGGAATACAATCCTACCTCAAGAATCAAGAAATATCTCAAATAAACAACCTAACCTTATACCTAAAGCAATTAGAGAAAGAAGAACAAAAAAAATAATAATAAAAAAAGGAAAGTTAGCAGAAGAAAAAAATCATAAAGATCAGATCACAAATAAATGAAAAAAAAATGAAGGAAACGATAGCAAAGATCAATAAATCTAAAAGCTGGTTATATGAGAAGATAAACAAAATTGATAAACCATTAGCCAGACTCATCAAGAAAAAAGGGAGAAGACTGATATCAGCAGAATTAGAAATAAAAAAGGAGAAGTAACACCTGACACTGCAGAAACACAAAGCATCATGAGAGATTACTACAAGCAACTCTATGCCAATAAAATGGACAATCTGGAAGAAATGGACAAATTCTTAGAAAAACACAACCTTCCAAGACTGAAATTGAGACTGTAATTAAAAATATTCCAACAAACAAAAGTCCAGGACCAGATGTCTTCACAGGTGAATTCTATCAAACATTTAGAGGAGAGCTAACACCTACCATTCTCAAACTCTCCCAAAATATAGGAGACGGAGGAACACTCCCCAACTCACTCTACAAGGCCATCATCACCCTGATACCAAAACCAGACAAAGATGTCACAAAAAAAGAAAACTACAGGCCAATATCCTTTATGAACATAGACGCAAAAATCCTTAACAAAATATTAGCAAAGAGAATCCAACAGCACATTAAAAGGATCATACACGATGATCAAGTGGCATTTATCCCAGGAATGCAAGGATTCTTCAATATACACAAATCCATGTGATAAACCATATTAACAAACTGAAGGAGAAAAACCATATGATCATCTCAATAGACACAGAAAAAGCTTTTGACAAAATTCAACACTGCTTTATGATAAAAAAACCCTCCAGAAAGTAGGCATAGAGGGAACTTACATCAACATAATAAAGGCCATACATGACAAATCTACAGCCAACATCGTCCTCAATGGTGAAAAACTGAAACCATTTCCACTAAGATCAGGAACAAGACAAGGTTGCCCACTCTCACCACTATTATTCAACATAGTTTTGGAAGTTTTAGCCACAGCAAGTAGAGAAGAAAAAGAAATAAAAGGAATCCAAATCGGAAAAGAAGAAGTAAAACTGTCACTCTTTGCTGATGACATGTTATTATACATAAAGAATCTTAGAGATGCTGCCAGAAAACTACTAGAGCTAATCAATGAATTTGGTAAAGTAGCAGGGTACAAAATTAATGCACAGAAATCTCTTGCATTCCTATACACGAATGATGAAAAATCTGAAAGAGAAATTAAGGAAACACTCCCATTTGCCATTACAACAAAAAGAATAAAATACCTAGGAATAAACTTACCTAAGGAGACAAAAGACATGTATGCAGAAAACTATAAGACACTGATGAAAGAAATTAAAGATGATACAAACAGATGGAGAGATATACCATGTTCTTGGATTGGAAGAATCAACACTGTGAAAATGACTGTCTACCCAAAGCAATCTACAGATTCAATGCAATCCCTATCCAGCTACCAATGGCATTTTTCACGGAGCTAGAACAAAAAATTTCACAATTTGTATTTCACAAAGGACCCTGAATAGCCAAAGCAATTTTGAGCAAGAAAAATGGAGCTGGAGGAATCAGGCTCTCTGACTTCAGACAATACAACATAGTTACAGTAATGAAGACAGTATGGTACTGGCACAAAAACAGAAATATAGATCAATGGAACAGGATAGAAAGCCCAGAGATAAACCCACGCACATATGGTCACCTTATCTTTGATAAAGGAGGCAAGAATATACAATGGAGAAAAGACAGCCTCTTCAATAAATGGGAAAAATGGGACAGCTGCATGTAAAAGAATGACATTAGAACACTCCCTAACACATACACAAAAATAAACTCAAAATGGATTAAAGACCTAAGTGTAACACCAGACAATATAAAACTCTTAGAGGAAAACATAGGCAGAACACTCTATGACATACATCACAGCAAGATCCTTTTTGACCCCCCTCCTAGAGAAATGGCAATAAAAACAAAAATAAACAAATGGGACCTAATGAAACTTAAAAGCTTTTGCACAACAAAGGAAACCATAAACAAGACGAAAAGAGAACCCTCAGAATGGGAGAAAATATTTGCAAACAAAGCAACTGACAAAGGATTAATCTCCAAAATATACAAGCAGCTCATGCAGCTCAATATCAAAAAAAACAAACAACCCAATAAAAAATGGGCAGAAGACCTAAATAGACATTTCTCCAAAGAAGATATATGGATTGCCAACAAACACATGAAAGGATGCCCAACATCACTAATCATTAGAGAAATGCAAACCAAACCTACAATGAAGTATCACCTCACACTGGTCAGAAGGGTCATCATCAAAATATCTACAAATAATAAATGCTGGAGAGGGTGTGGAGAAAAGGGAACCCTCTTGCACTGTTAGAGGGAATGTAAATTGATACAGCCACTATGGAGAAGAGTAGGGAGGTTCCTCAAAAAAGTTAAAATAGAACTACCATACGACCCAGCAATCTCACTACTGGACATATACCCTGAGAAAACCATAATTCAAAAAAAGTCATTTACCACAATGTTCATTGCAGCTCTATTTACAATAGCCAGGACATGGAAGCAACCTAAGTGTCCATCGACAGATGAATGGATAAGAATATGTGACACATATGTACAATGGAATATTACTCAGCCATAAAAAGAAACGAAACTGAGTTATTTGTAGCGAGGTGGATGGACCTAGAGACTGTCATACAGAGTGAAGTAAGTCAGAAAGAGAAAAACAAATACCGTATGCTAACACATATATATGAAATCTAAAAAACATAAATAAAATGGTTCTGAAGAACCTAGAAGCAGGACAGGAATAAAGATGCAGATGTAGAGAATGGACTTGAGGACACGGGGAGGAGGAAGGGTAAGCTGGGACAAAGTGAGAGTGTGGCATGGACATATATACACTACCAAATGTAAAATAGATAGCTAGTGGGAAACAGCTGCATAGCACAGGGAGATCAGCTCGGTGCTTTGTGACCACTTAGAGGGGTGGGATAGTGAGGGTGGGAAGGAGACAGAAGAGGGAGGAGATATGGGGATGTATGTATATGTATAGTTGATTCACTTTGCTATACAGCAGAAACTAACACACCATTGTAAAGCAATTATACTTCAATAAAGATATTTTAAAAAAAGAAAGAATCCATCTGCCAGTGCAGGGGACATGGGTTCGATCTCTGGTCTGGGAAGATTCCTCATGCCACGGAGCAACTAAGCCCGTGTACCACAACTACTGAGCCTGCGCTCTGGAGCCTGTGAGCCACAACTCCTGAAGCCTGTATGCCACAATTACTGAAGCTTGTGCACCTAGATCCTGTGTTCTGAACAAGAGAAGCCACCACAATGATTAACCCTTGCACTGCAACGAAGAGTAGCCCCTGCTCACTGCAACCAGAGAAAGCACGTGCACAGCAACAAAGACGCAAAGCAGCCAATAAATAAATAAATAAATAAATAAATAAATAAATAAATAAATAAATAAATACATTAAAATCTATTTAAAAAAAATGTTTGGTAAGAGACTACCTTTTCCCCATTGTATGTTCTTGCCTCCTTTGCTGTAGATTAATTGACCATACAAGCATGCATTTGTTTCTAGGCTTTCTCTTACATTCTATTGATATATGTGTCTATTTTCATGCCATATTTTTTTTATTACTATTGCTTTGTAGTATAGTTTGAAATCAGGGATTGTGATACCTCCAGCTTTGTTGTTTTTTAAAAGAAAGATTGCTTTTGCTGACCTGAATGTTGCTGCAGATGTCTTCAATATAGAGCATATGCATTTACATTTATAAAATTTAAGAAATGTATTCTAAAGCACAACTGTACTGAGAGATTTCAGATAAGAGATCATGGATGTCTAAGAGCCAGACTTCAGGAAAGGGGTCAGGACTAAAAATATAAATGTGAAAGGCATCATTTTATAGATGGCATTTTGTTAAAGCTAAGTGGTTGGGTATTATCTGGTGGTGAGAAGAGGAATAAGGATTGAATTGTATCTCATGCCACTGTTTAGAGTGATGACCTGGGAGAACAACAAAGAGATTGTCCAGAAAGTAAATGAAGAAGGTGTTTCAAGAGCACTGCAGGAAGGCATGATCAGCTGTGTGGAATGTAGCTAATAGGTCAGGAAAGTTGAGGATTGAGCCTGTGAAAGAAAAGCAGCAGGAACATTGAGCATCCTTGCTCGTTTTCATCATCACTGGGAGGGTTCACTATACAGACAGCCATTCTTGATACATGTTTGATTCTGTATCTGAAATGATTGCATCATAGTCACTTCTTTGACACACTACTTAAATTACTGACATTCCTGGATGTGAGAGCTATGTCATGGAAGCAGTTAGTACAGTCAAAAAACACAAACTTCAAACACAGATGGACCTGGGTTCAAAACCCACATCTGATTGGGTTACCCACATCATCATAAATCAACCTCAGACAAGTTATGTAACATTGCTGTATCTCATTTTCTTACCTGAAAAATGAGGCTATTAATAGCAATCTCAAATGTGTGTTAAAGATTAAAAGAAATAACCTACATAAAGGGCTTTAGCACATAACAGGTCCTCAAGTTCTTCCTCTTTTCTAGGGAAAGTGGACAACCTGTAAACGTAAAGCATGGTGGTAAGGCAAAGCATGCACCGAATGAGACCACAGGAGACGTGGACTGGGGCTTTGGCCCCAGTAGCTATATTATGTGAAACTCCGTAACTCACATCATATATAAACTTTAGAATCAAAGATCAACAGCCAACAGATACAAACTAGCACGTTTGGTTTGATTGGAACAATATTTTAGTTCGTTGTTTGGTTAGTATGTATCACTCTCTAGTTTGCCACAGTTCATACTTTCCTCAGGGCATCACTCATTTAATTTGCCTGCCTGTCCCTGAATCAATTTGTTTGCTGCCCCTGGAGTAAATCATCTTTCGGGTCCCTTCATTTAGAGTATTTTATAAGTTTTGTAGCTAGCACTCCAAGATGTCCTTGTTCAAGGCATGTTTATGTATAGAACGCTGTAAACACAAAGCTTAGGGTCTACATGCTTTTCAACACACTGCAGAAAGTTTTAGACCTGAAAACAAAATGATTGCCTCTCAAATAAGAAAGATGAACAGAAAAATTAAATTGTAGAAGTTTTTGCACACAAAATATATAACGGCATAGCAACCATTCAACTACAACTGGGTTAAAGTAGTTTAATATTAAAAATAAAGTTTATGTCACAAGAATAAAACTAATAATTTATTTATTGGGCAATTTGGAACTAGAGAAATTTATCAAAGCTCTTTTTAAATTTTTAGGGCAAATTGCATTTCATTTTAATATGGAGGCATAAGATGGAGTTCTTTATGAACTATAGTTGCTTTTCTGTTCTTTTGTCAGTCTTCTTGGGAAATGTATCCAATAGCTTTTGACTTTCTTCGTCCATTTCCTCCACAGATTTCTCCAAGTTAACAGAGGAATGAGGAAGGAAATGGTTACAGATGCTTCTTATTCATGCACTTTTACCTTACTGTACATCTTTACGTCCTTAAAATTTATCACATTGTAGGTGCTCAATAATGTTTATTGGCTTAAACATCTGCTGAAGGGAAGGCACAGATAGCAGGACTCAGTTGCCTGGAAGGGGTATAAAATATAAGGTTTTAGTTGGTTCTTTATAAGATATATGAACTCTGACATTGCTCTGGGAAGTAGTATTCCCAGCATCCCTTAATTTTAATAGGGGACACATGACACAGTTGCTACCAAAGAGGCATAGGTATGAGTCTGCTCAGGTTTCTGGAAAAGCTTTTACTTTTTTGACTTAATGGGAAAGATGCAGCTGGGTGGCCTTCCTCTTCCTGCCTTGAATCCACGTGTAATATCTGGAGGAGTGGATGACACGTTGACAACATAAGCTGATAAGCCAACATGCTGGAGTTGGTGGAGTGGAGAGGCTGGAAGACACTGAGTCCTTGATGTCATTGACAAACTGCTGCCCTGGGCTTAGATCACATACTTCCGCATTGCTTATTATGAGAAAATTAAACCCAATTTGTGTAAGTCACAGAAAATCGGGGGGGGGGTTGTTTCTTTTTTTGTTTTTTGTTTTTAACTTGCACCCCAAAATATGTCTGATTGTTATACCATGGGAAGGGATGGTAAAAATAGAAGGGAAATGAAGGTCTTTGGCATTAGGGTCATTCAGAAACTCTGAAGCTAAGAAGCTGGAGGAGTATTCTGGAAGCAAAGTGACTGTTTAGATATACAGCTAAAAATCAAGTAAGTAAAGCATTTAAGAAAACCTCCATGGTTGGGGAAGTGGGGGATGGGAACTAGATATTTACACCCTGAAGTCCAAAATATCCAAGTGGATGATGGAACTATCAGATACTCACTGGGGACTACCTCAGTCCAGGATCACAGGTACCAGAGATGATACAGGAATAGACCTTAGTACAAAGGAAATGATGCCCCTTATAATATTCATCTATGCATCTCAATTTTCTTAGCAATTTTGGCAGGAGTATGGATGGTAGATTATGAAGGTGAACTCCTTAGAATTGCATGAAATAAAGATTTTCTCTGGTCAAGTCATAAAATATTCCCCACTAGACTGTGAGATACTTAAGGGGAGGAAGGGAGGTGGGGAGAAGAAGGTGTTTGTGCATATTGGACTTGAGGGACTGTGGGACAGGGATTTGGAGATGACTCCCAGGCAAATGTATATATAGCTGGGAAGTGTTTAGACTGCTTTAACGTGATTTATGAAAAATAATTTATTTTGGAAAGGCAATTGGGGAAGGAAGTTATTTTTGTCCTGTGGCTATTTACAATAAATATGTAATCCAGAGGTTTACAAAAGCTTGGTATCCTTAAGGCACATATTTAGAATTTGTTTTCCAGTTTTGTCAGTTCTTTTGGCATTAGAGAAGCCACTCAGTTCATTGTGACATGGTGCCTTTCATTTCCATGCCTGTCACTGAGTTCTGTTTCTTCAGCAGAGACATAATCACCAGCAGTGGGGTATAGGATGACTCACTGCATCTGTGGGCCTCAGTTTCCACACTTGAAAACAAGGCAATGGAAGTAGTTTTTCACGAAAGTGCCTTCCAGCTCTGACATCCTATGGTCCTGGAATTCTACAACACAGATGTTATTACCTCTCAGTCCCGATAAGCAGGTAACTGACTTGACCCGACTCATTTTCCAGAAATGGAAAGTCAGGCATCCTCTGAGGGTAGATAGGTTGCATCAACTTTCTTAGATAAAGGATAACTCATCAATGTTAATATAGTAACTCTGGTATATGAATTTGCATCCTGTAGAATTTTAAAACATAAATAAAAGTCTTTTTTTCTTTGAAGTCTGAGATCAAATATATCTCTACTGAGAAGGAGAGTGAAATTGGAATTGTCCTAAAAGCTCAATGTCTACAACTTGACTCAAGTAAATGACCTTAAATTAGCTGCCTTGTTTTATAAAATCTGGACAAGAAAATCCTCTCATTCAGAATTATATAGCTCTAATCAAATATCTGCTGCATGCCATAATCTTTTCTAGGTCCTTTCATAGTTTCATTATCCACTAGACAATTATCAACTCCAAAGGATATCTGTTTTTATACATTCTTGTATTTACAGAACCTAGTACAGCACCTGGCACATTAAAGACACCCACAAATATTTAAGGTATTTGTGGTAACAATTACTTCCTGTGAAACTTAAAATAGCAATTTGAGGTAGGTAACTACTACTATTATCTTTATTGCGCAAACTGAGGCTCAAAGAAGTCAGAAAATCTGGTGCCAATGTCACAGACAGACATTGGCAGAGCTATGGCTTGAATCTAAGCATCTTAGTTCCAAAGACAGTACCTTTTCCACTAACTAGATTGTGCCTTCCTACCATGGCTTTCCACCTATTTGCTGCTTCCTTAATACTCCAAACTGTGCAAATAGATTTTCAACTAGAATATGGAAATGATCAGCCTCTGATAAGACAGGATTTTTTGTTTAAAACATTTTGCAACAAAAGATAGCTTTCCTTGAGGCTAGCTTAGAGTAATAAATATGCCCCAATACAATCTCACAGAGAACAGGAAAGAGTTAAAAGACTGACAAAGAACAAGTATACAGAGATGGAGGATTCTGAGAAGAGGATAGGAGACACCAAAGGTAAGAGCTATGGGAGAAACAAGAAATAAAAGCTAATGCTAATGGATATAGGTATACATATAGCTGATTCACTTCACTGTACAGCAGAAACTAACACAACATTGTAAAGCAATTTTACTCCAATTAAAAAAAAAATTATGCCATAGGACAATAAAAAAAAAAAAAAAACTAATGCAAAATTGCAGAGGAGTCATTCCCCAAAGTCCAATGCCCCTATGAACCAGATGGGCTGAGACGCAATCATTATTTTTTTCCTTTATTTTGAACTCTATGGGTGCTTGAGTGACAAGCAATAATGTTATTTAGAATGGGATCTGTTCATCTCTCGAATTCATTTGTGAAATTCTTGGGTTACAAACCCAATGACAGAGCTATACCATTAATACTCAGTTATATCAAGCAGTCTTTCATCAACTGCCAGTTTGACTTTAATATTACTAAAACTTCTATGAAACCCAGTTTTCTAGAATTTGAATGAAGTTGGCTGGGTCAGCTCATCACCCTTTCTTTCTTCAATTACCCATGTATTGGGGGAGTTCTTCTCTTCCTCTGTCAAATATTTACTGAGCTCCCAACCCCCTAAAAACTACCAAGTACCTTCAAGGTTTCAACTGAATAATCCCTTCTTCATGAACCCAAGGAGTCTAACAATTGGTTTTGTTACAGTTAACCAGTTTTGCCATGAACTAAAAAGTTTGGCTTCGTTGAGACATTATGTGTCAAGTGATATCCACCATACTAAGGGATTATACCAGCCATCTCTCCTTTACCTTTTGGATGTAGGAAAAGGATAAGTAGTAAATTTTAAAACATTAGTTGGAAAAAAAAATCAAACCAAAATTGTCTTTCAAACTCAGGTTACTCTACATTCTGTATAAAAATTTAGATGTTATCTTCCTGACTTGGTTTGTGTCAGGTTCTGCCAAAATATTAAATAAATGTCTAGAATTCTGAGCTTGAATCATGAATTCAATGCATTGCTTACTAGCTCCAGAACTTTTAAGAAATTACCTAACTTCTCAGTTTTATCATCCATAAAATAATACTTATTGTTATCAGGTGTATTGAACTAGATAAAGGTGAAACACTAACCATGGTAGCTAACACATTGTTTTAAGAAATGTAAGCAATTGCTGTTATTAATTCACAAAGAAACCCACTCTCACTTCTTTTATTCATTCTGGATAGTCAAGCCAATGCTATAACACATGAAAAGACAATTAAAATTTTAAATATTATAAATGAGATAAGATTGTAATTTTTGTACATAATACATATGTAAAAGTCTAAGATTCTATTTAGAATTTATTAAAGTGTAAGATAGTTTAGTAAGCATCTGGATTTCATATTGTATATGTATATATGCAATATATATATTTAATATATACATTTTATATATAGATAGCACATATGGAATCACTTGCATACTAAATTACCATGTATATTTATCTGGAAGTCATATACATATATATACACACACAGACATATATGTGGAATCCAGCTACATACTAAATTATCATATATATTTATATACATTTATATATACACTTTACACCCAACAGTAACCAATTTGAAATATAATACAATATAAGTCATTCACAATGGCAAAATATGTGAGATTCTGTATGTTTTTGCCCTAAGACTTTGATATAACTGATAGAAAAAAGCCAACATAATTAAAGAATGTAGTTTTTTAATGACAAAAGATGAGAAACTTTTTCTTTTAGAACTTTTTACACAAAGCAGGACACAACACAGCTTGTCCCCACTTGAATTCACTGGCTTCACAGTTTTCCTAACGTTCCCCATAACATGTCCATTGTTGTATCAAGGAAACACATTGAGCTATTACATTTTTTTTTAACCAATTGAATTGTTTACTTCTTTTTTTGGTAAGAAATCACATTCCAGTAAATTGACTCACTTTAGTGAGCATGACATGTCTGTAGGATAATTTATGATAGTTTATTTTAGTTTGTCTTTTGGGGCATCAACATCACAGACACATGACCTTTGACAGACAGTATTGGTTCCAAATAACTGTAGTCATTTTTAAGGTTCAAATTGTCACTACTTGGTCACTGGCAACCCCCTCAATAGACTGGCGCATTTATCCTTTGAACTCTACTCTCAAGTACATTAGATGGTATTCTTTTTAACAAAAAGGTGCCTTGGTGTGAACTTTTGTTCTGGGTTTTTTTTTTTCTTTTCAAATGATAAATTATTTACTTTCTAAAGATTTCTGGTTTTTTGGTTTTATTTTTTTGGAATATAGCATTTGACACCAAAAATACTGAGGTTTTTTTTCATATGATCATTCAGGGTGAAAAAGTGATGCACACATTACAAGCAGAAAGGTTACTTTTTTATCAAAAGGTGTGACTTCATTTATATGCACCATCTTTATGCATTTAACTACTTACTGAGTTTCTTTTTACCTTATTCTACATGAGAGTTTGTTTTTCCAAAGTTCACTCCTTTTCCACTAACATGTTAATAATTGTCATAACCGACACCATATTCACATTTCCTTGATGCATACTGACGTAGAGAACCATTATATGGGCTTATAGGGTATTGATTTTTATGAAAGTTTAGGTTATCTAGTTATTATTTTTTCCAAATCTCTACAGTATCTTAAAATATGATCTAAAAATATGATTTATCACTTCTTTCCTACTACACTGGAATCATTGGCCTGCTGTGACTTATATTGTCCCATTTGGAAATGGAAATCCCTGATACACCTTAAAGTGATTCACTTCACATTAATACTCTGCTTAAAACTTCTCAACACAATTACAATAAAATCCAAACTAAAGTTGCCAACAGCTGTCTTCTCTGATCTCATCATTGACTAACTTGTCCTTCATTCACTGCTCTCCTGCTACAGTGGCCCTCTTTCTGCCTTTTGAATGTATGTCCTTCTGCTTCAGGGACTGAGCACTGGCTGTCACCTCTCTCTGGGCCTCTCTCCCTCACATCATTATAAGTCTGACTCTTCTCACTGTTAAGTTTCTTCAAATATCACTTCCTCTTCAGGCATTTCCCAAGCTCCCTAGCTAAAGTACCCACACATAATCTCCTCTTCTCCATCGTCCTGTGTTATCTCTTGCATAGAAACTATCACTTTCTGAAATACTATTTATCTGTCTAAGAATGTGTGTCTGTCTTCCCAGTAAAATGAAAGCTCCATGAGAGTTGAGACCGTTTGTGTTATTCTTCACTGTTTTATGATGCTTGGCACATATTAAGTACTCAATAGATAATTGTTAAAAGTCAAATAAAAGATTGAAACACAAAAAGTAAGTGGAGAAGACAAAATATAGAAAAAGATTATTAAAATCTTTTGCTAGAGAAGGCTTTTCTAAGGATACCACCAAGAGGAGAAGCATAATAGACATATTTGTTTATACATAAAATTGTAAAACTTCTGTCTAGTAAAATTCTCCATAAGAAAAGTTAAAAGAAGAAAATATTTACAGCATATATAATTAACATTGGTAAATATCAGTTCAGATTAACCCAGCCACATGTTTTAAACCTATTTAGAGAAGAGTCATCTTCCTGGTTCAGTTTTGCCCAGACATCGTTTAAAATAAGTATAACAGTAATCATCATAGGAAATGATGCAATACTAAAGGCAAACAGCTCAGTAAGGAAGAGGGCAAGAGTAATGAATAGGCAATTCACACATGCAAATGGACAGTAAAATATATGAAAACACGTTCAAATTTATTAATGATTTAAAAATACATATTTACACAATGAAATATAATTTGCTGTCTATAAAATTGGTAAAAATTTTAAAATATTAGTAACAGGCTAAGCTGTCATTTGTGTGGGGAAAATAGGTTTTCTAATATATAATTGGTGGAAATCTGAATTATAATGACGTTTTTGCAAGCCAATGTGTCAATGTCTATTCAAATTTAATTACACATACCGTTTGACTCAGCAATACATTTCTAAGAATCAATTTATCAATATGCTAAACTATATATACAACATTGTTTATAATAACAATATAGTAACAATCTAAATGTGCAAAAACAGGAAACAGGATAAATAATGCATGGTATACCCATGATGGAATTCTGTGTGACCATTAAAAATAAGTCAGTCTGAATGTACTAACTTACAATGATATCTATGATACATTAAGAGAAAAAACAAGTTGAAGATCAGTATGTACTCTGAGTCCCTTATTGGAAAGGACATTCTAATCTGCAGATACAAGACTCCTGACTAATTATGACTAAAATCTCAAAGACACCTTATGATTCTCTATAACAAGAACTCTGGTGGAATTGTTACAGGATTATTTCAACAGTCAATGATGTTAGAGCATTGGGTCAATGACGCCATAATTCTCTTGGCTTTTCCCTCATGGTCACAAAATGATTGCAGCAAATAAAAAGTCTCTGTACCAGCTTCTCAAGATGAAGAGAACAAGGGGAACATGCTTTCTTCTCAAAAATCTGTGGCTTTTTACCCAGCAAGATAATCTCTCATAGGAACCTTCTATAAGATTTGCCCTAATTTCACACAGTCCAGAACTGTGGCACATGGCCATACCTTGCTACACAGAAGCCTGCAACAGTATCATACAAAAGGGAGTGGATTTTATGGCCCATTTAGAGGTATCATAATCTATCCCCAGGGTTAGAGGAGGAGCCTACTATCCTAAAATCAAGAGATCTCTGCCCTCAGAAGCACTGACCATAAAAGAAATGATTGGTAATTTAGACCTCAGTAAATTAAAAACTTCTGCTCTTCAAAAGGCAGCATTAAGAGTATAAAAAAAAAAAGACTGAGAGAACACATTTATAATACATATATCTGATAAAGGACTTGGATCCAGAAGCTATAAATTTTCAACAAAGTAAAAAGAAAAAGATAAATAAGTCAATTTAAAATGGACAAAAGGGTGGGAGGGAGACGAAAGAGGGAGGAGATATGGGGATATATGTATATGTATAGCTGATTCACTTTGTTATAAAGCAGAAACTAACACACCATTGTAAAGTATTATACTCCAATAAAGATATTAAAAAATAAATAAAATAAAATAAAATGGACAAAAGACTTTGACTCCCCAGCATTGAGACTATCCAAGTGGTCAATAAGCTTATGTGAAAAGTTATCAACATCATTACCCATGAAGAAAATTCAAACACAAGTAAAAACCACAATAAAATCCATTATATACCCACCAGAATGGCTAAAATTAAAAATACTAACAATAACAATGCTGGTGAGGATATAGAGCAAGTAGAACTTTTGTACATTTGAGCTGGAAATAAATTGGCTCTGTCACTTTAGAAAATTCTTTGGTAATATCTACTAGCTAAACTTACAAATACTCTAGCCAAATGGCGTTAGGTGTTATGCATTTGTCCTTTATGGTGAATAGACGGAGATGGTAGACACCCAGTGCCCCAGATCTATTTGGGGCCGTAGTAGGAAAAGTTACTGAGGGCTGCAAAGCCTTCTCTAAGCTCATCTCATCAAGATGGAAAAATCCACCAGGAAAACGAATATGCCTGTGAATAACTGAGAGCTGCCTACAGTATATTCGCCTGAAATGACATTTTCTCTCATATGAATGATGAAAAGAGAAGGAAAGCAACTTTAGGGGTCATCTCATTTAGTGCCCTGGCCAATGTGCCAATCTTTTACATAATTCTTATTTTTAAAGAGTCTCAACGGTTGTGTAACAAGTGGAAAATATGCCTTTACTACCAAATAGGGGAGGTGTGCTGTATGGTCAACTGACTAGAAAACAGGCTGTGAAATCTGCCCATTTGTTTACTTTGCCACCTGGAACAGTGCGACTGTGTTTTTGTTTGTGTGTGTTTGTGTGTGTGTGTGTGTGTGCATGTGTGTGTGGGGGGTGGGGGGATGGTGTATGGTGTGTCTGTGGGGGAGAGTTGAAGGGACCGAAAGAGAAAGAGACAGGTGATGTGAGGATTCTGGGTTAAATCCATTTAGCAGCACTTGCTCAGGTTAAGTATTGACATGCCCAACATTGACAGAAAACAAAGAATCTAGATTTTTAACCTCAGTCCTTTCATTCTAGTTTTCTCTGAATCCCAAGAGCATCAAGATAAAGTTCTTAGTTTGTAGGAACACAAGAATAAGATGTTCTGACATGGCTTTCTGCAGACCCCTTTCTGAATCTCTGAAGGCAGCCTACCTTAGCACGGCTGGTTATTATGTTTTCTAGTATTATCCAATGAGTGTTACGTCATTATTTATTGTTACCCCTTAATCTATCACCCTCCGACTACTTCCCTCACTTACTCAACACATACAGTTTGCTCATCTATTTTCCATTAGCTTTTGAGTGTCCAAAGCCTAGATGCCAAGGGAAATAGAAAGGACTCGTGCATGTAAATTCAGATTTTAAAGAATATCTGAGAAGTAGAGCCATGCTTCTTTATTCCTCAGACTAGATAAAGCCCTCAGAGTGGAGAGGAGGGAAGAAAGGGAGTGTATATCGAGTCCATAGACACTGGTCATTCCCAGAGTGAAAGGAGCTCTGTGTGGGGCATCTTGAGCCAAAGCCAGTGTGCAAAAAAGAGAAATTTGCTGCATTTGAGAGTAGAGGGTCCTTATGTCTCACATTTCTGGAGGTCAGCAAGTCCTCAAAGAAGGTGTCATAGGACTAGACTGATAGGACTTTAAATTGGAGTTTCTCAATGTGTAGTGTGATCTAGATGCAGTAGAAAAACTCTCCTGAGAGGCACCCAGAAGAAGAAAAGAGAGAACCAGAACGGAAGGGACCCAACGGCAGGATGAGGATGGCCTTGAACGGATGGACAGCAGAAGGGCAGGGGCATCTCCAAGTAGACTAGCCTTATCACTCATCCATTCCTGGGCCTGCATAAGCCCCCAGGAACTTACACCACCTCTGTGAAAGGCAGAAGATGGGGGACTGAATTCATGAATTGATCGAGACTGATTTCCTGCCACTTTTAAAATCTGAGCTAAAAATAGATATTGAATTACCAAAAAATTAAAGGTTATATATATGCTCTCAAAAGTTTCATCCCCACCCCATAATCATTCAGAAAGTATGACTTTATCTCCTTTTATTGTTACATAATGGGTTCAATTTCAACCACACTTCTCTGAAGCAGAGGTTATTGTTCCAAAAATGCTAAGTGTTAAGGAGACTGATTCCTCAGAAGGTCTTTATTATTTCTTAGAGCCTCCTATTCAGCACTCCAAAAAGGTCCTTGTGGGTGACTGTCTCAGAAGGAGCAGAAAGAGAACTATCCCTGGAGAACCAGGCTGAAATCGCTTCTGGATTAGTCTGCTGTAGGATGCTGGGAAAGGAGAAAACACACATGGGGAAAGCAAATGCAAGGATAAATAAATGTTTCCACACACATCTCTTTCAAACAGCGGGAAAGTTTGCTTTCTTGAAGCGTTAGAGAAGCCAATAAGTGTGGGTGTGCTGTAATGACAGGTATTTTGTGGTGAGTTTGGAATCAACCTAACATTTCACTGTGGCCTGTGGAGTCCCTCGGCAGACATCAGATTAACTGGGAACAGATCAGCACATCAGAGTTGGGAAGAAAGCTCAGAGAGATCACCTAGGCAAACACTGTTCTACCTTCCAAAGCACTCCTACTGTGCACTGAAGCTGGGCCACAAACCAGATGAGTGCCTGGGAGCCAAGGACTGAATGGCACTCCTTTTCTGGAATCCCATACACACACCTTCCCTCACCCCTCTTCCTCCTCCTCCTCCTTCTTTAAATTGTTCCCACTTCAAAGATCAGTGGCTCAGGTTGGGAAGCTTTTCAATGTTCATGATGGGAAATGGAACCTCTTCCCCCATCTTTCTTTCCAGCCTTCCTTTGCCTTTTCTCCATGTGTACTGCAACACTGAGAAGCATGGCTTCTGTTGGCTCACTGCTTTTTTTCTCTTTTGCATTACGGATGCCATCTTACAACTTATTATGTGATCCTTACTGCTCCAAGCACCCAATAAATGTCCTCTCCTTCCTCAATCCACTCTTGGTTTTTATTTAATTGTACCTCTGCTGCACAAAATTGTGTTCTAAAAACATACCAGGGATTTGTTTTAAACAGGTATGATAAGACACGCAGACGTGGCAATGATTGTCATGAAGGAAAAAGTTTCTACTGACAGATCCTAGAAACAGACACAGCACGCTATGCAGGGCCACACAAGGAAGCAGCTGAGTTGGCCAGGAGACAGGGGGAGAGGGAAAAATACAGCCCAGAGCCTGTGTTGAGGTTCTGTGAGAAAGAATGTACAAGTCAGGGTAGGCGTGCTGAGTCAGTTTAGGATTAGATAGTGGGGGTGGTCTCAGTGGGCTCTGGGCTACAGGGGTGTCCAGTACCTGGCCCTGGGGTGACTTAGGGCAGCAGGCATATTGGCTTGGTGTGTGAGAGTTTGATAAAGGAGATAGTTGGGGATTTGAATTGCTTGGTTTGTATAGCAAAGGCGTGCTCCTGTGGAGTCATTTGCTATCTCTGGGAATTAGCTCTCCCTGGGAGAAGCAGTCTCTCCAGGATCATGAGTCCAAATGCCAGAGCATCAAGAATACAGAAAATAGATAACCAACAAGGTCCTACTGTATAGCACAGGGAACTATACGCAGTATTTTGTAATAACCTATATGGGAAAAGAATCTGAAAAAGAATATGTATATATATATAGCTGAATCACTGTGGTGTACACCTGAAACTAACATGACATTATAAATCAACTGTATTTCAATAAAATAAAATTTTTAAAAAAGAATACAGAAAATTAAGAAATATAGTCAATAAAAATTGGATTAATAATAATCATTGTTTCATGACATACTATCATCATTGGTCCATGCATGACCCTTTTACTTTATGTATTTTTCTCTAAAATAAAGAACTACCATGCATTAACCACAGAACCTAAAACCTAGGACATTATCGTTAACTTACATTTACTTATGAGCTTCTACCCTAATCTTGTGGAGTCCAACAATTCTTTCTGCAGTTTATTTATGGGTCTCAACACCTTGTCTGGAGAAGAACATCCCATTTGAATGACTGCCAATAGCCACTTACATTCCCTGTCCTCTTATCCATCTCATCAGCTTGAATTTCAAGCTCTTTGAATGTTTTCCAACCTGTAACTTAAAACACTGGCAAAGAGAAGAACATTCACTTGGGTTTGGATGAAAACTTCATGAATTTATGGTGATAGATGCTGAATTAAATATATATATATTACTTTGTGCCTCCATAAGCTGATGCCTCTGATAATGGCAAAGAATTCTTCACAGCCCTTGAACAAAAATCTAAAACCAAGAATTTAGGAAAAAAGGGGTCTAGGCAGAGAGCTTTCCAAGTCAGGCCTGAGGCTAGAGTAACACCAGCAAGAGTCTTCTTACTGTCTAGATTTTCAGCAGCTCAACTATTCATTTTGAATGAGGGCCATCAGGCATTGTCAAACAGCAGCCAGCAGGACTTTTCATAGCTTTGGGGACTATTCATTATGATGTCTTTTGTGTGGGAAGTTTGAGGGATGTTATGTTTAGAGAAACTGTTGGGGCTGTTGTTGAAGAATCAGCGGAAGTCAAATGCCTACAAGAAAGGACCCTGGAAGAGTCAGCGGTACACGGTCACAGGCAACAGGTATTCTGGGGAGGGGGTGTGTTGGGACGATGCTCAGGGGACTTTAGTTTCACACCTAGATGGTGTTAGGTATGTCTCTTTCCAGGTGTCTGGAAACAGGAGGATGAGAGAATTGCTGTGTACACTGATTGTATGTCAATTCTGCCCACTCAGCCTTTTTATCTTCTGCCATTTCTGTAGTCCTGTGCAAAGATGGCCACCAGATTCCTGAGCTATTGTTACTAACAGCAAAATGGGTAAGACCAAGGTTTCGGGTCTTCATCAAAATATCCCTTTTTCTGCTTTACCCTTTGAGAACTTTGGAATTTGGCTTTGTGATATCTTGGCAAATGCTTCACAATCAAAAGGCTTTTCGAAATCTCCTCAGGTCTCAAGTTCAAACCAAATAGTGAGTCTGGTTGTATTCTGTGCAAATAAAGTGTAAATCATTTTCTGTCAGATTTGGACTTCCTGAATGAACTGTCCTGAGAAAAGAGTACTTGGGTGTTCGGGGCTCCCACAGTTTGGGGACTTTGGCTGGATCTCAACGTATTTAGGAGACCCCATTCTAAAATATTTACCCATCCAAATGAACTGAAAGGGTGCTTGTCCTACAAACGGCCCCTGAAATAACTTTGGAAGCCCAACCCCTACCACTGAACAGTGGCTATTACCCTTGGACCCTGGCAAGCAGGGCTTAGACTTCTGGAGTAATTTTCCTTTGAATTTATGACTCTTCAACTTCATTTCACTCATCAGCCTTCTCGTCTCCTCTCCCACATTAAATTGGTCTATAAAACTCCACACGCCATATGGGGATATATGTATATGTATAGCTGATTCACTTTGTTATAAAGCAGAAACTAACACACCATTGTAAAGCAATTATACTCCAATAAAGATGTTAAAGGAAAAAAAAAAAGAAAGAAACTCCACATGCCATAAAATGAGATCAGGGTGGGGATGTGGCAAAGTATCCCCCAAGGTCAACATTATGATAGACTCCCCACTCCACCCCTCTGGCCACACCCCAGGGGGAATGGAAACAAAAGGCATGATGGCTGCAGACTTCACTTCTGGCAGCCCCCAAACAGTTGTATGGTCTAATTTAGCTGGAACAGAGCAGCCTTTATGAAAAGAGACCCCCTTTCTTTCTCCCCACATCCCTTATCTGCATGGTGGTCTACAAAGAGGATCAAGAACATGCCTGAGCCTCACTGGGCTCGAGAGAGCTGACACCGTGGACTTCCTGTGGCCTGGCTCCAGACGCATGCAGAACAACGCTGAGAAGCCAGCCCGGATGGTGTCTGAAATATTTGGCTCCTGGCTCAGGCTGTGGGCTGGCTGTCTGGTTTGTTTGAACACAAACTAGCCTGGGAGTCTTTGTGTAGAATGCTCCCTGAAGCTTTTTTCCGTGACGTCTGCCAATTAAATGTATGAATTACTCTGTTTACTCCTCTATGACAGGGTAGATATTTTATTCAGAAGCAAAGGGTTTCTCCTCAGCCTTGCATTTTCTTCTCGCAATTGATAATCTCCTATTATGTGACAAAAACTGAGCAAGACGTTTTTTCATGTGTGAGTTCATTTTACCCTTCATTACAATCTCAGTAAAATGGCTGAGGGTTCCCATTTTACAGATGAGAAACTGAGATACAGAGATAGGAAATGATTGTTCTAAGTTCCACACAAACCAATCAGGGGGCAGAGCAGGAACTAGAACCTAAGTCTCCTCATTTCAAGAGTTTTTTTTTTCTTCTTCTTTTTTTATCTTATCCGTTGCAATTTCCTTAGAATTAATGCTTGACTGTTTTGAGTTGGTATTTGAACCTTCATTCATTCATTCATCCATTCAACAGCTATGTTTTGAGCATCTACTATGTACAAGGTACTAGGTCCAAAGGCTAAGCACAGGAATATGCAAACTTTTTCCGTAAAGAGCCGGATAGTAAGTATTTTAGGCTTTAACAGCCATATCGTTTGGGTTGCTACTTCTCATCTCCATCATTGTAGTGGAGAAGTCACCAGAGACAATAGGTAGATGAATGGATGTGGCTGTACTCCAAAAAAAAAACTTATTTACAAAAATAGGCAGCTGGTCAGATTTGGCATTCTGGCTATAGTTTTCTATAGACTATCATGCAGTACACAACCTGCACACCCATACATAAACATCCCTAATGAGACACCACAAAATTATGTGTTGACTCTGAATCCCAAGCCTGTAAGAAGAATGAGGATAGCTGGATTTTCACTGATCCCCTACCTCCTCAAAAAATCCAGAGAGGCCCACCTGAGTCATCATTGGCTTCTATGATGAGATGGCATCTCTGCCCCTCAGCATTTCCCTTGCACCATTCATGGGAAATGAATGGTTCCTAGTACTAATGAAGCTCTTGTGAGGTTTGTGTAGGCAAAAGTGTTATATAGTAGAAAGTAACAAAAAGTCTGGGCCTCAGAAAACATGAAGGGCCCTGGGCTTGGGCATGGCCAACAACAGCTACCATGGATCCATGTTTATATGCTGAAGGCACCCATCTGCATTATCTCACTTGATCCACGGAGCAATCCAGTTACTAAGTATTTCTATTTCCACTTTCCAAATGAGGAAACCTAGACTCAGAGAAGTTAGGTCACAAGGTCACATGACCAGGATGTAGCCAACTCAGGATCTGAGTAAAAGTCTGCCTGTTTCCAAAGTCCATGTCCCTCAGCACCAAGGTAGACTCTTTTGAAAGAAGAAAATAAAAGAAAGAACAATCAGCTTTTATTGTTGTCATTGTTGTTGCCTCCATGGAATCATGGCGGTAAGACCACCAAGGGGACCACTTGACAAGAAAGATGCATGGATAGCAACCACACAGAATGTTCCTATTAACTGTGGTCAGATTCCTGAGGCACAGAAAGGCCTTCTTCGAGTGTGTGTCCACAGTGCCCTCTACTGCCCAGGAGGAATACCACTGAAACCCTGTTCAGAGTCCCCTTCAAGAAGATAGAAGATACTTACTGCCAGGTGTTGAAGATTAGAATTTGAGTCATGGTGTGAGATTTTATTGGGATTCTTTTCTTGTTACTCCTAATAATCCTAGTGTGGTTTGCTAGATCTTTATTGGGTTTGGGGGGTGGGGAAGAGGGACAGAAGCCACAGTCCTCCCAGGGCACTTTGAGATGAGAGGCAAGGGGCCTCCCTGCTGTTTGGTGGCCTCCTACCTGAACAAGAGTGTACATCTTTCCTTTCCCAGGGTGGCCTATGCTCCACTGAATGCTGATGACATCTGGGCCAGGAAGAAGTCAAGGAGGCTCCCAATGATGCCCGAGGGCATTTATAGCTCCAAGTCAGGTAAAGTTTATTTCATTACTGACACAATATTTTCATTGGAGTAAGCAAAAAAGGTCCTGACTTAATGGGTACAAGGAAAGGGGACAATGTCAAGAAAAAAGAATACAAGCCAAGTAATTGCTAAAGGAGCTAGAATTGGAGAGTTTAAAAAAAAAATAGAAATTAAATAAATAAAATATCACCCTTCATGGTACAGTGGTGCTGTGGCCTGGGGATGGAACTGGAAACTTCGTGTGGTGAGTTCTAATGGGATGTGGGTTGGGTCAAAATATATTTGTCTCCAAGAAATACATTTTTCAAAATGCTAAGCTTTAATTTTTTTTTAAAAAAAGTAAACAGCCAGGAAAATGCCAGGCTTGATGCTTTCTTGAATGGGGCCCTAGATACATCTTATGAGGGGAAAACCCTTGCTAGCTCGACCCATGCTAACTGCTGCCCCGTGGGTCCATTCAGTTATGCTTTAACCCATCCACTTTGAATCTCTGCCCTTGAGGCATCCAGGATCAAGTCCAAACCTCCCCTTCCCACCCTCCACCCGCACATGATGTGCTTCCTCTTTTCAAGGGAGCAGCCATATTGGAAGAAGTACAGGGCGCCCAAAAACAGTTTTGCTGGTCCAATAGTCAAATCTCTGAGCCCACAGAGATGTTTCTCTGCCTACCACATTTTCCTTGGCTCTTCCAGGCTCCATCCCTCTAAGCAAACATTTCCTCTACATTTAGACTCCTTCTAACACTGAGTATAATGTAATGGAAAGAAGCAATGACAACCTGGGTTTTAGCGGTTTTGCTATTTACTTCCTCAGTGTTTAACATCCCAGACTTTGTTTTCTCATCTTTATTCAGTATTATCTATTGTATAGTGCCAATGGAGAATCAAATGAGATAATGTACATAAAAGTATGTTAATAAATACCACAGTCAAACAAGTATTTATTAAGTGCCTGATATGTGCTTGACGTTGAGAAATATGGTGCTAAGACACAGCCTTTGACCTTGAGGAGTTTATAAGCTAGCCAAAGAGGTAAACAGAAAAATAGGTAGTTGTCATGTAACATGTGGAGATTGGTTTCTGTTATTTGTTTGTTTTGCCTTTTTTCTTGTTGGCCATAGCAAACTGACCCATAACCTATTCCAAATCCTACACCCACTGGCACTCATTCCCTTTCCCTCTTTGGGCCTCAGATCTCCAATTTGCCAAATGAATGAGTGACTAGATAATTTGTTAACCAAACCAGGACGCTCTGAAAGTGAGAGGAGGTGCTATTAATAATTATGCCATAGCAACTATCCCAGGCAATCAGAGATTGTGGTCACACTACAGATGAGTGGGGAATAGGCATTCAGTGCTATCTAAGGCCTATTCTAGTCCTCACAGCTTATGGCCTTACATTGATTTTTTACAAGTCTTTCTTCTAGCCCCAGTGAGCACATTTCCTCTCTGGCTGTCCTCATTTGCATGGCTGCTGGTCAGTAGTATGTAGTGAGCTGAACCCTGGCAATCCCTGAAAATCTTGGTTACTGCCCTCACAGATCAAATCCTTTGTGAGTCAAACTGCATCATATTTTTTGTGGTCATATCAGCTGTTGGAGCTTAGCTGCCTAGTGGGCCTGGGAAACTAAATGAAAATAAACTTAAACACAAGCAGCAGAGTTCATGGTACTGCAGGATGTTGAGCTCTTGGATCGTCTTTACCCCCATCTCAGATACTCTTTATGTTAATCTCTGCTCCCAAAGTAGGAAGCCCTGTGCGCACAAGGACGAGCGAGTTTCCAGACAACATATATGTTTGACAATACCCATGCACTGAGCTTTAGTAAGCCTAAGATAGATAAGAAGAGAGGATTAATGAGCTGATTTTGTATATCTCTCTCCCTCCACCCTCCAGCCTCCCCACAATTTTATTCCCTTTTCACTTCCTTTCTCAACAATTTTATGTGCTTGGGATGAAATCTTAAAAGTTTCTTGGTTTTTCTTTCCCTTTGTTATGTAACAAAAGTATTTCCAGCCACAGTGGTAGGGAAATTGAGGCACAAATGAAACACAGGCGAGTTCTTAATAACCATTTACACACAAGCTCACACAATTTGTGCTAAAAGGTTTGAGATTAGTGATGGAATCTCATCTATATTCAGGCTGTATGTTGCATATCTTCCCAGAATTGGACATTTTAACATAATCTTAAAACCAAGGTAATGTGGCTGGGCTAACCATGTCTCTTTCCAAATGCATACACATGATCCACATGAGTATCTTTTATTGTAGATAGTTGTGGGGCCTTGGGATTCACGTGGCCCTGGAGTTTTCTTTTCTAGCACCTTTTTCAGCTTCATTACCCCGATGGATAAGCCCTGAGGATGGCAGAGACAAACAGATTCTCTGGGAGAAGTGTCATCATCCTAGCAGGCATCATATGGTCTTGACTTAATTGCTTTCATCTACATCATAAAACAACCCATTTTGGTGACTCAGTTATAGGATAAGAATTTGTGCAGAAGGAACCAGGTTGGATGTTCAGGAGGTGACTGTGGTGTGGCAGGTTGAGACAGAATACAGTATATTCAGTATATAGTATACAGTATATCTACCAAATTCTTCCTGAACCTGAAAGAACTTATAGAAGATGCACTGAGAGGACTGTTACAACCCCACACACAATGGAATGTAGGAATGGAATGGAATTTTCCTTCTCATTCTGCACGGCTAGCCTAATGCTGTGCGTCCTCCATTGGGCCCTAGGACACCCTTGCTAAAGGCCCATCTCAGCTAGCTATCTTCAGGCATGAGTAGGTAGCCCTAGAAATCATGAATCCTGGTTCAAATGGGGTTGCTACTCTAAATACACCTTTTACCCACCTACTTTATCAGAGAGCTGGCTGATCCATACTTGGTAATGTTGCATGGAGTGAGATGAAGTGGAAGTTAACATGATTTGGTTTGATGGAGACAAGGGGCTGGGAATCCTGGGCTAATTCTTGCTGTTTTTTCTGGAGTAAGCTTTACTTTTATCCATGCTCCATGCTCTGTATCCCCCTCTGTTGGCTCTCCAGGAGTCTGGTTGTCTTAATTTAGTAGGTAGGTCTTATGATGCTTAATCCAAGGGCCTCAAATTCCATACGGCATATTTGAAAGGAAAGCATGCACATTGTCTCAAATTCTTTTTGCTTTATATTTTAAAATGTTGTCTTCAAGATCAAAAGTGAAAGCTCTCCTCTCATGTTGAGCCCAGTCCAGCTGTCCTGTGGGGTCCAGGACACCCCTGCTCAGCTGTGCACAGCAATTTGCCACTTCTGTCCCCACCCTATTTTGTCCTTCAAGTACAAACATGATGCTGTTGACTCACTACAATTAGGAAATATGATTTGAGGTTTTCAGCATAATTTAGTAAGTGTTGAGTGTGCATCTATTATGTCCCAGGCTCTGTTTTTAAGTTTAGGGATAGTTTTAAGATCAAGAAAGGGTAGTTGGGCTAACAAGATGAAGAAAATACATTTTTAAGAGCAAACTAATATTTTCTTGAAGGATGTTTAAATAAGTGATGTACAGATAATTGGAAAATAGCATGTAAACAACATGTAACAAGGCAAATTGAAATGAGGCATATGGAAGCATTAGTAACTCCTAGAGGAAGGAGCTGTTAATTCTGCCTGGGGTATCAGAGAGGACTTGTCTGGTATGTTAAAACTCAGATAGTTTAAACTGAGCTTTAAATATTAATCCAAACTTGCATTCCACTGCCATTTACTGAATACCTGGTAACTGACAGATAGTGCAGATTTAAACAACGATCTTGCCACCAGGGAACTCATGATCTATTTGGTGAGCCAGATAAATAAATGATTATCATGAAATAACAAAGATTTGTTTTGGACTGTTAATTATAGTAACAGCACCCCCCAGCCCTGTTAAAAGTATTACTATGTGCCAGGCATCATTCATTAACTACTTTTCAACTCATTATTTAATTATAATTCAAAACCAGACCATACATTAGTGTCTAAAGTAAGTTTACACAAGAGGAAACTTGTCCAGGGTGGCCTTGCTAGTCACCGAGAGAACCAAAATCTGAACCCTTGAATCCATGTCTGTTAGATTCCAAAATCCATAGACTCTTAAATATTAAGAAAGAGTTGGGTGAAGGGAACAATACAAAGTAAGGGAACAAAAATAAGGGAGACACAGGAGAAGGAAATTACATTGCAGGGTCAGATGGGGCACTTCCTTTGTGGTTGGAACCTAGCCCACCCTGAAGGATTGTAAGGCTGGACATGTAGGGTGGGGTTTGATTTTTGAGATGCTTGGATGACTAAGGAGTCTAGTTTTTAGTCTATAAACTGTGGGTACCTGCAGCAGAGCTTTTAGATAGAATGTGATGTAAGAGAACCCAACTTCCTAGAAGTATTGTTACCGAACCAAACTTGGGTTCCCTCACCCAACACACAGCAAAGCCAATCTACTGACACTGGGTTGTGGTGATGGAAAGAACAGCATTTATTGCAGAGTACCAAGCAAGGAGAATGGTCAGCTCATGCTCAAAAGATCTATACTCCTCAGTGGCTTTCAAGGAAGGTTTTTAAAAGGCAACATTAGGGGTGTGGGTTGCAAGGTGCCTGATCAACTCATGGACATTCTTCTGACTGGCTGGTGGTGAGGTAACAGGGTGATGTTTCAAGAGTCTCAACCATCAACCTTCTAGTTCCAACCGGTCTTGGGTCTACGTGCTTGTGGTCAGCAGTTTCCATCTGGTGGGATTCTGGTTTCTGTAAAAACAACTTAGGAATGTGCATCAGACATTGTTATCTATGTCCTTCAGGGAGGAACTAAAGGTCCTGTGACTCTGCCATATGACCGATCTATTGTTTAAATTGTTACTAATTCTCCTGGCCCAGCTGCTATTATTTGTTACTACGTGTTCACATCCTTCCAATCATTAACTCCTGAGCCAGCCTTTCTGAGACTCAGAGGAGGCCTAAGGGACTGAAGTAAAGCCTTTTACTTCAAGAGACAGGGGTCACGGAGGGGAGGGGAAGGGATGGGATTGTGGGACTCTTATACCCAAGAGGGTCCTGAAGGGTCCTTCTCAGTTTCAGTATCTTTGGATAGAAAACAAGGATGAAAATGGGCTTCCTGGATCCCTTGAAATACATTTTTTTGAAGTATGTGGTGAAGGTTAGGGCTTTGGGCTGTGGATTAAAAGTTATTTTATTTTCTGAATAGATATAAATGGCCCACCTAGAATTGATCTTTACTTTTAGTTGCTATGAATCCAGGTGTGCAAAGGACAAAGCAACTTCTTTATTTTTCTAGAATGCTACTTAATCCTTATGTGACAGAAAATGTAGTCTTAATCAATGTGTTTACAGACATTTTAGGTTTAAACTCATTCAAATCAAAATTTACACGCTCTTTTTCTTTGGGTGGATCTAAATTCAGAGAAGCTTTTAAAACACAAAGGAATGGAGGATGGAAAGTGGGGAGGAAAGTATTTGAACACTGGTCATTTGTATCTGTCCAATATTCTCCAGCTATTGGTTATAAACTGCACCATTCTCAGTCCATCACCTTCTTATAGCCCTCCTTTAGCCCTTTGCTCCCCTGAGAGTTTCAAATGTTTTTCCACATCATTCTGGGACCATACAAGACTTGGGGGCCTAGCTTAGATCTTCCTCGACCTTGCTAATTTCCCCAGGACCCAATCAGGAAGCAAACACAAATCCTTTCTCTCCTTGACCCCTCCCAGGACTTGGACTCAATCCAAAGAGATGAGACACAGTGCAGAGCCCTCCAGACCCAGCTTCAACTCTCCCTCTTCTCCTCCCACCTGCCATACCTCCTGAAAGTAGAAGATCTTTAGCCAGACTCCTGTAGTGGTAGAAGCGTTTTGCAGGAAAACTGGTTCTGCCTAATGGCATATTCTTCCAGATCTCTCTTGTCCTGGTATAAACTGGACCAAGTCTTTTGAGCTTAAAAGCCATGAATTTGATGAATGATGTTCACCTCCCTGAATAAAAGAGACTCACAATGGTAAATAGAGAGTACAGATGAAAACATATGGGTTAGAATTTTACAAAATTGTCTCCACACTGTTAGAACCTTGGTATGAGCTTTAGAGCCCTGGAGAAACCAATCTGAGTTGACTTTTTATCCAAAGAGAAATTTGGTCTCAGTAGCCAGGCATTTTTCAAGATGGCAAATTTGCAAATCCACTTTCTTATTTTCTTTCATTCCCCAACAAGGGTCTCATCTATGATCAAAGCCTTTTTAAAAAAAAAAAAAACAGCAACTGGCATATCCTTGAAGGTATAATTAGCTACCATAGTAACTATAAATTATAATCTTTCTTTGAGTTTCCAGACAACCTAAATAAGATGCCATCACTTTCCCCCTACAATTAATACTCCTTGAAGAAATATCTCAGTGTCCTGATCTATTGCTAAATTTGGAGTATGGAGGAAAAAATTTGGTCATTTCCACCAGCAGTTGCAGCAGTAGCAAATTCACTGAATTCAGCAAAATACAAGGACATACAACTTGGGTTAGCAAAACAAATTGACTAGGAGCTTGTGAAACTGAAGGTTAAGTATCAGTTGAAAAGTCTTATTAATACTTTGACAAAATGTGGATAACAAAAAGGAGTATTATTGTTATTACTATTGCTCAGTTAACTGATACAGTGAATTATGGGCCTAAAGATTCATCCTTTATCACTCTTAGAACATTTACTGGCAACTTGCAGTGATATTGTAAAGATTCTGCTATACTCATATCATTATAGTTATGAGGGGCAGGGGAATAAACTCACATCTGAATACCTGGAAGTGTTTTCCAGGCACTGTGGTAAGGACACACAATCAATGCTCTTCTTACTCAATCATAATAATAACTTAGAAGTAGATCTCATCATTCCCATTTTATAGATGCAGAAACCCAGCTTCTAAAAGATGAAGAGAATTGTCCCGGGTCAACCCCACTTGTAAAAGACAGATGCATAGTTCAACTCTGGTCTGTATCTCACTAAAATAGGACAAATGTTACCTCATTTTCTTTTCCTGAACCTAACTCTGTACATTGAATGGTACCATGACATAGACTCATTGAGGAACGGTTCCATTCTGGTGACTGATAATTCTTCCCTCCAAGAATTCTGGGTTACCCGCAGGACCAAGTTTACTTAGCTATCAAGGAAAGGAGAGATCTTGGCTGTCCCCTTTTTTCCATTTGTTTTCCCCACCCTCTATCTCCATGATCTTCTTTTATTTCTAAGAGAAAGTGAAAGAAATGAAAAAAAATTGAACACACACTGTGTTACAAATGTTTACAACAATTTTACAAGCTGTATGTTATTATTCTACACTTTATAGCCTGAAAAGCTAGAGCTTAGAGTGGTTAAAAAATGTATCCAATACTAACATTTTAAAAATATATACTTAGTGATGTCTAAAAACAAAGCAAAAACCGTATGCAAGTTCACATTGTTAAAATGTAGGACAGGGAATCAAACCCAGATTTGTCTCCCTTCAAAAAACATTTTCTCTTTACAGAGGTTGGTTTACTTATTTATTTATTTATTTACTTATTTATTTATTTAACAAATATTTATTGAGGGCCTCTATGTGCCAGAGCTGGATATAAATTAATAAATAAAATAGATATAGTCTTGCCCTCACACAACTTACCATCTAGTAGAGAAGACAGATAATAGATAACAAATGAATAACTACTGTAATATATACTACTATTAGAAAGAATAGCTAGGAAGTCTCCCTAGATATTAAATATGTGAAATATATGATCTCTTATATTTATGTTAATTCAAATAAGAAACTAGGGGAAGTTGTCCAAAAGGTTCTCTCTAAGAAAAGAGGCAGTTAACGAGGACTGGAGTGTGGAGGAACCAGCCAGGGACAGAATGTGGCGAAGCTATTCTAGGCAGAGAAGACAGTGTGTGAAAGGCCCAGAACAGTAAAGAACTTGATGTGTTTAAGGGACAAAAAGAACTTTTGTTCAGCTGGAGAGAAGACTCTTTGGAGAAGAAGGTCGTGGAATAAGTTGCAGATATAGGCAGCAACAGGTTATACAGGGAATCGAGGTCATGTTATTGAATTTGGATTTTATTCTAGATTCAGTGAACAGTCAGAGAAGTGATAGGATCTGATTTTTTTTTAAAATAGGTTACTACAGCTGCTCCATGATGACAGTTTTGAAGGAAAAGTAAGTGATTATGGCTTATCCAGACAAGTCATGATGGTGGCTTGTGCTAGCAACGGAAAATAGGTGTACACATGTGTGTGTGTGACATAGCTAATGGGTATATATAATATATGTATGCATGTACATACCATACAGGCTTATAGCAAATATAGTAAATACTATAGTAAAAATATAGTAAATAGGTATGGAGGAGGTAGAGTCAGGACTTGCATAGTCTGGCCTAGAGTCAAGGGAGGAATCAGGCCAAGTTGCACGTTTCTGATATGAGCAGTGGATGTATGGTGATGCCATTACAGATACATTTGGGGAGAAAATCGAGAATTTGCTTTTGGACATGTAAGATTTGAGATATCAAGTAGACTATTGGTTGTACGAATTTGGAGCTCAAAAGGGAAGTTTGAACGGGAGATATAAATTCCTGAGTCATCAGCTTGTTGATGTCATTTAAAATAATAGGAATGGATAAGTTTACCTAAGGAGAATTTAGATGGATAGATAGCCTACAACTTAGCCATGTGGTATTCCTATATTTAAAATTAGATTAGAAGGGAAAGATCCTTCAAAGGAGACAGAGAAGGAATATACAATGAGGAAGGAGCCAAATTACAAGAATATTAACTGCTGCTGAGGGATCCAGAGTTCTCTGCAACAATGGAAATCGTCTACATCTGCAATGGCCAGTGTGGATCTGATTTTCATACTGCAATACTGTTTCATATTGAATGATGTAGGTCTAAAAGGAAAACAACTGAAAATTGGCCACTGAGTTTGGCAACAGGATGTTATTGTTACCACCGAGCAGGGAGGTTATTGTTGCCACTGACCATGCAGGTGGTAAAATGGATGTGGAAGCCAGTCTAGGGTAGATAGAGAAGGCAAAGAAATGGAAAGAGAAGTTTGGGTGACACTTTTGAGATATTGCCTCTGAAGGGGAGAAGAGAAATGGTGTAAGAGTGACAGGAATATGAAAGTTCAAGAGAAGGGTGTTTTATTTGGGGGAATGGAAGATGCCATTCATTTATTTATTCATCAGATATTCCTTTAAGAGCCATGAAGTTTCACCACCCTGGCGATGTGGCTGTGAACTAGGCAAGCAAGAGCTCTACTTTCATGCGATTTATAGTCTATTGGGAGAGGGGAGACAATAAACAACAAACAATACATTTACTAACCAAAGGGTAATTATATAGAGTGATAAGTGCTAAACAGAAACAAAATGAAGTAATAGGAGCAGGAGTGACTGCAAACGTAATGAGGGCTATTTAAATAGGAGGGTCAAGCAGGCCCTTTCCAAGGAGGTTAAATGAGCTAGGACCTGATTTATGAGAAGAAGCTAGCCCTAGGAATTATACCAAAGCATGCCTGCATGCAGCTGGGGATGACCCAATCGAGAGGGGAGGATTGCTAGTGTAGGAGGCATGAGAGAAGGCACAAAGCTGAGGAAGTAAGGGGAAAATGAAGGACTAGCCCCAGGTGGGAGGAAGGGTACTTCTTCAGAGGTGAGCTCAGTGGCTTGGATGCCATGAAGAGACTGAGGAACATGAGAAGGCAGGCAGAAAGCACAGGGGATGATGAACTACAGTGGGATGTTTACAGTTATGATTGGGAAGTAGTGTACTCTTGGTAATGACAAGCCCAGAGCATGATGTTGAAGAGGAAAGTTGAGGAAGAGTACTTTGGGTATAGGGTTAGTGGTTGATGGTAAGAAACAGAGAGGCTGGGGTATTGGATGGATGGATCACCCACATGGGTGTTGAAGTCAGCAAGAATGATGACTAAAATCAAAGGAAGAGGAGGAACATGAAACAGAGCTAATTTTTTTATAATACATGAGATGACCAGATAAATGGTAGCAACAAGGACAGTGTATCTGCAAGGAGTAAACCTCAAATAAACAGAGGGTTTTGCAAGAGAGTGTAGAAGTAAATTTAAAGTGGGAATGGGGAGCAGGGAGGATATTGACCTTACCTCTCTATCCTAAGATAGGTAGGAATTGGAAAAAAAAACAGTCTCTGCTTGAGAGGACTTTGGACTAGCTCTGTTCGTTCTTTAGTTAATAGCCATTCCCCCACCTTCCTTTTTGCTTAAAAATCCCAGCCATATAGCCAGTACCAGGGGATTAATAAAGATTGGTCTAAGATGGCAAAGTCATTACCATTCCTCTTGCCAATATTTTTTGTATGACCTTCTTTGTAGCTAAAGGACAGCTATGATATAGTTATGGTCAAAGGACATTCATTCAACAAAATGTATTTTTGAGCACCTGTCTGTATATCATCCTGGTTCTAGGTGCTGAGGATACAGCTGTGGATAAAGCATACAAAAGCCATGCTCTTATGGAGTTTACATTCTAATGAGGGGAGGCAGACAAGAAACAAATAAATACATATTTCAAATCATATTAAGCATCTTTTTAAAAAAGACATGGAGGAGGATACTATATCAGGGAGTTGCTGTATTAGAAGTTGGTCAGATGTAAGTGGAAATCTGCTGGGAGGTTTCTGGAGAAGTTGTCTTATAGAAGGTTTATTGTAAGAGGTGAGTTCATCGTCATCTTCTCTTTCTCCTTATTTTTGCTCAGATGTGGATATGATGCCTGAGACTGTGAGCAGACATTGTGTGACTATGGAGCAATAAACATGAGGACAAAATGTCAATATACTAAGGTTAGCAGAGTGAAAAGATAGAAACAGTGTGAGCATCATTGAGATGTTGTCTCAAACTCAAAAACAGCTTTCTCTAGACTTTCTGCTATGTGAGATAATTAAATGTCTTTATTGTGTAAACCACTGTGAGTCATTCTCCTATTTGCAGCTGAAAGTACCTAACTATTAGAGAGGTATATGGGAAGCAATGTCATCTGGAGAGAACCAAGTTTCAGCTAAGGCAGAAGGCTGAGTAAATGCTTAAAGGGTAAGTTAAGGATTTTTGAAATTACTGATCATAAATCAGGAGCTTAAGGAAGAAGAGTTTAGAATCTGAGAAGGATAGGAAGGTGAGCACTGACTTAGTGTATTAGTTTTATATTGTTTGTATAATGAAGTACTCCAAAACACAATGGCTTGAACATTAAACGTTTATTATCTCTCAATGTCTGTGGTCCAGGAATTCAGAGCTTTTCATATGGTTGCAGTCAAAATGTTAGCTGAGCCTGCAGTCATCTGAGGGCTTGACTGGGGCTGGAGGATCTGCTTCCAAGATGACTCATTCACTCGGCTCTTGGCAGAAGACCTCAGTCCTCAGCATGCCTGCCTCTCCAGAGAACTCTTTGCATATCCTCACACGGCAGCTGGCTTCCTCCCAAAGCAAGCGATCCAAGAAGGCAAGATGAAACCTTAATGTCTTTCATAATCTAACTTTGAAGTCACACACCATCATTTTTGCAATGCCCTTTTGTTTATGTGTCAGCTCTATTCAGTGTGTGTTGGGGGGACTACACAAGGGTATGAATCACCAGGAGGTGGTCTTAGGGGCTGTCTATCGGATTCAAATCAAGAAATTTAAAAAGTAGATAAGGATGAAATTTTGGATGACCATGGATAATAGGAGAGACTTAGACTTCTGGCGTTGAGTGAGGCAAATTAGGATGTAAAGCATGATGGGATTAGTCCTAATAATCTCTTTGAGGAGACTGGCAATCAGTTCTAATGCTATTTTCTTGAATATGTCATTGAATGAAGTCTTTCAGGCAAGTGTTTTTCCAGGAGGTTCCTAGTAATGAGATCTCCGTGATTAGTGACTGGTTCCCAGGACATCACTGGATAGTATGGCTGAGTGAGGAGTTTGAAGGTACAAAAATAGAAGAACAGACTGAAACTTCAGCTCCATTCTAATTCTAGCTGTACCAGCCTCTCTCCCAACTGGAAACTGGAGAGCGATTATTGCCCTTAGTTCTTCCAGCAAACACCCCACATCATTTTCCTTTAATTCCATTCTTTTAAAACCCATTTTCAAACTCTTACTTCTTTCCTGGCACAACCAGTGTGTTATTCTTCACCACAAAGGCTCCACTACTCAGTAATTTAAAGCAGCTTTTGTCCGAATGACATTAATTATGTCATGATTCATTGAAACCCCTAATGAAAGATATTTTATTGTTGTTGTTGATGTTATTGTTAAGAATGAAATCCAAAGAAACTCCTCTTTTTACAACGAACATGAAAGCCCACTGAATTGAGAAATTCAATAAATAAAGACAGGGGGATTAAGGACAAGTCAACTTTTCAAAAGGATAAAGTATATAGTTTCCAAAACATTCATTTCTGGGTATAAGCTGAAGACCAATATCTTTGCTTGTAACTTGTTTTAGCAAAATTCCAGCATTTAATTATTAGTTTGGTGAATGACCACACCAGACCATTTAGTGTAACATGACAGGCCCTGAAGGGAGTAGTCAGTAATTTGAAACACTAACCATGTGTTTTGTCTAAAAAATTAATACCTGTAGCGTGATTGGAGTGGCATGGTTCCACCAATCAAAACGTAGAAAAAACTTCATGGTATTAATAAAGGCAGCTACTGTTCTGGCTTATGGCAAACATAATAGATGCTCTTTGTTAACTATTTGATATATGCCATTGCTATGGATGGATTATCTAATTTCATCTTCTTGACCACTATTTGAGCTAGATAACAACCAAAGGAGCTAATATTTATTAAGCACCCACTATGTTCCACAAATTTTTACTTGTATCATTTGTCTCACTCAATCCTCATAATATTATTATTATCCCTGTGTTAAAGGTGAAAAAAACTGAAGGTTGGAAAGTTTAACAAATACTGACAAAAAATGATGGAGGCAAGATTCAAACTGATGCTTGTGTAACTCTGGTGCTCATATGCTTAACAGCTATACTACCTAAAAAGAGATAGTAAAACCTAATTCATTCTCACTGAATTTGAGGAAGCAGAATATTATGGACTGGATATGGTTAAAGTCTTAATTCCACATGTTTGAAAAAAATTTAGTCCCATTACATCATGTTTAATTACAAACAGGGCCTCCCATTGGGCTGGTCAAGAGAAGTCCTTAAGGATTTATTTTAATGATTAGCAAAATGGATTTGCAATTGTACAGATAGATATAAAGAGCTTGCAAATAACTTGTTAGAAATATAACAATAGCTACCATTCATTACAGACATTTTTATAACTACAGACCCTGAAATATGTACACTAAGGTATTAGACACCTCTATGTTTTCTACTCAATAACAATTCATCACACCTTCCTCATTTGTTAACAATTTTAGTTGAACTATCCACCCTCCTCTTGTGGTCCTATGTTGCAGGTAAAGTGAGCCCAAGCCCCACCTGAGGGGTGAATCATGATGAAACTAAACCAGTTATAGTGATGCAACTCCCTTGCCCGCTGTTGGCTTGGGCACGGGCATATAGCACAGTCCTAGCCAATAAGGCATGAATAAAAGGCTGCACAGGGACTTCTGGGCAGGGTTTTCTTCTTTGTTGGCTGAGAGATACATAGCAAGGAAATTATCCTCTCCTCCACTCGTTTGTGGGTGATGCCTAGAACTACCTCAGACCTCTTAACGACAATGAGGAGAGTTGGGCAAGCACTAAGGAGGACAGAGAGAAAATAGGAAAATAATCCTAGGGTCATGATGATTTTAAGTTATTAATTCACTGACCCCACTTGCCCTACCTCAAAACTTCTTGCTCCATGAGATAAGACATCTGTGTCGTCAGGTAAATCAGGCTTTTTTTTGCAATCTACAGCTCAAAGCTTCCTAACCAATATATTTATCATCTCTATGATGCTGAGAAGGAAAATGGAGCTCAAGAAAACAAGTATTTTCATGAGTTCACATCCAGTGAATGACGGGGCAGGATTTATACCTAAGTCTGCAGGATCCCAGAGCCTGTGCTTCACTGTAACACACCAGCTGTCTTTCTACCTTCTGTAGACTCCATTTGTGTTGGAAAACCCCTTTTTCACTGGGACAGTTGAGGGCTGAATGTCTCCACCTGCATGTACAGAAGGAGACACAGTCATGAGTAAGGAGTCTTTCTAGGTCCCCCATGACACTTTTCCAGTGTACATACATGGAAAGCTTTCAATTCTTTTCTTCAATGCTAGAGATTAAAATGCCTTGATGACCCGCCATTGCTTATAGGATAAACTCAAGACTCTTTAACAGTGCCTACAAAGACCTATCAATCTGGCCTTTGCTTTCCTCCCTAGCTTCTTCTTTGTTACTCAGACAGTCTCATGATGGAGAACCTAAGACAAGCCTTATTTCACTTCCTCTGAGTACATCTTCCTTCCAGCTTCAGAACATCTACCAGTTCTGTCCCCTCAGCTTTGACTACACTTACGCTTCCTCCTCTTTACTGGGATATTTCTTGCTCATCCTCAGGTCATAGCTTGACATCACTTCCTGTCCTCTTTTAAGTGTTCTAATTATCCTTTAAACTCTCACTTTATCACAGTAGTACCTATAATACCTCCATGTTCATTATTTAATGTCTGTCTTCCTCATTAAATTGCAAGCTCTAGAATGGCAGAGGCTCTGTCAATCCTGTTTACCAGTATTTCTTTGACTCCTGGACTAGGGGATTGAACTTAGGAAGGCTCCATAAATATTTGTTGAATGAGTGAATGGATGATAAATGAAGAAAATTATCCACTTCCTGGTTGTATATTGTGTATTGATCATGGTTTGCTTGAATGGGAATCTAGGAGAAGCACTTATATGTGCATTTCCTCACACTTTAAATGCGGTCTATTCTTATTCTCTGTCATGACCCTGTTCCAAACCACCATAATATTTTCCTTGAACTTCTGCAATGCCCACCTTATTAAGCACCTTGCTTTCAATCATGTCATCCACACTTACACCTCCCAATATACACACAAGTCTATTCTCCACACGACAGCCAAAATGATATTTTTAAACAATAACCACATCATATCACTTGCTCACTCTTCAGCTTCCTTTTGCAAGTAGAATAAGATCCAGTGTCCTTCAAGGCCCTAGGTAATTTGGCTATGCCTATCTCTCATATGTCATCTCTTACTAGCTTCTCCCTGGTTACGATGTTTCAACGATTTTGGCCTCTTTCCGCTCTTTAAACACAATCATAAGTCCCTATGCTCCTGGTGTGTCCTCCACCCCAGACCTTTGCACGGCTGCCTAATTATCAGTAGAGGCCATCACCAAGACCCCATAACTAAAGTATCCCTCACCCCTTACAGTCTCTCTGCCATTAATCTATTTTATTTTCTACATGTCTCCCATCACTGTCTGAAAATATATATTTATCTATTGGTTTATATATTTATCGTATGTCTCTACCACTGGAACATAAGCCCCTTGAGGGTATAAATCTTACATCTTGCTATTTATGTGTTTTAATCACTTAGGACAGTGCCTAGAAAACAGAAAGAACTAAATAAATATTTGCCAAATGAATAGATGAATGAGTGCACTCAGAGAGGTGAGTTATTGAACAATCAGATTCAGATTTGGTGAACATGTATTGTGCAATTCAGCAAAAACACCATGTTAGGTATGGAAGCTGAAAATATGATTAGCATCCAATTCTTCCCTTAAAGATCCCAGACAGTGTACGAAGGACATATCTACAAATGAATATATTCAATATGGTATAAGTGCTGGAGTAGATGTGTATTTAAGATACATTTGGTGCCAAAAGGTGGAAGCAATCATGTCTCCTTGGAAGAATCAGGAGAGGCTTCCCAAGGGAAGTCTTGAGGAATGAGTAGGTCTTTTCCAAATGATTTTTAGGGTGTTCTCGTATTTCAGGCAAAGATAAAAGAGTGTCCAAAGAAGTGTAGTGATACAACAACATTGTGCATCGGGGAAACTGATGGGTTTTCTGTGGCAGGATCACAAAATATGTGAGTGAGGGAAAATATAAGACTGAGCTGGAGAGGAGACAACATCTACTCAGGAATCCTTCCTCCTTCTATAAAAGTACCTGTTTCCACTGGGAAAACGCTCTACTCCATGTGGTCCTTGTGTGGCCTCTGTCAATTATAGCACCCAGGATTTCTGGGTCTAGTGGAGAGGCTATGATATGTTTCTGGCCATCTTATTTCACCAAACCCTCGCATACAGTGATTTGCCAAGGAACAATCAGGGTTCTTCCCTGATATTTTATTTACAGATACCAGGAGAAAGCAGAAGAGTTGGTGTACATGCCTTCCTGCCCCACTTCTCCCACTTCCCCCACTGCAAAGAAGGAAAAGAATGCAAGTAACAAAGAGAAACAGAACACAGAGCGAGAGCTTTAGACGTAGAAGATCCAGATAGAGAGACAGCATTTGGATTCCTGGAGTCCTTGGAGCCAGCCTCATCTCCTAGACATCCTAGTTTTTACATGAACCAATACATTTCTTTTTGTTTTTACCACTTTGGAATGGATTTCTGGCAATTATAGCAAAAAGAGTATTAGAAAGTACATTCTCATGTTTAGATTAATGGAAACTACAGGAAGAAAAGATTACATATTCACTCTTGGGCACACTAAGTTTGAGATGCTGGGAACACCCCAGCACAGATGTCCAAGGGGCAGTTAAGCATAGGGGGCTGGTATTCAGGAGAGAGGGACTGCCTAACAATATAGATTTACAGTGAGTCCAGATTAAGTTGATTGTTGCACCTATGGACCTAGATAAAATAATTCATGGAAAGCATAGAGAGTAAGAGAAAATAGAAACCACGGAAGGAACCTTGGGGAATTCTCTCTTTAAGGAACATGGGTGGATGAAGAGGAGACCTTCAAGGCTATTGAGACAGAGTCTTAGAGGGAGGAGAATCAGGAAAGAGTAGACTTCCAGAATCTGGAGGTATAAACAATTTCAAAAAGGATGGAGTGGCTAACAATTCTAAATGGTCCAGAAGTGGAACATGATAGGGTCTGTATAAAGTTTTCAGCTTTATTTCTTCAAGTAAGTTCTCTGTCCCTTTCACTTTTTGCCTTCTAGGACTCCCATTGCGATAGTCTAGGTGATGCGGCAGTAACAAATTAATCCCCAAACACCACTGGCTTGAGAAAATAAAGGTTTATTTCTTTTAAATGTATTTTTTTAAACGTATTGTTTACTTTGTTTATTTATTTATTTATTTATTTTTGGCTGTGTTGGGTCTTCATTTCTGTGCGAGGGCTTTCTCTAGTTGTGGCAAGCGGGGGCCACTCTTCATCGCGGTGCGCGGGCCTCTCACTGCCGCGGCCTCTCTTGTTGCGGAGCACAGGCTCCAGACGCGCAGGCTCAGTAATTGTGGCTCATGGGCCCAGTTGCTCCGCGGCATGTGGGATCTTCCCAGACCAGGGCTCGAACCCGCGTCCCCTGCATTGGCAGGCAGATTCCCAACCACTGTGCCACCAGGGAAGCCCCTAAAGGTTTATTTCTTATAGTCAAGGATCTGGGGTGACCAAAACTCCCCTATCTTGCAACTGCAGGATATGGAACCTACAGCATCCCTGGTTACTGGGATGGATGAAGAGAGAGACTGGCAACCACACATGAGCTTTTCACTGCCTCAGTCTGAGACACACAATGACTTGGCTTACCTTTCATTGGCCAGAACTCACCATATGACCCTGTCTACGTAGAAGAAAACTGAGAAATGTAGGGGATACAATGGAATATTGGATTTGGGGAGAATTATTGTCTCTGCCCCAAGGACAAAGAGGTAACTTTTGGGCTTATCTATCGGCAGGCCTTTGGTGATTTTAAAAAGAACAGATTCACTGGAGCAACGAGGCTGGAAACCAGCTTGGAATTAGCAGATTAATGGAAGGTGACAATGTTACGTGCTTTATAGATTTCCATATAGTTTACCACGTTTAATCTTGGGACAACCCTGTGAGCCAGGTATTATTGTTTCAACTTTATAAAGGAGGAAATCAAGGCTCAGTAAAAGTCACTTAGTGATTCAACCATTAGTTATTGAGTGTTTGCTAAATGCCAGAACTGAAGATTCAGTAGCTGCAAAACAAGGACACAATCTAGACCTCAGGGAGCTTACAGTCTTATAAGTATGCAGCTAAGTATGAAATCCCAACTCTGGAGCATGCTGCAAACAAAAGTCTAAAAAGCTATATGAGAGCTTAGAACAAGCCTGGTCCCATGGATGGTGATGTTTCCACTGGGAGGTGACAAGTTAGTGTTCAGACGGCAGAGTTCGGAGATGAGAGCTGGGAGTGGCACATCTATTCCCCTGACAAAGAGTATGTGCCAGGTGTCATGGCATGCAAGCAGAGTTTGAGATGCTGAAAGGCTAGTGTGGCTAGATCATAAGCACCCAGGGGAAAGAAGCATGGTGTAAGACTTGACTTAAAAAGTGATAGGGGACAGAACTGCTCCCATTCCTGTGGGCCAAGTTGAAGATAGTAAAGCCATCTTATTCTTCAGCAGAGGTCTGTTGGCTTGCCTGTCTCTCCAGAAGTGCATTGGCCCAAGTCACCCACCAAAGTCACAGAACATGCTAAGACTCTAACCCAGGTGCCCCCTGCTCCAAGCCAGCCCTCCCTTCACTAAACTCCAACCGCCTCTACAGACAAAACAGCACCCAGTTCAGCTGGAGATGCAGGAGCTATTGTTAGACAAGTTCTGAGTTGGAGGAACCAGGGCAGGGCAGGTTTTCTTAACACTGAGTATCCCTCCCACAGAAAATCTCACATGGAATTCATAAATAGATGGCCCCATTTTCTGTGCCATGTGTCATATTTTCTCCCCTCTCCCTGGAGGGAAGGACTCACAGAGCTTTTTAAAAGTCATTTTAGCAGGCTGCAAGACTTTCTCATTTTCGTTCTCCAATTCTCTCAGAAAATGAAGAGGAGTGTCAAGCTGATTTTCCAAGGGTTGCATTTGGGGACACTTGCTCCATTCACCTGCAGCTCTGACGACATTCAAGCTGAGGTATTGACAGTCCTGCCATCAGATTCCACTTGGTCTTTCATGAGTTAAAAGCAGTCTGATAAAAACTAGATAGAAGTGCTCAAGGGGCTGGTAGGAGGGAGGAGGTGGCTTTTGCTATTGAGATATTTTTGTTTACATGAACTTTTGAAGTAAACATCATCTTTGTCCTTCCCCCCCCCCCGAGCTCCCCTCCCCCGACACTTATGTAAATAAAGATGAAAGGGAAGGAAAACCCAGTCCTTTGAGTGCAGTGTTGACAGGAGAAGTAACACCAAGACCATATTGTCTCTGGCAAATGAGTTTTTCTATTTATAAAACTAATAAGTCAGGAATGTGAGGTGTCCCTTCCCCACCCCTGCACACCCCCAACTTTTGTTTGTAAAAGTTGCGAGTCCCCAGACAGCTGTCCTTTAGAGCAGGGATGTGACTTCTGCCCCTGCCTCCTCCTAGACACTTACCTGGTTTTCTGCTCTAGCTTCTCAATCATACCCATGAATTCAAATATCATTCTAATATGAATTTTACAGAAGACACTTTTCTTTGGCAAGAAGACTTCTGAGAAACAGCTTTGACTCACACACACAGCCACCAAGAAAATAAATTTTTAAAGGGGTGACACTTGAACTTGTATTTATTTATTCAAGAATTAAGCCACAAGGGCCTGTGATATGACTGCGTTGGTTAATTACAACGCTTCCCAGTAGAGGACTCTGAGGTTGGGCTGCTTGTGTTCTGATTCTGGGTATTAGTTATTAACTGTTTGACAATAGGAATATGAGGAAGTTGCCGAAACTCTGTTTCCTCAGCAGATGGTCTTGGAGGTAAATAAGATAATTCAAGGAAAAAGCTTAGCACAGTGTGTGGCATGGATTAGCTCTCAGGACTTTGGCTATTAGGGGAGTGATGCAGTCTTCAGAACATACTTTTTTCCTACCATTTCATTGTCTTTACCAACTTTCCTTTTTAGTCAACATTAATTTTTAGCCAATATTAATTGAGGACCTAGATAAGCTCATTAAATGAATGAATGAGACTTGGGTCCCAGCCCTCGGTTGCTCCCAGCTAATCTGAGTGCTCGGACGGGTAATCAAAGACCAGATAAGTCAGAAAGAGAAAAACAAGTATCATATAATATCGCTTATATGTGGAACCTAGAAATATGGTACAGATGAACTTATTTGCAAAGCAGAAATAGAGACACAGATGTAGAGAACAAATGTATGGATACCAAAGCGGGTAGAGGGGTGGTGGGATGACGTGGGAGATTGGGGTTGACATTTATACACTACTATGTATAAAATAGATAACTAATGCGAACCTACTGTAGAGCACAGGGAACTCTACTCAGTGTTCTGTGGTGACCTAAATGGGAAGGAAATCCAAATAAGAGGGTGTATATGTATACATACAGCTGATTCACTTTGCTGTACAGCAGAAACTAACACAATATTGTAAAGCAACTATACTCCAATTAAAAAAAAAAAAAAAAAAAACAGAAAGGATGCATTTCTTCCTCTGCCTCTTCCCAGTCTCAGAGGAGAGTTCTCTTGGAGCCCTCATGAGCATCCTGACGTTTCATACACTCTGCCCCGCCAAGGCTGAAGCAGCCTCCTGTTCTGTGAGCACCGTGGACAGGTGGTGAGCACATTCCAGGCAAGGATAAGGAGGGCACCCACGGTGAAGCCAGAAAGAACAGTGGGTACGAGGACAGGGACGCCAAGTAGCTGCTGTGCTGTTTTCCCTCCAGCGAGAGAACCACTTGGAAGGCAAGGCCCGCCGTTGCCCAGCTGTCTCCGAAGTGACTGGGGAAAGGGAAGGGACAGACAGTGGGAGCCTCCTGTCACCAGATTATTTATAGTCCTCTTCCCTCCTGCCGGCCCTGGCCATGCCCTCTGCGCTCAGCTCGCTCGACAGAGAGGTGATCCAACAGGGCCAAGCAGTGCTACGGGCAGGAGCTACCTTCTGTCCTGCCAGGCAGGACCAGGGCTCTGAAACACCCCGGGCTGGGGACTGTCAGGAGCACAGCCCGTGTGTCCCTGTTCCTGTGCCTCTAGGGGGAAAGAGCAACAGAACCTCTCTGAATAGGTCCTCTGCGGAGTGTTCCCCCCTGCCCCACCCCCACTCCGGTTCTCGGTCCTCCTCACTGCTCTGTGTTTTCTTTTGTTCATATCTCCTGCTACTATTACTTTAAAAAAAAGAAGAAGGAAGAGGAATGGAACATAACAAAGAGCTTGAAGGCTGTTATGTGCAGAACTTTGGGCCAGTTGCCCTGCGGAATCAGACCATAACAACTGAGGCATCTTGTGTGGCCCGGGTCTTGCAGTAAGACACAGAGACACGGGGGAACTCATGCCAGGCTTCACTCTCTCTTTCTCCTTCTCACTCACATACAACACGGGTTTCCAATGAGACAAAGTCTCAGTCACCCTTATTTTATTTTCCCCCCCCTCCTCAACCTTGAACTCTCCCACCCAATCCCCCTTGACAGGGTCTCTCTCTGCCTCCTGCTCTCAGCAGCTTCCACCCCAAACCTGCTGCTCCATTTTCCTCTTCCAGCATCACCTGACCCCCAGCAACTTGACTCTGCATTTCTTTCTAAGCCAGATCCCAGCTCAGCCCCGAGATGGCCTTTGTTTCTACCGGGTGTAGGAGCTCCCCATCCCTGAGATCCACCAAGGCTGGCCCGGGAGAGTTTCCCCAGATGTCAGGAGCAGGGCACAGAGCAGTGAGGCGTGGTGAGACATAAGTCCTGGTCAGAAAACAGCAGCTAACTGATTTTCATAAATGTGGTAAGGACCACACTCAAGGGGGTGGTTAAAGTGTGTTTCTCAAAGTGTGGTCCTTGTGCCACCTGGGTCAAGATCGCTAAAGGTACTAGTTAAAAGAACACATTCCTGGACCATATTCCTCATACTAGGGATCAGTAGCCACATTTCTAATATTGCACAGTATAGTATTCAGGATTAATAAAATCATGTCTGTAAGCTCCCTAGTATGAGATATGGCACAAAATAGATGCCCAGAAAATGGTAGTCCTTTTTTTCTGTATACTAGAAACACACTATATTGAATGATTTCATTCCTTCCTTCATTCAACACATATTTATTGAGCTCTTAGTCTACAGAAGGTACATCATTGATGTAGGGGATACAATGGTCCTTGCCATGGCTGTGGTCCTGACCAGCAATATGGTCTAAGGGGAGATATAAGTAAGTGAAGGGATTATTAACACTGTGTAATTGATGCTGAGCCATAGGAAAAGCGAGGTATTGTGTACAGATAAGATATCAGAGTGTACCAGGCCAGCAAAAAACAACAGGTGCAAAGACCCAAAGGAAAGAATGGGCATGGCATGTATGGCCAAGGAGATAAAAAGGATTGGAGAAATAGAAGGGGCTAGTTCACAAAAAGCTGAGTAAGTCATGCTGTTTACATCTTCCCTTATTCTAAGGGTGTGGGGAGCCACTGATGTGTTTTAGAAAACTTACTCTGATAGCCAGGTGGAGAAGGAACTGACTGTAAAACCAGAGGCAGGGACCCTAGGAAAGAGGCTGATTATCCTGGTAAAAGATGATAGTGGCTGTGGGCATAGAGAAAAATGGATTCCAGACATGTTCAAGGAGCAGAACCTACAGAACCTATGACTGATTGGATTGTGGGATATGGAAGTAGTATTTTAGGATCAGTCAAGCTATTTCCCAATAATCAATCAGAGTGAAGGCTCCACATTTTCTCCTTAACTATTGGTTAAGGCTGACCTGTATTTAAAAATGCAGATAGTGTATTTAACAGGTTTAACAAATCAGTCACTTTGTTAGCTCAGTTTCTTTGTAGTGAGATCACAGTTTTGGAATTTTGGAGGAATTATATTAGAATTTTTATTTTTGGCTTTTGGGGCTTGGGTTTTCTATCAATATTAATTCCAGATCAAACTTCTTAGCACATCTTCAGATGCAATAATGAACTTTAACCACTTGATGGCCACGTTTCAAAGTCCTTTATCTTAACTTCTCCATCTCTGGCAATTTTCTATCTATTCCAATCAATTGTCTCTGGGACTAAATAAATCTGCTCTTTTCTGCTTTAGTAGGATGTCCATTCTTTCATCCGCAAGATATGAGTCTGAAATTGTACTAGATCCATAGTAGGTCTTCACTAAAATTATTTAATAAACAAATGACCAAATGAATGGATATCAGTGAAAACCTGGTTTGCAAATACTTGGGAGAGTTTGAAGCTTCATTATGTCCCATACCTTTGAAATTCAGATAACTACTGTTTCGTACCAAATAAAGAAGTATTAAAATAGAGAGTTTATAAAATGGTTTGGATGCATAGATAACAAAATATCATTATAACATATTAATAGAACCCTTAATAAAAGAAGAAAATCTTTCTTTTCATTCCTTGTTCATATGCAATACTAGTTCTAAAGCTTGCCTATTGTTTTAGTTAAGTGTGTGCATGGTGCTTTTTATCACTTAACATTTAACATAAGCATATATATTTGACAATAGTTTCTACCATGTAAACTCATTATTGAGGAGATAAGCCAGCATGTTTTTGGTCATGTCCTTTCCACCACATATTAAGCCATTTCTGAAATTCATGACAATAAATCATGCTATAAGTAACATTTCCTAGAGACACAGTCCCAGCATATTGAGAGCAAAATATGCTTTTCTGAGAGTGAAACATTAAGATGTATAATAGATCTGACTATGGCTGTGTCATCATCTTACAGACGACAGTATTTATCTATTGAAAAGGACCAGCTATGGAGGCTTAGAGAAAAAGGAAGTCACATCTAAGCACTATTGATAGAAGAGGTATCCTCAACAATAAGACTTTGGGTAGTTCCAACCTCACTAATAGGGCCACCCCTAAAGTGGATATGGACATAAGAGTTTGCAGCTAAATTGCCTTTGAATATGCAAGTCCCAATAAGGAAAACATTCAAAACAGAATTTTTTTTTTTTTTAAGTCAAGGACCTTTAGTTCTTCCTCAAGTACTATTTTTTTTAAATTATTATTTATTTTATTTATTTATTTTTGGCTGTGTTGGGTCTTCGTTTCTGTGCGAGAGCTTTCTCCAGTTGCGGCAAGCAGGGGCCACTCTTCATCGCGGTGCGCGGGCCTCTCACCGTCGTGGCCTCTCTTGTTGCGGAGCACAGGCTCCAGATGCGCAGGTCAGCAGCTGTGGCTCACGGGCCCAGTTGCTCCGCAGCACGTGGGATCCTCCCAGACCAGGGCTCGAACCCGTGTCCCCTGAATCGGCAGGCAGACTCTCAACCACTGCGCCACCAAGGAAGCCCTCAAAACAGAATTTTAGTCTGATAGTAAATATTCAATTTTTCTAGCTCTATGTTTTGATTTCATACTCATCAAGTAAATTTCTGGTTGGAATTTGATTTTCCATGTAGGTCTGCCTTCAGGGAAGGAACATGCCCCCCTGTTACATTTTCTAGTATTTTTAGCCCTTCTTCCAGAGATCTCTCATTATATTGCTTCTCATGCAGTTTTCTATAGCAAGAAAATATCCAAAAAATCATGTACTTTGAGTTTTTCTGATCACTATGACAGTAATTTCACCCTGTAAATAAATTACTTGACATCGTAATTGTATACATCAGTCTCATGAGCTCAGCTAATGTGAGATGAACCTGAGAGATGCATCTGTTCGTGATATACTAACAAAATCAGGTCTGAACCTGTAAGACTCCGAGTCAGATGTTAGACTATATAAATTCACCAAGATATTCATTATACTCTGTCCCATTTCTGGACACACAGCTTGCCAGCCTTATCTCCTGGTGGATGCACATTAATATGACCACTGGTGTTGGGCATGAGTGTGTATAATTTCTAGAGGAACTCTTGTGTTAGTCAGAGGCAGGTTCAAATTTTGAAGAACTTGAAGTTCATACAATTTGAAGGGAGAGGATCTTTTTAAGAAAAATAATACAAACTTATGAATGAAAAATTAAGTAGGCAATTAAATATTTATTCAGAAATCATGTTATAGGCTTTAAAAATCTGACCAGTAACATGTATATCACGATAATTTAACATTTGTATTAATCAACTGTGCTATATCTCCATAATAATTTCTCTTACTTTTTTGGCAGCTTATTTTTTAAACACCTGTTCATATGACAGTGATTTTTTTTCTATACAGAGGATGGTAAATATAATTCAGTCCCTCTTCTAGCATGGTTGAATCATTGATACTTTAGAAAAATTTATTTTACCTCACTACTGATTATTGGAAATGTCTCCTTTATAATATATGTAAATATATTATATTACATATATTACATATATGTAAATATATTATATTACATATATTACATATATGTAAATATATATGTATATATATTATATGTATATTATATACATATATAATATATATGTACATATATTGTATATGTATATATATTATAATATATATATTATATTATATTACATATATGTAAATATATGTAAATATATATATGTATATATATTCAATGCTATAAATTTCCCTCTAAACACTGCTTTTGCTGCAGCCCAAATTTTTAAAAGTTGTATTTTCATTTTCATGTTATGGTTGCTTTTAATAGATATTCTTTTTATTTTGGTTTTCTGATTTCCATTATGTTTTGTGAAGTTTATCCTGTTTGAGGTTTGTTACAATTCCTGGATTTGAAGTTTGGTGTCTTTAAAAAATTCTGGGGAATTCTTTATTTTCTCTTGAAATATTGCCTTTATCCCATTCTATTCCTGGAATTCTTTTTGGTAAGACCTTTCTTTCTGGAATTCTAATTTACATATTTGTTTAAATATTGCTTTATCTACTGTCTCTTAACCTCAAATTCACATTTCCCAACATTTATTTCTCAGTGCTGCGTTTTGGATAATTTCTTTATATCTGTCTTTTCATTCACTAATTTTCCATTTGGCTGTGTCTAATTTTCTGTTGAGGTTTTAATTTCAATTGCCATGGTTTTAACTTATAAAAGTTCTATTGGTCTCCCTTTCAAATATGTTTGGTCATATTTTAAGTCATTTCTTGTTCATATTTCAAATTTCTCTTTTATTTCTTTAAATGTAGCATTTGTATTCTGTGTCTGATAATTCCAATGTCTCAAATATTTGTGAGCCCAATTCAACTATTATTATTACATCTGCTGACATTTACATAATGCTTTGTCTCTATGTGTCTTTGTGATACTTGCCTGTGAGTTGCTCATTTTCCTTGGAACTTATCTGGGGATTTCTAACTTTAAATACTATGTTGAAGTTATGTTTCTCCAGAGAGAAAATATATATATATATATATATATATATATGTATATATATATATATATATATACATATATATATATATATATATATATATATATATATATATATATATTTTAGCTAATAGCCTGGCAGCACTATCAACCTGTACCAACTCAAATACAGTTACAAACTTGAGGTTTTACATATCACATAGATATCTTTAATTTGGACCACAAATCTTCTGGTTTGTGGTTGGAAATTCTACGAAGAATTTTTTTTCCTTTCCACTCAGTGCTAAAGTAGAGACCAACAAGTTTTCTGGCAGTTCTCTTATATTCAGCAGGTTTTTTCCCACTTATCTTAACAAAGAAGATGTAGTCTTTTCAGGTGCTAGCTTTTTATGGCAATATTCTACTAGGCAATCTATCTGGCATGGGCCCTGGGTTTTATCTTCTGTTCCCTGCATTCTATATAGTTTTCAGAGTGAAAGCTCCCATTCTCCTGTGTCCAACAGAAGGCTTCAGCATAAAAGCTGCCCTGTTTCTTTCTTACCTTCCAGGTTCCTATTCTCACTTAATTTTTGGTCTTTTCATGTTCCTTCTTATAGTTTCAGATCCATGATGTTCTTTAAAAGCTGTGTTTAGATTTTATCCAGCATTTCAGTTGTTTAAATCATCTAGCATTGTGCAGAAATGAGTTATAGCAAGCCTGAGACTGCCATCCTTAAAAAGTCCTATTTGCAAGACTGTTTAGCTGGTGTCTGGTGGCTACCCATCATTCCTAGAACTGATAAGAGTAGTTCTCTGTGTCTAAAACTATTTGTACAAGAAATGTGGTTTATGCTGAGCAGCTACTTTCCTTCTGGGAGTCTGGAATTTTGGTCTAAGGTATGCAGAGAGAGCCTACATGATCAGCTGCCAAGAAAAACTCAGCACTGAGTCTCTAATGAGCTTCCCTGGTAGACAACATTTCGCAGGTGTAGTCATAACTCATTCTTTGGGGAATTAAGCACTCCACTGGGAGAGGACTCTTGGAAGCTAATTCCTGGTTTCCTCTGGACTTCTTCCCATGCATCTTTCCCCTTGCTGATTTTGCTTTGCATCCTTTCACTGTAATAGGTCTTAGATGTGAGTACAACCATATGCTGAGTCCTTCGAGTCTTCCTAGTGAATCATCAAACCTGGGGGTAGTCTGAGGACTTCCAACACACCCATACTGGCAGAAAATCCCCCAATATACCGTCTTTAAAAAGATTGTGCTCCATCTAATGATTGAAAATCACTGTAATCTAGAGATATTAATTTAAAGATAGTAGTTATATTATTGGGTTGGCCAAAAAGTTTGTTCGGGTTTTTCCATAACCTCTTATGGAAAAACCCAAACAAACTTTTTGGCCAACCCAATAGTTTGCTAGGGATGTCATAACAAAATACCATGGCCTCTGCTTTCTCCTACTAGCCTTCTTCTTTACTGTAAATTCAAGGTAAGTTTCCACTTTTTATTTGGCAAAACCAGTATGCTCAACCCTTATGCTGGAACTCATAAATACCACATTTTGGTAACAGAAATTGTATGACAAAAAGTCTTTCCATTATCAAGTAAGTTTGGGAAGTGTTGATAAACAAAGTTGAATGGATTTCTTCACTGTAGAAGTGCTTGGAGCTTTCAGTGCATTAACCTTTAATAAAAAGATATCGTAAGCCATGTTTTCAAAACTTAATTCACCTCAAAATCCTTCTTTGCCTTAGAATACCTATTAATCTAACTTAGGACACTAATGTTCCTGAGGCACAGTTTAGAAAATGCTGTAATAAAAATTTGCCTCCTGTCTTTTGAAAAGCCTTAGGTGCTTAAGTGTTTTCTTTGCTTGTTTTGTTTATTGGCTTGAGTCATATTTAGCAACTACCTTTCAAGCTACCTCAAAATCATTAGAGCTTTAAATCATACTGAAATGCCCAGATTTACTTTCAGGAGCAGAAGCCCACAGTGCTCTTAAGCTAAAGATGTCTCATGCTTAGCAGGAAATAGTTATGTGCCTTCGTGGGGTAACCAGTGATTTGTTCCTGGCAACTTCAATAGTCTCATCTCTGGAATGGACCTAGTAAAACTTACTTACCACATGGCAGTGATTTCAAATAAAACCATTTATGTGAACAGATCGTGTAAATTAGTAAGCAACATTCATGTGTAAAAAATAGTAAATCTACAGATCTGCTCTTTCTTAAAACTTGGGAAGAAATGACATATAAATTAGAAATAAATTCATTGATTATTTAATAATCAATCAATCCTGCTGCTTGGGAGAAGGTTTTTTTGATACCTTCTTGGGATGGAAAGAGGATTTTAGTAGATTTCTTACAAGGTCACCCAAAATGCTCTTGGGAGGATTTACAAAATGCTCACATCTCCCATTATGATTACTGGATCAGAGGTTCCCCAAGGATTTCTTTTCCATTGGTCACATAAAAGTCCAAAGTACTCTGGTGGCTGCACACAAGAGACTCAATTGTCTATATTGCCCTTGATATTTAGTCAGTAGATTACTGCCTTTTCATTCCAAAGAACTTCCCACCATAATTGTCATGGTCTCCTATTTTGGAACATTTTAATTGTCGTGTTGGAACACTTTGGAACATTTGGGCCCTCAGATAGTATTTACTAAGTGTAAGTCATTCATTTTTCGATTTTATCTATTAACCCTATAACTGCTCATCAGCCATTACTAACAACCCCCTTATTAAAAGCAAATAAACCCAACTTCCAATTTGCTTGGGCAGACTTATCTTGGATAAATATTCAGTTCCTGTTAGAATTTTTGAAATCTTGAACATTGGCACTTCCAGGAACTCCTCCTGTTTGTTTGAGGACACAGGCTCAAACAACTCTCCATGATCTGCGTGTTGGTGAAGAGTAACTATGGCATCGAAGAGGAGTACGAGTTAAACAGTGGACAAATAAATGAATGGGACTCTCTACCATAATTCATGCTTGATATATGCTATGTTGGCAGCATTCATCTTATGCCCTGGATCCATTCATTTTGACCATAGATGGAATGCATCTCCAGGGTGGTACTCAAACCCACTGTAGGAGATAAAGACAGGCCTCTTGAAGCAAGAGCAAAGCAGGCTAATTCCATGGCTGGGTCCCAGATGTCAGAGCTAGATAGAGTACATGCCTGGAAGGAGAGTAGGCAGGACTAAAATCACCAGTGAAGCCTACCTGCCATCAAGTTCAAAGAGTGTGTGCAGAAATAAGATAGGTAACAAAGCCAAAATGTCAAGAGCCAGACACAAACAGGAAGAAAGAAATGAAATGACAAAACCCAGAACATTTTCAGATAATAGCAAAAAGTCACTTTTGTTGAGAGCCAGTGATATGGTGGCTGGGAAATCTGAGCAGTTTTAAGACTGAGAGCCAGGGCCAAACAACAGGCACTGTGTTTACCTGTCCATACCTCTTTCCCTGTGCTGTACCTGCTCAGGGAGTGATGCTGGATTTGCTTAAGGTACAGTAACTTCCCACGAATGCCTTCCTCTATCAGTTAACACTCACTCCAGTCTCAGAATCGTACCCTATGGAAACAGCCACACACAGTGTTAAACCAAAAAGCCACAGGGTTGCATTGCCCCCACCCCTCCCCAAACATGAAATATGAGCAGGCTTCTATGCTTAAATACAAAACGCTATTATTAACTTGTTCTCTCATATGAAAAGAGGAAATGGTTTGAGACGGATCTGATTCAAGAGGCAGCTGAATACAAGATGGTAAGAAGGCTTGCAGGAAACACTGATGTGAAATTCAGTTGAAAAGCCCCAAATGCTCTGATTTTTCTGATCTAGTATTTATTTGAGCCAAAGGATTAAAGCCAGCAAACAGTGTAAACGTGATCATCTCTAGCACCTCACATCTCACGTTTGTGTAGTAGGTCAATGAATGCTCTTACCTGTGTCATCATGTTTGGATTTGTAGGCAACCCTGTGAAATAGACAGGGAAGGGATTAGTTACCACATCATGTGATGACCACAGCAAGAATGAGGAGCTGGCTATAAAGGAGGTTTGCGAGTTCATATTTCTCATTTCTCAGGAGCAGAGCTCCCCTTCCTGGTCTGGAATGTCAGAGGGAAAAGTTGGCATCAATTCTTGGCCCTCTACTTACCACGGCAATCCCCATCCTCATCTCAGCCCCCAGTGTAGCTGTCTGCTGTGCTCCTCTCCCACAGCTGGAATTTGTTCAGCCCTTCTCAGAGATGATGGGAGTCAGAATGGGTCAGTGGTGTCAGGACACCCCTGGCCATAAATGGGGGACAAACCCATCTGAATACCTTGTGAGAAAGCTCAGCTGCTACCTGATGTCTGTTCTGCAGGACCCACAGGTGCTGTGCATTCTTGTACCCCTCTCCCATCCTGGGCCCTGACCCTCAAAGGGGTTCCATCTAATATCTACAAGAGATGCCAGCTGCCTGGGATTTGCTCCATGCTTGGCTAGTGACAGTCCCCAGATCTCTGGGGTATGGGGTTTTGCTGCTGTTCTCTGATTCCTAAGTTCTGTAGAATGTATGGAGCCCTTCAACTCAGTGCCCAGCATTGGCCCTGGGTCTGTGTATCCCTGCTAGGTCAAAGTCCCCACAGGATGGAGAGCTCTTTGGACTTTCAATGCTCATTGTCCCAGAACAGAACTGCTCTGCCACCATTCAGATTTGGTCTTGAATTACCAGCCCCTCCTCTGGAGAGCCAGGATAGAGCTTTGTTCCTGCTCCCTACATTTCTATTAGCTATTGCCCCATCCTAAACTTGGTCTTCCCTTTATTCCTTCATGTTTTTCAAACTTGAGAATTGTTTAGATCCACTTGAAATGGAAAGGGTTTTCAATGATCCTCTATAATGCCTTAAATGATTTCAGTATTAAAATGAGTATAAGGTTTTAAAATACTGATTTATGTTCCTTATCAATAAGCTAATCTCTCTCCCTTGAATGTCACCTGCCACTAATACTTTATTGGAAGGTTAGGGTACGGAAGGAGGAGGATATGATGTAGGAGAAAAAGAAGAAAAACCCAAGGCCAGTCTCTTCTGGCTTTAGCAATGCTTGCAGACGACACAGACAGATAAGAAGGGAAAAAAACAAAACCATCACCACTAACAAAACCCAGTCTATTCAGCCCCAAGAGGTTGTGGGAAGAAGGGAAAGGCCAGGGAGGAGTGCGGGTGGGGAGGATATAGCCCCATTTAATATTTGGGAATTCAGAAAGAAATCACTTTTCAGGCTGCCCTACACCAACTTGGGGGTGAGTAAATCAAAGGTAACTTGGTTTGAAATGAGCAGTGGTTCTCAAAGTGTGGTCACCAGACCAGCAGCATCACTTGGGAACTTGTTAGAAATGTAAATTCTTGAGCCCCACCACAGACCTGCTGTAGTCATTGTGCTTATAGCTCATATATAACTATAAATGCAAAACAAATTTTAAAAATTAAAAACATTAACAGAATGTGGTAGATACTGTTTTGCTTGGTTCACCATCATTTTTCTCTGTTATCATAACTGTGAAATCTTTGGTAACAATCTTAGAAGTTCATAATTTTAACAAAGTTCAGTATCAATTTTTAGTAATCTACCCTATCCCAAGGTCATGAAAATATTCTACTCTCTCATCTAGAAACTTTACTGTTTTACTTACAATTAGATATGCAATTCATCTGGAATCTATTTTTGTACATGAGAAAGGGACTGAGTTTTATTTTTTTCTCCTCTGGATATCCAATTGACAGCACATTGTTTGTTGAAGAGTCTATTTTTGTCCCCACTGCTCTGCAGCACCATATTTGTCATCAATTGAGTGTTGATATATGTGTGGTTCTATTTGTGAGGTCTCTTTATTGTTCCACTGGGTTAATTGTCACTCTTGCACTAGTATGTACTGTCTTAATTGTTGTGATTTTGCAATAAATCTTGATATCGGGTATAGTAACTCCACTTTTTAAAAAATTATTCTTCTTCAACATTGTCTTGGTTACTCTTGGCCCTTTGGATCTCCCTATGAAAATTACAGTCACCTTGTCAATTGCCACCAAAATATATTTTCTTGGCTATTCTTAGGCCTTTTTATTTCTAAGAGAATTTTTAGGATTAGCTTGTCAAAAACAAACTAAAAACAACAACAAAATCTCTTGGGATTTCAATTGAGATTGCACTGAGTCTATAGATCGATTTGTGTAGAATTGATGTCATTACAATATTAAATATTCCAATCCATGAAAATGGTATAGCCCTTCTTTATTTATGTCTCCTTCATTTTCTCCAAACAAAAACAAAAACATGGCATTCTGTATAGAGTTCTTACTCATCTTTTGTTAGATTTACACCTAATATTTGATCTTGTTAATACTATCATGAATAATGTAATGCTTTGGACTTCATTGTTATATAAAAATACAGCTAATTTTTGCATATTGACAATGTATCTAAAGTTCATTGATTCATTCTAATAGTTGGTGATTCTTTTGTATGTACATACATAATCAGGACATCTGCAAATAATCACTATTTAGTTTATTTTCTGATTCAATTACATTTATTCTCTTGGCTTTCTTAGCTGTCTAGGACTTTCAATACAGTATTAAGGAGAAGAGTAAATTCCTTTGTCTTGCTCAGCATCTCAGACAGCAAGCTTTTGTTACATCTCCTTTTAGTATATAGTAGATTACTGTGGATATTCTTTATAAGATTAAAGATGTTTCCCTTATTCTTAGTCCACTAAAAGTATTTATCATGGATGGATGTTGAATTTTATTGTTTTAAAATGATCATATATTGACTTTTTTCTTTATTTTTTTATGTCTGGTTTCTTTTACATAAGGCTTTGGAGATTCATTCATTTATTGGTTACATGTTATCAGTGCTATTTTGCTGAGAAGTGTGCATTATGCATACATAGTTCTTTATTGATTCTCCTATTGATGGGCATCTGAACTATTTCTAGTTTGGGGTTATTATGAACAAAGCATCTATGGATCCTTGTGCAAAACTTTTTGTGAACATATGTTTTCGTTGTTCTTAGATAAATACCTTGGATTGGAAATTTTCCTTTTCCTTTCAAACCTTTCTATCCTTATATTTAAGGTATTTCTCTTGTAAACCCCATAAAAGCGATTCTATTTTTTTCATTCAGTCTGTTCATATTTGTCTTTTAATTGGAAACTTAGTTCAAAATGAATGTAATTACAGATATATTTGAGTTTAAATTTATCATCTTTCTATGTGTTCTACCTCATCTCTTTTGATTTTTCTCTGCTTTCTTACCCATGCATGGATTTATTTTTCAAATTTTTATTTCATCTGCTCTCCAATTTAGCTTGCAATCTTTTCTTTCTTTTACTGTTCTTTTAGTGTTTACCTTCAAGATCACAACATATGGTTTTGATTTGTTAATATCTAATATGAATTAGTACTACTTTCCAGACAATACAGGAACTTTAAACAAACTAATCCCATTTCCCCTTGCCCTTTCCAACTTATGTGTTTTTATTGCCATGTGTTTTGATTCTGTTTGTTTATAATTCTGTCATGTGTGTTACTATTGTTTTACACAGTAAGTTTTCACTCACATATTTGCCTTTTCTATTGTTCTTCCTACTTTTTGCATTTCTATGCCTCTATCTGGAATCCTTTTCCTGCTCTCTGAAGAACTTTATTATTTCCTGTAGTGGGATCTGCAGATGGTCAATGTCAGGCAGTTATTTTCTTTTAACTCATGGCACTTATCACTCCACAATCTTCAGGCTTCTGTTTTTTGTCCTGTTGAGTCAGCTGCCAGTTTTATTTTTATTGATTTGAAGGAAATATTTCTTTTTTCTCTGGTGGTTTTAATCTTTTTTCCTGTTTTTATATTTCAACAGTTTTATTATGATCAATGTAGATTTATTTTATTTGTATTTATTCTGCATGGGATTCATAGTACTTAATTGAATCTGTAGCTTGATGCTTCTATAATTTCAGAAATTTCAGCCATCATCTCTTCAAATATTGCTTCTTTCCATTGTCTCTCTTCCTTCTTTTTGGGGTTCCAGTTACACTTATGTTAGACTTTTATACCATGCCCATATATCTCTTGTGCTGGTTTTTAAAAAATTTTTGGTAGTTTTTATCCTTTTCTCTCTCTATACTTTAATCTCTATCTTTTCTTCTGATCTATCTTAAGTTTTACTAATCAGAATTCATCTCTAGCTACAAAACACCCCTCAAACCTACAAGTCAGTGTACCAACATATTTTAGTTCCTGTATCATGCTCTTTGTGCCTTCTGTCACACTGCCCTCTATCCAGAATGGTCTTTCTGCTCTCGTTCATCTATAAAATATAAACACATCTTTCAATTTTGATATCTAGTATCATCCTTTCCTCCATGTTGTTTTATTTGACCCTCCCCAAACAGGGCCATGCACTCATATATCCCCAACTTGACTTATACAGATCAGCCTAGGACCTGCCCGACACTTCATGCACTTATATGTCTACACCTCTATCTCCCACCAGTAGACTGGGAACTCCTGTGCTTTATTCAGCTTCAGATCTAAGATCCAGCACACAAATAACAATAAGTACATAGATGCTGAATGAATTAATATAATGTACTCAACTCTGGTTACACATTAGAATCACTTTAGAGGCATGTGTTCTGAAAAATACAGACATATCAAACCTAGAGGTGGGATCTGGGCATCAGAACATTTAAAAAAACATTATGGATGATTCTAATGTGTAGCTTGGGTTGAGAATTGCTGAATTAAAAAATCCACCTCAAAAATGTGATTTCATGGTGTAATGGGCTGAGAGCTGAAATGGTTTCCCTATGAGGAACTAGAATATGTACATGTCAGGGTGATGCCCTTTGGTGCAGCTGTCCATGGATGCACATTACCAGGAACCCTAGTGGAGACTCACTCTGTGTGTGTGTGTGTGTGTGTGTGTGTGTGTGTGTGTGTGCATGCACATGCAGGAGCACACGTGTGTTTAGGAGGTGAGAGTGAGAAAAGGAATCTCCAGAGTCACAGAAGTGACAGCCTGGGACTCTAATCCAGGTGCTCAAGTTGGTAAATAATCTGAAGAAAACTCTTATCTTCTATGTCCCTCTGCAACAGTGAAAGTCAAGCAATATTGGCAGACCATCCCTATCTGTTAGCGGGAAGGTGCCTGGTCCCCATTCATTCTAGGACTTTAGAGAGGTAGAGGGAGACTGATAAAGGCACCACAGGGTAAGGGAAAACCTGATGACAGGGCTTAGATGAAGCTGTCAGCACTCCTGCCCCAGTTCAGACCTCTCACTGTGATGATGTATGCACTCCTTCAGTTGTCATAGAAACTGGATCTTTCTTCCCGACTCCCATCCCCTTTGCTGTGTGTTTGGTTTCCCATTTTTTAATGAAATTAAGTATGCAGTGAAGTGTGCACACTCCCTCCCACACGACCCTGTCCCTCCCAAATCAAAGCAGTTCAGGATCGTCTTGTGCCTCGTGAGATGTGTGGGCTATGGTCTCCTCCTTCCACCATCTGGAGGCTGCTCCCTGCTCGGCTCCAGCGGTTAAGAGTCTGACACCAGCAATCTACAAGTTCAAATGCAAGAGCTATTTTTGGATTCTCAGATCAGGCACAGGACAGAAAAATGGATTAATAAAATATAGAAAGTAAGGAGAACATTCTGTGGACCCAAAGTGGGTATTTGTGATGTGCTATAATTATTGGGAAGATGACCCTAATTGGAGAAAAAGGAAAGCAGCCCTGCACTGATATCAAACTGAGCTTAATAGAGTGTTAACGAGGCCACCATATTTATAATATATTTCAGTTGTTCTCTTGACAAGAATTTGGGTCTCCAGTTATATTCCCTGGTAGTGTCCTGAATCTTGTTCCTTTGTGTCTTCTGAACTGTTTATTAATAATTTTTGTATGAAGAAGAGATTTTAGGAAACAAAGTAATTACTTAATTCTTTGCTGCTCTCAGTTGTGAAGACTAAGATAAGACTGTAGTATTTTATAGAAATTTATTTAATGAACCATTTTCTTTCTCATTTCTTCTTCTAGGGTGGTAGGGAGTGAGGAGAAGTTTCTCTCTTTACAAACCAGTAGAGATCAGGAAGGGGGGTTGTCTGTGGGGTTTCTGAATTATGTCTCTGTCACCATGACTTCTACTGATTAAGCAACCCTTCTTCAAGATCCATCTGGAGCCAATTTTATTCCTCCTGCTCTCTATACCTCCCCATCTAAGCCTTATCCAATGAACAGACTCTTATCCTCTCCCTCTCCTTATTTATACTGCACTTGCCTACACCGGAAGTTTCTGAGACCAACCTCAGAGGCAGGACAATGTTTGTTAGAGAAGGCAGATACGCTGAATCTAGTAAGTTGAATGCCCTGGGAGGACCACTGTGAGTTACGTATGCTCGATATGTTCTTGTTTTACCCATCAGGTAACCCATGCCTGTAGGAACCATGGTGACCATTCCTACTTCCACTGAACACATCTAAGATCTTTCATTTCAGCCTTCATTCAAGATCTTAGGTCTAAATGACCTTGCCCTTAGCTCTTTTGGTCCAAGCATGTCACATGCAACAGGTCAGGATGCACTATTATCAAAATTATTCCTCCATCCAGGCAATCTGTGTCCCTGGAAAATTGCTGAATTTACTTCAAACTGTATAGAAATCCATTTTTAGTATCTTGACAGAAACTCCTTTGGGTGGGACACTTAGTGAACTTAGAAGTCAAAGAGATGTTCATTTCTTTGTTGAGTGAGAATTTTTATTCACTTGTAAGAATTCTAAAGCCAGTAAACCAGCTCTTATTAATTTTTCTGCACTGGAACTGAGAATCATATGCAAATACCAACTAAATCTGGTCCAAAGGGGTCAGTCTTCCAACCGAGATACAACTCACGAGTTAGCCTTTGCTCAGTATTGAGCATCAGCCATGATAGTAGGTTAAATAGTCAATCCTGAGAAGCAGAACATTCCTACAGAGCATTACCTTAAATAACAGCTCAGAAATGGGAGCCCATTTTCACCCTGAATGTATGAACACTCAAAATCTTCATGCAGAAATTTGATTCACAAAACTTTTTAGGGAAACATGACTATTTTCAATCCATGAGTCACACCTGGAAATTCCCTTGACCTTAAAACCAGTGGGCAGAGTTGTCAACAATGCAAACTTGCCCACAATCTCTGGCCCAGAACTTTCTATTTTAAAATCACAGGATGTGCCAGTCCCAAAAGCAGGAACACCCATCCGCCCCTCCCATATCCATTTCCATCACCCAATATCCAACTTTGTCAATGCATCTGACACTTAACAGACTTTAATCAGTGTATTTTCCTTTTATCCTTAGCCTTTATTAATTCAACTTGTGTATCAGTCAAGAGAGGCCAGATTACGTCACACTGAAAAAAAAATCCAAAATTTTGTGCTTAACACAACAAAGACTTATTTTTAACTCACATAAAGTCTGCAATGGGTCTGGACAACTCTCCAGGCCAACTATTCTTCAGGCAGCAGCTAAGTGATCCAGTTTGAAGGAGCTTCTACCAGCTTCTACCTGTGTCATTGGGACACTCAGACTCCTTGGTTGACCTGGCTGGGAAGAACTGTCTAGAACAGATGTTGGTAAACCTTTTCTTAAAGGGCCAGATAGTAAATATTTTTGACATTGCAGGCCAGGAGATCTCTGTCTCAATCACTCAACTCTGTCAATGTATCATGAAAAGAGCCTTAGGTAATATGAAAACAAATGAGTGTGGCATGCTCCAATAAAATTTAATTTACAAAAACCAGTAGTGTGCTGGATTGGGCTTGCAAGCCATAGTTTGCTGATTCCTGGTCTAGAGTCTCTCACTGGCATTAAATGGTTTTGCCAGAATTCTACACATTACACTTTGCTCACATTTTATTTGCTAAAGTAAGTCATATGGCCATGCCTTCAGGAGCCAGAGAACTATGATTTTCCCATGTTTTCAGAGGAGAAATGGGAGACTATTTATGAGTGGTACTAATTTTTCATGCTGTTTTGTAAAGTTCAGGATAAATGGGAATTCTAGAAATAGCAATTAAAGTCAGCCACCTTAGACCTGAATAAGTCTGCAGTCACTTGGTATCCCCCATGACCCAGGGCAATAAGTTTAACTTCTCGGACTGTCAGCATCTCTATCTGTAACATGAAGATGTCTGTCTTCCTAGAACAAATATGGGAATCAAATGAGATATTTCAGGACAAAGGGATTTGGAAACTAAGCCTTGGGGATTCATGCTGTTATCATTCGCTATTGTCTTGAGCTTCATAGGACCCAGTTTCAGGCTGTCCTTCAGTTTAAAGGTCTAGACTTTGCCATACTCTGAGTTCCAAACTCAATGTCCAAAGTAGCAGCCTCTTCCAGGACTTTTGCTTAAGCTCTAGAGCTGAAGTCCAAAATTCTTCTTTTCTATTCTCTCCAGACAACAGCCCATAATATTGCACAGAGTGGGCCCAGCTGGAAACTGGCAGTGGAATGACTAGCTGAGTTAAACAAGAGACAAAGGGAAGAAAGGCACACTACCTCTTTTTTGGAAGCAAAACTGTTTTTATGAGTTATGCACATTTTTTTCTCCCTGCCTTTTCCCTCTTGGTATCAAGGAGAGTCTCATTAACTCTTAAACAGTTCTCCTAAACCACTTCAATCCTTGTGCATTTGTTAGTCTAACATGATGTGCTTTGACTCCATTCTGTTTTCAAGCCTCCAGAGTGGCTGGGAAAGGAATGAGGGAAGGGGGAGGGGTGGTGGTGAGAACAAGGGGGAACAGCCTCCAAGAAGTATTTGAAGGAAGCAAACTGACGTTTTGGTGAGCATTTTCTCTGTGCCAGGAGCATTACACACATTATCTGATTTTATCACCACAATAATACTGCATTGCAGGCTGTTTTATTTCCACCAAAGAAACTGAAACTCAAAGAGTTTCAGTAACATAACTAGGATCGCACAGCTAGGAAGCTGCAGAGCCAGGATTTGAAGCCTTGTCTGACTGTTCACACTTCCAGGTTGGGTCCTCTAGAAAGGAACTCCAGCCAGATGGGTGTCAATGACCCTTCTTCCTTTCAGTGCAGTTCATTGAATCCTCTATCCCACTGGGGAAAGTTGGTAATATCCAAGGTAATTCAGTACTGAAGGACTTCCCTGCTGCATCCTTCCCACTTAAGGACATCATTTTACACCTGGCTCTCCTTCCTAGCCTCCATGCAGATTTAGGGCCGGGTTTGCAGACCCAAGGGTTGTATTTTGTCAATAAACCATTCAAAAATAAGCAAACTCTTAGGGAATGGAGCATCAGTAAGAAGATAAGGAGACAGGAATGATGATGAGGATGATGATAATTGTTGACATTTACTACTGCTATTTGCCAACCACTTTTCCATATTCACATAATCCTGACAACAATCCTATGAATACTAGTAATTATATTTTGAAGCTGAGGCACCAAGATATGAGGCAATTTGCCCAAAGTTGCACAGCTAGTAAATAAAAGAACTAGGATTTGAACCTAGAAAGCTCAGTCTCTTAATCACTCTGCTAGTCATTTCAACCACCTGGGAGATTTTTTAAAATGTCAGTGCCCAGCCCTCACCCAGATATTCTGATGTATTTGGTATGAGATAGGATCAGGGCACTGATATTTTTAAAGCACCTAAAGTGCTTTAAATCTGAAGTGCAGCGGAGTTGAAACCCTGTGTGACTCAGTTACTTCATCTCCCTAGGCCTCAGCTTCCTCATCTGAATGTGGGGGGCGGGGGAACTGTGAGGGATATTTTGAGATGTCACTATAAATGAAGAGTCTTATTAGCATTTGATGGGTGGCTTCCAGGGACACTAATAGCAATTGATGTTAGAGACAGTATTGCCCGAGGAAAAACTTTCTTGCCCAAATTGTCAATAACATCCCACTCGTAGCATGTGTGAGCATGTCCTTTGGCTCTCAAAATCTGTGCATGCGTGATTCTAAATTCTACTGACTATCAAGGGAGCTGGAATGCTTTCCCTCATTGCTGAATGGATTATTCTACTTTAAAATTTTTAACCAATTAAGCTGTGAAGGCCCAGGCAAGTCTGCAGACCAATCTCCTCCTGGCACAGGGCCTCCATGACTGAGGGAGTGCATCACCAGTCTGGGCCTAGAGCTTCTCATTTACAAAATGGGATTGTAGGGGCTTCCCTGGTGGCACAGTGGTTGAGAATCTGCCTTCCAATGCAGGGGACACGGGTTCGAGCCCTGGTCTGGGAAGATCCCACATGCCGCATAGCAACTAGGCCTGTGAGCCACAACTACTGAGCCTGCGCGTCTGGAGCCTGTGCCCCGCAACAAGAGAGGCCGCGATAGTGAGAGGCCTGCGCACCGTGATGAAGAGTGGCCCCCGCTTGCCGCAACTAGAGAAAGCCCTCGCATAGAAAAGAAGACCCAACACCGCCAAAAATAAAATAAATAATTAAACAAAATGGGATTGTAAAGAATGTCAGAGGGCTCTTCTAGGGATTGAAGAAAACATCAAACATCGTTTGCAAATCATAGAACATAGATGTGCTTGGCACATAATAAGTTCTTATAAACAGAATACCCACATGATGAAATAAATGTCATTTTCCTCATTGGGCTGATTAGAGAAGAATCTATGCTAATTTATATAAAGCATGATGAAAGTTAACATAAATAATAATTACAGATGCCTAGTGGGATGATGTCTTCTAATTGTGTGCTCACTGCATCTTAAAATTTTGGTATGTATCTATTATTGCAAGAAAGTAAGCTAACACACAAAGCATGCAAAAAGCATAACTGTAATCCCATGTGTGATCCCACCACCGGACACACACATTCTAGAAAGGAGCAGACATCTCCCTAAGAGGATCTTTTATTTGCCGATCAGGGGAAGAAAGTGAAGAGGCCTATTGCGGGAGTCTCAGGGCTAAATCCCTCTACAACTGAAAAGGAATGTAAATGTTGGGGCTGCAGGAGAGGCAGAGGACCAAGGTAGAGTTGCTGTGAGGGGCCCTTGAGAGGTGGACAGACAGAGGATAACTGACTCATCCTCATTTTTGTCTTTCTACTGAATCCTTAGTAAAATATTCATGTTCTCCTTAAGCTCTTGTGGACTTAAATCTATTTCTTGAATTTGTTAAAGGACAGTGCTGGGTTCTCCTTCAAGTTGGTTTTGAGGCAGGAACAATGACTATTCAAGGGTTTCTACACTCAAAAACTGTAAAAATTTCTGAATTGCTCATCATCACACTGCTGGTGGGGAGAGAACCTAGGTGCTGAGAAACACTGAGAAACAGGCAAATGGAAAGATGCTCATCTGGATACTATTTAGTAGGAAGAAGCAACAGACTAGGTTGTTTACTAGCAACAGCCAGAGAATATAAAAACATAATGAGACCATTAGCACAGTGCCATTCAAAAAAATGTAAAACATTCACACAATAAGAGCACTGCATTTTACAAGGATACACAAAATTCAGAGATTCATATTCAACATGTTAGAATGGCGGGATTGGGCAGTGCAACAGAATTAGAATGGAATGTGATAGATGGATGGATGGATGGATGGATGGATAGATGGATGAATTTTAAAATTCAAACAAATAAGGATTAGAAGCCTTGAAGGAGCCAAGGATCATGGAACTGGGGAAAATGATTAATTCAACTCTCCATAGCAAAACACTTCACTTTTCAAAACATTCTTGCAACAACCCAGAAATTGGTAGCAGCAGCAAAATCAGCACTCTCCATTCTCCTTTGTTCAGGAAGCTTGTAAAATTAATGCAAATTGGAAGACCACTCCTAGTGAATTTGAAAGCTAGTTTTGCTGATTTTTAAACATTAAAATACTGTTTCAAAGCCAATCTGAAAAGGCTACATAAAGTATATAAATTTCTGGAAAAGGCAAAACTATGGTGACAATATAAAGATCAGTGGCTGCCAGGGCTTGGGGATGAGAGAGAGAGGGATGAACAGGTGGAGAACAGGGGATTTTTAGAGCAGTGAAATTATTTGATAGAGTAATGGTGGATATGTGTCATTATATATTTGTCAAAATCCATAAAATGCACAACACAAAAAGTGAACCTTCATGTGAACTATGGACTTTAGTTAATTGTAATGCATTGGCTCCTCAGTTATAACAAATGCACCACACTGAACAAAACAAAAACAAACACACAAAAATGTTTCAGTATAAGACATGGTGCATAAGAACACAAGAGTACAGGAAGCAGAGAGCTACCTCAAACTGAGGATACAATGACAACGATACTGGGAGAAGCTGATGCCATGTGCCTCCAGGCAGACCAGAACCAAACTCTGAGCAGAACATGTTTTCTCTATAGAAAAAAGGGGTAAATAGGTGTACTGCTATAACCACCAGAATTGGTTATGCAAATACTCTTACAGAGAGAGACATGTCTACTTTCCTTTGCATACAGGAAAATAATTCTAGCAACTGCAGAATTCTGGGATAGAAGAAAATGAGGCATCCATTTTATTGATTTATTTATCGATTAAACTTTTTCTGAGAATTTTCAAAACTAGGGGGAGCACATTGTAAAGACAGAAGCAGAAGTGATATAGTCCTAGTATTATAAACTACATCTCTTTAACTTTCTTTCCATGGGTAGATCTCTTCTCCACCATAAAGGAAACTAAAAGAGCTAATTCATAAGAAGTCATTTGAAAGCAGTGTGAAAAAGTGTGTGGGGATGTGTGTATTTGTGTGTGTGTGTGTGTATGTTGGTGGGGGCAAGGTAGAGGTAGAAATGGATCCCCCCATTAAGAAGAATTTGATATGAACTACCTTGACAGCTGGTAAAGGAAGTGGGTATAGAACAATGGCCTAAAGAATTATCCTGAAACCTTATCCAAAGCCACTAATGTCACCAGGGACTATCATAAAACATACTCATGTTACAATCCTTTCCTCAAGCTCTTTGACAGAACACAGTATGTGAGGGGTCGTGTGATGATACTGGATAATTGGGCAAACAGATAGAACCAGGCTTTAGCAAAACTCCGTGGTCTCTAAGCTTAACACAGGGCAAGTGGCTCTTCCAACTGACCCGTTTAGAAAGAAAATATAATGGAGAAAGGCAAAGGAAACAGAAGTTTATGATGTAGTAGAAAAAGGGTAGTATTGGAGTCAAAATGACCTGGGTTCTAATACCAACTGTCACTTACTACTTATGTGACCTTGGGCCAATGAGTAAACCTGTTGCAGCCTAAATTTCCTCACCAGTAAAATAGTAGTGTAATATTTAACTTTCATAGCTTTATAAGTACTCAAAATAATAAATGTATGTCTCACAATGCCTGCAACACGGACAGCACTCAGTGTAGAGGGCTGTTATAATTGTAGTCCAGGTTTAAGAAAAGTGCCAATCTTCCAACAGCAGTGGTATAAAGGGGTTTATATCGAGAGAATTCCTCCAAGGTCCTCCAAAGGGAGAAGGATATGTCACATTAATGCTCCCATATCCTCTTCTCAGAACACATAGGGTGGCTTTTTGGTTGCAGTGGAAAGTTAATACCATAGTCCTCATCACCAGTAATCTCCATTGTCCTCACCACTACAACAGCAATGACAGAAGTGCCTCGCATCTGTTTAGTGCTTTCATAAATGTTATCTCAGGCTCTCTGCATGGCACTGAGTGGCTGATATTGCTGCAGGTGGTGATTCAAGTCTTCCTGGCCTTCATGTCCCTGTTTTGCTGTGTGACATGAAATGCACTTCCCTGTGGAACAAAGGCTGAAATTCTACCATTAGTCCTAATAATGACTGCTCCAGGGCCACCATTCCTCAGTTCCATCATATGAGAGCTGGCCTGGGAAGCAAACCACCATCTTGTTTGTGTAGAGGTGGAGTGTGTCATAAATTCCAACCAGATGGTTTGCAAGGAGACTTCGGAGCACAGTCTGCAGGTCAGGGTGTCTGTATTTGGACTAATTACTTTGCCTCCAACAAAGGTCGCATAAACCAACAAGAATCCCCAATCTTTCGTGTCTTAGTAGGCTGCCAGCTGACCAGGAGGCAAGGGACTTGGGTCTGTAGCCTCTTCCCTTTTCTCCATTATTTGGAAACCAAGATTGGGATTTTCCCACTCACTCCTGCATGTGTTGCAAATGCTGTTTACCTAGACTTCATGACTATATGCTTTACTAAATGATACAAAGAGATCACTCAGTAGGGCCCAGGGGAGTTATTTTCATAGATTCTGATATAGTCTGCTAACATATGCATAGGGCCACAGCTGTGGAGGCATCTGGAACAAGAAGAAAGGCGCCATCCAGTCAGAAGGAGAGGTTGTGACGTGATCTCTACCCAACACCTTTTTCTGAGCCGTTGATTTTTCTACTGTAGTTGTGCTCCCACAGTCCTTAATCACTTATTCCAATACCTCTGGATTCTTTGATCTCTCTAACTAATATAAAATTAAGAAGGAATGACAACGTTTTGGTCTCTTAGGTGTCAAGCTCTAACAGTATCTCATTTTATACTCACAACAGCGTAGTGGGAGAGGTATTATTATTATTATTATACCAACTATAGAGATAAAAACACTTAAAACTAGAGAGACTCAGGAACTTGTCCAAGGTCACCCAGCTGGCAAGTGTCAGACCCAAAGCTCATATCTCTTACCAATACGCTACAACTAGTCAGTGTTTTATCATTTTTCATTATTAATTTTTATTGGAGTATAGTTGCTTTACAATGTTGTGTTAGTTTCTGCTGTACAGCAGAGTGAATCAGCTATACATATAAATATATCCCCTTTTGTTTTACCATTTTTAAAGCACATCATTTTGAAAGTGTATGATTATTATTTGAGCTCTCTCTCAAGTCTGGGAGGTAGATAAGACCGACACTTCTACCCCAACTTGGCAGGAGAGGATGTGGAGATTTAGGTGGGTGAATGGCTCAGCCTAGGACCCTAGGTAGTGGCTAGCAGTGAAAGGAATCTGAACTTTGGAGGCAGACAGACCTGGATTGGAGGCTGACCCTGACTTTGTGTGTAGCTGTGGGAAATTCACTCACGTTCTCAGAGTTCTCACCTGTACAATGCAACTAATACCGCTGGTAATACCACCCTCAGAGGAGGTTTTCTATGAAATAGAAGCTATGGGGGCAATTTAACTACATGTTTAAAAGTGGGCACTATTGAGTCTTACTGCCTGTTTTTAATGATTCTGTGACTTTGAGAAAGTTATTACCCTAAATCTCTGTAAAGAGCATCATAATAGTACTTAATCTGTGGGGTCCTTGGGAGACTTAAATGATATAACTCATGTAAAACAATTAGTAGAGAGCAAGCACTCCATAAATATTAGCTGTTATTATCATTATTTGTAAAGCAGCTCACAGCATGCCTAACACGTAAGAGACGATCAGTACATCTGAATTCCCTCTCCCGCCGTGTGTTCCCGGCTCTGGCAGGTAGAACTCATCCTCCCCAGCTCAGTGGAGGCCTCCCTGCCCTCCTGGCTTTCACCTGCTTGAACACAGGCCTTTGGGGACCAGGTAAATGAAGACAGGAGAGGCCATTTTCAAATTTAATAAACATACAGACACTCACGGGGGCGTCTCTCACCCTCACTGGCAGGTCATAGACAGTCTTTTCTCAATTACCTGCAGCTAATTTTAACACGAGGCCTGCCTTGCTCACTTTGCTTTCCACATTCACCCTCGGCCCCCTCCTGAGCCCCACGTGGGGTCTGCTCAGAGAGTCTAAACCCATATTAATATCCTGAGCAAAACATAATTAGAAAACGAAATCTGCAGCCACAAGAAGAGTGTAATGCTGTCCATAGTCATAGATGGAGTGAGGGGAATGTGGGGTTTACGCTTTTTTTGGACATTTTCACTTGCTTTGGATTCCTCGCCTCATTGCTTCCCTTTATCAGAAAAATAGGAAATCAAGACGATTGGGCCTCTATCTAGTTTCCACTGCAGGGGTTGGCAAAGTAGGGGGGCCACTGGCCCAGTCCAGCCCACTGCCTGTTTTTATGAGTCAAGCTTCCTGAGAACACAGCCACGCCCATCATTTACATATTGCATTTGGCTGCTTTTGAGTTAAAGTGGCAGATTTGAGTAGTAGCAACAGAGACCAGATGGCCCACAAAGCCTAAAACATTTATTATCTGCCTCTTTACAGAAAAAGTTTGCTGGCCCTTGTTCTACTGTATCCATAAGTGAGACAGCTTCCGGAACAGCCCAAGAGGGTCTTCTTCCATCCAACACTGATAACCAGCACCTGCCTCCAAGTCCAATTGGTGGCTGGAGCTGCACAAGAATGGATGCTCGGACTGGAGAAAAGACCTGGCAGAGGAGAAAAACACCTGGGAGATCAGAGCCCTGCTCACTGCTCCTGAGTAGGAGCCCAGGAAAGACCTGTTGGGTCCTGCATGGTCTGGAGGCTTCCTTAGAGCCAATCTGATCCTTGCGGTGGCAAAACTGCTGATGGTGGTGAGGGTCCCATAACTCACAGCCTTGGGGGCCTGAGTTTAAAAATCTACTTGGAGATTCATTCCATGTCACCTGCAGCCAACAAAGATGGAAGTTAGTTCAGAATTATTTGCGTCCCTAAAACTCCCTGGGATATCTGCTAGTATTGCAGATTCCTGGTTATATCCAGAGAGTCCCAACTGAATAACTAGAGTGAGGTCCAGGAAGCACTGTTGTATGTTTTTAACAAATATTACTGGTGTTGCTGTTGTTTGCTCTTGTTGTTGTATATGTTGGTGGCCCAGGTAAAACACTTTAAGGAACAGTGCCCTAATGCACTGTGATCTTAATCATTTTGGGGTTACAGACTACATTAGTATCTCATAAAAGCTATGGAAACTTCAATCAAGGGAAACAATACAATGTATGTGTACAGACAGACTCAATATTTCCTACAACTTTAGGGAGCTCTGGACTCTCCAAGCCCATCGTTAAGAACCCCAAGTTAAGAACCATCCTAAAATAATGGCTATGAGAGAGAAAGTGTGGGAGAGCATTGATGGGAGATTGGAGGACTTTGTTCCTGACAGCTGTGGCCCCCTTTTCCCCTTCTTGTGGGCTTGCACAGAGAACAGTTCCTCCTCTGCGATGTGGTTGTGTGATGGTCGTCCAGATAAAGTCACAGGGTGGTGAATGTCACATGAAGGCATATGGAGGAAAGCAAATTGCAAACTCTGAAGTGTTGTGCATACATGAGGGATGGTGATGATGTAATGTTGGCCATAAGTGGGGCTGCCTTCCAGATTCACACCATCCTCAGCACTGTGATTGCAACTCTTTGAAGCCTCCCATGTCCTTCAAGTCCTAACTTGACAAGACAAGCTGCCTGCCCAGTTGTCCTCAGTGCCATGGTAACCTGAAGAATTTCATCTGTGAAACAACTGACCAGGGACATTTCTGCCCTGGAGTCCTGCCAGCCCCCTGAACTCAGTGTGCCCCAAACCCATCATGAAACCGGCTTCTCTCTCTTGTCATTTCCTGGTTTCTGTTGTGATTGGATGATATTTTGCAGTACTAATGTGTGCCTCTTCCCCTCTCTGTATTTTTCTTTTTCTCTCTCCTCTTCCTCCCCCTCCTACCCACTCATACTCAGTTCTTTCACAAGAAAGAAAAGCAGAAGTGGGGTCATCTGCTGCAGGAGAGGGGATGCTCTCCTACATAGGGTTACCAAGGAGGGTTCCCCTGAGGAGCAATATTGCAGGATAAATACAAAGAAAGAGAGGGAATGAGTCCTGAAAATTAGAAGAGTGTTGTGCGCCACACCCACCTGGAGGAGAAAGCAAGTGCCGAGGCCCTGAGGGGGCAGCTGGCTTCACGTGCTTAAGGACAAGAAAGGAGGCCAGTGTGACTGGTTGAAGGAAGGAAGGAGTGAGGGGTGAGTGTTGGGGTCAGAGGGACCAGATCTCACAGCCTCAAGGCCAAGCTCAGGACTGTGGCTTCTATTCTGAGAGATTCAAGAATTGGAAGTTAAATTTAAAAAGATCACTCTGACTTTGTGTTAAGCATCAGAATCACCTATTTAAAGGCTCCCTCTTGCTGGGTAAGGTCCCAGGCAGAAGCAGGGAAGCCAATTAGGAGGCTTGTTCACAACCTTGACAAGAGACAACCAAGGGACTCAGACCCGGGGCTGCAGTGTGGGAGGGAGGGCAGTGGAACCGATCATGTTTGAAATGAGGGGGAGATTGGGATATGAAAGAAACAAGAAGACGAGGGTAACTGCAAGATTCAGAATCTGACAAATCTAAGACGGTTTTGACTCAAGAGGGAGTCGGCTTGGCAGGGGGCTGGGGGCTGGATCAAACATTTGGTTGAAGCTGTGTTCATTGGAGATGCATGTTAGTAAACATCCACGTGCTGATAGCAAATAGACAACTCAACAGATTAGCCTGGAGTTCAGGGGAGAGGTCCACGCTGAGTCAAGAGTGTATCCCACAGGCTTCAGACGGTGTTGGATGGCCTGAGGTTGGATGAGTGTCCTTAGGGAGGGGTTGTGGATGGAGAGGGGAGAACAGGAGAACCCCAGTGTAAAAGGTGGGGCAGAAACATGGAATTCACATAGGAAACTGGGAAAGGGACTTGTGTGGTAATGGGACAATCAAAACAGAGTGAAGACCTGAGTAGATATATATATATATACTGGGTTGGCCAAAATGTTCATTTGGCCTTTTCCATATAGAAAAACCCGAACGAACTTTTTTGGCCAACCCAATATATGTATAACAGATTCACTTTGCTGTACATCTGAAGCTAACACAACATTTTAAATCAACTATACCCTAATAAAAATTAAAAATTAAATAAAATTCCTTTTATTTGTTCAAAAAACAAAACAAAACAAAACCAAAATGAAATCCGGAAAGTGAAGGAAATGGTCCAAGAAGGAAGAGGTAATTCAATAACGACAAATGCTATCCATAGGTCAAACGAGGACTGAGACCTGACCATGGATGTCAGCAGTGTGGTGTGTTCAACTCTGTGGATCTGCAATGTTCCCTGAGAAAAGTAGGAGTCATTTGCCCTCAGGAGTTACAGGGACATTTAGATTGAGACTAAGAGTTGCTCCAAAGTGAAGCTACCTTGATGGATCCCCATCTGCTGAGCCTGCCCTTTTCTCAGGTCCAAAGAAGTGATTTTTCATCTGAGTAGAAACCTGTCACACCTTTGAGCTGCCAAGCCATAAATCTTCTTTCCACTAACTTGCTAATAATTTTTCTTGCCACCTTTCCTGATAATCCTAAGTAATTGTTATGAAATATGGGCTTGTTCTATCTCTCCCAGCTGCGGCCCCTCCGTCCTCTGCAGGTCCTGGGAAAGCAGAGGCTCTGTGTTTGTCACTGGGTGTTCGTTTGTTAGAAGCACAGTGGATGCTGTTACCAAGAACGTGACATCCTGCTGAAACCAGAGGCGCCACACAGCAGCCCTGAAATCTGAGAGCCAACAGCCCTTCCTGCCTAAAATACATCAGCAAGTGGCCTCTGCTTTGTTTAACGTATTCTCTATCTTGGGGAGACAGAGGGAAAATGACTCCTGTTTAACCATGGAGACAAAAACATTCTTTCATGCGTGCTCTTACTTATTCCATAGAAATGTATTGAGCATCTGAAATTGTCCGGCAGAGTACTGGGTTAAGTTTGATAGAAATGAACAACCTAACATATACATCTTATGAAAGTCAGAATTAACAGGAATTAACAGAAAGAATATTTTCTTTGTGAAGAGTACTGGATTGGGAGATATCGGTGCAGGGATTCAGTAAGTGCAGCTTTAAGTGTCCTCTCTTCCTTCTGAAGAATGCGCTCAGATCAGTGGTCACAGGATTTTGCCTGTCTGTAATGAGCTCATGCTATATCTTGAAAGTCTTTGAAAAAGGCTTACCAAGACTCTTAAACCCCCAACATGGATCTTAAAACTTCAACAAGATTCCATTAGAGGTTGAAAAAACTGCCTTTGCAAGCCTCTTCTCCATGGTCCAATGTCTTGCTGTGCATCTAAGTGCCATCTTGCTACACTGGCCCCCCATTCTATAACAGTGAGTTGGCATCATAGATGCACAGTTTCCCTGTAGCTCTGCAATGGTAAGTAGTCAGTGGACATACACAGTTTGATATCTACAAGGTCTAAGTGTCACCCATTGTGGCAGGCCAGTGCAAGACTTCACAAAGCACCTATGATTGCCACACACTATGCTAAGCATTGGAGATATAAAGTTGAAGACAAATCCCTGCACTTAAAAAACTCAAATGGGAAAGTGTTTGCAAACATCAAGTGAGTTTAAGGAAAGAACCATCCTTTGGCAGATCTCTTAGCCTTAGTCTTGGCTCATGAATCCCCTGGCTAAACATGTATCTCAGTCTTGGCTGTGGTCACCCAATAACTGAAAATTGGCAAGTTAAGATCTGATAGGATTGCTTTAACAATTGCTTGAGCAATGGTTTCTGCATTATAGTTAAAGCCTAACAATTTAATTCCAACTTTCATAGTTTAATATGGGAAGTACATCAAGTCAAGTGACCCAACACTAAATTAGTTTAGGATTTCTGAGTAAGTGCAGATGCCTGAATTAATTAACTAGAAAATACCATGCTCTTCCCCTGTGCTAGGTGTTGTGCTAAGAGTTTTATATGGATTATATCATTTAATTCAGAAACCTCTGAAGAAACCTCTGAAGTACTATTATTTTCTCCCGTTTTACAGATGAAGAAAGTGTTCTGAGTCAGGACTCAAGCCCAGGATGTCTGGCACTAGTCTCTGACCCTAGGCCTTATGATAAAACATTTCCTCATGCAAGGTTGATTCAGACACATCACATCTATATTTGATGAATGTTACATTCTGAATGGTTGTATTCACCTATGTAACTTATTTGGTAGAATAGTCTGAATCAGGGGTGGCAGGACACAAGAACAGCATTAGCAAAGATGAGTCAGGATAATTTACAGATCTCACTTTGGTCAATTCCTTTGCCTTCTTTTGTACACAAAACCACTGAACAGACTCTGAGACCCAAATCTCTTCCCCTATCCCTGTGATGAACAAAGACAAGGACTTTAAATTGTATAGAGAATAACAGAAATAAGATATAAAGTCAGATTCCTATCCCAAAATCTCAGTTGGTTAAACATGGTCAATTCTGGCAGATTTCTCATCCTTAACAAGTGATGTTTTCTCCATCTGGACCACCAATTTCATCCTTTTCTACCTTTCTCTTCCTGGACAACTCCTTCTCATTCTTCAAGATTCAGTTCAAGGGTCACTTCCTCCAAAAAGCCATCCCAAAATCCCAGATTTAATCAAATGTCTCTCCTCTGTTTCCCCCACCATCAAATCATCATAGCTGTCTTTGTGATTTGCTACATTCCATACTAGGCTATGAAACCCTTTAATACAAAGACTGTGTTTTACTCTTCTTTGTACACTCAACATGTAACAGTGTGGAAACTATATAGTAGGTACTTGATAAAAGAATGAATTAATACCTTCTGACATAGACCAAGTGGGTTTGGTCTTCTTATAACCAGAGTCTACCTGCTTAAACTCAGTTATCAGTTACTTGGTTGCAGTACAGAGCATGTCCACCCTCACAACAGAACTCATGGTCTAACAGAAATTTAGATCTAAAAGCAATAACAGAGATAAGCTGGTCCAACCTTCTTTATATTGATAAAGAAATGGAACCAAGTGTCCTGAAGAACTTTCCCAAGGATGCCCAGATCCTCAGGGGCAGAACTGGGAATGGAACCTAGAATTTCTGACTCCTAACCAGATGTCTTTGACACCTCTCCCAATGGAGGGTCTCTTAGCATACTGCCCATGAGCAAGTTCTTCCCAATGGATAGATCTATCCACATTAAGAGATCCTCAAAGTAGCAAATGAAAAGTCACAAACAAAAAACAAGTTCATTTTCCCACATGTTGTTAAATCCAACTCCCAGAGTCTCTGGCCCCTGGTAGCACTCAACCACTACTCCTGAAACATGTTTCAAAAGTTCAATTATTCCCGGGCATTGTTTATTATTTCTCAAATAATTTGGTGCACAAAAGAAATTTTAAAAGGGTTACAGATTGCTTCTTATCTTTGAATGGACAGTCAAAGACATCTACCATAAGAAAAATTCTCATTGTAGCCAGAACGTTGATTTCAATAAATCTATTCAAAGGAATAAAGTGGCTGTTCTTCCTTTTAGTAAAATATACTTGCAGCTCAGAAAGTATTTTGTTGATAGAAATGTTAACAAGCAATGACAGATGTGCAGCCTAAAACCACTGAAATATAGCATAAGACCCACTGGTCACTAAAAATTAAAACATTGCTTTAGTGGGTATTAAGTCAAGAATAGTTTACACAACACATTGGTAGAGCCACTGCTGGAGCATTGCAAAGAGCAAGGGCTATAAAAGCAGAAGTCCAATTCTATCATGTATTAACTCTGTGACCATTGACAAGAGGTTTAATCCTCTTAATTCTATCCATCACTTGAAGAAATATTTAATGAGCACCTACTTGTTGCAGGCTCTATTCTAGGCACTAGGTAAACAGCAGTGAGACAGGGTTTTTAAAAAAAGCCTACTTTCATCAAGCTTACATTCTCATAGGGGGAGACTTTGGGAGACAAATAACACACACACACACACACAAATAGGAAATACATAGTATGTTATTTGGTGATTAGTATTACAGAGAAAAATACAGTTAGGGAAGAGGGAGTGCTGGAAAGAGGGCAGTTTTAAATGTGGTGATCAGGGAATGTGCCACTGAGAAAGCAACACTGGAAAGAGTAAAGAAGTGAATCAAGGAGGTAGAATGCTCCAGGCACAGAGAATGGCAAGTTCAAAGGCCCTGGGGTGGGCAGAATGGTGTGCTCTTTAAAGAGCAGCAAGAAGGCTACCTGTCTAGGGCATTGGGAGTGATGGGAAGAGTAATAGGAGATGAGCTCAAAGAGGTATAAGAAGAGGGAATGTAGAGGAGTAGACCTTGTAGGTCAACAAGAACATCGGCCTTTTTTTCCCAAGTGAGATGAGAAGCTTTTGGAGAGTTCTGAGCAGAGGAATGGTATGAGCTGGCTCCAAGTTTTAAAAGCAATTGGACCTGAGCAATTGGAAGGATAGAGTCATCGTTAACTGAGATGAAAGCAGTGGGAGGTACAAGTTAGTTGAGAAAGCCAGGGGTTTGGTTGTGGATATATCAAGTTTGAGATGCTCACTAGCCCTGTAAGAGAAGATACTAATTAAGCCATTGGTTCTACCTTGTAGAAAAGAGGTCTTGACTGTGGATTTAAATCTTCCTCAACATGTTGTTTAAAGCAATGAGAGAGAATGAGATCACCAGGGAAGAGTGGTGTCCAAGGACTGAGCCCTTAGGCACCTGAATTGAGAGGTGTGTAGTAAAAATAGTTAATGCTCAGGAAGTGTTTACTATGTACTATAGGCCCTGCTCTGAGTGCTTTCACATATGAACTCATTTAGTCTTCATGACAACCCATAAGGTAAGTACTGTTATTACCCTTATTATATAGACTAGGAAGCTGGGAGGAAGAGATTAAGTAACTTGCCCAGTGTCATACACCTTCTGAGTTGTATAGCCAGGATTCCAATGTGGGGTGTCTGGCTTCAGAGTCTGAGCTTCTAAACCCCTTCCTAACACTGTCTCTCCGTTAACTAGAAGGGAACTAGTAGGGAAGACTGGGAAAGGACAGCCAGTGAGGTGGAAGGAAAACCAGGGCAGCTTGGGATCCTGGGAGCCAACTGAAGAAAGTGTTTCAAGAAGAGTAGAGTGATTACCTGTCAGCTGATGCTGGCAGGTCAAAGAAAGATGAGGACTAACATAGCAGTGTGGAGGCTGTCGGTGACTGATGAGAGCAGTTTGGTAGAGCGGCAGCAGTAAAAACCGGATTGGAGTGAGTTCAGTAGAGAAGGGGGATTGAGACTGAGTTTTGACAGTTCTCGAGAGGATCTTTGCTATATAGGGGAGCATAAAAATGGACAGTAGCTAGAGGGGGCATATGGGATCAGCTGAGGATATCTTTAAATATAAGAGAAGAAATAGCATAAAGGTATTGAGAATGATGTGGTACAGGAGGAAATACTGATGGTGAAGGAAAGACACAGACATATTGCTGCAGTGACCTCCTTGAGTAGCAGAGGTGACCTTTGGAAAAATGGACGGTTCATCCACAGTAACAAGAGGGAAGCAGTGTCTACAGGTACGGATGCTGGTAGTTGGGTAAATGTGGTGGCGGGACTTGGCAAACATTCTCTTCTGATTGTTGAAGTTCCTATGCCTCAGTCTCCTTATCTGTGATGGGCATTATAATATCTCTCTTCCAAGGTTATTGTGAGAATTGTATGAGACAACATAGTAAAATGTTAGTGTCATGCCTCATACAATTTTTGAGCTCAACTTAGAGCAACTTCTTCATCTCCCTCCTTATTGTTTATGATTAGTATTATTGTTATTGATTCCTAACATTTACTGGGCATTTACAGTGTAGCAGTCTGTGCTGAGTACTTGGCACGTGTTTCTCACAGAATGGTCCTTCCATGTTTGTGGGATCTTATTGAGACCTTCTAAGCTCTCTCAAGGAACCAGTTTGGGATTTGGTTAACTACTTCATTATTTTTTTTCCTCCCCAGTTTTCCCTTCATATCTTAAATGGTCATCAGCTCTATGGGAGAAGATTTTGTCAGCAACTGCTCTGGTCCAGGTTTTTAACATTTGTTCATTTACCCTGCTTCACCTGGAGAGCAGTGGCTTGTGGCTGGGACCCAGACACATACTTTCCAACTAACATCCTTTGTGGGATAAGATGGAATGTGGTAGGTAGGCTGGGCTAAGCCCTTTGTCAACTCTGGGTGTATTTGATGTTGGTGCCTCTGAAACTACGTCAGAATGGTAAAAATCCCCCCAAACAGCAACTGGCATTTGTTCAAGCATTCTCCTTCTTCTTTGGGGGTAGTGAAATGGGAGATGAATCAGTAATGACCAGCTCCAGAACAGCAATATTCTCAGTTGGGAAAAGCCAAGTTAGGACTCAAGTGCCTCAGAGGTCCAATGGGTATCTGGATTTTCTCATCACTTGGACACATTCTCTTTTACTCTTTGAAATGAGTACAAATTTCTCTACTGAGGATCCCCTCATCAAAATCCATCAATCACAAGAAACCCCGGCTCTCCTAAAAGACGGTCTTCAGGGAAAGAAGATTCCCATTCTGTTTTCACAAGTCTGTTTCAAAGGGAAAGTGTCATCAGTCAGCCCCTGACTTTGAGTGGCTCGTGCAAAGAATAAGATCAAGAGAGGCCATTGTGTTCCTAGGGAACTCCAGTGCAGAGAGTACCCAGTGCTGTTTTTAGAGCTGTTTCTTTTCAGGGTATGGGCAGCTCCAAGAAGATACATTATCAACAGCCCCCTGGAACTGGTTTGAGCCTTGAGCCCGACCACAAGACTGGAGCTTGCTCAGACAAAACAGTGTCCAAAAATTACCTTTGCTTCATTTCAATGCTAAAATATCCTCCCCAGGTGGAGCTTAGGCCCCATTAACATAACATGCAATGCATGAAAGAAGCATGTTTCCAAATTGTGCACACGCGAGATTATGCCTGCCTTCATATGTAATGACAAAACTTTCCTGCTTGGATATTCATCCCCTGTCCTAATAAAAGAACTAACCTTTCCTTGCTGGGGAGCCATGGCTTTGGGAAATGATTCACCATGACCTCCTTATTTGCTGCAAATAAAAACTTCACTTTGTGTGACAATTATTCTTGGCGTTGTCTCTGACTACAAACTCACCAAGAAGCTAGCCCCTTTTGGATTGGCAACAAAAGCAGTAAGAGTCAGTGTCTTCCCCTTGCTGACCAATTTTTATCAATCAGTGGCTCTTTTTCCCATATCTAAGAAATGGACATTCTGGCATTCTTACATGCTTGACACCTGAAAATCAGGGCTTACCCAAATCTGTTTCCTCTGAGGAAGCAATTGATTACATGGACCGTTGGAATGATCCTGGTGTTTTATAATACAATCACAGGGTTCTTCATTACGAGATGAGAAGTCCCCAAAGTGAACAAATACTACTACAGGGTAAGGGATCTTTATTTATCTTATGGGGTGCCTACTTTGCATTGAACTTGATAGTTTATACATACCATCTCACGTCTTGCAGCTCTCCTATAGGCTAAGTATAGGTATCCTGAATGTGAAGCTGAAAAAAGAGACTCAGAGAGGATAAGGACTTTGCCCAAGTTCACACAGCTGATGAGTGATGGAGCTCACATTTGTACCTAAGTCTACTTAAATGTATATAAACTTTGGTCTGTCTTTTAGACAGACTTTTAACTTTTACCCACCAAATGATATTACCCCCTATTGATTTCAACAATATTGAACACGTCTGAGGGTTGTAGAGTCCTTCTGTGACACTGCTTTATAATGCCCATATGGCTTCACTTGGAGACATCTTGGAAGCTGTAAGTTCTTAAATAATGTCTCTTCAACTTGGCTAGACTCACAGTGCCAGTAGAAGACAGATGATCCACGGCTGTGCATGGTATCATTGCAAGCTAACGTGTTACTCTGTAGTCTTGGGTTGCCATCCCCTGGAGTGTTTTGATGCGATCAGTTGTCAGTTGCAGGTCTGTTGTTTCTCTCAGCAGAAGCCCAGCCAGTGGAAGATGACAGCCCCAAAGCCCTGCCTGTGTTAGGGGAGCTATCGAACTCGGATAATGACATAAACGAGGCGGTGTTCATCTGGGGAATCTCAGACAAAGCAGCCCAGAGGAAAACCATCTCTGCCGATGAAGGTTTGTTTCACTTGCAACAGGAAAATCAGCAGCAGCAGCAACCAGAGCCGGTGCTCAGGCTGTGGAGAGGGAAAGGGAAGCTGAAGCTACCACATGTGAGTAGCATTTTATGATTTCTCTGCAGCTGGAAAGGAATGCTGGGGAGGGGGCTTGGCTGTGAGGTGGGCGTGCATGTGTGGGTTGGGGCTTTCTGTGTGGCTGAGGGTGGGGGAGATGGTTTACACAATTAACAAGTACATTGAGGATCCGATCTCCTCTGCCAAAGGAAGTGCAAGAGTGGGCTCACACGCACTTGCGTTTTCTCTGCTGATCATAATATATGTAAGCAGCAGGTGGGGAATTTTTTCTTTTTGTTTTCTTTTTTTTTCTTCCTCTTCTTCATCCTTGAGAGTGGGTTACACAGCAGAAAGTGCAGCCCGAGAGAGGCTTCCTGAGCAGGAGGACTGTTTTCTTTCCGAAGAGATTTTCTTTCACAAGTTTCTTTCACAGGTGTTGTGTGTAGACCTCTATTCCTTTGCCATTGAGCTGCTCTTCTGCAGGGGTGTTTGCATCCTGCTAACCACAAAGGGGCGAGGGTGACTTTTGTATCTCTGGTTCTCAGTTCAAGTTGTCTGCAGTAAAGAGCACCAAATCCAACACAGTTTAACCTCTCAGTTGTCACTGTTAAAAGAGTTCAGCGAGCACAGCACAGGCACAGGAAACATGGGGTGCCTTTCATGCATCTGCTCAGCAGGTCTCTCAGGGTTGGCAGCGTCAGTCTTGAACTTTGGGAAAGTTTTTTTTTTTTTTTTTTTTTTTGGACTGAGCTCTGGAATTTACTGTGGAACATTGGATAGGCTGAAGCTGAAAAGGGGCAGGAGGGAATATTTTTGCTTTAAAGCACTTGTGCAGCCAGCAGCAGGTGGTTGTAACATGGGGAGCTGGTTAGTGTCTTTGGGTTATTGTTACTGATGCTAAGTAACGTGCTGAGTGAAAGTACACCTGGTCGTGAACTTGCTGTATTCTGGTTATCAGAAGACACAGGTGCTTGCGTGTTGTTTGTTTTCTCATCCCTGCTTCCTTCCTTCTCTCTTCAGAAGCTTTGACGTGGCTGAGCATGTCATGCTGAGTGTTTACCCGCTTGAGCATCTGCAGTAAATACATACAAGTTCATCCTCTCCAAGAGGAGGGGAAAAGGGGCAGAAGGAGGGAGCCAGGGAGGGACCCGTTGTTGCTCATCCTAAGGGCAGGCTTTGAGCAGCCGTGCATGACGACGAAGGTAGAAGAGTCGGAGACACTTCACACTGGGACTTGGCCAGGAGGAGAGCGGTCAGCCAATTCTTGAGTGCAGAACTGAATGCTCTTGTGCTGGAGGGTCAGGGCACAGCTCGCGAGTTGCTATGGGGTGTACGTGATACATGAACCAAGGGATGAGCTTTACGGGGAATCCTCTCACCCAGGCAGTGCTTTCTGACCTTTCTCATACCTTGGCACTCCAGGGAAACAGACAAGGTGGCTCAAAGCTGGGGATGAGTGGCTGGGTGGCTCAAGTGACCATCCCAGTGGAAAGTGTTCAATAGTTGGGACATCACGCTATCTGGAAGCTGCCCATGGCACAGAGGTATGCCTTGGCATCCAGGTTGGGGGGATCTAATTTAAAGAACCCAGGGAAAACCAAAGAAATGAGGTGAGGTGAGTAACCTGATGTCTATGCTTTGCTATTATTTATTTTTCCTATCACTAGTAAGTGATACAAAGTGTCTTTTTTTTTAAAGATTTTTTCCTAATCTCAACCTTTTATCACCTCTGGTTCTTCTCTGCTCTCTCAGTCTTTGTCCAAGCATGCCTTTTTGACACAAATGTAACTACAGTCTGGATATATTCATTTACTCTTCTTCTTTTCCAGTATTATTCTATAAGCACATTCCCATCTTCCAGTGCAGTTTCACATAAATGATTAATTGTGGCTGGATTAAATGGATTAATCCCTTAAGTGGGTATGCTACAACCTGTTTAGCAATTGTTGACTATTTAAATTGCTTCTAGTTTTCCCATAATTGTAATGCCACTCTTAATATGTTCTGTGCATAAAGCAGTTTTACTTCTCTTTCTTTAAAAAAAAAAATTGGATGGATTTTGGATTCAAAAAAAGGATGAATTCTCAACAGTGATATCAGAGAGGTAAAAAATATGGACATTTTAGTGGCTTTTCCTGCTTATTACCAAACTGTTCCCTGAAACATATGTCTGTTGCCCCAAACCATCCGTAATATGGTCTAGGTAAATATCAATTGATCTAGAGCCTTACGCACATTAGATTTCCTCTCTCTCTCTAAATGAGGAACTATAAAAATGTACTCATCACTTATTTTCAATTTGCTTCTGAGTCCTAGTAAGCCAGGCACTAGGCACTGTGATCTGCCCTAGGACAAGCCTACAGCTTCTCAGGTCCCTTCACTTTGTCAATGACTCCCATGAGGCATCCAGGTTTAGCAGCCTCCCCTTTCCATCTCTGTAGGGGTGAAGAAGGGAGGGACAGAAGCTCTCCATCCTGTACCAGAGTGCCTGAGAAAGATGAGCAGGGGTCACGGCTTGGGGGGTGGGAGGAGCCAGCCCAGAATTCTCTCCAAGCCCTGGAGCTCAAGTCCAGCAGGCTCCCCGGCCCTTTCGTCCTCCTCTCCAGCCCTAACAGAGCCAGCATAGAGGCAAACTCCCACCTTGGGCAGGATTTGAGACAGACGCCTCACAGAGAAGGGGGAATGGGGTCCTTGGGAAGGCAAGAAGTGGCTAAGCTTATTGGGAAAAAAAGGAACATGTTTTAAGGTCTCCACTGCTAGGGGTACTTCTCCTGAATGCATGTGCTTTCACGATGGGAGTCAGACAGGGCTGAATGCCAACTCTGATCAAATAAGAGCGGTTGAATGCTCCTTTCTCAGTGCCTACCTCCCTTAAGGATAATTTTATCAACAAGTTATTTTTTCTTTTATGTGACCCATGTATCTGGTCAATTTAGAGATTAATCAGTGCTGTTCTGACCTCCTGTGTAGCTCACCATAAATCACTTCAGTGCTAATCTCTTTTGTTCATTTAGTAATTATTTGTGCAAAATCCAGGAGTGTCCAGTGGGAGCCACACAGAAACTCAGCATATATTTGCCCACCCTGACCTACACAAGTGGAAACTGACAGTGTCTTGGGAGTGAGATTTTCCTGCCCATAGATAAGTGGGTTTGATAAATGTGGGGTTTTTTTAGGAGCTCTATTGACTCAGTGGGCAAGGGCTTAATAGAAACAGAGCTGCTTCACAAAATTGGTGGGCCACTGGTGAGTCTGAATTGGAGGTGATGGGGCAGTGGCCTGAGAAGGAAAGGAGGCCTTGCTGCTTCAGATGCTGGACAGACAGGGAGAAATTGTGTGCTCATGGTCTGCTGGAGAGAATAAAGCTTTGGTCTGCTAAGGATAGGACAAGAGGCTTTTAAATTGTAGCACATGTATTTAGGAAAGACATTAGTAAGGACTTCCCATATGATAACACTCCTCATTCTTTATTGTATTATTGGTTGAAGGTCTAGCTTTCCTGCAGGATTATACTCTGGGAGAGCAAGTATGGTGTGTACTTTATTCCCTGCTGCAACCCCACTTCTCTAAAGTTTGCCGTGTGCCAGGACATGTTTTAAGGGCACATCTACATTATTGTGTTTAATCCTCACAACAATCCTATGCAGTGTTTACTATTATTAGTCCCATTTTACAGATTTGAAAACTGAGAGACAAGGAGGTTATGCTGGAGGGCGTGTAGGGTCAGGGGTTCAGAAGGAGGAGGCATTGAGAAGGGAAAACAGTCTCAGGCCACTTAATGTGTCAAGACCACAACTTCAGCCCAAGAAGTCAAGCTCCAGAGTCTGAGTTCTTAATCTCTGAGCCATCAACTCTTTTTTTTTTTTTTTTTTTTTTTTTTGCCATCAACTCTTTTAACATTGGCTGAGGGAATGATGATTGAAAATTTAAGAGAATGTTAAAACATGACTGTACAGCTAAAATGTACTGTAGCAATAATAGCAATGATGATGGTGATTTTTGTAACCAAGCCACTGTTTAATATGCACCAGTCCCTTTGTACCAAAGTTTTGTATGTGCATTTTGAATTAATTCTCACAACAGCCTTATAAGATGATCACCATCCTTATCTATATTTCACCATGAAGAAATTCAGGCTCTGAGATGTTATACAACTTGTCCAAGGTCACAGAGCAAGTGAGTCTGTCTCTGACATCTGTTATCTATGACCACACCTCACTCGTGTACTGACAGTTAGCACTGGATCAAGGGCCAGAGTAGTCACAAGCAAGGTTCTCCTGGGACAGTGGAGGTGTGCTCCATGGCCTCTTTTGATCTCTTTGGACTTAGGGTCCTGGGAAGGCTTTTAGAACCACCTCCCATGATGCTGCACAAAGAACTTCGGTCTCAGCCCATGCCTGGTACTGCCTCAAGGGCAAGTTCCTAAAGGAAGAATTCTCTGAAAAAATATCACCATGAGGCAAGTCATTGGTGTACTTGTAAGGAAAAGGCAAGAATCCCAGCCGAGAACCCACCTTTGTTCAGTGCTCTAGACCTGCACTGTCCAATATGGTAGCCATTAGCCACATGTGGCTATTGAGCACTTGAACTGTGGCTGGTTCAAACTGAAGTGTGCCATCAGTGTAAAAATATGCATCAGATCTCAATGGCTTAGTATTAAAAAATGGAGACTATCAATACATTTGTATTGATTACATATTGAAATGATAATGTTTGGCATATAATGGATTAGATAAAATATATTCTTAAAATTGATTTTACCTGTTTTAAAAGGTAAAAACCTTTTTAAAAGTTGTGGTAAAATATACATAACATAACATTGACCATATTAACCATTTTTCAGAGTACAGTTCTATAACCAATCTCCAGAACTCTTTTATCTTGCAAACTTGGTGCTCTATACCCATTAAACAACTCCCCATTCCCCCTTCCCCCAGCCCCTGGCAACCACTCTTCTACTTTCCGTCCCTACGAATTTGACTACTCGAGGTACCTCATGTAAGTGGAATCACATAGTACTTGTCCTTTTGCAACTGGCTTATTTCACTTAGCATAATGCCCTCAAGGTTCATCCATGTTGTTGACTATGTCAGAATGCCCTTCCTTTTTAAGGCTGAATAATATGCCATTGTATGTATGCACCACATTTTGTTTGTATGTTTAACTGTCAAAGAACACAAGGTTTGCTTTCACCTCCTTTTACTTTTCCTCGGTGTGGCTTCTACAGCCTTTAAAATTGCATATGTGTCTTGTATTTGTGGTTTATGTTACATTTCTATTGGACAACGCTGCTCTGAATTTTTCTCTCTTCCTCAATGTCTCCTCCTTCTCCTTCCTTCACCAGATGTTAGTTTGGCCTCTCTCTTCCCCCTTCCCTGAGACCTGAGCCAAGAATATTAGCTCTGATTAAGCACTCCCTTTTATAAAAATCTATGAAAGACTGTCACGTTAGGCAAAGTTTTCTGTAATTGAATGAAACTGTGACATAGCTCAAGGTAGCTTTTTCCATAATACATAAGTAGAAGGCCCAATAAATTGGGATTGAGAAGGAAAAGCTTTTGAAGTGATTTGATGTTTTTAAAAGTCAACAGCTTTCCTCAGCTCACAGTCTGAGAGTGAATTTTATTAACCACCAAGCAAAGAGGAGTACAAAACCAATAAAGCATAAATTCACAGCACAGATCTATGCCAGCCTCTCACTTCTGAAATACAGATTTTGTAGAAAGACCTAGGTATCTGGAAATTCAAGGCATTGGAATCTTGTCAGTGTCTTTTGAATTTCCCATTACTTATAGGATATAACTCAAAAGCCTTAGGCCTTTCAACTTTCCAATTTTCTTTCCCACCACTCCCCACAGGCCCCTCTATAAGAAGGTAAGTATTACTTTTTAGTCTCCAAATGTACAGTGCAATCCCAGGCCTCCCAGCCTTGACAATGTTCTTACTTTAACCTGGGAGACCCCACCCCATGCATATACACCTGGTGAAATCTTGCTCGTTCTTCAGGACAAAGTTCAAAGGTCACCATCTCTGTGAAGCATTCCTTGACTCCAGTGCCCATTAGGTTCCCAACAGGAAACACTCCAATTGGCACACTCCAATCATTGGTTAAAGGATGTCGCATGATGGCGCACTTTACAAAGGTGTGCAAGGTTAACGGTAGCCAAGATGAGATGGTGAAGCAGCCCAAGGCTAGCGACCACTAGAATCAGGAAAGAAAAAACAGTTCCCAGAACTTGACCAGATTTGTAAGAGGGGCCTCCAGACAGAAGCTGTGGCCTGTCCTAGAACACCTGCAGTGTGACGGGAAGGGATCTCTCTCCTCCACCGTCGGGTGTCCTCCCATCAACTGAGCCCATCTAGAAGTGGGAAAGCACAAGTGCGCAGAGGATACCACTCATAGACAAAGCCTCCAAGAACACAGGGCAGGTGGAAATGTGGAGTGTGCCTCTAGAAGGACTAACAGAGATGCTCTAGCACAAGCCCTTACCTCATCTCCAGAAACACCCCCTCTCTTCCCAAGACTCCTAAGAGGAACTGTTTATACCATAAGATAATGCTTGTCATATTGTATTCGTATTGTTGAATTCACTGACTTTTCCCGAGCTACTCAGGAGACCATAAGCTCTTTGAAGGTCAGATTCATTCCTCACATTCGTATATATATTTCTGACACCTAGCAAAGTACTTGGGAGTAAATAGGTACTATATAAATATGGAGTGAATGAATGCGGTCCTTTATCACATTTTTTCCCCTAAGTCCCCCGCTGGAATCTGGATGATCTACAGTGAGTCTAGATTGGGAATTTCTCAATGAATTGGATACATAGGATTAATACACTCCTTTGAGTCCCAGCTAGGGTGCTAAAATGATTTGAATAAATGATACTCAGTGCCTCGTTATGCTGTAATTGGTAGCACATTAAATTGTGAGGAATTGAGGAACTTGAACATAAGTGGCAGGAATCAGCAGTAAGTTAGATCGACTAAGAAAATAAGTGTTTGCGCCCAGGAGAAATGTACTATATAAATATAGTAAGTATATAAATATATATACTTATATATGTATGTATAATGTCATATGCCTTTTATTCATGGCCTTTTTAATTGGAGTTTTCATATAAATTACAAATTTTGGAGAAAGGAGCTAGAGGATTTAATGCTTTGAACCTAAAGTAACTGTGATGAGAGTTGGGTGCACAGTGAGAAATGCTGACCAGGGCAATGGAAGGCAGAGGCTAAGTGGAGACTGGACACTGAAGGGTACATTTGAGACTTAGGTTGACATGGCCATGGTTGTTCCAGGAACAAGGTTCTACCAGGCCGACTGGATTCTTAACCAAACCAATGAGTGAAGATACATCTCTGAAGTATGTCAATGTATCTCAGGTTTGCTCACTCTACTGGGTTTAATTTTTAACCTGGAGTTTGGAGGTTGTATTATTTTCCTAGGACTGCCATAACAGAGTACCACAAACTGGGTGGCTTCAGACAAGAGAAATGTATCCTCTCACAGTTCTGCTGGCCAGAATCTTGAAATGAAGTTGTCAGCAGGGCCATCCTCCCTCTGAAGCCTCTAAAGGAGATTGCTTCATTGCCTCTTCCAGCTTCTGGTGACTCTAAACTCTCCTTGGCTTGGGACATAACTCCAATCTCTGCCTCTGCCTCCATCTTCACATGGCCTTTTCCCCTCTGTGTCTGTGCCTTAAATCTCCCTTTTCTTTCTATGATAAGGACACCATTTATTGGATTTAGGGCCCACCCTAAATCCACGATAATCTCATCCAGAGATCCTTAATTATTGCTGCAAGATCTTGTTTCCAAATAAGGTCACACTCACAAGTAGTTGGGGTTTAGAAGTGTACATCCCTTTTGGGGACCACCATCCAACCCACCACAGAGGTTACGTTAGTTCTGGTTAGTCAGCCTCCTTTCCAAAGCCAAGCCCTTCCCTCTAGTCCACGTTTTCTCATCTTCTTGAATCTAAGATCTTGTTCCCATCCATTATTTCCATTTTCTCTTTTGCATCTTTAATGTTTTTGCCTTGCTCCTTCTCTTCAGGGTACAAATATGCTTAGTTCCTTCCTAACTGTAAACAAACCACCTTCTCACTGCCTGATTGTACCTTCAAAATTTAAATCCTTTTCCAATACCACCACACCTCACAAAAGCTCCCCTCCCCACCACCACTCCAAGGAAGGACCCCCCCCCCTTTACTTCTCAGACATTTCTGGGCTTTTGCTCTCATCAAAAAAGAAGCACCTTTCTGAAATAACCAGGAAAGTTCAGGTTGCCCAACCTTATAAATACAGGTTCTCTTTGGTCCTTCTGACCCTCTCTGCAACATCTAATTATCCTGGCTATCTCTTTCTGCTTGGAGTTTCTCTCTTACCTCAAGGTGTCAAGTTAGGGCTTGCAGGGAAAAATCTCCCTCAACTATATCTTTCCCAGCTTCTAATGGATTATTATCCTGAACTTAACATTTGTTGTGTTCCTTCCCTCTATGCCACATGGGTTGACTTTTCTTTAAAAATCTACTTAAAGAAAAATAACATTTCAGACACCTGTCAAGTATTCAAAAGGTGGCTTTGTTACTGAACCAAACTTGGGTCTGCTTGCCCTCACGCAGTAAAGCCAAACTACTGACACCAAGTTGTGGTAAAGGAAAGTATGGCATTTATTGCAGGCCCCCAAACAAGGAGAAGGGGCAGCTCAAGCTCAAAAGACCTGAACTCCCCTATTGCTTTCAGGGAAGGGGTTTTAAAGGCAGTGTGAGGGAGGGGGCTTCAGACTGTGATCGACTCATGCACAATTCTCAGATTGGTTGGCATCAAGGTGAGGTTTCAAGCATCATCGACCTTCTGGTTTCAACCAGTCTGGGGTCTATGTGCTGTGGTCAGCAGTTTTCCTCTGGTGAGGGTCTGCTTCCTGTAAAAACAACTTAGGAATATGTGTCAGGCCTTTATCTGTATCTTTCAGGGAACTGAGAGTTTGGTGATTCTGCAATGTGGCAGACTTATAGTCTAAATTGTTACCAGTTCCCCAGCCCAACAGCTATTCTTTGTTTCTACATCTTCAGGTTTCCTCATCATTAACTCTTGAGCCAGCCTTTTGAGACTCAGGGGAAGCCTGGGAGACTAAAGCAAAAGCCTTTTACTTCAAAGGACAGGGACACAGGGGCTTGTATACAGGTTCAGCTTCTTATTTTTAAATAAAAATACTTATTACAACAAAAATACCGTTCCCTTCCCTGAGGTAGTATTACATCTGTTCAACAGGTTTGAGCCATCTAGTCTTAGCTAGTTATCACCTGGCCTTGGGAAGATAAGGCCAAGATAAGGTAAGATAAAGTAACAGTCCAGTGCTCTGCTGTTTCATAAGACACGGATTCAGACTCTGACCACAGTGAAGCCCACCACCTTCTTTCCACGGCAGGGCTTTATAGGTTCTGCTGATGAAGGGTCCTGCAATGCACAGTGGCTCCTGGCCATTCACTAATTGGTCAGTCTGTGGGTGTGTTACTGTGGCCCTTCCCAGTGCTAACAAGAGAAGAGGGATTTGTGAATTCAGCTGTTGTTTAGACGTCAGCCAGCAGCAAAATCTGTGATCCACGGATGCTCCCCTACAGTCTTGGTTTTAGTTGTTTTCTTAGAAAAGCATCCATTTCATCAAGATATTCAAGGCCATTGGAATCAATCTGTATACGATATTCCTCTATAAAATTGCAATTCCTTCTATATTGGCAGTTATGTCTCTTCTTATTCCTAATATTACTCTTTTGTGTTTTCTCCATCTTTCTTTTTATTTTTTAATTTGTCTTTTCAACAGAGCGCTTTGAGTTTTACTGATTAATTTTAGTTATCTATTTCATTGATTTGGTTTTATTAAACTTTTATTAATATAGAGTATACGTACAAGAAGGTGCGCATAGTACAGCTCTGTGTATTTTCACAAAGTAAGCACATTCATGTAATCACTAGATCAAGAAATAAAATGGTACCATGGTACAAGCACAGCAGCCCAGAAGCCTCCTGGGAGCCCTTCCAGTCAACTGCCCCCCAAGGGTAGCATTATCCTCCCTTTGAACAGCATAAATTTATCTTGCCTGTCGGTTCTTCTACTTCTTATACAATCTACTCATATAAAATATATGTACTCTTTTGTGCCTGGTTTTACTCACTATTATGGACAGTTTCTCATCTGTAACCTACTTTGAGTGTTATCAAGATTGGAGACAATAAGTGTCAGTTACCTGCACAGGGTCTGGCTATAGCAGATATGTAAGTGAGTTATTATCATGAAAAGGGGGCATTATCTGCAGATGAGCGATGTGGGAACAAGGAGGGGAGGTGAGGACTGTGTGCAGTGGACAAAGCTCAGCTAATTTATCCTGTCTAGTTCCCAAACACGGTCAGGACCATGATAGGAAGACCCATGTAGGAAAGCAGGATTTTGGTACTTCCTTTCCAACCACCTGATGACATGGTAAATACCAGGTTTCATTATTTTCTAACAGTTCATTATAAAAATTTTCAAACCCATTGAAACACTGAATTTACAGCAAACACCCATGTACCCACCATCTGGCTTCTATAATTAACATTTTGCTCTTCATGCTTGATCACATATTTATGTCTGTCCATTCATCAATCCATTTTTATTTTTTATGCATTTAAGAGGAAGTTGCTTTAGTAATAGGGTTTTTAAAAAAAAAAATTAGGTGAAATTCACATAACATAAAATAAGCCATTTCAAACTGAGTAATTCAGTGTTATTTAGTACATTTATGTTGTATATCACATCTATCTAGTTCCAAAACCTTTCTGTCACTCCAGAATAAAGCCCCTTATCAACTAAGCCATTACTCTTCATTCCTTCTTCCCCCCAGTTCCTGGTGACCTCCAATCTATCTGTTTCTATATTTACCTATTCTAGATATTTAATGTAAACAGAGTCATACAATATGTGACCTTTTGTGTCTGGTTTCCTTCACTTAGCTTAATGTTTTTAAAATTCATCCACGATGTAGCACATTCCTTTTTATGGTTGAATGATATTCCATTGTGTGAGTACACCAGAGTTTGTATACCCGTTCATCCATTGATGGACATTTGGGTGGTTTTCACCTTTTGACTATTGTGTATCTGAGAATTTGTGTACAAAGATATGGTTAAGTACTTGCTTCCAATTTGGGGAAAATATACGTAAGAATAGAATTGCTGGGTCATATGGTAATTCTATGTTTAACTTTTTGTGGAACCGCCAAACTATCTTTCTGGTATGGTAGTAAGTTTTTAAGTCCCAGAAAATCTCTTGCTCAAGATGGGCATACTTGTCCTAAGATTAGATGGCATACCTCCATGGCCAGCTATTAGCACTAATTTAGCCCCAGTTCAATTAGCCTCCTTTCTGGATAAAATACACAGGGATTTTATGGCACATGAGAGGAGATGCTGCTTAAGCAGCCTACAATTTCCTCTTGTCTCCTATAAGGTGTGTCAATTCAACTGTCAGTGGAGGGGCAGGGTGTATAGTCTCTTGGGACATAGACTACTCAATTAATGATTCCTGTTGTGTAATCAGTGAGTCTCCATTCCAGGAAACTGCCACATGGAGCAAGACCCCTCTGATACCACAGGAAGCAGCACCAGGTCCCCTTATGGTTTCCTGGGTTATGCTAGGAGTTAAGTACAACAGATTTGGGTTGGAGAGAGAGGAATTTGCCAAAGAGACGCATGGGAGTGGCAGTCCTTGGAAGAGACGCTGACAGCTGGCATGAGATTTCAGAGGGCTGCCCTGCTCTGTGAGCCTGAAAAAACAGGAGACATTCCAACTATTGTATGATATCATCTGCGTCTTAGTAGCATTTGTTTTTAAACTATGGACTTAATTGCTGTTACATTGGCTCCTATATCTTTTTTCCCCAAAAGTTGAATCTTTGAAATTCCCATGAAAGCACATTCAGTTGCCGTTTCTGTTCCCACTTGAAGACAGGATCATCCCTAATAATGAAAACAAATCTGTTATTGGCAAAGCAGTCCCAGGTGTTGCTTTTGGAGAGTCGGGAAGGGGAAGCAAAAAGTCTCAGAGTGACCCAGAGACTGCAACAGATTAACAAAGGCTGTTTGCAAACAGGCCAATAATCCACCACTTTGCACATCATGTTATCATGTGCAAATCCCATTCACAAAAACCTGGTGGAGTCAGCAGAGAGGGTGCTGGTGGATCTTGATCTTCAGGTAAAGAACTCCAGATCAAAAAGGATATGTACCTTATTCAAGGCCATAGAGCTATCAAGAAACAGGTTCAGAGCACAAATCCTGTGCTGTTCCCAGCGTAGGAGAAAAAGAGAATGATCATCCAAGGTGTTGGGGAAATAAAACTTTGGAGTCACCTAGAACCTGGTTTGGGCTGTTGGAACAGTGACTCGGTCACTGACCAGCCATGTAACCACTAGCTCACTGAGCCCCTAATCTTCATTTTCTTCACTTTCAGTGGAGCTGATGCTAGCTATAAGATTAATGTGAAGATAAAATGAAATAGTGTACATGAAGTACTTTACATGCTAGCAATTGCAGGTGCTCAAAAAATTGTAGCTTTCCTGCCCCAACCAGATCATGCTAGCAGATTCTAGAAAATCTGTTCCCACGACTTCTTCAACCCTTGCTCTTTTTCTCCCAAGTGTCCTAAACTGCACATGCCCTGGCCCTAAGCAAAGTTCATCAGAGATATTAGCCTTGACATAAAAACAATGGGGGTGCTTTGAGATGAGGAGACACTTTGCAGTCAGAAGGTAGGGACCATCAATGTTCATTACTTAATTAGGATAAACTTTCATTTATATGTCCAGCTGTCAGGAAACAAGACCTGATCAAAGGCCCATTAGTCACAAGGCTGGCTTGGCAAAGGGCCGCTTAGTTAAGGCAGTGAATTTAACATGAAAGGGAAGAGGGAGCCGGAACACTGGGGCTTGGTACATTGCGCATTAGTGAGTCTTTGGGTCCTAGTTCTGCAAGCTTTCTTTAACAGAGGTTAACCCAGATGCGGAAGGCTGACTGTATCATGTGTCCATGGCAGTCGTGAGCAAGTGGTAGCCTTTCATCCCCTTGTCAAATTTCCAAATTGGGCAAACTTGAGAACAAGACTGAGAGGCAGAAATGTCTTGTCAAATTTCACGGAAATTGCTGGTCCCCAAAGACAGAAATAAACCTTTCAGACCATTATAGGGCAGAACAGGGTTGACTGTCCTATCTCTGCTGCAGAATTTGGAACTTGCCAGACTTTAGAATGGTCATTCAGTGTGGACCTTTGTACACTTATGTTCCAATAGCACTCATTCTTTAATATGGAATTCTCATTTGCGACAGTTGTAATATTAATGGTAATATTTCTATCATTATGTTCTAAAACCAGACAGTGTGAGACACAAATTAATAAGCATTTGCTCAACACCCACAGGCCACCAGGTGCTGCTACTACAATGGGGAGAGGTATTGCAGAAGTGGATGAAGAGATAAATGATTTATTTTTCACATTTTGTAAGCACATTTGCATTATACAAGCACTCTGCACATTTGCATAATCTGCTAGTTGAATGAATAAATTGACAGTGCATTGTGGAATTGCCTTCATGATGTGGTGAGGATATAATTGCTGTTATTGTTATAACTGATCTCATTTGCTGAGTACCGACTGGACTGAGGGGGGGTGAGGGTGGGTGGGTACCATGTGAGGACAGCAGAGGGCAGTGGTTAAGAGCACCAACTCCGAAGCCACATTGCTGCATTTGGCTCCTGACTTTGCTGCTTTCTAGCTGTGTAGGCTTCAAAAGCAGGCTGATTTCTTTGTGCTTCAGTTTCTGCATCTGTAGAATCAGAATGGTAACAGTGATACCTGCTTTGTAGGATTGTTATAAAGACTAAACGAAGTAACTTTTGTAATGTGATCAGAACAGTACTTGGCGCGATGTAATAATAATCATCATTATAATAATCCCCGCCCCCCATCCCCACACACGGGGCAAAGTGCCCATTTTTGAAAGGAGGAAGCTGATTCCTAACGCCTCAGGGGTAGAGTAGCCTTGAAATTCAGGTTGTTCTTGCTCCAAGTACATTCTCCTCCCACGAAGCCTGCGACATCCTGACACTGAATGGAGTGTGCTGACCCTGGCGTGCCCGCTGTCATGATGAGGCAGAGCTCTCTTGTGCCTCCCTCTCCAGAAATGAACATTTCACGAGCATGTACACATCCCACTTTTGCTGGAGCTGGCGTCACCATTTCCAAAAGAACAGTCTCTGCCTAAATGTGCGAGGGCTCTAAGAAGCACAAAGAGATTCCTACCGCACTTATAAGCACTTCTTCAGTTCTCACTCTGTCTAAAATAGAAATGCAATCTCAGAGATGCTTTCATCTGAGAGATCAATCTCCCCAGGCTCCACTCCACACTCACGGTGGAGACAGCATGGTCCTAAGGGCCTGTGGTATGTTGAAGATCCTAGGGTTGGGGCTAGGCTGGAGGTGATTGGAGTTTTAAATTGGCATCACCAAAAACAGGACAGTCATTGTGGTGAGGAGAAATCACAATCGGACTTCCCTGGTGGCGCAGTGGTTACGAATCCGCCTGCCAATGCAGGGGACAGGGGTTTGAGCCCTGGTCCAGGAAGATCCCACATGCTGCAGAGCAACTAAGCCCATGCACCACAACTACTGAGCCTGTGCTCTAGAGCCCACGAGCCACAACTACTGAGCCTGTGCTCTAGAGCCCACGAGCCACAACTACGGAAGCCTGTGCGCCTAGAGCCACAAGAGAAGCCACCACAATGAGAAGCCTGTGCGCCCCAACGAAGAGTAGTCCCCGCTCGCCACAACTAGAGACAGTCCGCACAGCAATGAATACCAAAGGCAGCCATAATTAAATAAATAAATTGATTTTTAAAAAAAGAAAGAAATCACAGTCAAAGAGGGAACCAGAGATCAAGGTAAAGAAGCAGTAGAAGGTGCCCGTTCTGAAGAGCAAGGAAGTAAAATCGCAAGACAGGTCAACTCTGGAGCTGAGATAAATGGGCACTGGAGAGTGAAGCCTGAAGCAGGGTGGGGTGGGGAGCTCCAGACAGTCTGAACCTACTGTTGTGAAGTGGCCTGTCCAGCTGCGTTCGTGCCTGGATGTTTATTTGTTTGAGAGGGGCTCTGCAGGGCTCGAGTCAAATACGAGTCCCTTGATTTATCAAAGGAATCTCTAGAGTTTGAGTCCAGTGAGATTTAATCTGATGTTGAAGATTCTGTTCAGTCTTATAACAGTGAGGATGCCTTAGGAGATGTCTGAGTCAGTGCGGCATATTAAAGTCATATCTGTACTCAAGTATGCCAATGCGATAATTTGATGGGAGAAGCAAGGAGAAGAGAAATACTAAAGTCCTGCTGAGCAAACATTATCAGTAGCATTTCTCTTCAGTTTGTCACCAACTTATCATTACACAAATGAGAATTTCATTACTCCCAAGGGAGAGACTTGATTTCTGAGGTACCTCTAGGGCTATGAGGTCAATGGAGACAAATGATCTTTGGCTAAAATTCTGCATTCTTGTGGTATTACTTTGTTTCCAAACACGGAAGCAAAACACTGATCGGGAGTAAATCAGGAAAGGAGACTCACCCACTCAGACCAAGTTATACCGATGTCTTTGTTATTTGACAGAAGTAGATCATATTGGAGGGAGGTTAAGCTTTGTCTTATGCTGGCCTTAGTCCTGAACCGGGAAGATGACCCTACTGCTCTTAGAACATGGCATCTGCCCTTTATTGGGCAACCTTGGATTTTTCCATTTTACCCATCAAAAGTAATAGTAATTCTTGAATCAGCCTCTTCAGTGTTTTCCCCTTGAAAGGATAAAAGGATAAAGAGCCTGGATTTGCAGGGCTGGGAGGTCCTTCATGAACAGGCAAAATGTGCCCAATCATCACAGGGGAAACTTGTGAACCTGACAAAAACCTGTCTTCCAAATCTCTCAAATCCTTCCTCAGAACCAGCCCTACCCTTGTCTTTGTTCTAGATCAGTCATGTATCTGTATATGGTTTTGGTACTCTTTGGACTTGCTTCCTGGCTCCTTTATTTCTGTATTTGGCTTACTTTATGCACTTTCTTGAAAACTGTTTCTGCCTCTTCTCTAGTAACTCACTGGCAACCTTGGCAACTAACTTGAATGCTGCTCTCCCTCTTCACTGATGCCTCTTCCCCACTCCTAGGGTTCTGAAGCCTAAATGGACTGGTAATGATAGATGTGCTTTCTCTTCCAACTTGGAGTGTTGACTACATTTGGCAACCTCCTGAAGGTGTTTTCTGAGATCCCAGGGGGTATAGGCTGTGACTCATCCACTAGTTGCATGCCAGGAACTTTGCAAACACTGTGCTAAATGCATCATATTAAGTCTCCCAACAACTCTCAAGAGGTAATTATTGTTAATTCTATTTAATGGAGAAATTTTGGATTGTGTTCTAGCCATTGTGTTGTTATGATGTAGAGATTCTGTATTCTGTTATATTCCTCTAAAGACTTTTGATATATTTTATAGCAGGCAGTAACTTGCTTAGACTCAAATTGAACAAGACTCTGTCTTGCCTGTGGTAAGTGGCAGCTAAAATCTCAGTTCAACTCTTTTTTCCTTTAGCTGGGTGGTTTGCAGTCTGCTTCACGCATGTATAGTTCAAGGGTCAGCTACAGATTTGGGCAGAGTTAATGCACAGAATCTGGGGCTCCCCTACTCTGGCATTCTCCTTTCTAGGCTTCCCTCTTCACTTTCCAGAGTCTGTGGCCACCTTGGATTCTGTCTCCAATTCCTCAGGCCAGAAAGATGGCAAGTGTTCTCTTATTCCTTCAGCTGGCCTGTGTCACACTGTGACTATGGCCTACCCTAGAGTTACAACAAAATGGGGATCTCACCCTCTGTTGATCTCTTCTTCCAAGTTTCAACTCCTTTCTAAATCTGCCTGCTTTTGTTGTCTCTTCAGAGACTTTGGGTATATTTTGCCCTTTGAATATTTTGTCCTAAGTTTATAGCTGTTGTTCATGGAGACTGGTCTGCTGGGCACTTACTCCATCACACTGAAAGTAGAACTCCAGAAAATATTCAAAAGATTCTATCAATAACTACTACCTTTATCATTATTCTCATGACCAGTCTTCTCTTGCTGAGTCACAGAATCACAGATATCCTTGGCAGGCATTGTGAAGCAGACAGAAAAAAGGAACCAAGATAGATCTCTGGAATATAGCATTAGTACCCCTCTGCAAGGTTTGCAAAGCAGTGGTTCTTTCCAGAACTGCATGGACGCATCACCCTTTCTGAGTCGCCATGTATATGTGCGGAGAAGGAGGCAGGGTCATTTTCTTAAGTAAAGCACAGTTGATGAGGTGCTAATTCTTCTCCACCCACGTCTCCCTCAGAGGACACATAGCAAACAGCTCTCACTCTGGAGACAGGAGGCTTGCCAAAGTGCATCACACCAGCAGGACGTGACTGGACTGTGTTTTGGAGTGACTGAAGAGGCAGCAGCACCACGTCCAAGTTCTTTGCGGCTCTTAGCGGGCCACAGAAGAGAGCCAGCTCTCTCTTACAACCCCGCCCGATGGAGCTTGGAGTTTATCTGTGGGACAAGAGCCGCAAGGTATGTTTCCTACAAGGAGTATGACTGTTCTCCTGGCAAGGGCCGAAAAGGAGATGCGACTGCTGCCGGGGAGGCCCTCCACGTCAGAGGACAGCAGAAATTGATGCTCCTGACAACCAGACACTCCTCGGGTGCCTCCACAACCCAGAAACCACTCACCATCCACTGCACCAGTTTACAAATATGAACACTTTATTTCTGCCTCCCCACTGTCCGGACCCCAACAGCACACATGGCAACACAGCCATTATCACTAGTGCCGGGACCAAACCAGGATGACACTGGCAGCAGGAGACTGCAGAGACATGCTTACAAGCCAGATGATGGTCCAAGGGGCTGTCATTCATGGAGGCTGACCTCTGCCCCAATTATTCCCCTACGCTGTACATAGTCAAAAGAAGTGAAAAGGAATGGAATCAGAAAGAGGAGGAAGGGAGAGGTCCAAGTGAAAAATGCTGTGAGGATGAGAATGTAGACTAGACACTGCCTAAGATTTAGTAAGCAAGACTGAGTTAAAAACAGGAAAATGGAAATGACACCAAAAGAAGCTGCCTGCTTTAGGCAGATGGAGAGTTCAGGGCCTATAAAGGAACTTGCAGTTCTAAGGATAAAGTGGCTTTGCGTCTGAGCTTGACTAAGTGAGAGCTCTCCTTTTACACCTCTTCCACACACAGAACCCCAAATCTGGGTGCTGTAAAGAAGACTGGCAGATTTGACATGGAAATTCAACCTCTGTGAATTGAGAGGCGCCCTCCAAAGGTGAAAAGATGAGTGAGAGAGTAGTAGAATCTATTTACAATATATGCATTCAAAAATATGTCAACAAAGATGACCCAGAGGAGGGAGACAATTTGGCAAGTCACAAATGCAGTCACATGAATGGCTAAGAAACATTAAGAAAACAGCTTCGTTTCTCAAGGATTGATTGAAATGAAAATTAAAACAAGGAAATATCTTTTTTTACCTATTAGACTAACAAAAGTGTAACTGATTTTTAACATCCAGTGTTGGTGTGAGATTGGCGGTGGTTGGGGGAGAAGACACTCATCTCATGATGCTGAGGTCCAAGTTAGAATTATGCAGTCTTTTCAGGGGCAATTAATAGTACCTGTTAGAATTGAAGTGTGCTTGCCCTTTGAAAAACATTCCACTTTCATGAACCTGTCTTATAGACAGTCTTCCAAGGGCATAAGGATAAACATACAAGGATATTCACTGCTATATGACTTGTAATTGCAAGAAATCAGGGACAACCTAAATGCCCAACAGTAGGGAAACTGTTAAAGAAATTATGGCAAATCCACTCCATTCCATATCTAGGATTCAATATTCAAGAATATTATTCAGCTATTAAAGAGAATGAAGTACTTCCGTATGAATAACAGAGAAGCTTGTCCAAGACAATTGTTGAGTGGCAAAAGCAAGGAGTTGAATTTTCTATGTGTCAGAACTTTTCCCATTTCATCTTCTATAATTATATGGCTCTATGATTGGTACTGTTGTCACCATCCCCCATCCCATTTTAACCAAGGAAGCAATCAAGACCGAGAGAGACTAAGTAAATTTCCAAGGTTGGCTTCAGAATTCATGTTCTTAACTATTATATTAGTGTGTGTGTGTGTGTGTGTGTGTGTGTGTGTGTGTGTGTGTGTATGTGTGTGTATGTGTTTCATGTGTTCATAGAGACATGTAAAGTGTGTGGGTTCGGGAAAGACAATAATACAGTGTAGTTCTGTAGGGTGCCACCAAATTCTCTCTTGAAAGCAAACAAGGCTAACTCTCAAAGTGTTAGGTACTGGTGGCTCATAGCTCACTCCCTCCCCAGGAACTGCCCTCTGCTGAAGGCCTCCTCCAAGTTCACACCCCCTTCTGCAGGGGTTGAGGGATGGCTCACATCCAGCGTATGGTGGAAGGGGTGGCATACAAAGACCCCTTGCCTCCTTTTAGGACAATTCTGACAGTGCATCCCAGCTCCTAAGTTCCCCCTATGAATCAACTGCAGCCTTTTTGGAAACCACATCGTTCAACTTCTCCCTCTGCCCAGTGCTGTTTCTTTCACTCCTCTCTGGCTCTGGTGACCAAGGGCACTTCTTAGTAACCACTGTGCAGGCTAATCTCCACCTCAGAATCTATTCCTCAGGGAGCTGGAAGGTGGAGAGTAGACGGGAGAGGTGAGAAAATGACTTCCATTTAATATATATTTCTATTTTGTGTGAATCTTGTCCAGTGAGCATGCAATATGTATACTAATTTCCAAAACGCCAATGTAAAGCATAAAAACATAAAATGAAAAAGCATTGCTGCGATTCTATAGCCAAGAAAATTGGGACCCTAGAATCTGACTGGAGATTTGTGTCCAGGAAATAAAATAGCAGGCCTTTCATTAATTTTTCAGGGTTCTCATCTGAAAAATAAAATGCCTTTCCACTGTGCCCGGATTTTCTCTCCTGATGCAACCAAAAAAAAAAAGAAATTTCCTCTTGCTCTTCCAAATTTTGTCTGGAAGTTTCTATATTTTTGAGTGTCCATGAGCTCTGTTGTCAGAGGGTGAAGGAAAACTGCTGATCTTCTCTCAAATTCCTGCCACAGAGAATAGGATGCACTGAACCTTGTCAGAGTTCCACATTTATTGTATAAAAGCAAAACAAAAGAGCTATGCATTTAGGTCATCGAGAGAGAGAGAAAGATTTGCTGATACAGCAGAGATTGATGTACTGGTTAGAACAGCACCCCAGGGGCTTCCCTGGTGGTGCCGTGGTTAAGAATCTGCCTGCCAATGCAGGGGACATGGGTTCGAGCTCTGGTCCGGGAAGATCCCACATGCCGCGGAGCAACTAAGCCCGTGTGCCACAACTACTGAGCCTGTGCTCTAGAGCCCTCGAGCCACAACTATTGAAGCCCACGTGCCTAGAGCCCGTGCTCCACAAAAGAAGCCACCTCAATGAGAAGGCCGCGCACCACAACAAAGAGTAACCCCCGCTCCCTGCAACTAGAGAAAGCCCGCGAGGAGCAACAAAAACCCCACGCAGCCAAAAATAAAATAAATAAATTGAAAAAAAAAAAAGAACAGCAGCCCCGTAATTTTCAGGTCTCCATTTTACTTATAAAATCAGTGCCCAGTTTGTCCATTCATTCTCTGTGTATTCATTCATTCATTTCATCAAAAGTGTATTAAATGTTTACTACATGCTACCCCTTATGCTCTTGGAAGGTGTATTGGCTTGATCATGGTCCGATGAAACAGCATAGTGACTTACTGATTGGTGAATTACTCTCCGGATGTTAGAAGGTACTGTTCATGAACTTGGTTCAGAGGAGGACAGCCTGCCATTGTACCTCTCACAGAGAGCTCTCTAGGGTTTAGATGAATTTGAGAGGATGTGAATCATTCTAGTCTATAGAAAAAGCTACTGGAGAATTTTCTTTCCTGGGTGACTGCTGAGATTCCATATTAATACCATGGGAAACAGAAGTAGGAGATTTTCTGTCAATTTTAAATATCAGTGACATAGTGATGACTGCTAATGATGGAGGAGCACTTGACCCCTGAAGAATATTTGGGTGAGTGATGAGATAATGAGCTGGTGATCACACATGCAAATGGAAATTGCAGGAAAGCAAAGTAGTCACTTAGGGAACAAAGAAATGAATAAGTAAATGAATGAAACTCAACTGTGCCTAGAGAAACGCTTTACACTCTGTAGGGACTCAATAAACGTCACTAAAAGAAAATGGAGAAACTCAAGCATATGTACTGGGTAACCTTCTACCTCTCCGTCTTTCCTCCAACATATTTTGAGCACCTACTCTGTGTCAGATGCTAGACCAGGCACTGAAGGCTTTGCACAGGTTAAGTCAAACCAATCTTTACAATTCCAAGCAGAACCATGGTCCACACTCCCTCCTAACTCTTCTGCATAACCAGACCTTTTAAAAGGTGCTTCTGTGTCCAGGGGGTGAAACAATAAGAGCTCAAAGTCATTTCACATGTCATTTTTTAACTTAAACATAACTGCCTCTTGAAAATATTCTTTTGATAGAGAATTGCTCTCGGAACAACAGAAGTATTATGTCAGTGCTGTGATGATTGACTATTTTTAGATTCCCAGATTCTGACTTTAAGCAGAGTATGAAAGTGGAGCTGTCCAGGAGTGAGAAGAACAGGCAGCCAGGGAGCAGGGACCGCTGGCATTATGGACACTAAGAACAGCGGGCTGTTAGAGGAAAACCCAGGCTGACATTCAAGATCAACTGCATTCGCGATTAGATAGGACCTTAGCTAGTGGAAATCACTTTGGAAAGTTCACACATGGTTAGGTCTGAGCATCACTTGCTTTTTCTTTTTAACATCTTTATTGCAGTATAATTGCTTTACAATGGTGTGTTAGTTGCTGCTATATAACAAAGTGAATCAGCTATATGTATGTATACATATATCCCCATATCTCCTCCCTCTTGCCACTCCCTCCCACCCTCCCTATCCCACCCCTCTAGGTGGTCACAAAGCACCAAGCTGATCTCCCTGTGCTATGCAACTGCTTCCCACTAGCTATCTGTTTTACATTTGGTAGTGTATATATGTCCATGCCGCTCTCTCACTTCATCCCAGCTTATCCTTCCCCCTCTCCGTGTCCTCAAGTCCATTCTCTATGTCTGCGTCTTTATTCCTGTCCTCCCCCTAGGTTCTTCAGAACCGAGACCGTCATACAGAGTGAAGTAAGTCAGAAAGAGAAAAACAAATACCGTATGCTAACACTTGCCTATTCTTGAGTAGTCCTCCAACAACAGTGGAAATGGCATATTTAGGTGAAACCTTGCTGATTTGACACCAGTTGACAAAAAGACGATTCAAATTCAAATGTCCCCAGGCAGGTACCAGGGAGGAGAGAAGCAGCCAGGTGACACCAATGGCAAACTGGAGAGCCTGTGCTCCAAAGAAGGGATCATCAGATACTAAATTCAAGCCTATTATAACCTTGCGGGAATTCAGGCCCTGAGGTGTCATAACTTGCAAAGTTTCAAGAGAAGCAGGAAATCTTGACCTTTATTGAAATCTCTCAATATTTCTTTTTTTTGAAATAGGCACTATCCAGAGACATATACTGGTTAGGCTTCACCAATGGGGGGCACCAGCTGGTAAATGGTCCTCATAGTCAATGATGTAAAGGGAAACAGAGAAGATGAATAGAATATGCAGCAGGTGTTGTCATGGCAACCAAATAGGGGTCCAGATGATGCTGAGGCAGTGTAACTTCCTTCCTTCTTTCCTTTTTTCTGCTTTTTGTTTGGCATTTAGAGCAAAACCAAGAGAGGTATTGTGAGAACAAGGATCTTCTCTTACTTGTAAAAACATGTTTGGTATTTCTTTCACACTGCTCTCCTGGCTTTTCAGCAACTCTGAGAGGTCAGGAGAGACCCTCCTTGTTCCAAGGTGACTTTACTTCCCAACTTATGGGTGAGCTGTGTATCCAAGCATATCAAGCAGTGCTCCAGAACTTTTTCCACTGGGCAAGGGCCTGGCTCTTCCTGATCTGTTATCAGTGTGCATTTGGGGAATTTGTAGGCAAAGATGGAGAAATAAAACATGATCTTGTCACCAACCTTCTTTAGTTCTCATAAAATATACCACCTGTTATCCTTTGTCTTCTCCTTTTATTTTCTGGATCTTCATTTTGCTTTCTGAGGCTTCTTTTCCAGGCCTGGTGACAGAAAGCCTTCAAGGTTGTAAGATAAAGTGGAAATAGCTTGACCTGGGAGTCTGGAGGCCTAGGCCAGTTCTGATACAAGCTAACTGAATGACTTTGGACAAGCCTCTCTGAACTTGAGTTATCCCCTCTTCTAGTGCAGCAACAATGAGGCAAGAGATCACCATGTTTTCAGGAACCTCAGACTGAAGGACAGAAGGTCTGGGCCTCGTTCAAGCTCCGACATGACCTACATGTGTGATTTTAGCTAGACCACTGCTCCACATCTCAGTTTCCTGATTGCCAAGATAAAGGTGTTGATTTGTTCATCCATTCAACAAATGTTTGTTGAGCTCCTAACAAATGCCAGGCTGTTTAGGGCTTAGACTAATATTTCACAGTCAGCTATTTCACAGTTATATCTTAGCCTTCGTTGGTGTAGTAGTTTGAATGTTGACCTGTTGAACAACAGGCTTCAACTCCTGTAACCTCACAAGGCTAATAATATCTTTAGCAGCTCTGCTTAATCTGCCTGGAGGAGGGAAAAGGAGGCAGATGACTGATGTTGGGGTCACTGCTGGCAGCTCCTAGCACAGCTTACAGAGAGTGGCCCCCACCGTGGCTGTGGCTCTCTTTAGAATGGAAGGTGCTTAGTATAATTTGGCTTCATCTTTGGACCCTCACCACCAGTCTGAGGAGAAAAAATATTCCACTTGACATCTAGAGAAGTTTGTATTTGTATATGTATATATGGATGGGGGAGATGAAAAGAAAAGGAGAAGAGGTTTTTTGTTCTTGAGAAAAATAGGGCAATACTCTTCACTCTACTGGAACTCGTTCGTATCAATTCAGCAGTATATTGTGAACACCCTTCCATCTTTGCACATATAGATCTATACCCACCTTTTTGATGTCTGCTTAATACTCCATCATATGGCATCCCCTGATATGTTTATCCATCCCCCTAGTAATGGACACTTAGATTGCCTGTCAATTTTCACTGCCATAAATAATGCTGCAAGAAATAGATTTGTACACATATCCTTGCACTTGATTATAATTATTTCCCTGGAAGAAATTTCTAAAAGTAGAATTGCATATCAGGGCATGCACACTTTTTTTTTATTTTGATAGTTCTAAAGTGAGCGTGTTAATTAACATTCTCATTAACAATGAATTAAAGAGTTTTTTTTTCTTTCACCAGAAGTGAATAGTATAAATCATTTTAAACTTCGCTAGAAAGAGCAGGGAAAGTGATGTCCTCTTTTTTCTTGCCCCTAATATAATTCAATTCAATTCCATAGATGTATTTTGAGTAGCTGCCGGGTGTAAGACACAATAATGGGAAGAAGACCCATGTCTGCCTGTATCCCCAGGAAGATGAAGACACTGAAGGGAGGCTCTAGGGTGTAAGTGCAGTACTGTCATTGGGAGCAGAGACTGGGATTCCAACTGTGGCTTTGCTGTTAACCATCCAGGGCACCTCCAGCAGCACCTCCCTGAGTCTCTGTTTCTTCACCCACTATGTGCATGATAATACAGTTGTGCTTGGCACCTACTGGCTGCTACATGTCACCCGCTACCACTACTGCAAGAGAGACTTTGCTAAGTGTAAACAAAATGAAATGGAAAAATCAGAATGAAAGGTTTCACCCTGGTTGTTGAAGGGGGAGGATATCTGGGAAAGACTCATGGATTTGAGTTGAACTTGCTTCTTGGTAAGATGGGGCTGCCAGGGAGGACCATTGTGGGAAAAGACGTGAGGAGGAGAATGCTGGGCATGCTGGGAGTGGGAGGGGGTACAGGAGGCAATTTGGAGTCACTGTAGCTGAGAATGCAGGGGAATGAAGTGGGAACACAGTGTAGGGTGTGGCCAGAATATGGAGGGCTGGATACCAGGTGAGGGTAAGTAGTTTAGTTTCCAACCTATTTGCAATAGAGAGAAACTGAACATTTTGGAGGAGGAGAAAAACACAGGTAGAGAGCAGTGTTTCACCTGAAAGGTAAACTTCATAAGGATTTCTAACATGCCATATTCAATTTGTTTACATACTAACTCCTCCTAATAAAACAACAAGCTAAAACCACAATAAAATAGTAATGTCTCTTTTCTAATCTACAGAAAAAATTTTAGATGTAGAATTGTCCCTGTGCCTACGTTTTTTCTTATCCTTTTTTTTTATTTCTTTCTCAAGTCTTGGTACCCACAGACACTGTCTATCCTAGACTCTAAGGTAAAATCATGTCTGGCTTACCATAAAAATGTTTTATAGTGTTCACTTTATGTTAACATACTTACCAATACGTCATGGTATTTACAACAAACGTGAGGAATTCTAGGCCTCCATCCCTGGGACATACTGGAAAACCATTGTTATATACTATGAGCATCTTCAGAACAGAGGCTGCATTATTCATTCCTGTCTCCCTGAATGCTTGTTCAGAGTTAGGATGTGGTAGCACCGCAAAAAATGTCTATTGAAGTAAATGAAATACTCAACTCTGTAGATAATGGTAGCACCCAAAAGTGGAGATATGATTAAAGTCCTATACCAACCCAGCCAAGAAGTCGGCAAATGGTTCAACACAAATGACAGACACAAAATAAAAGCGTTAATCAAAATTGCAAAACAAAATGGAACTGTCGGTATGATATAGCAAATTCACTGCGTAAAACTGTGCAATTGATATTGCAGCATATATTTTTTAAAATATGGTTTACCTATCAACTAAAATTTATTTTTCAAACATCTCATTTTTCTTCCAAACAAATGAAGCGTGCGCATGCATACACACACACACACACACACACACACACAGTCTGTTCATTTCTCAGTAACTCAACACAAATTACCCATAATACTGAATATTCTTTTTATCCCAACATTAGACACAGGAATGGAGACAGATTGTCGAACTAGTTTTAACAAATCTGGAGCAGCAGATTCTTTGCTGAAAAAATATTTCCACTTATCAAGAGATGTCGTTCCCCGAAAGGAAGTGAACACTGTGTTCAAAGCACTGACTTCTTTATAAAGCAAATTGGGGGTAAGCTCATTTTTCCATGTTGATAGCATCCAGATATGAATGACTTCAACCAAACAGGAAGATGCTCAGGATTGGCCTAACTCAAAGTAGCTAGAGAATGCTGTGGTTAATTTTCAAATTAAAGCCACTTGTTTCAAAATATTGTGACTCCAACCTGGGCTTCAGAGATTAATGTTATTAACCACTTTAATTGGGAAATAGTCCTGCAATGTGTATGTACCTTTCATGTGGGCACATGGAGAGGTGCCCCTCACCCCACTTAGATAATTTCTGGAACTAAAATTAAAATGTGTCATCGATGGTAACCAACCTTATTTGATGACATTTCCAAATAGTACTTACCTTGAAGGTTTGCAGCAAGATACATAGAAGGAGGAAAGAAGACAAAAGAAAACATTATCATAAAGCATATTTTATTCAGTACAAAAGAAAAATAATGCAGCCTTTCTGTACAAGGGCCCAGACCTGGCTGGGAGGAAGGGTTGGTGCAAGTTGGAATTTGTCTGCACTATTCCTCTGTCCTGCCCAGAGGAACCGGCAAGGGCCTTGCTCTTCCCTTTCCTTTACCTTGTTGGCCTCACAGCCTAGGCAGAGAAAGTAAGGTAGAGTGTTGGTTTTCTAAGCTGTGTAACAAAGCACCATCAATTCAGTGGCTTAAAGCAACATCCGTTTATCAGCTCATAGTCTGTAGGTCAGAGCTGGTGGGCTCGACTAGGTGCTCTGCGTAGGGTCTCAAGGCCAAAGTCAAGGTTTGTTGGCTGGCTAGCATCTTGTCCCGAGTGTCTGGAGAGGAATCTGCTCCAGGCTCATCCAGGTTATTAGTAGAATTCGGTTCCATGTGATTGTAGGACTGAAGACCCCGTTTCCTTGCTGGCTGTTGCCCAGGAGTTGTTCTCAACTCTGAGGCCACTCTCTTCTGGCCCTTGTGTGTGGTCCTCTCCATCTTAAAAGCCAGCAAAAGTTCTTCAAATCTTATGCTTTGAATGGTTCTGCCTCCTGCCAGAGAAAACTTTCCACTTTTAAAGGACTTATGTGATAAATTAGGTCTACCTGGATAACATTTCTTCGGATGAACTCAAAGTCAATCAATTAGTAATCTTAATCACGCCTGCAAAATCCCTCTGCCCTGTAATGTAACATAATCACAGGCATGAAGACTCATCTTATAAACAGTCCCAGGAGACAGGGCAGGGAATCTTGAGGAGCAGTGAGATCCTAGGATTCTGCCTACCTTGGGAAGAGTACTGACACAGTGGCATGGTAGTAAGTCGTTTGCTTTTCTTACTTCGTTTCCACCGCTAACAATTTGACAGCTTAGTGGCTAAGGCCTTGGGTTGCGGTGTCAATCTGCCTGGGGCTTAAAACCCAGCTCCTCAGCCGTGGTCATGACCTTGGGCAGTTTAAAGTCCCTTCTGCTAGAATGTTTGTTTTGAACATGCAAATTGTTCCAAAGACATTGCCACATTAGGGAACAATTCAAGCATAACACAAATTTGCTCACACATAATTTCCTCAAGAAATACTAGGTGAATGCAGGAAACTGCACCCAGGAATAAAAACTGCCGTGTGGGAATACTCAAAACACGCACATTTCAAACAACTGCCTCAGTCCACTGCCTGTGTTATGAGCCATACCTGTCCAAGAAGGATTACAACTTTCCTTCTGATTTCAGATAACCCTCCTCCACCTCTTCAAGAGCTGCAACCCTTCCAAGGCCACTTCCACAAGTAAACATTAAATTTTTCCAAGGTGAAGTGCCATATTTATGCAATACTTAAGGTATTTCTTAACCATCTCACATGCTTTAAACTATGCTACTGTTTTTATTAGTTTCCTGCCTTTACTGAATGTGTCACTGATAGTTTTTGAGTGTTGTGCCCCGTTATGGGTTGGATTGTGTCCCCTGTCCTAACCCTCAGTGCTTAGAATGGGACCTGATTTGGAAATATGATCTTTTAGAGGTAATCAAGTTAAAATGAGATCATTACGATGGGCCCCAATCCAATAAGACTGGTGTCCTTATTAAAAGGGAAAATTTGGACACAGAGACAGACATGCACAGAGGGAAGACTATGTGATGACACACGGGGAGAAATCCATGCAAACATGAAGGCAGAGGTCAGGGTGAGGCATCAACAAGCCAAGAAATGCCAAAGATTGCCAGCAAACCATGAGAAGCTAGGAAAGAGGCTTGGGACAGAGTCTACCTGACAGCCCTCAGAAGAAACCAACCCTGCTGACACCTTGACTTCAGAATTCTAGCCTCCAGAACTGCGGGACCTGGTTTCTGGTACTTTGTTATGGCAGCCCTAGGCAACTAATATTGATACATACCCCAATCCATATTTTCTTATAAGCCATGGTTTTTATTGCATTATTTTGCATAGCAAACTTGTAAAATTTTTAGCATAGTAATAATGTAGTAATTTTTAGAAAAGCATGTGTTGCACTATAGCAGAAATGACTATACTTCAATGCTGTTTCAGTTTTCTCCCTTACTAAATGGGTCTTCATGTGATTATTGTGAGGACTAAATGAGATAGTACCTATAAAGTGTTAAGAATGAAATAAGCACCAAGAATGCAAGCTATCATTAGACTGTCTAGTTCAAAACTGAATTTTGGGCAACTCTAAACAACAGCAGTGAGGGTTAAATGGTGCTCCAAGCTCCAAATACACAGCCTAACATCTCCGTACGACGGCACGCTGTATTACAGACTTACGGAAATGTCTGCTTAGAGAGATCCAGGGACTGTGCAAGCAAGAGAACTCAGATGCTAAATATAGGGGTCTCCTCAACACTTAGCCAAGGTGGATATTGATAAGGAATGTTGCTAATTTGGAGAAATAGGCCTTTTAAGAGCAGTATCACTATTTTCAACCTCTCTGATAAACTAACATCAGGACAAGTCCAGAGGAAACCCTCCCAGCTGGTTCCTGAACTCCTTACTTCTTAATTTTTTTAAGATTTACTTATTAGTTATTTATTTTAGCTGCTTTGGGTCTTAGTTGTGACATGTGGAATCTTTGTTGAGGCATGCAGGATCTTTCGCTGCAGCACGTGGGCTCTTCATTGTGGTGCACGGGCTTCTCTCTAGCTGTGGCATGCAGGCTCCAGGGAATGTGGGCTCTGTAGTTGTGGCACACGGGCTTAGTTGCCCCGCGGCATGTGGGATCTTAGTTCCCTCAGGGATTGAACCCATGTCCCCTGCATTGTAAGGGGGATTCTTTCCCACTGGACCACCAGGGAAGTCCCTGAACTCCTTACATTTGACAGGCGTTCTAGAGAGCCAGCAAAGCCAGAGAGAAAGAAGCCAGGCTTTGCATTTCAGAGAAGGACCTAAGCCTTGAATGGGAAGGATGCTGAGTCCATACGAGAGCTGGGAAGCATTGGGATGGTCAGGCCTCTGAGATGAGCCACAGGCATGGGCATGGAGGGGCTCAGCAAACTGTCTGACTTAGGTAAGTCACTAGATGCCCAGAGAAATAAGACATCCTGGGACCAGAGTTTCCCAGCCGGGGCCCAGGATTTCAGCCTGATGTAAATAAAAGAACATGGGCTCTTTGGAATCAGAAAGGCCTGGTACAAATCCCAACCCTGCTGTTTATTAGCTATATGACCTTAGAGAGTTTACCGTATTTCCCCAGGCCTCAGTTTCCTTGTCTGTAAAGTATCCATAATAACAGTATATGTCTGAGGTGGTAGTTAGCACTGAATTAAAGAAAATTAATGAAAGAGCCTGTCCAGGCTAAGTGCCCAATAAAAGATAGGTCCACATTTGTCCCTTCTCCACAGCTACCTTGAACTACTTTTCTACTGGGCATAGCTCTTCCCACGCCAGCTGGAAAGTAGGTTGTGGTCATCTAATAGGAGAGGGATGCAAGGCTCTGACTGATAGCTGGGACTTTATTGTCCTATGTTCCTGATGGTTAGTTAAGATCTTCTTATGCACAACTCATCTCTCAGTATCTTCTCCCTTCCCATGCTCACCCCAAATGGTCCTGAGACTGAAATTTGAATTCAAACCTGCCTGATAGTCCCAAAGTACTTTGAACGGTCAGGGCTGCTTTTCTCAGAAGGAACCCTAACCAAGGTGGTATCAGACCTTTACTGAAGGTTTGGGATAATGGAAGGGGACTGTAGAAATAGTATAGGAAAACAAAATCCAAGATGCAATACCCTTGCCATGAAAACCATGGACCTTTACCTGTCACCAAGAGTTTCTTGCCAGCCACGCTCCCACCCCCGCCCTGCCTTACTTCCCAGCCTGTCGTCCTGTCACTGCCTCTCCCTATCAATCACCCTCCTCCCCTCCCCCTCCCCTGCCACCTGCTTGTAAACTCCCAAATGCCTGTTTCTTTCTTACTAGAGAGTTTTAGTGTCTCGTATCCCATGCCCACAAAAATCTCACTCTAGGCATATCTGTGCATCTTTAAAAATCCATCAATTGTTGGAACACAAGTCAGATCATATCATTCTTGAGCCCAGAATCTTCCAGTGATTTCTCATCGCAGTGTAAAAGCAAAAGTTCTCTGCATCCCTACATGATCTTCACCACTGCACACCTCTGGGTCTCGTGTCACACCTTCTAACCCGCACTCTGTGCGAGCCAGCCACGCTGGCTTTCTTGCCCTTCTTTTCACAGGACACGTGTGCTCCAGGCTCAGAGTTCTCTGCTGTTCTCTCTGCCTGAAACACGTTACCCTGGATTTCCTATTTCTTCCTCATATTATTTAGATTTCTGTAGTGTGTTAAATGATGCCCACCCCACCCCCAAAGTTATATCCATGGTCTAATCCCCAGAATCTGTGAATGTTACCTTATATGGAAAAAGATGTGTTTTGGTTAAGGATATTGAAAGGAAGAGTTTATCCTGGGTTATCTGGGTGGACCCTAAATGCACCATAAGTATCCTTATAAGAGAGAGGCAAAGGGAAAGTAGATGCACATAAAAGAGGAGGTGATATTGCCACGAGACTGGTGATAGTCACCAGAAGCTGCGAAAGAACAGATTCTTGTCTAGAGCTTTGAGAGGGAGGATGGCCCTATCGACAATTTTATTTTAGATTTCTGGATTTCAGACCTGCGAGAAAGAGAATAAGTTTCTATTGTTTGAAGACAGCCGGTTTGTGGTAACTTGTTATAGCAGCCGTAGGAAACTAGTACAATCTTTTCTCAGATTTCATATACTCAGAGAAGTCCTACAACCACCCTCTACCTGGGTGTGGGTGTGCGTGCACGCACACCACTTTATCCCCATTACAGCCACAGTTTTATTGTTCTTCATAGCATTTTTGTTCATAGCATGTATCACTTTTTGATGTATAATATACTTTCCAGTTTATTTTCTATCGTCTGTCTCCTACTCTACAATGTAAGCTCCATAAGGACAGGGACTTTACTAACTGATGTTTCTCCAGAGCCTAGAAAAGTACCTGGCTCAAAGTGAAATCTCGCCAAATATTGATTGAATAAGTGAATGGAGGACTTCACCTTTAATTGCATAAAGAACTAGCAAAAGCTCTGAAATTAGAATTTATATTTTAACACCTAAGAGCAAACCTTACCCCCACCTCTATAATCAGAAAACTAGCAATAAATACATTTATTCTACTGCTGTCCAGAGCAAATCTTTAGAAATCAGAAGGTGCATGTGTTTGTGTGTGTGTTGGAGGTGGATGAGAGGAAGAGAAGAACAAAGTGTTTTTCCAGCAACACCTTAATTAAACAGTGCCAAGATCACGTGCCCTGAGCATAGGAGGAGAGAGAGCTGCTGCTTTCAGCCTGCCCGCACCTGCCAGGCTGTTCTTTTCCACTTTGCAATTTGCCCAGCAGGTTTGGAAACGGAACAGTAATGGATGGATAGTCTTACCTTGTCACAACTCAAAAGTGACATGCTATTTTTCTGTGCACCAATTTTCTAACCCAGGAGCCTCTATGAGCAGTGGATTAAGTGGGGAGAAAGCAATTTCTGTTTAAATGCTGGGGCTTGTTAGTCAAACAGGGCACAACAGAGACTTTTACTTAAAGCACACGGGAAGGGAGTGGTGGATCAGATCACAAGTTACTTAAGTGTTTAATTTCCTGGCTTTATTCCTTCACCAATGTTTCCTTTAGCACATTTTGAAAATCTCAGATGAATAGTGATTTTAGTTTGGGAAGAGTTGATAATATTTGGAATTCCAAGCTTCCTGTCTTTCCTTTCTTCTCAATTCACTGGTCTGGGTCATAGTGCTTCCATGACACTTCTGGGGGTGTTCCACAAGAGTAGATTAAGTGCCTACAGGTGTTATTCCACCTAGTGTTTCACTCTGGGGATACAAAAGTTGATTAAACCCAGTTTCCATTTGCCAGAAGGCTCTTGTTCTCCTGGAGAAGTCAGAAATTTAGACAAATCACTACAACAGTGTAATCAGTCCATAGGAGGCCACATTGGAATTCAGCCTTAAGGAATGAGTAGAAATTCGCCCTACAGAATATAAGGAGAAGTAGGATTTCCCTGGTGGTGCAGTGGTTAGGAATCCGCCTGCCAACGCAGCGGACATGGGTTCAATCCCTGGTCTGGGAAGATCCCACATGCCGCGGAGCAACTAAGTCTGTGTGCCACAACTACTGAGCCTGCGCTCTAGAGCCCAGGAGCCACAAATACTGAAGCCCACACACCTAGAACCCGTGCTCTGCAACAAGAGAAGCCACCACAATGAGAAGCCCCGTGCACCGCAATGAAGAGTAGCCCCCGCTCGCCGCAACTAGAGAAAGCCTGCGCGCAGCAACAAAGACCCAATGCAGCCAAAAATAAATAAATTAAATAAACAAAAAAACATTTTTTTTTTAAAGAATACAAGGAGAAGGAGGTTCCTGGTAGAGGGTCAACAAAATTGAGGAAAGCATTTACTCCATTTGAGAAACTGCATATAACTCTGCATGGCTGGAGTGAAATGTGATGAGAAGGGGTGGGGGTGGTGCTTGAGGGGCAACAAAGGACCAGGTTATGAGAGATCCCGCCACGCTAAGAGATTTGGACTCTACCCTGAGGGTGATGTCACAGAAGGGTATTACGTGGAGAGTGACTTGATCATTTCACCTTTCTCAGGGTGTAAGGAAGACAGATGAGGGAGGCAAGAGCAGAGGGGGGAGACTGGTTTGGTGGCTATAGCAGTATTTCAGAAAGAAGAGATGAAACTCTAACAAAGAAAATGGTGATAAACACAGAGAAAATGGGATGGTCCAAAGGACATTAAGGAAGTTATAATAGGACTTGGAGACCAAGCAGATATGGAAAATGAGATTATGGAAGGAGTCTACGATAGGTCCTGGGATTCCAAGTTTAGGTGCCATTCACCTTTTCTGGTGATCATTACAGTCGATGAAATAGGAGAAATCTCTCAGAGCCAGTCAGCAAGCATCACCTAGAGAACCACACTATGTTTGGAGACAGTATTGCCTCTCAGGTTGTGGAACACAATTGCATTACATAAGCAAACTATAGCACAGAGAGAACTTTAGTGCAGTAATCAAAGTTACTCTGGCATACATCTAGCGAACCACATGATAATTATTTTATGGCATGTTAATTAAGCAGTAACAGTAAACAGTGGCTATAACGATAGTTCTTGATATTCTATTTCTAAAGCTAATACCAGTATCTTTGCCATTACCTAGAGAGAGAGGAAGTCCTGGGAGGTAGTAGGGTAACCAAGAATTAGTAGTCTTGTAATATCACTTCCTTCCACCAAGCCCAGATTTCCAGCTGAAGCCGTTGCCTCAGTCTCATTCTCAGTTCATCCAGTTTCCTAAAACTTAGGGTTTGGCCAACCTGTCAAGTGGGACTCTCCAACCAGCTGTGGTTTAAATCCTATCTGGGTCTTCTTGCATTAAGAACACAGACTCTTGAGAAAGGGCTCTTTACCACTGTTTTCTCATCAGAACTCCTCCCTCCCCACTTCTTCATCATATAGGAAAGGAATCACCGTCACAAATGAATGCTTCCCTTCTCTTCTCCCAGAGCAAGACCAAATGCCCCAAAACTTACCTCCTCATCAATTACATTTAACAAATTAGATATTCATTTTTCTCCAAACCATGATTATGGGGATTCCTAGTGTTACCAGAGTCAGGGACCTCTCAGCAATTCACAATCTAATGAAATCTTTCTAACCTGGTGCTATATGATGGTGATACTCAAAGTGTGGTCCATAGACCCATGTGAGTCCTCAAGAGTAAGTACTTAGAAAATTATAGCAAATTGTCATTGCCACAACTTCCAGCATGTTCAGTAGATATTTCTCATGGAATAGGACATAGACCAGTTTGGATAGAGTCACATTTGTGTGGTGAATCGTATATCTTCTGAGCTGAGGGACCAGGTATTGGTCAGTGGAAGATTGGGATGCAAAAATAAAACTGGCAGTTGACCAAAAATAGTTTAAAAAGTACTGGTTGGTTGGCTATTTGTATCAAAACACCTGGAACACCAATGAAAAATGCAGATTCTGCATCCAGCCTGAGACTTAATGAGTCAGAATCTCTGGAGGTGGGGCTGTAAGATCTACATTTTAAACAAGCAATCTAGTTGGTCCTTCATACTAAAGTTTGAGAAGTACCACAAACATTTACCAGTTGGTTATGTTGATTAGAATATAGTTTTGAAAGACTCTATTCCCATGTCAGCCATTTGTGTCCCCATGTCAGCCAGTTATTGTCCTCCTTAGGGGCACAGACTGCATTCATCACCAAGGAGTGCCTCTGGGAATCCATCTCCAACACTTGAACAATGCACCAAACTCCATATTCTAGTGAAGTTATATCATAGTTATGTACAAAAAAAGAACTCATTGAAGAGAGCGTGTATATATTAACACATAGTAATGTGTGTGCTCCCCCTCCCATCACCAACTCTGGAGATCCTACTTCTTTCAACATCAGTTCTCTGGAACATAAATGGAGAGGGAAACACTGAAAAGGTATGAGAAACAGGACATCTGGGGCCATGTAGTAAAGAGGCAAACGATGAGGTATACATTCAGTTATACATGAGCACATCACTAGACCACAGCATAGGACTTAATGTTCAAGACATCATTCATCATAAATAGACAAATTATGTCCAATATCTTCTGCTTATATTTAATAAATTAAATTTTAGAACAGTGTGACATAAATGGGTAAATTGTTTAAATTTTTGAATTTGTAAGTTTTATTCATCAGGGGAGTTGATGAATATGGAACCTCTTATTCCCTGATGGAGTCATATAAAGGGGTGGGTCTCCAACACAGACAAGCATTAGAATCCCCTGGGGAGCTTCTGAAAAATGCAGATGCTTGAGCTCATCCTGACCATCCTCAGGCACCTGGAAAGTAAGGTCCAGGGAATCTGTATTTTCAAGTTCACCACATGATTTGGACAAGGAGGAGAAATTTGGAGATCTCTGTTTTAACAACACTAATGCTATAATATTATAACCTGAACATGGATGTCCTAAGGAGAAAATTGGGTCTAGGTGCAGGTAAATTAAGGCCCTGGGAAAAGTGCATACTTGAGAATTAAATATTGCATAAATGGTGCACAGCAAAATATGTAAGTGAGCATACTATTGGTATTTGGTAGTTAACAATGTAAGCCCTTTAATAGGGCTGCTATGTTGATGATCCTGGGGACTGTGCTTACTGAGATATCTGTGAAATAGCAAATATGCTGATTTTAATAATTTTTGTGAAGTCAGCCAGCACTGAAGGAGAGAGCAAGGCAACTCAGGTCATGAGCGACTTGAACAAGAATCTTACCTCTTGCTGTGCTGCATACCCCAGCGTGGAGTTGCCCAACCCGAAGTTCTGCAGGCTGCCTCCCTGGCTGGCAGAGCAGGGAGGAACAGAGCTGAACAGGATCAAAAGTATACAGCCTGGGGCTTCCCTGGTGGCACAGTGGTTGAGAATCTGCCTGCCAATGCAGGGGACACGGGTTCGAGCCCTGGTCTGGGAAGATCCCACATGCCACGGAGCAACTGGGCCCGTGAGCCACAATTACTGAGCCTGCGTGTCTGGAGCCTGTGCTCCGCAACAAGAGAGGCCGCGATGGTGAGAGGCCCACGCACCGCGGTGAAGAGTGGTCCCCACTTGCCGCAACTAGAGAAAGCCCTCGCACAGAAACGAAGACTCAACACAGTCATAAATAAATAAATAAATAAATAAATAAAAGAACGTGAATTTCTTTAAAAAAAAAAAAAGCAAACTGGGCTATTCATTTCAGTAACAGTCAAGTGGTCTTAGTTTGCATTCAAAAAAAAAAAAAAGTATACAGCCTGGTCAGTGGCAGTTCCTAGTTATCAAGTCTAGACTGGGCTAAAGCCAAAGGCACTGCAGGGAAGTGGAACAGAGCAGCTTCCCCAGATCATATCTGCTGGCAGAAGGCTGAAGAGCTGTGTGCAGTGAGCAGGAGGAGTTTCCTTCTGTGGCTTGTCCTCAGCAGTGCCAGCCCAGGGGCTTACTGAGAGATGGGTGACAGGGTTCTGCCCAGTCCCATCGCAGGGGCTGGTCCTTCCATGAGATGAAAGCGATTTATTTCCCTGAATTGCCTTGCAGACGTAGGATACGCTGAAAGAGAATACAGTTTAACTCAACCAGCATAATCAAGTGGCTGCTATGTTCCAAACCCATGTCTCAGGCTGATGATATGGAAATGAAATAAACAGATCCTGTTCCCAAAGAATTCACAGTCTAGAGGGAGAGGCAGATGTGTAAGCAGCTGCTGAAAATAAAATAAGAAGAGCTAGTGGAAGGGTATGCTCAAATATTCTGGGGCATACCCAGGAAGCAACAGCTCATTCTGCCTGGGTCCGCAGGGAAGTTTGCAGAAGGAAAAAAATATTTGAACTGGATCGTCAAGGACATGTGTGAATTCACCAGGTACACAAAGGGGACAAGGAGATAGGGGTGGAAAGGAGGGATATTCCTGGCAAAGGAAATGGATCAGCTGTTCATGGTGTGCTCAGCAATTGTAAATATCCTCTGATGTGTCTCCAACATAAAATAATGCTGCACACGGAACAGACCATTGAGATCCTCAGATGGGAGTCCTTCTGGTATGAGGATGCCCCTTTGTCTTCTTCCTGGCTCACGAATGGAATAAAAGGGCTGTCGTTGAAAGGGAATTTAGAAACCATATGATGTTGTTTAAACTTTACTACAACCCATAGTAAAACATGGATTTTATACACACATACTCACACAGGAAACGACATCTCTCAAAATATACTTGCCTTTATGAAGTACAAGACATCACAATAGTTTCTTTTCTATTCTATTTCCTTTTTTAATAGACTATTTTTAGAGCAATTTTAGGTTCATAGCAATATTGGAAGATAAGGAGATTTGCCATATGCCTCTACACATGAATGGCCTCCCCCGTTATCAACATCCTCCAACAGAGTGGTGCATTTATTAAAATTCACACCTCATTATGACCCAAAATCCATAGTTTACATTATGGTTCGCTCTTGGTGTTGTACATTCTATGGGTTTTTTAAAATGTGTAATATGTATCTATCATTATAGTATCATACAGAGTACTTTCACGGCCCTAAAGATCCTCTGTGCTCCCTCCCTCTCCCCAACGTCTGGCAACTCCTGATCTTTTTACTTGTCTCCATGGTTTTGCCTTTTCCAGAATATCTTACAGTTGAAATCATGCAGTATATAGCCTTTTCAGACTGGCTTTTTACTTAGTAATACACATTTACAATTCTTCCATGTCTTTTCTCTCTATACCTCAGTTTATCCATTCAGTTACTGAAGAACATCTTGATTCCTTCCAAATTTTGGCAATTATAAATAAAGCTGCTATAAACATCCATGTGCAGGTTTTTTTGTGGACATAAGTTTTCAACCCATTTGAGTAAATACCAAGGAGCACAATTGCCGGATCGTATGGTAAAAGTATGTTTAGTTTTTTAAGAAACTGCCAAATTGTCTTCCAAAGTGGCTGTACCATTTTGCAGTCCTTCTAGCAATGAATGAGAGTCCCCATTGCTCCACATCCTCACCGGTGTTTGGTGTTGTCAGTGGTCTGGATTTTGGCCATTCTAATAGGCGTGTAGTAGTATCTCGTTGTTTTATTTTGCATTTCCCTGATAACGTATGATATGGAGGCTTGTGGACTGATTTAACTGCTGGATAATCATAATACTATATTAATCAGTGGGTTCATCTTTTGGCAGCTTGGATTGATGATTTGAACCTTAAATCTCAATTTCTGATCCCAGAACTATTATAATTCAGTCACAGGACTTTGGCAGGCATTTCCCTTTTCTGTACCTCAGTTTTCTCATCTTCTCACTTAGGATTAATAATATTTGCTTTTTCCTCAAAACTTTCATCTTGAAGTCCATCCAGTCCTACCAAATCTTATTTCTGGATTTTGGTGAGGAATAAATAGAAAATTCTAGGCAGAACACTTGAGAATGTATGAAGCAAAATATAAATGATTATTACTGGGTAATCTCTTACTTGGGTAATTGAAGCAGTGGGCATTTCCCCAGGAATCCATTGGAGAGAGATGGAGCTGAGAGATTTTTACCCACTGTAAACTGAAATACCCACTTCACCTTCAGGCTATCCCCAAGAGTGTCATATGAAACTTTGATTTTGCATGTGTCTCAAGGCTTACTCCAAAGAAAATAACCAAAATAAAATCCAGGGGCAATGTTCTCCTTTTCTTCAATGTCAAGGATCAAGTATCTCATTTCCAGATCAAATTTGAGAGGCATTGGTTTCCTCCCACCTCGAAGCCTTGGCAGAAGGCAGCTCAGCTGCTGAAAAGACCTTGGAGTCCAGGCACTTGCTGCTCTTGGAGTGGAGCAGGGAGACTGGGCTTGAGTTACCAGCCCTGAGTGACCTGAAGTTCTAGTGAGGACTCAGGATGCCCAAGAACTCAGGAAACAAATGGAGACTGGGGATTCTGCCCCTCCCAGCTTGGTGGTTTCAGATCTTGTCAGAAGAGCTCTATCCATATTCTCAGAAGAAGATAAATGGCTAACTGCCATTTTTTTAAAAAGATTCTCATTGGTTTTTAAAGAGTCACAACAGTGAATTTGCAAGAGCAGGTCATGTAAGGTGGTATCTGGGTGAACACAGAGCAATTATTCATTGCCTGCTTCCGTGCTCCACAGCCTCAGTGCCTGGCTCTGTTTTCTCTATTTTTAAGGGGCTGCATGTAATGAGCTTGTTGGGAAACTTCTAAGCTACAGTCAAAATTCTTTATAGTCAGATCCCAAAAGAGCTTACTAGTGTTGTGCCTTATCCAACGTTTGAGCTAGTGACCTCAGGGGAATGACATGCATTACCCAAATATGCCATTGCACTGTGCCCACCTGCTAACTCCTACACTTTCCCAAAGACCGGTTCCAAGTAGTGGCTCCTTTCAATACTTCCTCTGACTTTCCCAGCCACCCTCAAATAGATGGGCTGCAACTGTATGCCCACAGCTTTTTGGTGAGATACTCAGATCACTGCGTCGTCCTAGATGGCAATGGGACACCATCTTTTTTTAACCCTGCTTTTCTCATTTCATTCCTTTACCAAAAACTTCCCACTTCCCTTGTTTAATAAATGTTTATATCATGCTTACTATGTGCCAACCACTGCAAAAGTTAGATGGTTAAATTCCCCTGACAACTTTATGAGAAGAGTACTATTATTACACCATCTAATTTTACAGATGAGGAAACAGAGTCTTGGAGAGGTTAAGTAACTTAATAACCCAGCCAGGACAGGACAAAACTGGCCTTTGAACTCAAGTTCCAGGGTCCTGGCAAATGAACAGTGACTGAAAATCCTAATTTTTCCAGAGGGAATGAGAATCTCCAAAGTACTAGAATTAGGACTTGGGAAAAGTTCATATATGTACAAGGAAGTATGGGGTGCAAAAGCAAGGTATTGAAATCCTGAGATGTCTTCCTCTATAAGGTAAACCTGCTTCTCAACGTCTTTTCGAATTCCCTCAACAAATAGCTCTCAGACAAATAGGAGCAATTTTGTAGGTCACTTTCTTCCCTTGAGAGGGGTTCATGGCTCTTGGTTAAGGTTCCATTTTCCCCTGAGGTCTGTGAGTAGGATCCTTAATGACTAATGTTTGGTTAAAATAGAATGGTTAGCATATAGGCTTTGGAGTCCAAATAATTTGGGTAAAAGTCCAGCTTTGCCTAACTGGGTGGCTTCAGGCAACTTACTCCGCATCTCTGAGTCTCAGATTCCTGGTTTACAAGATGGGAGCAACCATTGAATTGGTCACGATGGATCCTGGAGTCAGGGGCTTATGTTGGGGTGACAAGCATCTTGAATTTGTCAGTCACTCAGTACAACAAGGGTTTGTTTTTCACTCAAGCTTATGGTCAGTGCCCACCAGCAGAGGAGACTTGCTCTTCGTGGTTACTCCGAGGCACAGGCTGATGCAGGCTCCATCTAGACCAAGGTTTCTCCACCTCAGCACTCTTGACATTTGGGGCTGGATATTTCTTTGTTGTGGGGAGTTGTCCTCTGCATTGTAGGATATTGAACAACATCCCTGGCCTTTACAAGCTAGATGTCAATAGCATCCCTCCACCCCCAGTTGTAACATTCAAAACTATCTGCAGACACTTTCAAATGTTCCCTGGGGAACAAAATTACCCCTGACTGAGAATTATACGAGAATGATCTGGAAATGCACTTCCACAATCAGATAGCAGGAAAAAAGAAAGGAAAGTTGAGCTTGAACACTGACAATTAAATGCTTCTATGTGAAAATGACATATTTGCTTTACCTTCTGTTTGATTGACTAAAGTTGGTCACATGGCCATATATAACTTCAATGAGGTGGGAAGTACAATTCTATCATGTGAATTCTGTCCCTAGGATGGGAGAGACCTGAAATATCTGTGAACAGTCTAATAAACAACTAACTGGGATTGTTGAGAGGATTAAATGAAATAATGCATATAAAGTATTTGACAGTGCTTGGCTAATTAGAAGGGCTCACCGCTTGGAGACTATTCATATTAGAATACAAAGGCAGGGCTGCTACCTGGAAGAAAATGAAGAGGAATGAGTTAAAATAGTTCCACCAACAGCCCCTTTATAGGAATACAGAATTTCTGCCTCACTTGTTTGAACTTTCCTTTATCTAAAGGCCAGCAGAGGTTGGTTAGTTTCTGGTGCTTGTTTGCAAGGAGTGATCCTATTAACAATATTGCTGGCCAATTGAAGTTTCCTATTATTAAAAAAAAAAAAAAATTCCTGGCTGACCCTGCCAGGCTTCAACCTCTGCCTCTTACCTTAAGTGCTAACCACTTGGGCCTTCTTTCCTAAACATCACATTCCATCCTTCCTACCTCAGGATCTTTGCACATGTTATTCCTTCTCTCTTAGAAGAATGCCTTCCCATCCATCTAGTTAATTCTTACTATTTTTTTCACTTTCCAGGGAAGCCTTCCTGACTTCTCAGACTAGGTATTCCCTCTTCCGCCCCCATTCTAATAAAAGTTCATCACCCTGAAGTCTTTCCTTCGTCACCCAATTTGTGATTACATATTTACCTGTGGGATTAGTTGATTAATGTCTGTCACCCCTAATGGTTTGAAAATTCAGTTGTGTCTTTCTCTCTTTTGTTCAGTTTATAAATCCAGGGCCTAGTGTCTGGTATAACATAGGCACTCAATAAATATATGTTGAATGAATGAATGAAGGCCAAGACTAAAATCTAGGTCCACTGACACTTGCTTTGAACTCTTTGCTTCAAACCATCCTGAGGGCAACAAAGTACTGGCCCTAATACTTCCCCGAGGAAAGGAAAGGGGAAAGAAGTGCCAGCCTAAAATGTCAGATTCCTCACCTCCTGTAAGGACACTTCTAGCAGAAGGTATGTCACCTGCACACACAGTAACCGAGTGGCCTGCCACCGTGGTGGCCGTGTTTGCAGAGAAAGCAGAGCTCTCAGTTCCTGGTTGGGAACCATGGTGAGGAGTCTAAACAGAGCCTGGCAGCATCACACCAGAGTCTAGGGGAACAGCCTGCAGGCCCCTGTGTGCCGACCCGGGCCACCCTGAGCTGCTGGGGGTAAGTCTTCCCTTCTTCCTCAGGGTTTGGGGTTAGCTCCTGGTCTCATTTGTCTGGGCTCACACCCCCTACCCCTTGGAGGCCTGGTACTGGGCTTTTGAACTTGAATGAGCATCCATTTTCTTCCTTCCTTTAACTTGGAGGGAGCCCAAATTTCTGTGCTCCTGGCTCTTTGTCCTGTTTTCACCCCATGTTCTCCATCTCCCAGTGGTTTCTTTCTGGTTAAATGGACCCTGATCTACAAAGAACCTGGATCCATCAGACCTGCTCAAATGCCCCTTAGTTATGCCTCACAGCCTCTCCCTGGGCAACTATGAGTCTCTTTTTCTCTTTGAAATATGATCCTATTTTTGCTGAGGCCACAGTATGACATACCTAAAAGTCATACTAGTAAATATTTAAACAAACACTTCTCATCACTAGCAAAAAATATTTGTGGTCACAAAGCTGGATTACTAGGAACAAATCCCTTGATATAAATGTATACATGAGGAAAGATAAAACAAACAAGCAAACAAAAATAGATCAAGAAGAAAATGAGGAATCTGCCACCTTTAACAAAGAGAGAAACACCTTTGGCTCTGCTCTGGACACAAGGAAAGAGAGCCCATTAAGCTTAAAAGATAGCAAAGCCCTGGTGGCATAACTCATTGAGTTTATTCCATTAAATCTGAAGAGAGCTTGAAATCATTACGAGCAGAATGGCTGCTCCTCTAGCAGCCCAGCCCACTGAACTAGGGAGGATTAAACTGGTAATCGGAAGGGAAGTCTATGGTCTGGATCAAGGGCCTAGTGTCTGGGCTATATATTTTGACTTAAGGGCACGGCAAAACCCTCAAGCAGCTAACCACAGATGAAACTGTCTTTGCCTCATAGATTCAATCCATTCTTGCAGCGTTTTATTGACAAAAAATGGTTATAGTGTTACATAAATTATACATTTAGGGCAATCACTATTACAATGCAGGCTAGAGTGTTTTATTACAGCAAGAAGTTATTTTTACAAATCCAGGAAGAGTTATGCATTGTATAATTCTAGAGTTTGTTCATGGGCTAAAGAACACAGTAAGCTCATTCCTGAGGGAACTGACTTCCTAAAAGATGGCCTCTCTCCAGAATGGTGAAGACAGAAGGTTAGCTGTGGTTGCTACTTTAATCTGATTTACTGTTTATATGAGTCATTAATATGAGGAGCTAGTCTGGTTTCTACGAAAGTCAATTTTCTACAGCCTCTTGTTCTTTCTTTTTTCTCCCACTTTAATTTTTTTTTAATTATTAGAGTAATCCACGATTGTAAAATAGCCAAGCAAAACAAATGTGTAGAGAGAAAAAAGTGAAATTCTCTTTTTAACCCATACCCTAAGCCATATCCATCCCTTTCCCTTTCCAGAAAAATCACCATTAACTGGTGGATATCCTGCAGGGAACTTTTTTCTAAAAATATACAGGAATATACACAGACATAGATTATATATAAAATAAATGCACTTGATGACATTGAATTATTCCAAACTTGTAAGTAGAATCACACTGTGCATTATTTTGGCTTGCAACTAGCTTTTTTCACTTAAGAATATGTCCTTGCACTTTCTATGCCAGTGTGCATAGATACACCTAATTTTTTTAAATTATCTCATAGTGTTTCATTCTATACTTACCATAGTTTATTTCATTTTTGTCTTATTAGTAGAGTTTAGATTGTTTCCATTTCTTCACTATTACAAACGTGCCAGATGGCTACACACATGCACACATATGTGGGTGGGTGTGAGTGTAATATATATATATGTGTGTGTGTGTATGCACTTCTGTATTATTTCTGTAGGATATAGTATTTCTGTAGAATGAATTTCCTGGAAAGGAATGAACTGAGCTAAACCATATGTGCAATTAAACTTTGCTACTGTCAAAGACCGTCACTTTGCCCTCAGAAAGAGCTATGCCTGTTTACACTGAGTGATGTGCCCTTTTCACCACACCTTCACCACCACTGGATATTATCTTATCCATCATTTCCTTTTTGCCAATCTTGTATGTTGACAATTACATGCCATGATTCATTTGCATTTCCCTGGTTGGGAGTGAGGTGGATCTAATCTTATCTTTAGGCATTTTGCATAACGAATCTTCAGTCTAAGCCAAGACCATAAATGAGAACTGTGCCAAACCCTCAAAACAAAAGAAAATGAGAAAATTTAAGCTCAAAACTGTATACACAATGAAAACGAGCCCCAGGTTTCTTCAAAGAGGTGGTGCTAATTTTGTTAAAAGATAGCAAGATAAAAACACAGAAGGGCTCTATTTAGCTTGGCATATACTATATAGAAATCAAGTATAGGAACCAGGCTACACGGGCTTCGAGGACATGTGCAGATATGTCCTGTGGGACCCTGGACAACTTACACAGAGTATCTCAACATTCTTATCTGTAAAGTGGGAACACTAACGTTAGCCTCCTCATAGAACTGTTGTAATGAGACAGTGCAGAGGGCCTGGAAAATGAGTGTTGGGCTCTATAAATGTTTGCCAGAATAATAGTAATGACGATAGTTATGATTGTTATCATAAGTTGAAGAGACAGTTACATACCCACAGGGAAAAACAGAGTCTCTGAGTAGTGACTAAGTGGCATTTGAGCAGGTCAGATGGATACATGCCTGGGATACATGAGGGTGGGAATCTCATTGACCCTTTGCAGAGCAGGGTCCAGTTAACCAGAGAGAAATGATGAATTATTTCTTAATTTGCAGGCTAACTGGCGATCAGAACAGGAAGGGGTCTTAGAGGCTACAGAGTGCAAAAATGTCATTGTATGGATGAGAAAATAGAGAGCTAGAGAAAAGGCACCTTACTTAAGCTCACACAGGTGCTCAAGCAACAGAGTCGAATCCGGGACCAACTGCAAGTCTATGTTGCCTCCATCTTTATGTTTTCTGCATCGTTCTCCACCTCTTAGTTGAATAGAGAAAAATATAATAAGAAGTGGGTCTGCAGAAACAGCTCTTTATTTCTTGTTTCTGATTTTGGATGATGACTTAAAGAATAACCAAATTTAAAATTCCTGTGCATTAATAAGGAAATGACACTTTAAAGGAAAAATGGGCAGAAGTGAAGACCAGGAAATTTACAGAAAAGCAAGTACAAATGGCCAACACATATGTGAAAAGATGTTCAACTTGGCTAGTAATGGAGGACACACAACTTAAAAGAGTCATTTATTCAGTCAGAAGGGACTTCTGAGTGACTACAATGAGCTATCAATGGTTTAGTTTTCATCTACCCAATTGGCAAGAATTTAAAAGCATAATAAGACCAAGTATTAGTGAGGATGTAAGGAAATTGGTACTGTCATACATTGTGTGAGTGGTGGGAGAATTAAAGCACGCAGTTGAGATTGGGATTGCCATACATACACTAATATGTATAAAATGGATATCTAATAAGAACGTGCTGTATAAAAAATAAATAAAATAAAATTCAAAAAATAAAACACACAATTGGAAAGTCATTTGAATAGTTCTTGGCAGAATAATACCCCTTCCCCAAAGATGTCCATATCCTAATCCCCAGAGCCTGTTAGCTTACATAGCAAGGAGGAATTAAGTTTGCAGATGTAATAAGATTGCTAATCAGCTGATCTTTTTTTTAATTGAAGTATAGTTGATTTGCAATATGTGTTAGTTTCAGGCATACAGTATAGTGATTCCGTTTTTTGCAGATTATATTCCATTATAAGTTTTTACAAGACAGTGGGTATAATTCCCTGTGCTATACAGTAAATCCTTTTTCTCCGTTTTATGTATAGTAGTTTGTATCTGTTAATCTCATAATTCTAATTTGTCCCTCCCCCCTCCCTTTTGGTTACCATAAGTGTTTTTTCCTATGTCTGTGACTCTGTGTGTATGTAGATTTATTTGTATTATTTTTTAGAGTCCACATATAAGTGATGTCATATAGTATTTGTCTTTTTTTGTCTGACTTATTTCACTAAGCATAATATTCTCTAGGTCCACCGATGTTGCTGCAAATGGAAATTTCATTCTTTTTAGGGCTGAGTAATATTCCATTATATATATATATATATATACATACATACATATATATGTATCTTTATTCATTCATCTGTTGATAGACATTTAGGTTGCTTCTATATCTTGGCAATTATAAATAGTGCTGCTTTGAACATTGGGGTGCATGCATCTTTTTGAATTAGAGTTTTCTTTTTTTTTTCTGGATATATAACCTAGTGGAATTGCTGGATCATATGGCAACTCTATTTTTAGTTTTTTCCATAGTGTTTGCATCAATTTATATTCCCACCAACAATGTAAGAGGGTTCCTTTTTCTCCACACCTTCTCCAGCATTTATTATTTGTAGGCTTTTTGACGATAGCCATTCTGACTGGTGTGAGGTGGTACCTCATTGAGGTTTTGATTTGCATTTCTCTAACAATTAGCAATGTTGAGCATCTTTTCATATGCCTGTTAACCATCTGTATGTCTCCTTTGGAAAAATGTCTATTTAGGTCTTTTGCCCATTTTTTAATTGGGTTGTTTGTTTTTTGGATATTGAGTTTATGAACTGTTTGTATATTTTGGATATTAACCCCTTGTTGGTTACATCGTTTGCAAATATTTTCTCCCACTCCTTAGGTTGTTTTTTTCATTTTGTTGATGATTTCTTTTGCTGTACAAAATCTTTTAAGTTTGATTAGCTCCCATATGTTTATTTTTGCTTTTATTTCTTTTGCCTTGGGATACTGGCTAATCAGCTATCTTGATATAGGGAAATTATCCTGGATTATTCAGGTGAACCCAATGTAATCTCAAGGGTCCTTAAAAGCTGAAGAGGGAGGCAGAAGAATCAGAGTCAGAGAAGGAGAAATAATGACATAAGCAAGGTCAGAGTAACGTGAGAAGAACTCCACTTGCCATTGCTGGCTTTGGAGATGGAAGAAGGAGGCCGTGAGGCAAAGAATGCGGACAGCTTCTAGAAGCTGGAAAAGGTAAAGAAACAGACTCTCTCCTACAGCCCCCAGAAAGGAATGCAGTCCCGGCAGTAAGTACCTTGACTTTACCCCTATAAGGCCCATGTCAGACTTAAAACTTAACAGAACTCTAATATAGTAAGTTTGTGTTGTTTTAAACCACTAGTTTCTGGCAATTTGTTACAGCAGCCATAGGACACTAATACAGCTCTATTAAAATTTAAAACATTGTGCTCTTTGACTCCTTAATTCCTCTTCTTGTGATTACATTGGCGAGTCACTAGCATGTATGTATGAAGACCCACAGACAAGGATGTCTGCTGGAGTGTTGCTTGTAGTGATGAACAGGGACTTGAGCCTGTTATCCATAAAATGGGATAGTAAGCAGAACTTAAGGTGAATGTGGCAGGTCTGTAAGTACTGACATGTCAAATTCTCCAAAGCAAAGCATGAGAAAAAGTAAGTTGCACTCTCATGAACAAAATTATATATTTTTAACAGTTCATATATGTGAATTGAAGGGTGCATGCCAAACAAAACAGTTTTAACCACTGGGGAGACAACTGAGTTTGAAAAGCTATGACTCATATAATTTTAAAATAAAATTTAGTAGAAAAATAATGAGATATTTGAAAGCTTATCCCTCCCCAAGTCACATATACTTTTCCTTTCATTTGGTCTACTTTATAGTGAAAGGACCTTGTATTAAAATTCAAAGATCCAGTATCTAGGAAGTAAATGCTCCAGCATATGAGAGAAAAGGATAATTCTTGACAATCTGAATTATCATTGGGGCTAGAAGTCACAGGACTCTAAGATTTCTTAGTTCTGGTGAGGAGGGTCCTGGTGGTCACTCTAAGTCATTGGACAGTCTTGGAACCCTGGATAGCAAGGCTGGAGTCAGAAGTGCCCAGTCTGGCTCTCTACTACCTTCCCTATTAGCCACACAGTTACATTTTTGAGACCAAGATTGAAAGTTCAATTTCCCAAATATGTTAACTAATTTGTGCAGAAAGCACTAGGCTGGCCCATATGAGGAATGGAAATCTCTCAAAACTCAGTTCAAATATCACCTGCACATTTCAGTACTTTCTGTTGTTGAAATACTATTTCATTGTAAAGGTATCCATTATATGGATAAACCATTTTTGGGGATTTTTTTAAATCCATCTATTAACTGATGGACATTTGGATTGTTTACATTATTGGCTATTATGACTAATGCTACAAGGAACATTCATGCACAAGTTTTTGTGAGGCCATGTGTTTTCATTTCTCTTGCATAGATACCTAGGGATGGAATTGCTGGATCATGTGGTAGCTCTATGTTTAACCCTTGAAGGAACTATTTGCCAAAGTGCTTTCCCAAGTAGCCACCCCAATTTACATTCCCACCAGCAATGTATGAGGATTTCAGTTTTCCCATAAAGTCCTTTAATTTTTGAATACTTTTTTGTAATACCTGACTTGCATGGAGATATCATTTATAAAATCAAGAAGATTCATTTCTACCTTAGAATCAATGACAACATACTTACTTATGTCCCTTATCAGTATTCATACTCCTGCTGCTACTACTAGTGCTACTGCTAATGACAGCTAACGTTTGTTGAGGACTTACAATGTGCCAGACACTGTTCCAGTGTTTTACATATATAAACATACATTTAACCCTCCCAGCAACCCTCTGAGTTGGGTAGCCCAGCTGAGAAATAAGGGTAGCTTGTACTGGAAGAGCAGTAGAAAAAATAGCAAGAAGTGAATAGGTTGAATCACTTATTTATTCATTTAATCCACAAATATTTATTGAACATTCATTCTCTGCTAGGCACCATGTGATGTACTAAGTTTACTGCTATGAGCAAAAGAGTTTGTCTCTTCCCTCAAGGAACTTGTAATCTGTTGATTTGAGAGAGATTTAAGAAATAAAATCAAGATACCTTTTTGATTAATTTGATACAGAAAGGGATTCACGGAAAGGGTTCATACCTTGGCAACTAGAGTACAGTTTGCCATTTCCTGAGATAAGGACCATGGAGGTTTGGAGACGTGGAAGAGGTAGTCAAAAGATTGGAAAAGATGATTTCAGTTTTGAACATGTTGATGCACAGGGATTTGTAAGACATGTAATAAACAGTTTGACATATGGGTCTGGAGTTCAGAACAAAGATCCAAACTAGATATATAAATGTGGGATGGTCACATGGACGGTAATTGAAATCATGGGCATAATTGCCTAGGGGAAGAGCAAACAAGTGATGTGAGGAGAACCCTAGGACTGGACCTTAAGGAACTTTGACTTTTAAAGACACAGAAAAAAGAGAGATGAGACAGCAAAGGAGCAGCCAAGTAAGTAAGGAGAAAACCAAGAGTTTGCAAAGTTCCTGAGCCAAAAGAAAAGTGCCATTTCAAGGAAGGGAGTTGTCAACAGTTCTGAATGACACTCAGAGGTCAAGAAGGGTAAAGGTGTTTTGGATTGAGAGCCTTGGTAGTCATTGGTGACCTTCCGGAAAGCTCTGTGGTGCAGCAGTGCGGAGGAGCACACCAGCCACTAGAAAATGTGGAATGGAGGCAGCAAGTTTACAACTCTGTGAAGCTGGGTAGAGAAGAATCCAGACTAGGGCTGTAACAAGCAGGGAAAGGACATGTTCGACATGTTTTGTTTTGTTTTTGATAGAAAAACTTAAAGCGTGTTTACATGCTGTTGGTATGAATTCAGTACAATATCAGAGTTATCACTTATGTTCTAAGTTCAACCATACTTTAATAATTTAGCCCATACCCTTTGTACACAGATTGCAGCAAATGTTGAAATTTTTACTTAGCCTGGAGCAACAGAAAATCATGAGCTACATCTTGGACCTGTCACTTCTAGATGGAGTCCTTTAATCGCTTTAAGCTTTGGTTTCCTCATCTTAGTTGTCAGGATTGTTGCAACGATGAGAAATAACATACGAAAAGACATCATCATCATCTCACTTGGCACTTAATCAGCTCCCAGTAAGTGGTAGCACGCATTATTTCACTACACGGCTGTGCAATATGTATTAGCCAAATCCTTCTTTCTTATGTTTTTACTGCTGGCAGGGATATTGTATCCATTGATTTAAGCTCAAATAGCTACCTGGGTTTCCTGTCCCTAAGCCTAATTCTCAAATGATGCTGCATTCTTCCATCATCAGCATGTATTCATTCTTTCAACACAGGTTTTGCATCGCTATCGCCCTACTCAACTATATTTTAATCATCTACTCTTGTCATCATTGTCACTATCATTTCAGAAAAGGGAGTTCCCTGGCATCAACCTGCCACTCACAGCCTTGGGTTTACACTGTTTGACAAACTATTTCTACATCTCACTCCATCCTGTTCTTCCACAAACCAAATTTCCCCATCCTCTCATCCCTTTTTGAACTTGACTCATGGCATTTTCTTCCTGGTGTGGACCTTGATTCCTATTTCAATGCTTTCTATTAGAATGGCCTTTGGCAATCTTGGGATATGCCATTCCCAACTAAACCCAACCCTTAGGACCCTCCTATCCCAGGAAATGGTCTCCCCTAGTTACCCCAGCTCTGTCAGGTAACACTTGGACTAGCATGAAAATAAAAGAAAATCAGAAAGCTAACTTATAAAATGAGTAATCTACCCTAATAGAGAACTTCCTAGAATGTACTACTTGTTTCACAATTCCAACTGTCTTCTTAACACTTCTAAAGAGGATTGCACCATCACACTGAATTCAGGTTTGTGTATTAACTTGCCAATACCAGGCTCCCTTTCTGGAATGTTCTGTCCCTCTCCAGATGCTACTTATTCTTCTGGTCCCCTACGGTCAAAAGTATAGTATTTATAGCATTTTCTTTATTCCTGCAACCCTTACCCCATCCTACTCCATCTACTATTATCCATTTAGCCATCCATCCACTCCTTTTCCAAGTTTATTTTTTTTAACATCTTCATTGGCGTATAATTGCTTTACAATGTTGTGTTAGTTTCTGGTGTATAACAAAGTGAGTCAGCTATATGTATACATATATCCCCATATCCCCTCCCTCTTGAGCCTCCCTCCCACCCTCCCTATCCCACCCCTCTAGGTGATCACAAAGCACTGAGCTGATCTCCCTGTGCTATGTGGCTGCTTCCCACTAACTATATCTATTTTACATTTGGTAGTGTATATATGTCAATGCTACTCTCTCACTTTGTCCCAGCTTACACTTCCTCCTCCCTGTGTCCTCAAGTCCATTCTCTACGTCTGCGTCTTTATTCTTGTCCTGCCCCTAGGTTCTTCAGAACATTTCTTTTTTTTTTTTTTTTAGATTCCATATATATGTGTTAGCATATGGTATTTGTTTTTCTCTTTCTGACTTATTTCACTCTGTATGACAGACTCTAGGTCCATCCACCTCACTACAAATAAATCAATTTTGTTTCTTTTTATGGCTTAGTAATATTCCATTGTATATATGTGCCACACCTTCTTTATCCATTCATCTGTCAATGGACACTCAGGGTGCTTCCATGTCCTGGCTATTGTAAATAGTGCTGCAGTGAACACTGTGGAACATGACTCTTTTTGAATTATGGTTTTCTCTGGGTATATGCCCAGCAGTGGGATTGCTGGGTCATATGGTAGTTCTATTTTCAGTTTTTTAAGGAACATGCATACTGTTCTCCATAGTGGCTGTATCAATTTACCTTCCAACCAACAGTGCAAGAGGGTTCCATTTTCTCCACACCCTCTCCAGTACTTATTGTTTCTAGATTTTTTGATGACAGCTACTCTGACCAGTGTGAGGTAATACCTCACTGTAGTTTTGATTTGCATTTCTCCAATGATTGGTGATGTTGAGCATCCTTTCATATGTTTGTTGGCAATCTGTATGTCTTCTTTAGAGAAATGTCTATTTAGATCTTAAGCCCATTTTGTCCATTTTTGTATTCGGTTGTTTGTTTGATATTGAGACGCATGAGCTGCTTGTATATTTTGGAGATTAATCATTTGTCAGTTGCTTCGTTTGCAAATATTTTCTCTCATTCTGAGAAAGTTTTCCTTTGCTGTGCAAAGGCTTTTAAGTTTCATTATGTTCCATTTGTTTATTTTTGTTTTTATTTCCATTTCTCTAGGAGGTGGGTCAAAAAGGATCTTGCTGTGATTTATGTCAAAGAGTGTTCTTCCTATGTTTTCCTCTAAGAGTTTTATAGCATCTGGCCTTACATTTAGGTCTTTAATCCATTTTGAGTTTATATTTGTGTATTGTGTTAGGAAGTGTTCTAATTTCATTCTTTTACATGTAGCTGTCCAGTTTTCCCAGCACCACTTATTGAAGAGGCTGTCTTTTCTCCATTATATATTCTTGCCTCCTTTATCAAAGATAAAGTGACCATATGTGTGTGAGTTTATCTCTGGGCTTTCTATCCTGTTCCATTGATCTATATTTCTGTTTTTGTGCCAGTACCATACTGTCTTGATTACTGTAACTTTGTAGTATAGTCTGAAGTCAGGGAGCCTGATTCCTCCAGCTCCATTTTTCTTTCTCAAGATAGCGTTCGCTGTTCAGGGTCTTTTGTGTTTCCATACAAATTGTGAAATTTTTTGTTCTAGTTCTGTGAAAAATGCCTTTGGTAGTTTGATAGGGATTGCATTGAATCTGTAGATTGCTTTGGGTACTATAGTCATTTTCACAATATTGATTCTTCCAATCCAAGAACATGGTATATCTCTCCATCTGTTTGTATCATCTTTAATTTCTTTCATCAGTGTCTTATCGTTTTCTGCATACAGGTCTTTTGTATCCTTAGGTAGGTTTATTCCTAGGTATTTTATTCTTTTTGCTGCAGTGGTTAATGGGAGTGTTTCCTTAATTTCTCTTTCAGATTTTTCATCATTAGTGTATAGGAATGCAAGAGATTTCTGTGCATTAATTTTGTACCCTGCTACTTTACCAAATTCATTAATTAGCTCTAGTAGTTTTCTGGTAACATCTTTAGGATTTTCTGTGTGTAGTATCATGTCATCTGCAAGCAGTGACAGCTTTACTTCTTGTTTTCCAATTTGGATTCCTTTTATTTTTTTTTTTCTTCTCTGATTGCTGTGACTAAAACTTCCAAAACTATGTTGAATAATAGTGGGCACCCTTGTCTTGTTCCTGGTTTTAGAGGAAATGGTTTCAGCTTTTCACGATTCAGAATGATGTTGGATGTGGGTTTGTCATGTATGACCATTATTATGTTAAGGTAAGTTCCCTCTATGCCTACTTTCTAGAGACTTTTTGTCATATATCGGTGTTGAATTTTGTCAAAAGGTTTTTCTGCATCTATTGAGATTATCATATGGTTTTTATCCTTCAATTTGTTAATATGGTGTATCACATTGATTGATTTGCATATACTGAAGAATCCTTGCATCCCTGGGTTAAATCCCACTTGATCGTGGTGTATGATCCTTTTAGTGTGCTGTTGGATTCTGTTTGCTAGTATTTTGTTTAGGATTTTTGCATCTATGTTCATCAGTGATATTGGTCTGTAGTTTTCTTTCTTTGTGACATCTTTGTCTGGTTTTGGTATCAAGGCAATGGTGGCCTTGTAGAGTGAGTTTGGGAGTGTTCCTCCCTCAGCTATATTTTGGAAGAGTTTGAGAAGGATGGGTGTTAACTCTTCTCTAAATGTTTGATAGAATTCACCTGTGAAGCCATCTGGTACTGGGCTTTTGTTTGTTGGAAGATTTTTAATCACTGTCTCAATTTCAGTGCTTGTGATTGGTCTGTTTATATTTTCTATGTCTTTCCTGGTTCAATCTCAGAAGGTTGTGCTTTTCTGAGAATTTGTCCATTTTTTCTAAGTTGTCCATTTTACTGGCATAGAGTTGCTTGTAGTAATCTCTCAAGATTCTTTGTATTTCTGCAGTGTCAATTGTTACTTCTTTTTCATTTCTAATTCTGTTGATTTGAGTCTTCTCCCTTTTTTTCTTGATGAGTCTGGCTAATGGTTTATCAATATTGTTTATCTTCTCAAAGAACCAGCTTTTAGTTTTATTGATTTAGTTTTATTGTTTGCTTTGTTTCTATTTCATTTATTTCTGCTCTGATTTTTATGATTTCTTCCCTTCCACTGACTTTATTCTTCTTTCTCTAGTTTTAAGTGTAGGGTTAGATTGCTTATTTGAGATTTTTCTTGTTTCTTGAGGTAGGACTGTATTGCTAGACACTTCCCTCTTAGAAATGCTTTTGCTGCATCCCATAGGTTTTTGGTCATCGTGTTTTCATTGTCATTTGTTTCTATGTATTTTTTCATTTCCTCTTTGATTTCTTCACTGATCTCTTGGTTATTTAATAGCATATTTTTTAGCCTCCATGTGTTTGTATTTTTTAGAGTTTTTTTCTTGTAACTGATATCTAGTCTCATAGCGTTGTGGTCAGAAAAGATACTTGATATGATTTCAATGTTCTTAAATTTATCAAGGTTTGATTTGTGACCCAAGATATGATTTATCCTGGAGAATGTTCCAGGAGCACTTGCAAAGAAAGTGTATTCTGTTGTTTTTGGATGGAATGTCCTATAAAGATCAATTAACACCATCTTGTTTAATGTGTCATTTAAAGCTTGTGTTTCCTTATTTATTTTCATTTTGGATGATCTGTCCATTGGTGAAAGTGGGGTGTTAAAGTTCCCTACTATGATTGTGCTACTGTCGATTTCCCCTTTTATGGCTGTTAGCAATTGCCTTATGTATTGAGGTGCTCCTATGTTGGGTGCATAAATATTTACAATTGTTATATCTTCTTCTTGGATTGATCCCTTGATCATTATGTAGTGTCCTTCTTTGTCTCTTGTAATAGTCTTTATTTTGAAGTCTATTTTGTCTGATATGAGTATTGCTACTCCAGCTTTCTTTTGATTTCCATTTGCATGGAATATCTTCCATCCCTTCACTTCCAGTCTGTATGTGTCCCTAGGTCTGAAGTGGGTCTCTTGTCCACAGCATATATATGGGTCTTGTTTTTTAATCCATTCAGCCAGTCTATGTCTTTTGGTTGGAACATTTAATCCATTTACATTTAAGGTAATTATCAACATGTATGTTCCTATTACCATTTTCTTAATTGTTTTGGACTTGTTTTTGTAGGTCTTTTCCTTCTCTTGTGTTTCCTGCCTAGAGAAGTTCCTTTAGCATTTGTTGTAAAGCTGATTTGGTGGTGCTGAATTCTCTTAACTTTTGCTTGTCTGTAAAGGTTGTAATTTCTCTGTCAAATCTACCTTGCTTGGTAGAGTAATCTTGGTTGTAGGTTTTTCCCTTTCATCACTTTAAATATGTTCTGCCACTCCCTTCTGGCTTGCAGAGTTTCTGCTGAAAGATGAGCTGTTAACCTATGGGGATTCCCTTGTATATTATTTGCTTTTCCTTTGCTGCTTTTAATATTTTTCTTTGTATTTAATTTTTGATAGTTTGATTTATATGTGTCTTGGTGTGTTTCTCCTTGGATTTATCCTGTATGGGACTCTCTGCTCTTCCTGGACTTGAGTGACTATTTCCTTTCCCATGTTAGGGAAGTTTTCAACTACAATCTCTTCATATATTCTCTCAGTCCCTTTCTTTTCCTCTTCTTCTGGGACCCGTATAATTCGAATGTTGGTGCATTTAATGTTGTCCCAGAGGTCTCTGAAACTCTCCTCAATTCTTTTCATTCTTTTTCCTTTATTCTGCTCTGTGATAGTTACCACCATTATTTTATCTTCCAGGTCACTTATCCATTCTTCTGCCTCAGTTATTCTGCTATTGATTCCTTCTAGAGAATTTTTAATTTCATTTATTGTGTTCTTCATCATTGTTTGTTTTCTCTTTAGTTGTTCTAGGTCCTTGTTAAACATTTCTTGTATTTTCTCCATTCTATTTCCAAGATTTTGGATCATCTTTACTATCATTACTCTGAATTCTTTTCCAGGTAGACTGCCTATTTCCTCTTCATTTGTTTGGTCTGGTGGGTTTTTACCTTGCTCCTTCATCTGCTGCATATTTCTCTGTCTTCTCATTTTGCTTAACTTACTGTGTTTGGGGTCTCCTTTTCTCAGGCTGCAAGTTTGTAGGTCCCGTTTTTTTTGGTGTCTGCCCCCAGTGGCTGAGGTTGGTTCAGTGGGTTGTGTAAGCTTCCTGGTGGAGGGGACTGGTGCCTGTGTTGTGGTGTGTGGGGTTGGATCTTATCTTTCTGGTGGGCAGGTCTGCGTCTGGTGGTGTGTTTTGGGGTGTCTGTTAACTTAGTATGATTTTTGGCAGCCTCTCTGCTAATGGATGGGGTTGTGTTCCTGTCTTGCTAGTTGTTTGGCATAGGGCGTCCAGCACTGGAGCTTGCTGGCCGTTGGGTAGAGCTGAGTCTTAGCGTTGAGACAGAGATCTCTGGGAGAGCTCTCACCAATTGATATTATGTGGAGCTGGGAGGTCTCTGGTGGTCCAATGTCTTGAACTCAGCTCTCCCACCCCAGAGGCTCAGGCCTGACACCCATCGGAGCACCAAGACCCTGTCAGCCACACGGCAGCTGTGTGTTCTGGGTCGTGGTTAACTGAACATTTATGAGCCTCATTTTCACCTGCTGAGTCAGGCCCCTGAGGGCATGCCCCACCGTCCTGGGTGGTTTTCCCATTTTCTCTACCAGAGACTGAGGGTGAGATCCACGTTGGTGTCCCAGACACGAGGAGGTCACCCCAAGGTCCTCTGACAGCAGGCCCAAGGGACGAGTCCCGCAGAGGAGTGCAGAAATGTCCCGCCAGAGGCCAGGATATGGGGAGGGGGGTCCTTTTCCGTGTTTTTAATGCTTTTTGAGTTTATTTCTTTCTTTCTCATTCTCCTGACATTTTAACCAATATCCCTGCCCCTCTAGTTCCTTTGTCATAGCACTTAGTGATTATTTTTCTTAGAACTGCATTTTGACCATATCCGTACCCAGCTAAAAATCTCTGTGACTCCACATTACTTGCAAAATAGTGTCTAGACCCCCACCCTACCCCACCCCTTCACCTTTTCAATCTCTTCCTACTTCCTTTAAGAAGATCTTATTCCAGTGTGTTTGACTCACTTTTCCGCAAGTCACTCTGGGGATGTTCCTGCTTTCTCTCCCTTGCTCATGTAGTTTCCTCCATCTATAATCATTTTTCTCTGCTCCTCCTCAAGACTCTTGATTAAACATCCTTCAGAGAACTAGCACCCTGGCTGTTAATGATCTCCAATCCTATGAGCTAAGAGTATGCAATAGCTTAATCTCGAACTGAACATTCTTTATGTAATGCCTTGTGTTTTGACTGTATTTGGTTTCTTAGAATTTTATATCTAATAAGCCTCTTAAGGGTGACATTATCTGTGGCTACATTGCTAGAGGTAAAGTATACATTACAAGGGTAAGGGGACTTCTGCTCCATTCTGTGCAATTCAACCTCCACCAGGAATATCACACCAAAGAGGAATAGTGGCCAAATGGAACACATTCAGAGGGAGAGTGTCAAAAAAAAAAGAGAGAGAGAGAGAGACAGAGAATGGGAATAGTCAGAGTTAGTAGATTGGACAGTTGTCTTCAAATACATATAGAAAGATACTTAGGTTTAGCCCATTTGGTCCAGAGGGTAAAGGGAACATTCACAGGAGTGATATGAAAATATTAGCAATCAGTACAGCATAAGCAAGGACCAATCAGAAGGGATATTGGTTATAGGGTTGGCACAGAGCCTTGAGGATCTTCTTGTTGTACTAGGCATTAAGCCTTTGTTTTCTCAGTCATGGGAAGGGTGAAGAGGTTGATTGGGAAGGTGCCAGGATACTGGGGTAGGAGGAGTGGGGAATTTGAAGGAGGTAAGTTGAGCCATTGTTATCAATCACTGATAGAGAGTGCTTTAATAACTGACATAGTCTTACTGAGACCTACCAGCTGAAGATCAGGCTTGGCCATTTAACAGACTGGCTTTCTAAAAACTGGCATAGAAGGAATCTACCACTAAAAGAATTCTGAGTATTGGCTTTCTGAGAATTGGCCAGCTTTCAGAAATAATACCAGCAGGAGGAAGTTATAGGGAGATAAATTTTTCAGTAAAATAAAATGTTAATGCAGTTAAGAGCTATCTCCTGAGACAGTGGGTGTTCTGTCTGGAGGTCTGTCAACTTCTGATATGCTATTATTTTCTGACAGAAAATAATATGGTATAGAAGACTTCTATGGTCCCTTCCAAGCTTGAAAGTCTATAATTTTACTATAGTCCAATATTTTCATCTTATAGAAGAGGAAATTAAAGCTCAGGAAGCAAACGCGAATGAGATCTGCTTTGTTACTGCCATTTACTTCCATATTGTGGATCTGTTTTTCTATGTATGTTTGTTGTTGACCCCAGGAGTAGTTTGCTTCCTCTACCCCCTACAATGACTAGAAACATATTGTGCACACAACAGGGACTAAATAAACATGTGATGTGTGAATGGATAAATTGTTCATCCCTGCCCACATCTCAAACTCAGGATCCAGAGAGAAAACTTAATTCATGCTCTACTCTTTTCTCCTGTTTCAGACTATTGGAACTTACCACTGCTTCTTCCTTCCCTGACCAAATGCTAATGGAGGTGCTAATGAGGTCCTCTGGCCATCAAAAAGAAAGAGAAAGAAAATCAAATAGTCTAATTAATCCACAAGTTACAGTCACTGAAAAAAAGTGGTCATATTTCCTATAGAAAGCCAGACGGGGACTAATGGGCACTAAAGCATTGGTCTTGGCTCCTTTAGGTGTGTAGTTTGGAGGTTACCTGTTGTTTTTTCAGGGATTATGAGGCACCACTTGGCTTCCATTTGGGTGGAGTTCACCAGAACTCCATTCCAAGTCTGAGCTGTCTGTTTGCTTATTAAATGAGAAAAGGAGGGCAGAGAGTAACCTCTTTGTATAAGGTGAGCCTAATATTAATAGCGAACATTTATTGAGCACTCGTAATGTGCCAGGAGCTATACTAGCGTTTTACTTGGATGATATCATTGAATCCTGTATGATTATTTCCCCACTTTATACACAGAGAAACTGAGGCTTGGGTAGGATAGGTAGCTTACTCAAGGTCACACAATAAGTGGCTAAATATGTGGTCCAAGGCATTTAAGCCAGTACTAAATCCACCAACTGCATTCTCTAGCTCATGCTTAAGGCTTTCTACCTACACTGTGTGGTCTAGAGTGGCTGTATCAGTGAAGTCTGGGAGTACAGCACAGTTTCTGCTTTGAGCACCTCTGGAGGATTGGAGCTAACCTTACACAAAGTGGATTTTAATGGCTTGGTTTGAGGATGATTGGGGAACGGGGGGGGATGAGGTGATGTGCCAAAACCATTGAGTGGGCCAGAGCAGAAAGGGAGGGAGGACGCTCAGTGACCTGTGTTCTCTGGTTTAGAGCAGAGCCCCTCCCAGGCTTCCCAACAGAACACAGAGGATTTTCACTATAGCAGGGAGTGTGGGCCTTTATTCAGTGAGAGTCAAGACAGCCGTGTTGAAGAGCTACCAGCACACCAAGTGGAAAGCAAATTTAGAAGTGTGAAATGGCAAGGTGTGCTAGGATGGAAACCAAAGTAATGAGGCGAGAAGTAGGAGTAATTAGGCATAAAGAGAGAGCCCTAGCTGCTCATGGACTAACAAACTCAAGAAAGCCCAGTGTGCATCACATGTGAGTGTTGCACAGGGCACTGGGCAAGTTCTACAAGAAATATGAGAAGCAGTCCCCAGCAGGGTCAGGCCCACTCAGACCTGGAACCAGTAAGAAGCCCTCTGAGATCATCTCTTCTGCTCTGAGTCTTGGCTGAGTTAGTCACACCCGGTGACCAGTAGGCCAGGGGTCCACAGAGCCATGCTACTTTGAGCACCTACTTTAGCCAAACACTATCCTAGTCCAGTGTTTAACAAATTCTAAGGCACATAGGAGTCACCTGGGAGACCAGTAAAAATTCAGTTTCTGAGGCTGTAGGTCTGGAGTGAGACCTGAGACCATTTCTAACAGGTCCCTAGGTGATGCCAATACTGCTGGTCTGGTGAACCACACTCTAGACCCTTTCCATAACTGTATTTTTTGATCCTAATATAATGTGTATGAATTGACACATCTGACAAATGAAAGCACTGAGGCTGGGAGCATTGGATGGTCTGCTCAGTCACAGGGCTAATGAGCTCAATCCAGGTCCGATGGCTCCAAAATTCAAACCTCTGTGTTAGGCACCACTCTAGTCCACACGCACATTCAAGCTGCCGCTGCTCAGAGACTCAATACGGTGCCCTACAAGCACCGCTCCTGGCACTGGGGGCCAGTAGAGGCCCAAGCATCCCTGTCTTCAAGGAACTGGTTTACTCAGCCACTACCTTCCAAGGTCCCTGGGGCTGGTGCAATCTTGGGCTGGAGTTTTAAACCCACCCTAACCCTCTTGTTTGGGACCTCTGCTAGTTCCTACCCCAGGACAAAACCCACCTTTTATTGTTCCAGAGGCTCAGGAAGACTCCTTCACTTCTGCTACACTAGCCACTCAAGAATATGCACTCATCCTCCCCCTTGGTTTGGACTACATGGATTAGAATATCACCTGGAATGTTCTGGAGTACCAAGCCGTCCCCTGAGATTAATGGTTTGCCCTGACCAGGCCCAGCCTCAAGGGGCTATCCCTTTTCTCCCCAGTTTGTCAGTCTGTCAGGCCTTTACTCCATGCTACACTCAATTCCCTTTCATAGCCAGGCTACGACCCCTTAACATGCCTAGTGATGACTCCATTTCTGAAATGCTCTCTGGCTTCCGGGGTCTGATATCCTAGTTGGAGTGACAGATGCAGATAGCCAGTCACTCGTCTACCTTAGCCCTTCCCCACCCCCTTCCCATCTTTAAATACTGAAAGCCTGAAGGATCCACTGCAAACACCATCTTTTCCATAAAGAATTTCCTGTTCACCTCAACTTGCATTAACCTCTCCTTCCTCTAGACCCCTCTCTACCCAATGACATCATTTTTTGCATCTGTCTCATAGCATTTAACACTTTCAACCTTGTACTACTGTCAAGCTTGGCCATGGCTTCTCTTGTATCTTTGGCTCCTTGGAAGGAGCTCTTATGCCTGGTATATCCTTGTGTCTCCAGCAAAGTGCTTTGCACATTGAATGTGCCTAATAAATGGCTATTAACTGCATGAAATGATTTCAAGTCAGATTAATAAATAGCATAATAAAGGAATGAAGACTTTAAGAGTCTTCAGTGAACAATTGAATAAAAAGGACGCTGGAAAGGGAGGGGGAGACTCCCTGGAGGTCCCACAGAGGAAATGAGGCCAATGTGTCTCTTGAAGGCTGAGTAGGATTTCCTTGTGAGATTAATAATTACTCTAATGAAAACTAAAAGTTATGAAGTGTTTATCATGTGCCACATACTGGCTAAATCATGTGCTCATTTCATGGCGACATAGCCCTGTCAAGAAAGTTGGTCCTAAATAGTTTCCATTTTACAGATAAAGAAACACACGGAAAGGCACCAAGAAGCCAGCTCACTTTCTCTAGAACATATAGACGAAAAGTAACAAAGTCGGGATTTGAATCCATCTCTTGGACTCCATAGCACATGTTTTAAAACCTAATGCAATGGGAGGAGATGGGGATACTTCAGGCAGAGGTAATGCAGGGCAGGAGGAAAAGCGAGCCGAGAGGGGAAAGCATCAATTAATCCCACATGACGGGGACAGAGCGGGCCCATGGTGGGGCCACTGTGGTGTCAGACAAGGCTGGGAAGGTGGTCTGGGGACAGACCGGGGTCATGTTTTCCCTCCATGAGAATGAAGAGTACGAGCCATGGAGAAGAAATACCGAGTCAAACCTGCACTGAGAAGCGTTATTTATGTGCTGTCTCTGGCCCGGCCCCCAGGCCGCTGTTGTGAGGGGAACGGGGCTCCCAGCCAGCAGCCCTGGACAGCTCTGTGGGCCGTGGAGCTCACTGCAAAGTCACACTTTGGAGAATAAAGCTGCTGGTGATGCCCAGAGTGGCCCAAATAAAAGTCAAATACCACATTCAGTTCTCCAGGGGTGTTTTTGCTATTAAATTAAGTCTGGAAAATAAATAATTGTCTTTGGATTTGATTTGAGAGATTTTTGGTAGTTGAACACTCAGTCAGGAAAAAAAAAAAAAAAAAAAAAGAAGCTAACTATTTCTTGAAAGATTCTTTGACTGGCTCCCCCTGCCAGAGGACAGCAGATCACAATGAAGGCTTGCTGTCTGCGAAGAGCTGCTTTTCTCCCCCGCTTGACACAATTATCCCAGAAAAATAGAGGGGGGAGGGGAGGCTCCATCATATGTTCCAATTTTTATTGCTACATTCCTTGGATGGCTCCATATGTTTACCTTTAGCTGACTTTAGACTTGGTGTTCTCTGTGGCTGCTGGCGTCAGCCACAGGATTCTTTCATGTCTATTACTTTATTAAGGAATGTAAAAGCCACATACAGACCGACCAGGGGACACAACAGTACAAGACACAAATAACCCTGAATGGCTTGCAAAGAGCCTAAGGAGGCTTCACACCTAATTCTCCCAGATGGGCTGTAAGGCTCTCACAGATCAAAAGGGGGCACTCTTAACACTCGCTCCCAAGCTCCCTCAATGATACCATTCCCATGAAGAAATAGTGCAGAGACCACGCAGGGCTTTAAGATCAGTCCTGATGGCAGCAGAATGGGGTGAAAGAAACCACTCTCATCACCAGGGATTTGGTTGGTTTTTTTTTTTTTTTTTTTTTTGCATCTTTGACTTTCGCTGACTAGAAATGGAATCTCCAAATCATAGGGAGGATGTTAAGATTAAACAGGAAAAAAACACCCCCCAAAACTGCTTTGCACAAAGCCTTGGCACATGCATTATAAATGCTCAGAAAGAGCAGCTGTTCTTTAAACATATTTGCTGAGATATTTCTACCTCTTAATAGGGGCACCTCATCTAGGTCCAGACCGGCTCATAGTACAAGGGTATGATTGTAGAATGAGTGTCTATATTGGGCAGCAAGAGACAGGGGGTGGAGGATAATCATTATTTACTCAACTCCTACTGTGTGCTGGACACTTTGCGTGCATTATCTTGCTATCACAATTTTACAGATGAGGAAACTGAGGTCAGGGAGGCTAAATATATTGCCCTGGTATGTGGCAGAAACAGGATTTGCACCCAGGTCTCTCTGTTTGATTCTAAGCCTGAACTTTTTCCATTAGACAAGGCTACGCAACTCAGGGCCAGCTTTTCATAATGCATTATTTTCTCACGTGGTCTCAGCCTCCCACAAACTCTTTACAAAAGCCTGAAGCCAGCACTGAGAACATTCAATCACTTATAGGTACAATTACAATCTTACTGAAGTACACAAACTTAAATTCTTAAAATTTTCAGCAAACATGTTTGTGGAGAGATGGAGAGGGGAAGAACTGAGGAACGAGGTAATGGAGATAATTCTTATGCCACCCGCCTCCAGAGATGTTTGTCAGTGCCTGGAGGATCCACATTTGTTCTCCTTTTTCAGGCTCCTACACCAACCACCAAACCTTCACAGAACAAAGTCTGGAGTTTATTTTAACGCCACTGTTCTTCCATTCCCCTTCCCAGGATCTTCACTCAACTTGCTGGTTTCTGCCTTTGTAGGAGTTTACAGTCTGTGTTCTAACCACCCAGTATGTTGGGAGGTTAAAAGAAAGAGCTGTCATCCAAAAGGTGATGCTCACACTTCAAGTCAGGTTATGAGGATGGTCTGAGCTAGAAATATTGTGTAGAGTGGGGGTGTGTTTTCACCTCCCTCGCAGAAGCTGATGGCCACCCACCTGTTCTTTCCTGGTAGGTGCTTGATGATTAAGAGTAGAAATGCTTTGATGTCATGTGGAAAGAAAAAAAAGGGAATCTTTACTCAGATGACAAAATGTGTTTGTCTTGTGATTCTCCCTGAGAACCTGGACTGGGTGAATGGCTTGCAACTGAAGGATGTTTTGATTATCAAGAGGATAGCCCCTTAGCCAAACTAAGAAAGCCCTCAGCCCCACTTAGGATTAGCTGTTCTCTCGTTGAATGTAGCAAGTTCTGTCCTGGAAGATTTACTGGTGACTGTGCCTCAGCCCACCGGGTTCTTCAAGGAGATCTTCAGAATCAACATCTCTTTTCATCTCTCTGCATCATTGGGAAATTTTTTATAAAGCTAGATACTCTTTTCAATGAGAACTGGCTATGTGTATCTAATGTTTACTCTGGGCCAATATTTCCCAAGGTGGTAGTAAAGGCTCTGAGAAGTCCTGTAGTAAAGAAACCTATGTCACTTTACTTAATCCAGAGATTCTCATATATATCTGACCACAAAACCCTTTTAGCATAACGTCTATGAATATCGTATGGAAACAGTTTGGCTATAAACATATAAACTCTTGAAACTGCTTAGAAGGGATAACCTCAAACTATTGATGGATTTGGATAGACTATTTAAAGCAGATCTATTGGTCACATATTTGGGTTAAAATCTGAAGCTGCCCTAGTGGTCTGTCTGGATTATTTTTAGATCTGTGAAAGTGTGTGTACATGTGTTTATATATACTATGTATAAATATGCATTTTAACTTTGAGGTTAGAAGAAAAAAAAGAAGGAAGGAATATTCCTTCTTATAAGAAAAGCAATCAGGGTCCTGAGGGGGGAAGGGGAAAGTTTGTAAATTTTAAGGCATTATCGCCACGTCCCATTGCCGGCAACCTCTGATCACAGCTTTCTGCAACGGTGAAAACATGTGGACAGCGCTCACTGAATGCCAGACAATCAAAGATGACACCCCTTCTCATTAACCTCTCAGAGGCCAGCCCCACCTCTCCCCCCTAATCCAGCACCCAAAACACTTCTTTCCAAGTCATTGATACCCACCAGCTGTATTCCTGTGTGTTCTTTTGGATGGTGAATTAATTCAGAAAAAAGTATTTTTTTCCCACATTGCAATTTAATTTTTATTTTCAGAGCATGTTTGAAGCCTTCTAAAGAAAATTCTTAGAAACCCACTCTAAAAAATGTACAATTACAGTATTTTTTAATTGTTGTAAAGTTATGGGAGCTGTTTCAAAATTATTTTTAATGAAATATAAGGTTGTTCTCTGAAATAGAACTTGACCCGTGTTTTTTTTTTTTTTTTAATTGTCACATATAGGGTGATTTTAAAGTAAATAAGAGCACAAGGTTCATATTATTTTAAATGTATATTGTATTTGTCTTCTCAGCGCTGTGGTTTTTAGTCTGAATAGCATCATAGTATGGAGCCAGCCTATTAAGCAGCCTGTTTGGGTAAGGAAACTCTGAGACCAGCACAATGTTGCATTGCTCACTCTGTCCTTCCAATATGGTTAGAATTCCACAACCTAAATGATCATTTGTTGAACAAATTCATGCTTTTATTAGTCAAAATACAGAGAAAACAGAGCCTCCCTGTTTCAAGATATTTGCTAATGCATGGTTAATTATCACATATAGCTGACTATAATTCATTTTACAGGGGCGACCTCCTGCAGGTAACATACTAGCAGTTTATGAACCAAAATAACCTCACTATAGGTCAGAGCCATTCCAGGGCCGGTCAGACACTTGGTGCTTCTAGACCTTCTCACTTCACATTGCTAATTTGAACAAGGCTTTATTTTTATATTTGTCAGCAGCAAGACTGTAGGATGGTTGTTAAACTTCTCCCAGGCCTAATTAGAGCGGCAATGCTCGCATTCATAATGAAGCTCGTGTCTTGCTCGGAGTTAGTGAGCAGAGCTGTTACAGTAGCTTCCTGGCAGGCCGGGGCTGGCAGTTTTAAGGTAGCTCGTGGCTGCAGTATTAAGTGACTGTTGAAATTCATTGACTCCACCACAACTAATGTGTCTAGATGACAACAAGTTTACACGGTTCTTTTATAGTTACGGCAAATGGGTACATTTAAATATTTATTAGGTGATTATGGTGATGTGAAATGGAAAAAAAAAATGCAAAGTGCAATCTCCCCAGTATGACTGTTTTTAACTGTTGATGTGGGGCCAGGATCTCGGTATCACTCAAAATCGCCTCATCTTTCCCTTATAAATATTTATACTAGATCAGCAGCGATTAATGCTAATTTATTTGCATCTTGTTTCCTTATTGACTTCTCCCTGGGCAGAGGTTAGCGGTGAAAAGTGGTGCAGCCTTACTGGGTTGGAGGATATTTCAATCAGCCAAGCAAGATGCATTTTGAGTAGCCGGGGGAAAGTTCACTTTGCTGAAAATGAAGCGTCCTTTTTGCTCTTGGAGATGCAACCTGAATGCTCAGGCAGCTGGTGTGTTGCCCTCTCCCAGAGCTGACGTGCGTGCTGGCGTGCAGTTTTGCCTCCAAAAGACTGCTTTTCTGTATAGCAACTTGTCAAACCTTGGATTGAATCGGGTGAGGCTGGCTGATCTGGATGTTTGTCAGAACTCCCAACTCAATTTTTTTTTTTTTCTTATTCTGTGAGCCATTTAAAAGAAATACATTTTCGCCATAGGAGAAAAAGCATCTATCTCAAATTGAATGTGGCATCTGAGACAGACAGAGGAGAGGTTAAAAATGAATCCAGCTCTGTTGTAAAAAGGTTAAATGTACATGATACTAAAGAACGCAGAGTCTGTGGAGGGAACCGTCAAAAAATTTCAGCCAGATAAAGGGAAACAATATTTTGCAATTGAATATTTTGACAGCGTAGGAAGCTGTAGCATAAGATAATTGCAAAATTCATCATCCATAATGCTATTTATTATTTTGTTCCCTATGTCTTAAAACAAACAGCATCTGTATAGTCTTGACATGTATAAATGTAATATTTTCAGGAGATTTCTAGAAGTAGCTTTTGAAATAGTCCATTACTACATTTAGAATGCCCTGGAGGTCTAAGGAATGTCCCAATAAAAGTTCGCGTAGAACACATAAGGCCACTGAATCAGAGGTCTCTGCAGCTACCATAGTTGCTTCAGTTGGAAAAAATCTTAATTTCTGACTCTAGCTAGCTGTGTATCTCTCTTTATGAAATGTACTCATGTCTCCTTAGAGCTGAACCTGTTACAGTACCTCCAATCTTAGACTGGTTCCAAAGGCATTAATTACCAAAGATTCCAGGACCACCTCATTATATGATCAATAGTATGTCCCTCTAGGACAGGGGTGTAGCAAGAGTTCACTGTGATGGTGGTTCTACACAGTGAGATGATTCAAAGAGAAGTCAAATTCATTGGGAAACTCACTACTAAGAAAATGCTCTGGCGAATCTTGGGTCACGTGAAGACTCCTCCAGTGATGCAAAGTATTATCCTCAAATCTACGAATGTGGATTCTAACTTTAAGAATCCAATTATGTGGATCCTCAGATTAAAAAGCATAACCATGAAAATAAATAAATTAAAAAAAAAAAAAAAAAAAAAAAAAAGCATAACCATGGATCCCTCTCGATGCAGGAGATGCGTGGCTTTATTTACTGTCTCTGGTCAGAGCTGTTTGTAAGGGACAGGTAGTTTGCCGTTTCTTTTCGGTGTAAATCTTCTCAACCGTAGGGATGGTGCACAGAGGTTGCTCACTCGGTGCAAATGAAAACCCTCATCTTAGTCCAGTTTTGCTATTCTCCGTGAATATAAAGCTGTCCTTTAATCCTCTCAACTCGATAAGGAAACATTTTTTCACCCCATTTGATAAATAAGGAGACCTGAACTTAAAGCGACTTCAGGGTTTTCTGGAGGTCTCGGAGTGGGTGGCCACGCTGCCCCGCTCCGTATCTGGGTCTGGGTGAGGGCGCGCCCTGGCGATGGGCAGGGCTTTCCTGCACGGCCGCTGGAGCCACTTGCTCTCCAGGTGAACCTCTTTCAACTGTGAAGGCTCCACTCTAATGAGTTTTCTAGTGCATTTCATAAAAGACTCAATCTACCAATGCTTTCTTTACTCCTAAGTTTTCAGTTTTGCAAAGCAATTTTATAAAGCAGGGTCCGTCTCTAATGGGCTTCCCTAAAATCCAAACACATCAATATACCATCGGTAGAGTAAGTCATTGGGAAAGGTCACGAGGATGCTAGTTCAGAATTGTTTCCCTTAAAATCACCATGTTGGTGCAAGTGCCAGGCACAAGGAAAGTAAATTATATTTCCATATGAGAGGTCATTAGAAGAGAGTCATTTGGGCTTATCTTTCTAGATGCCCAGGAAAAGAAAACTGTCCATGACATATGCTGGGGGAGTAAATAAAGAAAATGTGATCTCATTTTTGTTACTGTCATTACGTCTGTGTCTCCTTGAATTGGCTGGTTAATTTCTTTCAGGTGAAAAAATAACAAAGCAGCCTTTCTCCAAGTACATGGGCTCGATTTTTATATGGCAAAAGGTAATTGCTAGGCATCCTAGCTTGCATATGTGCTATGACCCCCAAAGTAACCAACACCACATTTAGATTACAGTCAACTTCACCATGGATGACTTCAAACAAAAGCAATAAAACTTTCTCTGCACTTCGTTCTCCTCCTGAGTTTTCCTTTGTTCTGGTCTGCAGAAAATGACAGCCTTAAAAATGGAATGGCAAAGTATATTTGATCTCAGTCCTGATGCAATTTGGGGTGTGTATACCTCTGTGTGTGAGTGTGTGTGTGTGTGTGTGTACACATACCTGCATGCCCTCCTTTGTGCTCACAGATTTTGGCTCTGGGTCCATAGCATTTCTATGTGTCCCAATGTCACATACTTGAGTCTGTACCCATCAGTGTTCTTTTCCCCTTGATTCTAAAGCCTTGTCGGTGTGGATCATAGTTGAATCCGCAGTCCTAGCTGAACTGTACAATAAAGACTTGTAGGTAGGAAATAAATGAATAAATGAATGATGGTATGGATGTTCAGAGCTCTAAGCTGAGAGGATATTAGGTTCTACTTCAAGTTATTTGATACCCTATTCCAAAATACTAGAGTATAACATTTTATACCCTCGTATAAAATAACCTAAGTGTCAGGAAATGTACACTCCTCCTACCTCCATCTCAGTCAACTCTTATGCAGGGATGTCTTGCTTAAATATTGGTGTTATTGTTTCACCTTCTGATGTGTTGTCTGGATGAAGTCTTAGGGTAAGTTGTGAGTTGAAAAGAGAGTCAGGTGCACTGCTTCCTGAAGAGTGAAACTTCCTGGAGCCACTCTTTAGGAGAAGAGGTGGAGCCTCAGGTCAGACGGCAGAGCTTTTTGGAGGATGGCCAGGGATTATCACCATCCCTACTTCACATAAGGGGGAACTTCTCAAACAGGATGAATTACGTGCTCAGTCTTATATAGGCAGCTCTGCTTCAATAATCACAGAGTCCAGGATTGTTCCTTCTAGCTTGTCCTTTTTATGAGGGCTCTAGGTTGTCATGCTAGCTTTAAAATGTAATAATTTCCTAAAATGTATTATTTGCACAGCACTATATAGTTTGTAAAATATGTATATAGATGTGTATGTGTGTATCTGACCCTCACAAACATCCAGTGAAAATCAGGGACTACTTTCTGCCTCAGTTTAATCGATCAGGAAATGAGATTCAGAATTCAAATGAATAGCCCCAAACCACACAGTGGTAGAGTTTGGATTAGAGCCCAGTTCTCTAGATTCCTCACCTGGTGTTCTTTCTACAACATCATGAAGCTTATTATTAACCTTATAATATCTCAATGCCAGCTATTCGGAAGCTAGATGAAGATTCTCAAATACATAGATCATTTTTAAGAGCAGATGAATGAGTAAAACATTAATATGTTTCAGTTGGCAAGATTTGAAAACAATTGTTCCCTGCAACCCAGAGATGCTTTTATTCTAGAGGGTGGGAAGTGATCTACATTGATTAGAGAACTTCCTGATCTTCAGAATCTATTCTGTGTTTCTCTTTCCTCCAAGTTACTGATTGAGTTCTATTTGCTCTCTATTCAAGCTTCAGTGACTACTCAAAATGAAGGGAAAGTTTGAGGATCACCTTGTTATATTCTAGTTTATTTGACAATGAACATAATAGGGAGTAGAAAAACAATTCAGGAGAAAAGCACCCAGATAGAAACATATGCTAAAGTTGTTAATGGAAATAGATGTCAAAACTTATATGAATAGAAGAAAAGGGAAACTCCACAAAGAGATTCTTGTGGTAGGTAAATTCTGATTAAAAAAAAAAAAAAAAAGCACCATCTTACGCTAAAAGAACAATAAAAGAGATTTGCAGGAACCATCACGTAGAACCCTCAGAGAGATGATCTGAATGGCAGAGTTTAGACCATGCCCTTCAGAAGCACCTGTGTATGGACAACCAGTCAAGAGACCATAGTGGAGGGCATACGGCAATATGCCAAATAAGACCCCTGAACCCCGTGTTTCACTACCCCCTTCTACTGGCTCCTACAAGAATGAGTGGTATGAAGGGTCCCCAGAGACCTTCAGAGACTCTCAGGACACAGGTGATGTTTTCATCTCTGCTTCCAGCTGAAGGTCATGTCTTTGGAAAAGAAAGGAGGGTGAGGGAGGGGCGTAATGGCTGAAGATGGTGTTGGAGAGATGTTAGTTTCCTGGACTGTGGCCTGTGATACCAGAACAAAGGGTCCTGGCTAGGATCTGGGTACACTTCACAGAGACTGGGAAGAATGTATTTGGCAGACAATTCTGAGCTGATCAACAGAGTTGAAATAGGGCTTTTGTCAGAGAGAGTGGAAAAAAAAGTCCAAATAAACTGCAAAATGGGATTGTATGGAAATTGCCATGTCTGACATGGCAAGGAGACACAGAGCAAGGGCAGGGGTTCCTAGTATTTCTTAGGAAATGACAAATGGCATTTATATGCCAGTCCTACAGAGTAGAGAGAACAGCAGTTGAACTTGAGATGCTAAAATATATGAAAGACATATGCAATCTCCTAAATATTTCTCAACTTGCATGGTGAAGCCTATGGCTAGAATAAATAATATGTTAAACTTTGGAGACAAGGCAAAAGAAAACTATTAACCCCATCCAAATAAACATATTTAAATGTCAGATCCGGTGACCGGAATTCTTGCCCTAAGTCACCCAAGATAAGAATTCTGTTGCTCTGAAAGAGCAGAGTCACTCTTGACAAACCCAGACACCCTTCCCTGGGACCCACCACACTGTGCCCACAGAGGGACACAGACCATTTATTCAAGAAACATCAACCACGTGGTGGGAGGTGGGAATGCACAGATGAGTCAGACACAGTCTGCCCCCCAGGAGGCTACAGTCCAGTAAAGAGGACAGATGTGAAAATGAAATATTTAAAATTGTAGGAATCATGGGGATATAAATAAAAATCCTAAAGAGTTGAGGAGAAAGTGGATTTTCCAGTAGAAGATATGGCCCTCCCTTTGAATACAGACTGTGGAGCTTTGTGGCTGAATTTATTCCCTTAGGGGACCTGACTCTCTAAGACACAAACCCTTAAAATCGTAGGTGGCTGTATGCTTAAGCAAGATCAACCTGGCCACCACTGAAGAAGTTTCTCATGAGGCAATTGCCTTTCCAGAGCTTCCTTTCAGTTACTACAAGCTTGATGAGTCCTTCTGGAAACTTCCAATATACCTATTTCAAGCCTTTTTTTTTTTTTTTTCAAGCCTTTCTTGCTGGATGTTGGCTTGTAGCTAGTGCTTACTTGTTGTAAAACATTTTTTAAAATCCGTATTGGAGGAATTGAGTGGCATGTTGCCTAACACGGACAGGAAAAGGAGAGGAATTTAGGCCTGTATATAATGGAATCATACACTGTACAAAAATTTATAGATCCTAGAGGGGAAGTAAAGTGAAAAGCATTTCAATTGTGAAAAATAAAAAGAGAATCCAGAGTTCTACTTTGGTGGCATTATACTGTGGGTTCCCTAGCCAGGTAGTATTTAAGGATGATATTTTCCTAATATAAATTATTTTAAAACTTATTTTCAAATATAGATTTATACTTAAAAATATAGAAGTGATCCCAATATGATAAGGGATTTTATCTCTCCATAAATTTACCAAAAGTCTTATTCGATTAAAATTAGATTATCTCACAATCATTTACCTCATTAACATTTCACCTTTTAGAAAGTAAAGGAAAAAAAAGAGAATTGCCCTTATTCTTAATATTGGCCTTCAAAATGATACTGAATTAACAGGAATATTGAGAGAACCATGTCAGGGAGGTTATAGATACAATGAGGATTTTTGAACACGTACCCAAGGCTTTAAGAAATTCACAGAATAGATAGAAACAAGTCTATATCTAGAAGACTTATCAAGTGAATGGGGATTTCTAAGTTTAAGGAATGCCAAAAGTTGAAATTCTGGCTATTCAGTTGAAAATAATCCCAATGAGAACAAAAGAGGACAGGTAGCCTGTGAAACCGTGTGAATACATGGCAGGGGGAGGGGTTCTGCATTAAGATCTCAAAAGAATCCATTCAGAAAATGGATTTGAATCAGGAGATACAGTATTAGTGCCATTCATTTTCTGGCTGCTGGGAAAGCTGGCAATCAAAATGAAGTACATCTTAGATAAGATCCTCATGTCACCAAAGCCTGTAATGGTGCCCACACACAGTAGGCAAACACATAGTAGGCATTTAATAAACAGTTGTCAAACTGAACTGCATTGCTGAATAACAGAAAGAAGGAAGGGCACTCAACTTTCAACTTGTATTAGGGTTTCAGATTTTCTAGCAAGAGTTATCTTCATATCCAAAAGAATAGAATAAACAATATAAAGAAGATAATGCAAGTCAAGATTGAGAGAGAACAATTAGGTACCTATGAATTCAAGTTCAAGATTTTAGGCCTTGAAAAGTTTTATCTGAAAAGATGTTATGCTGAAAATATATATCACTATATCCTCTTAGCAATCTTATTGTTTATCTCTGAGATGATAAAATGAATGGGAGAGTTCTCAGAGGACGAGTGACCAGAAGATATCCAAATTTACTAAAATTTAGTCCCTTGAACTTAAAATTTATCCTTGGCAAATTTCTAGAAAAGAATGTTAAATTGTAGGTTCAAAAATTTTTGAAAAAGTAAAGGGATCATTAAGAACCTACATTTGCTCATTAAAAACAAATCATGGCACAGTAACTTCATTTACCTTTGAGCTAAAATTTACCATGTTGATAAATTAAAAGACCACTCAAAACATAGTAGTGATTAATTTCAACCAGTCATTCAACAAATCTCCTGAGTGGATTCACAACCGGTTGAAAAATTGCACTCAAAGGCTGTGACAGTCTGGAAGAAATTTTGTAGGATGAGAACCCAGGGCTCTACCCTTGACTATGATCTGCTCTATTGGTTGCCAAATTTGTTTTTATCAGCAGAGCCTTTCCATTTGAGTCCATGCTATCTTCTTCTCATTATGCTGTGTTGCCTACAGACAGAGGAGAGTGATGGGAGGATGAGGTTTAAAACCATTCTATAGCAGGAAATGTTGACAGAACAGGCAATACTCAGCCTGGAGAAGTAAGAAAAGGGCCATCTCATTCATATTGGCTGCCCAAAAGTCACCATGATTTTTTTTCTTGTCTCACTCCCCATTCTCCATTACCTCATTGCAGCATTACACACTGCTAACTATCTTCTTCTTTTTGATAGCATCTTCCCTTTGTTTCCACAGTGGTACACTATCCTAGTTTTTTATCTTTCTTCTTTCTTCTCCTTTCTCTGTTTCATTATTAGTTAATTCACTTCCTCTGGCAACTGTATTGGGACAAAGTTCAGTCCCTAGCCTCTGCTCTCTTTTCTTCTTCCTTTGGAGTACTTGTATCACTCATATCTGCACTAATGGTTCCTCAGTCCATAAATCCAAGCCTGACCACATTCCTAAGGTCAAGTTCCACTTAAGCAATTGCTTGAGGGATTCATGTATTTGGAAGTCCTACAATCATCTCAAAACCCATGCTTTATCTTATCTTCCCTAATTCTGTCAAGGGCACCACAAGTTTTTAGGTCAAAACTCGAGAGAAGTCTTTGACTTTCTACATCCTTTTCTCTCATATCCTCTTGGTCATCAATTTGTGTCAGTTCCTCATGTATAGATTCTTTTGCATTTATCCATTCATTTCTGTTTCCATAGCTGAGACCTATGCCAGGTGTTGGCTAAATCATTACACCGCCTTTCAACTTGTTTCTCTGCCTGCCTTTCCAGTGTCCCCTGTGTTTTACCATCAGATCAACCATTCAAAAGTGAGCAGTATGAATCTTTCATCATGTCATTCCCTTCCTCACCAATGACCTGCTCTTTCACTAGCTGAAAGGCCTTCTTACCTTCTTGCCTTTCAAATTCTTATCTACTTTCAAAGTCCAACTTAAGTTCTTTTTCCTCCCACGAGGTTTTAAATCCCAGCTCTGTCACTTATTAGCTGTGTGACCTTAGGAAGCCTACTTAACATTTTTGTTTCAGTTTCTTTATCTTAAAAAAAAAGAGTACGCTAACAGTACCTACATCATTGGACTGAGGAGGATTAAATGAGTTAGTATCCCTTAGGGCACTCAGAACTAGTAAGTGCTATGTAAGACATTAAATAAATAAAAATGTGTATATTCTCTAGCTATTCCAAATTGGAAGTTATCATTTCCCCTATTCTCACCATTAATATATTACAGATATAACCCTTAATCTGCTTCATTTATTATGTTGTCACTTTATGTTTTCACACAGAATGTCCATTAGTTACACACATAGACTGAAAGTTTATGGAGGGCAAGTTCACATCATATATTTATTTGTATCCCCACAATCCCTACTATTGACCGTACCTATTGAGAAGTAACAATAATCAAGTAATGATTATGCACTGAAATGCCCCCGGTTTTCCAGAAGTGACCCCCTAGATTCTCCGATTCTCAATCCACCATCTTTGCTTGGTTTCTAGATCTGGCCTCACTGATCTTCTCCAGACGGCTGGTTTGTATGGTACAATGCACCTCTCTTACTGGCCATCTCTGAGTGCTACATTTATCAGGGACAGTGGGTCTTGGCAGGCAGACAAGAAACACAATCTGTAGACAGAGCCACCACAAGCCAATCTTGCCAGTACAATTCCTGCAGTTTGCTGACAGTCATATGGTTGTTTTCCAAGCCTCTAATATGGAATACTTTAAGGAGAAGTAGCTGAGGGTCGGGGACTGCTGGCTATTTTCCTTCTATTTTTTTCTTTGGGAGATCATGTGCCTGACATTTTGACTCTAAAATGATTCACAATGCCAGGGCTGTCACATAAAGAATGGTCCAGCTAAAGGTTGAAGTTTTGGACTGAATTGGTGTGAATGCTTCAGTGAATCTTCTGAAGACCATCCAAAGCCACACATAAATAATAAGTTTGGAATGGCAACAAGAATGCCTGGGATGTGGCCTTCTGCATCAGCCATATAATGTTCTTGGTGGGCTATTTCAGATAAAGAACCATTAGGAAAACATTTATCAGGGTGTGGAGGGGGAAAAGCTTTCTTTGAGTAAACGGTCCCAGTGCAGTTTGTATTTCCACACAAAATCCCCACCCGCGTGCTGTGACTTCCACTCAGGCAGAGCACTCAGTATGGAGGTAGTTAATGCCCACACATCCATAACTGTTCCGCACTATAGAAGCTCTGCTATCCTTATCAAAGAAGCCCTACCAAAGCGGAGTCACACACTCTCATCCTTTATCACCAGGTGTTGCTGGGTCTTATTTAATGATCTAGGCAGTTTCATGGGAGTCAAAGAAGAAGCCACACAAATGCAGCTCTGAGAATTCCATTGACTGGATGGAAATGACGAGTTGGAAATATCATTTCCGGGTTGCCCCCCAAAGCTTACGTCAATGTTAGCTACTGGCCAGGTTCACTCCATGAAGACTGGCCAAAAAAGAGGTGCTTTTGGAAGCACGTAACCCCATAAGCCAGTAATGGGCTCAAAGGACATTGTGTAAGAACTTCATTCATACGTACCTTACACCTGAAGGGTTAGCCCACCTGTAGACAGGTTTCCAGAAGGAAATTCAGACCCCAGAAAATTCTGGCTGTAGAGGCAGCCAGCCCCACTTCAGGAAAGCTCCCCATCCTTCAGGTTTTCTACTTACCCATTCATCCTTGCTTATATTTCCTGATGCTGAAGTCTTAACTCCTGGAGAACCAGGATGGTCCCCAAACAGCACCTTCTTCATGGTTTTCACAGGTGGTGAGGGCTGTTTGACATGCCTTACCCGGTTTGTGTTTTGCTATAGCCCATCCACTTTTCCAGACTTTCTGTGATCTGTCTCCTGTCTACCTCTCCAGCATGATGTTTCTTCCTCTCTACTCTACCCACACTCCACACATCCCATTCACACAAACTCCTAAGGGATTCCCCAGTCCCACCATTTCTTCTGTTTCACCCAGCCTGGAATGCATTTAAAGGTTGAGACAGATGACACTCACTCACGTATATGAATGAATGTGTATTTAGTACAACAAAATTTGGGATTTTCAGGAAGAGAAAGGGACACACAAGGAGGGTGAGATAGGGGTGGCTTTGGGCTCTTTTGTGGTTGTGATGTGGGGTTAAGGCTAGGAGCTCCCTGCACTTGCACTGTGGGCTAAAGCTGCACTCTTTGAAATTCCAGTCAGCGCACCTCTGCATACTGATCTTTCTTGTTGGGTCACACAGGTAAGGGTGTAGTGGAGGGGCTAGCAGGGAGGGGATCCAGAGAGCCCGTCAATGTTCAAATGCCAAAAATGGACACTTTATCAAACCTCCAAGCCTTCACACATGCAGCTTTTCCAGGAGGCAGATTTCAACTTGTCATTTGATGCTTCCCTTAGGAATCACCTTCTCTAGAAACTTCCCTGGACTCCACCCAGCTGTATTAGACCATCCTCCTTTCTAAAGCAGTTGTGTCCTGTGCCCGCCTCTATTTTCATAGCTCTTATCACATTTGGTCTTTGCAGTGAATTGAATTGCATCCCCCAAAAGACATGTTTAAGCCCTAACTCTCAGCATCTATGAACATGACTTTACTTGGACATAGGGTCTTTGCAGGTATAATTAAGTTAAGGATCTTGGGATGAAGTCATTCTGGATTTAATGTGGATTTAGAAAGGGGAGGGGGGCTTCCCTGGTGGTGCAGTGGTTAAGAATCCGCCTGCCAATGCAGGGGACACGGGTTCGAGTCCTGGTCGATCCCACATGCCGCGGAGCAACTAAGCCTGTGTGCCACAACTACTGAGCCTGCGCTCTAGAGCCCGTGAGCCACAACTACTGAAGCCCGCGGGCCTAGAGCACGTGCTCTGCAACAAGAGAAACCATTGCAATGAGAAGCCCGTGCACTGCAACAAAGAGTAGCCCCCCCTCGCCACAACTAGAGAAAGCCTGTGCGCAGCAACGAAGACCCAACGCAGCCAAAAATAAAATAAATAAAATTAATTTATAAAAAAAAAAAGAAAGGAGAGGGGTTTGACACAGAGACACTCCAGGGTGGCCATGTGAAGATGGAGACGGAGAATGGAGCTATACAGCTACAAGCCAGAGATCACCATGGATTTCCAGCAACTACCAGAAACGAGGAGAGAAACAAGGAATCAATTCTCCCTCAAAGCTCCCAGAAGAAACCAACTTTACTGACACCTGGATTTCAGCCTTCTGGCCTCCAGAACTGTGAGAGAATAAATTTCTGTTGTTTTAAGTCACCCAGTTTGTGATAATTTGCTCCAGGAACCCTGGAAAACTAATATTTTTATAATTGTGTACCTGGGTTTTTGTCTTCATCACAAGAGCTGTTTGCTCCTGGAGAGCAGAGGTTGTGTTTGGGTCATCTTCAGATTCCTACAGCCTAGCACAGTGCCTGGCACAAATGGGGGACACCTGAAATGTTTTCTGAAAAAACTACTCAGCCCGAACCGACTGAATGCAGAAGGAAAAAAAGCCCCTTGAAATTAGCTCGACAGCAGGAAGATTTCCATCAGATCTGCTAGCTACAGTGAAATCACAAAGGGTTCAGTCTCCACGTAAACAGGCAACGATGCGATAGAGTTCACGCTTTAGGTTAGACTGTTTCTTTCCTTTTGGCCTGCAGGTGGATTTCTAGAACTATTGGGTGGTGGCAGGCGTCCCTGTGCCAATCTGCACAGGCGCTGAAGGGCTTTGGCATGCATCCAAACCTTCTCTCCGGGTCCATGTTAACCAGATTTGTCTAGAAGATGGACAAGTAGCCTGGACACTCTGATTTAAACCGCATGCCCTCCCTGGAGTCCCTGGAGTGAGGGTTCCAATGGTGCAAATAATCTGTTGTTTGGTTTGGGTGCTTTCTTCTCTAGCTGAGCAAAGAGATATTTTTCCTCAGGAGGAGGTGAGTGAGGGTGAAAATATTTACTTAGAGACCACCTAGGCCAGGTCTGAAAACTCCTGAGCCAGGTGGGAAACTTCAGCCCAGTGAGAGTTCTCTGTTTTTGTTAAAGAAAAAGAAATCGCAGCTGGGGATGGCCTGGGAGCGTTGGCGCAGACGTCTGAGGCGCGGATCCCTGAAGCAGACTCAGTGACCACTGCCCTTTCGTGCTTTTCCATCGCCTCATTTTACAGATGACAAACAGCCCGGCCACTTGTTTAAAGCTCAGGGTTTTCTTTTTCCTCCTTCTTCTCTCTCACTCTTTTTTCTAAAAGCCACAGAGTGTTAGGTGATTTTTGCCTCCCTGCCTGGAGAACATTTATTACAGATGCTTAATCTCGCCTCCCTCCTTGGGGCAGCTCAGGCCCTCAGACCAAGGAGCTGAATCTTCGCCTTGGTAGAAACGCTGTCCACACATAAGGGGTAGGTGCTTTTATTTTAGCCTGTTCTACATGGCAGTCGTGGGTGAGGAAAAGCACTGACCTTTGTTGGAACAGAAAATAGAATTAAATTAGAAACCGTGGAATGGGTGCAAAAGAAATCACAGGATCCCTTCCTGCTTTCGAGGAGCTTCCAGACACACACACACACACACACACACAAACACACACACAGCCTGAGTTAAAAACAAATAACATTTTGCCAGCAGATGCACAAAACTGATGCTTTTCATTTTTTAAAGAATCTTCCCATCCATGACATTATTTCACCTACGTGAGATTCCTGGGATACAAGGCAGTTGGTATGACTTTCATTTTATGGGTATGGAAACAAAGAGGTGATGTGAATGGATCCAGGGCACACAGTTTATTTGTGTCAAGGTAGGATCAACATCCCATCCTACTAGTTACCACTTCTGGCACTTTCCACCTTAATAAAAGCAGCTAATCTCTGCTGGATCTTTTCTCTTGCCGGGCCCTGCTCTAAACACCTTGCCTGCATTATCTCAGTGAATCCTGACAAGGGTCCTCTAAAATGAAGGACTGTTATTACTCCTGTCTTACAGATAAAGAGATTAAGATTTGTCCAGGTAACACAGCTAGTTAATGTTGAAACCAGAATTTGGAACCAAGTCTATCTAGCTCAAAAGACTCTTCCTGGGGACTCTGCATCACAGATTTTAAGATTCCATTTGCTGAGAGGATACAGAGTAAAGCAGTGATTAATATCAGAAGGACTTGAGCAAAAGGCAATTTCGTAGAGGATGTGAACTGAGAGGATGTTATATAAAGTAACATGGACAGTTAAAACAGGTGAGGCCCTTTGGGAAGAGCCACTAATCTAATGCTCCCTACCCGGATGGCATGGTTCTCCTAGTTTTACAGGTAAGTGGCTGAAGCTTGGAAGGATCAGGTACCCTGTTCACGGTCCACAGCTGGATCCTTGATGGAGTCAGGATTCACACTCAGATTATTTGACCTCAGACGACTCAGATGTCTCCATTCTGCTGCACTTAGTGGCCCCATGAAGGTGAAAGGTGACCACAGTCCACAAAGCCTGTGACATCCATATGTATTGGTGAACATAGGTGATGTAGCTAAAACATTCAGGAAACAAAACTGCTGGAACTTTATAACAGTAGGTTTTCATTTTCTCTCTTGAAAGTTTTTTTAAAAATATCTTTTGCACTGTAGCAGAACACATAGAACTGTACAAGTTCCATAATTTACTTAGCTTGCTTCAGATTCTTTTGACATATCTGTTATCTTGATGACAGATGCAAACACCCTGTTATTTTCCACCTCTAATGCTACCTCTGTGGAGAGTAATGTTAATGACCTCTACCATTTTTTCGAATACTTACAAAGAGAAAGCCTACATTAGCTTATATAATTGCCTCAGCAACTGTGCAGGGTAGCTATTATTTATCCCAATTCTAAGATGAAGTAACCGAAGCCAAGAGAGGTTATATAATTTGTTCAGATCACACAGGGAGTAAATGGCAAAGCCAGGATGTAAACGTGGGTCTGCATGATTCCAAAATCCATTCCCTTTCTGTTGCCTGAAGGTAACTGCATAGGCTCTACACAGAGGCAGTGAAAAAAAAAAAAAAAAAAAGAGTCCGTGAAGGTCATGTTTGTGTATTTTAATTTAATAATAATAAATAATAGGGAAGGGGCTGACATGATGGAAATGGTGCTTGGGGCACATGAGGAGAGACTGAGGGCAAGAAAAACCTTCTTCAGAGACCATGAATCACAATAGGAATTTGGAATGGTCAACATGTGGGTAAGGATGGTGGCTGTAGAAATAGGAAATGGTGTCTCAGGACCAGTAGACTTTGTGAAAAAAATAATTTGTGAGATTTGAATGATAACCAGAAGGAAGGGAGGAACTGAAAGAGACGCAGAAGGCAAATTCTTGGCAAGTATCTTCTCGGTATCGTAACTCGTCTCGTAACTGAGAGAAGAAGATGTGATGATGAAAAGGGATTCAAAAGGCAGGGGTCCAGCAGAGAGCGCTGGAGGCAGAGCGGTCACTGTGAACAGTCACACCAGGGCCTCTACAGGCGGTCAGGGGTGAAGGAAGGTCTTCCTCGGAGAAGGGGCTGTTACCATTGCCAGCGTGTCCCCAGAGGTGAAGACTTGAGTTTATACAGGTTAAGAGCTGGGGAAAGTATGACTGAGGTCAGTGAGAAAAAAAACCCAGTGCTGAGTTATGCGTGTACCTACACCTGGCATGGCATCCTATTTGCCATGGTGACACCCCCTCTGCCAGCCCAGCCTCCCTGTGCTGTAGGAGGATTTGGGAGGACCACCTCCGGAGCTGTCCAGCTCCCAGAGTTGGACAGGAGCACCAATCAATCCTACCTTCACATCAAACAAAGCCACATCTCCTGGGAAGGAGTTCGGTCTTCCATTACTTTGTTTTCCATTCTTTTCTATCCGATCACTGTAGCACCTTCTAATTTGACTGAGTAGCATGTTGAGATCATTTACGGCTCTACCCTGTTACCCTGTGGATGCTTTTACGCAATTTTTGTGATCTGGATTATTGATGACAGCTATACACCACTGCCTGCAGATGCCTGTGCACAGACTCTGGAAAGTTCCATACAGGGCAGAGGTTGCAAAGTGGCAGCTCATGAACTGGACAGAATCCACCAGTGTATTTTGCTTGCCCTACACAATGTTTGTTAATATTTTGAATCAACAGTTTTAAATTATGAAATTTCACACACTTCCAGCTTCTCTTTAAAAACTGTAAAGCTCTTGGCAATCCTGGGCTGCAATCCCACATGTTAGTAAGCAGCTGAGGCTGAGTAACTACTGTTCCCTTTACACACAGCATTTTGTCTCTATTTTACTGCAGTCTCCACCACTCCTTATTGCCTGACACAAGGCTTACTGCCCCACTTACCTCATTATCTGGCCCCTGTAGGCATTTGACTTTGAGACCTCAGTGTATGGTAATGGTATTGGTTTGAATAGAAGCTCCTTGGTGTCCAGAAAGTATGAATGCACTTGAGTTGTAGGTACAGCTAAATTCCAATTCCTTCTCCCTTCCTTTATGTCTCCTTCTCTTAATTACACTCTCTCCCCAAAATGCACAGCACCTTGTGATGAAGACTGAGCACCAACACAGTGCCCTTCCCTCCAGTGTAGCATAACACGGTCCCCTGTTAGCCTCCTCCACCAAAACCCTCATTCCATAGCACCTTCCTCACGGCTTCCCGGCACAGGCAGAGCAATGTCATGAGTTGATCTGGGACCATAACCGTGACGTTGCCATCACTTGAGTCACATTTCGGTGGAGGAAAAGTTAAGAGAACGTGGTGAAGTGAAATAATGTCTCTGAGTATTTTAGAAAAGAGCTGAGGCACTGGGAAAGGGAATGGAGTCTCTGAGGAAAAGTTGGAAAGTGCAGGCCACAGAAAGCCTATGAGACAGACTTGATCTTGGGGCAATGGACAGATGTGGCAGCACCTTACTGTGAAGAGTGGAGTGACCAGATGGAATGATTAACATGGCTGATCACTCGGGGTGGGGGGGACCTGGGGGCAAGAGAGCCCTCGGGAAGGTATGAGGGGGCATCCTGGGTTTAGGGTCCAGTCCCATCTCTGCTCACTCAGCATGCAACCCTGGGCAACAGTCATCCTCTGTGACCTTCAGATGACCTGAAAGCATCAGTCCTCTACTACTCTACTCAGCACCTAGCACTCTCCACCTGCTGTTTCTGAGAGGCCTTGAGGACAAGACCCTGCCCCTTCTGGTTGGAACCTTCCCCTGGTTGACAAGTTAGTGCTCCATCCATGCAAAGTATGTGCTATGTCAGCATCCCCTGGAGAGAATGAGCAGAAAACCTGGGCCCAGATGCCCCAAACTGATAAGAATGTCCAAAATGCTGTTTTTTTGTGATTGAGCCAGTTGTAACTTGTGCATTTTGATAGTGGGTTTTGATGAATTTAGATGAGTCTTTTTGTAAAAGAGAAGTAGACTCATAGAGTAGGGAAAGTGCCATGATGGAGTTAGTTCTGGTCTTTTTACCATAAGGAAAAGTGCCTTAACCCGGATTTCTTTAGAGGAGACAGGCTAAAAAAGCCAAAAGTATTGATGAGAAGTAAACATGGCTCTCCTGCAAGCCTGACTGGGCATGTTTGCAGCTCTGTGCTCCTAGGTCACAATCCAACAGACAGAACCATCAAGAGTGCGTTTTTGTCCAATAAATAAATGATGACTTTTATTACTCTCAGATACACTTACTGCAATAGGCTTAAGTAATATTGAAGGACCAAGTCCTTCATCTTACCTAGAGCTGAAACTTTGCAAAACTGGTAGATACTATACCTCCAACATCTCTTGAATCCTCCCTGGGGCCTAATAAAGTTGACACTCAGTGCATGGGCTCATTGCCCTTGACTCTTAAGTAAATGAACCTACTATGCAAGAGGCATCTTACTAGGTGTTTAAGAGACAGAAAAGGAATGAAACATGGTGCCTTCCCTCAAGGAGATTTCATTCTGGTAGAGGATCATCCTGTGATCATACTAATGACTAAATCAGGCTCCCATGGCTAAATCAGTGGGATAAGTATCAGGAGGAAGACCCTAAAAAAGTGCTATGGAAGCTGAGCTTGGGGAAAGTGATGGGCCGTTTCTGGAGCAATGAATGCCAGAGCAGAGCCTTAGAGAAAAAGTGATGGAAGAAGCTCACCATCTCACAGGGAAATACATGTAAATGTATGTGCATGTGTGTGTGTGTGTGTGTGTGTGTGTGTTTTCTTGATACTTCATTTTAACTCAGTGTGAATAGCCTTACCCCACGTTTAGCCCAGACCAGATGCAGAGGTGACCAGTTCCTGTTTCTCTTTATTTATGTGCCATTTCTCCTATTGTAGAGCAACATTTGGATAGAGAGTGCTTTTAATTTCTCTATTTTAAAGAAAGTCATTAGACATCATGGTCAAAGGTAACGGCCTCTGGGCTGGAGTCTCTTTACTACTACCATTCCATCACAAGTCCACAGGTAAGCTGCATTCCCTGAGCCTCAACTGCACCACCAAATATACATCTCCCTACCTTGCTGGAAAGACAAGACGCTAAGAAACAAGCTGTCTTTCGACAACCATTCAGAAAGCAAACAGTTTATAGAACAATTACACTGTGCCAGGCACTAGGCTAGGAATTGGGGTCCATCCAAACTCTCCAAACTACTGTTCAACCTGGTCTACCCTTGACAAATGGCTTTCAAAATAAGCATGCACAAAGCATGTGCCACCTTGGCCACATTCCCTAAAAGAATTTCTTCCCAAAAGGCAAGCCAACACAGTCCCTAAAATGCAGGGCAAATGAGAGTGTGCTTGACCATCAAAAGTATACTATCATCTCCTGGCCAGGCCCCACCTGACTTCTAGGAAACAGCCAGAAGCTCCTCCAATGAATCCCTAGACAAAAGAATCCATTCCAAGCTTCGACTAAGTGCGTTAACCAAATAGTCATCGATCTGATTACTGCTTAGCATGGACTGCAAGAGAGTGGAGACACGCCCCCTCCAACCTCCCCTCTCTGTCTCCTCTCTGTCCTGCCACCCTGTCTCCTCTGAGGACCAGATTTGAATCTCACCCCATTCAGGGGCAAAAAAGCCAACTCAAATCCTATCACAGCATCATCGATAAACTTATTCCTTCCCCACCGGCACCTCCTAAGACCCTAATTTTTTTTTTTTTTTACCATTTCTTTCATTCTTTGAAAGGGATTTCTTTGTCCTAACCCTGTTCGGTTCTTGCCCTCCCTCTCCTCCCTGCCCTGCGCCGCGCTTTGGCCACTCCTGCAGCCAGGCCGTGGGAGAGGCGGCCATTCTTAGCCTCCCGGACAAAGCCAGGTTTCCCTTGGCAACGGGAACCGTGTGGCGGTTCGAGAAGGGGTTTCCCTCCACCCACCTCCCACCCCCCCTCCTCCTCCACCCCCTCCCACCCCCACCCGCAACCTTCGGTTCTCTTTCAACTCAGGAGCTCACCCCCGGCTCTCATGGAGGCGTCTCTAACCAGGGTAGGAACACCACAGTTCTGAATATCGGTAATTGGCTTTGGAGACAATTGCTTTTGCATGGAACAGGCAGGAAAATGTGGGCAGAGTGGGCGAGTGAACTCGGGCGCCAGCATCATCCCGGGTCGGGCGGAGGGAAAGCTGGTTTCCTTTCTGTACAAGGAAAGGAAAAGTCTTGATCCCAAGTAGTTTGGGGCTGTAAAGTGTATCTTTATCTTTTGGGAAGTGGGAGAATGGGGAAGGATGGAAAGAGAGAGGCTTCAGGAGACAAGGTTTTACCTTGTTTTCTGCTTTCTCTCATCTTTTGCTTTTTGCTTATATAAAAAGGAGGAAATCAGGAATTGTTTCCATGTTAACATCAACTCTTGCTCAATATTTCTGCCCATACACTTGTGTACTACCTCTCTCTCTCTCTCTGTCTGTCTCTCTTTTCTTTTCATTGTTTTTGGATTTTATTGTCATCATGATGGAGAAGAAAGATTTGTAAAGATTTCTAAAGTTCAGCATGAACTTTTCTGGTCGGGCAGTCACCTGTGTGTGACTGAGCCCAGCCTGGGCACAGTTGAGACTGACTTACATGTCCCCTTACTGATCCTGCAGGTTGTGTTGGTATCTGAATCCCCATCACTGACCCAGCCTGATCCAGAAGACATTAAATGAGCCTTTGATGGAGGGACTGTCCGTTGTTGGTTGGGTTAGTAGTAATCAAAAATTTCTACGATCGTGTAGAAGTTTGTTGTTGACATCTGGGCGGCAGAGGGCCGGGTAAGGGAAACTGAGTGAGAAAAATAATTCAGCTCTTTTGTTTCATCCCAGGACTTCATAGGTGAGATCCATGCTGAAAAGGCTTCTGGAGAGGGACCCTGCACCTTAGTTCCCTGAAAGAAGCAGAGATGTTTACAAGTAAGGGGGGAAAGGAGGAAGCCACAGACCCCTTAATTCTCCTCTCCTTCCTTTTCTCTCCCTTCCTTCCTTCTTCCTTCTTCTCTCTCTCCACCCCTTTTTTAAAAAATCGTATCTATCATAGCCAGAGTAAGGCCTAAGCATAACCGTTTGAGGAACTTCTGAGAAGGCGCTTTACAGCCTCTTTGAGGTTAAACTGATTACTGCATTCGTCAATATTTCAATACCAAAAAAAAAATCTTACTGCATTTATTCCCTGTTCAAACTTCCAGGAGACTCTTTGAGGACAGGGACTCGACTGTTTTGCTCACTGCAGCCAGATTCTGACCAGTTACAGGGCCAGGCACACTTTGGATGACCGGTCAGTGTTTGTGGAACTGAATTGATTCTTAAAGGAGCAGCCTGGGGTGTTATTGGCTGATAACCACGTGTTGCATGGAGTGTGGAGTTAAGACCAGTCTTGTGTTCAGGAGACTTAGGCTCTGGACCGGCTGCGGCATTAACTTAACGGTGGGATCTTGGCCAAGCTATTTCAGCTCTCTGACCCTTCACCCAACGAGTGTCAGGGTTTGGATGAAAATAGTGTTTCTCCACCAAAAGTGTTTATCTGAAGTCTTCATGCTGCCTTCAAGCCTGAGGATAAGGGGGTTTGGTGGGTGGGGTTGGTGGTGGTATATAGTCTGGTCAGAAACAGCCCCTGCAGAGAAGGATCCACTTGCCCTCCCTCTGCTCCTGGCCATGCGCTGCACTTTGGCCACTGCTGCAGGCAGTGGAGGAGGTCAAGCAAGAAGTGGCTCAGAGATTGGAAACTGGAAAACTCTGGACCCTAGATGACCTCTGACATTCAGACTCATGAGACTAATCTTTCCCAGTTTTGTACCACCTCTCTTGTCTTGGGTACTTTCTAAGGGTGAGAGAAAGTAATACCCTGATTTTTTCTGATAAAGGCAAGCAAACTATCCTTCCAACTAGGGGACTAGGAGACTAGGCTTCTCACTGCTGAGAGATTTAAATCACTGCCTTCAGAGTGGTGAGCAACTGATCCCAAGCCAGTCACACTCTGTTGCCTCATTCCAATATCCTCTTTCATTTGTTCAACAATCAGTAGATAGTTATTGAAAGCCTATGAGGTCAGGCACCATTTATCAATGAATAAGACAAATTCTTTGCCCTAACCATGCAAGAGAGAAGAAGAAGGAAAAAAAAAAAAAAACACACACACAGATAAACATGATTATTGCCTAGTGTGATAGGTGGTGCTACAAGAAACACTAAAGAAATGTAAGGATACAGAGTGATGGATACAATGGCCAGGAAATGGCCTTCTTTTTGAGGAGGTGACATTTAAGTTAAGGCATCAATTCAATGAGGGAATGAGCCATTCAGATACTGAGAGAATAGTGTTCCAAGCTGGAGAACCATGAGCCCAAAGATCTCGATGTGGGAGTCTGCTTGACATGTTTTAGGCAAAGCAAAATGCCTGGGTCTGGAATGGAATAGGTGAATCAGAGAGGAAAGGCCAGAAGAGTGGGAGTGAGATAGGAGTCTTACAAGCCACAGTGAGGACTTTGGAGCTACATCATTCTGTTCATTTAATTGGAATGTCTTTATTCTATTCCAAAGTATGAAGGGAAAGCCATTGGACAGATTTCACATGGAAGTGACTGTATCTGATCACTCCAGCAACTGGGTAGAGAACAGGGTACCAGAGACAACATCTGCCAAATGGTTAGAGTGAACAGAAGTGAAACCTACATGGGAAACCACATGGCATCTGAGAAAACTGGGTGGGGTTGAATGGACCTGGATTTGAATCCTGACCTTGTGACTTACTCATTCCGTAACTTGGGCAAGTTATTTAACATATCTGATCTCTGTTTCCTCATCTGTTAAAGAGGGATCCTATTACGTACCTTGGTGAGTTGTGAAGATTAGGGAGAGGATGTACATTATCTCATAACAGATGCTCAAAATGATAGCCGTTATGGTCAACCGCCTTTGCACTGTTGGCCACCAATGAACAAGACAACTGAAGATGTCAGGTGTGTGGCTGGGGTCACACATCACCCTCTCTAAGGCACACTCCTTTGGGGAGGAGCAAGAGGTGGGAAAGGAAGTGAGAGGTGACTTGCCTAAAGCCACGCAGCTGGCTAAGGTCAGGGCTGTGCTGGGGTAAGGAGGGGCAGGTTTTTTCCTGCCTAGTATTCTTTCTTCCACACCAGGGGTCATCAAACTACCGCCCCACAGGCCGAATCTAACTTGTCCCCTGTTTTTGTAAGTAAACTTTTATCAACATGCAGCCATACTCGTCCATTTCCATACTGACTATCCTGCTTTAGCACCAGGAGGTCAGAGCTGAGTAGTGCCACAAAGCCCGCATGGCCTGCAAAAGCTAAACTGTTTATTCACTGACTCTACAAATTTGCCAATTCCTATTCCACACCATTCTGCTCCCTCAACTGGAATGGCTTTATTATATTTAACTTAGGTATCAGCAACTAGGAAGGGGACCCCATCTCCAGTTCTCCAAAACAGCAGGACTGAGAGATTCTCTTGGGGAGGGCACAGTCCTGGTGGAATAACACAGCAAGGGACTCAGGCCACTGGGAGCCAGCAGGGGAGCACTGGTCACCCAGGGAGGACAGAAAAGGGAGAGGATGAGGACTCGGGCCAATGGGGCAGGGGTGGGGATTAAAGAACTACTAAATCCTTGCCCTCAGCTAGTTCAGATCCCAGAGACAGCTATCTAAAACTGAGGTAAAGAGGAAACTCGAGGGCTCAGGAAACAGGCAGATGCAGCAGCTTTATTTGATCATCTTGGCTTGAATGTGCACTGATGATAGGGTGTGTCTGGGGGACTCTATCAAGGAGCAACCAGATTCCAGGCCCCCCCAGATGACTATCGCCAGCACCCTGAGAAACAGTGCCTGCTTATTCTCAGACACCACAGCTCAAGTTCTCCTGGGCCTCCCTGGAGGCTCCTCCTTCCTCTCTCAAGACTTTAGGAGTGTGTAGGGATGATGGTGTCTTGCCAGGGACCATTTCCTTGCCTGGCACTCAGGAAGGCCATAGATTGGCTTCACTCTCTTTGATCTCCAAGTTCCCACTGATACACTTAAGTAGACCCTTCTCCTAGGACTCCATTGGCTATAAACCTACTGATGCATTCGATCCCCAACCCGTGATTATTTACCTACTTCAAGGTTTTCATCTTGTGTTGGAGGGTACATTTATAGGTGTAAACTTATAGGTCAGAAAGCAATGGTGGCCGTACTTGATTGGACCTGTGGAATCCAAGCCTGAACTTCATCCCTAGGTGTTCCTCTAGACTCCTGGTTTCAGACTTCAGCTTGTTGCCATAAGCAGTGGAAACTGGGTTACACAGTTTTTCAACTCCAGGTAATATAAATACAGTACCATGTATTTCTTGGCACCCTTAACTTTCCAACCAGCCTACATGAAGAACACCCCAGCTTTTTGGAATGCTAAATAATTCATCAGACCCATCAGCCATGGTGTTGCAGAGCTCAGTAGGCTCCTTCCACTGATCCAATGAACAGATGTGCTAATTTTTCACTTGCTCGAAATGCTTCAGCCATTTGAACAACATGGACTTGGGGGCTGGATCAGCCATGCAGTGTCCTGACATCTTCACTAATTCACAGATCAAGCAACTCCCCTTGCTATACCCCAAGGGTTATCTTGCCTAATTTCTGGAAGCAGTTCAATAACTGTGAGACTGAGTGGCATGGCAGCTCAGTGCCAACTGGGCTTGCCCTCTGCACCCAAGACCTTTTAAAAAGGAAGAAAGAAAACTTTCTTAGGTTCCATCAGCTATGCCCTTCCCTTTGTCTTCTTGCAGGTCGGTGCTTAAAAGAGGTTAGGGCCACTTCAGGTAATGAAACTATAACAAAAGCCAGCAAATCCAGAACCCTGGTGGCTGGTGGTAGAGCTAGTAGCCTTTGCTAAGCCACTGGGGGCTCCAGGCCAAGCAAGTGGAACTAGAACCGTTCCTACCTTCTTGGCACTTACCATGGAAATGAGAACCCACTGAAATGAATTCAGCAAGCCTGCCCAAGGTGGTAAAGACGGACAACTAAACAGCATGTGGAGAGGAAGGGAATGTTATAGAAGGAGCCCTTGCTAAAAATAAATGATTTTTTACAAGTGTGGTTAATTTTACTGAGACTTAGAATTATGAATACAGCATGCATTTTCCCCCTAAAATAAAAGCTTTGAGAAAGTTTGATCTGCCTCCCATAAAAAGTTAGAGAAAAGGAAAGTATCTGTGAAAGCTTTTAAAGTTATGCTCATATTTCGAGTATGATAATCATCAGGAATGTTTAATGCGACCAGAAGTCAACTGATGTGGAATCACTTTATTTAAATCAATGTAGTCATTTGTGTTGCCCCATTAAAAAGACTCCCTAGCACTCTTATGTACGGAAAATATCTATCTACCAGGATCTAGGAGCAATCTAGGCAAAAGAAGAAAGAGAAGGAGAAGAAGAAGAATTAGAAGAATCAGAAGACGGAGAATCAGAAACAGAAGTAGTAGAAGTAGAGGAAGAAGAAGAAATAGTGGTAATAGAAGAAGGAGAAGAGGAGGAAGAAGAAAAAGAAATGGGCCAATTTCATTGAATTCTGTCTAGTGTGGCAATTTTCCTGTCTCCCAAGTGAAAACAATCATTCATTTTGTGTTTAATCTATAGCCAGAAAAATGATATTCCGTGCTAAGTATGGCATTTCATGTTGTGTTTAACCAGGATTGGAACCAGCTGATTGACTGAACCAGCTAAGATGGTGCCCTTAGGCATCAGCCTTTGAGATGTAATGACCTAATATTCATAAATCAGAATTGGGCATCTATCACACAGCCCCACCCTGTCTCCAGTTCACTTTTTACTTCCACGTAGCACAGTTGGGCTGAACAGATGGTGCTTATGCGAGTTCTCAACATTTCTTCAGCAACTCTTAAATAAGTATGAGAGTTAGAGCATTATCTTTGTCCAGCCAGCATTTATTTGCCAGATATAATTTGGTTCCCGTTTTACATGATGTTGACAAGTAGTAACCGCTGGGTGTTTCTGTGCAATGTGATTAAAGCTAGTAGTGCGTGAGAGCGTCTTTCAGAGGGAGTTCTCTCTAGCCTCCCTCTTTCCAAGACACACACATTAATAATTCTTTAGCACCAATAGTTACTGTTTTTCTTAAACATTGTCAGTCTTGCAGTCTGAAGAAAAGGTTTCACGTTTGGAGTTTGGGTTGTATTTTTGTTTATTGTACAGAAAGGCAGAAGGGCCAAGAGCAGCGGGGAACTGTCAGCTTCTCTGCGTGTTGTCAGTGCGGGGATGGTAATGGGAAGAGAATTCTTAAATTGTGGGATAGAAACTGGGGTCCAGTGGGGAGGAGTAATTAGAGGATTTGGCCAGAGGAGGTAGGGGCAGGGCAGAGGGCAGGACAGGGAAACGGGAGGGGTGAGGCATCTGGTGTTCATCTCCCGCTGTGTGTTTGCAGGGCAAAATGACCAGGGCACTTTGTCAAGGTACAGTCTGCGTTTGCAGACACAGATGGAGCGAGAAGGAGATTAATACATGTGGTTCTAACCACCTTTCATATCTTTACAGCTAAACATTATTTATAGAAATCAATTAGTCCTCTGCCTCTGCAATTTTATTATGAGGCTCTGTCCAAGTTTCTGGCAAGCTCTTTAAGAGTATGATTGATGGTAAACTTTCAGAACGAATAAAAAATGAACCCTCCCCTAGGAATTGGTGTAGTGGAGAGAAAGGTAAATGATAAAAATTACAGACTCTGCAAGTCACTAGGAAACTAATGTAGGATCAGTGTGGTCCTTGTTATACTATTTTTCCTTGGAGGTTTCCTTTCTCTTTCCTTTCTTTTTCTTTTTTTTTTTTTCTTTTCTTTTCTCTCTCTCCCTTCCTTCTTCCCTCCCTTCCTCCTTCCTTCCTTCCTTCCTTTCTCTCTCACCCTGTCCCTCTCCTTTTCCCTCCTCTCGGTCTTTGTCTCTCTGTCTCTGTCTCTCTCTCTCTCTCTCTCTCCTTTTTTGCACAAACACTCCACTGCCTGTTTGCTCTAGAAACTTTAGGAGAGCCTGATGCCTACAACTGAACTTGTGGGAAAGCAAAAGTTTATTCATTTGCCAAGCTAGTAAATGCCACTTTGATTACTGATGCTTATGCAAGATAAAGAATCCCAGGAAAAAATGGAACAGAGCTCTCATGTTTTGTCTTCTGGAAACTTTTATAAGAGATGGGCGCTGCCGATTGGCCTCTGTTAAATGAGTCTGGGAGGCAAGTAATAATAAGTATAAAATCCCGCTGCAATGAGTTCTATAGAAAATGCATATTGATTTATTCTCAAACTCTAGTCTTGGTGGTCGGCTACCAAAGCACACACCCCCAGATTTAGAAATGAAACAGTTATGATGCCTTGGATGTGAGGAAGGAATTATCCAATAAAACAAAGTTGTAAAACCAGGAGAGGACAGGAGACAGGGGCACATGGCATACAGGTCCTAACTCCTGGAATCTTGAGGCAGGAGATTGTTCTGTTTCGTTAGCTATTTTGAGAAGATAAGAGGGTTCCTTGGGCCTCTAATAATTAAGACGTTAGTGGTGGCAAAGGGCAAGTGGAATTAGAGGGGTTTGTTTGCCACTTGAAGGACTATAAAGGATGCTGGGAGACTTTGGGAAAGTTTCCTAGCCTCTGGTTCTATCTCTGTAAAATGGGAAGGATACTAGTACTCAGCTCAGAGGTATGCTGTGAGGACTAAGCGAGACCAAGCATTAAAGTGCTTAAGGTAGTCTCCTGTGGTAGCATCACCAGGGTTAAGAGGACTCAGAATGACTTTTCTCATTTTCTTAAGGTTTGGTGTTCAACCTAGAATGTGTTCCTATTTGTTAACTGTTAAATACACAGTGGTGCTAAATAAAAACTTTTTGACTTTAAATTCTTTATGTTTAGATGGCATTTTCCATTTAATCTGAGCTGCTGATGTAAGTGTATACAGGCTCTCTATAAATGCAGTTTAATAATATATGAAATATCTACTTTCCAAATATTCAAAAATTCCCCACACTGCACAGAACGTCTTCCAGCTTCCAGTTTGATGGAATCACCTAACACAGTATCTGATACCTAATATGTGCTTAGTAAACATTTTTTGTTTTTGGAGTTTTACAGATTTTTTTAATTTTTAATTTTTTTTTACAAGTTTTAAAGGTTACACTCCATTTAGAGTTATTACAAAATATTGGCTATATTCCCTGTGTTGTACAATACATCCTTGTAGCCTATCTTACACCCAAGAGTTTGTACCTCCCACTCCCCCACCCGTAGATTGCCTCTCCCTGCTTCCCTCTCCTCACTGGTAACCACTAATTTGTTCTCTATATCTGTGAATCGCTTCTTTTTTGTTATACTCACTAGTTTGTTGTATGTTTTAGATTCCACGTATATGTGATATACAGTATTTGTCTTTTGCTGTCAGTTAGTAAACACTTTTTGAATGACAAATGAATGCATAAAACCGACATAGGAAAATAAGAGAGAAATAAGCAAGGAAAAGGTTTTAAATAAAATTTTTATTAACTTTTTTTTAAATTCCAATAGAAAAAAAAATCGTAGGACTGAATTAGAAAAAAAATTTGCTTGCAAGCTATAGAAAATGTCCTCCTAATTTAAGATAAAACAATTAGAAGATTTAGGGCAGTTCTCAGAATCCATGAGAATGCTAGATAACCATGCTTGCAAAAATGCAGGATCCAGGCAGCAACCCTGGATTGTGTAGCAGATACTGTTTAGCAGCCTCATTGGTCAGCTTCTATCATTATTTTCATTCTAGTTCCACCTAAGGGTCAAAGTCTCAGGAGAAAGGCTAATTGACCTAACTTGGGTCACGTGACCACCCCACCACCACCCCCAAGGTAGGGTGGGGGTCTTATTTACAGTCCCATCAAGAGTATATAAAATGGGGAGAGGCTGTTCTCCTAGAGGAAATCAGGATGCTTTAACCAAACTAAAAAGGAACAGATGGCAGAAAATAAATGTTCACATTATAAGCTCACTAATATAGAGATGCAATGAATATGCATATGTATTAGTTTCCTAGGGCTGCCATAACAAAGCACCATATACCGGTTGACTTCAACAACAGAACTGTATTGTCTAGTAGTTCTTGAGGCTAGAAGTTCAAGAGCAAGGTGTTGGCGGGGTTGGCTCCTTCTGAGGGTTGTGAGGGAAGGATCTGTTCCAGGCCTCTCTCCTTGGCTTGCAGATGGCTGTCTTCTCCCTGTGTCTCCACTTGTCTTCTCTCTGCACGTGTCTGTATCCAAATTTTCTCTTCTTGTATGGACACCATCATATTGGATTAGGGCCCACCTTAGTGACCTCTTTTAATTTAATTACTTCTGTAAAGACCCTGTCTCCAAATACAATTACATTCTAAAGTACTGGGGGATAGGGAGTTAGGACTTCAATATATGAATTTGATGGGGTGGGGTGACAAAATTCAGCCCATAACAGCATGCTCTAAACACACTAATTTATTGAATAATCAAATTGAGTAGAACTATCAATGGACATACCCGTTGTGTCTATAGCATTTTTTAGTGAAAATAGAATAATCATTCAGCAAACTCTGCAGAAATCTTTGGTGTTCCAAATTTGCTGGTTGAGCTAATCAGAACAGAGATAAACAGGTTTTCTCCCCTCCATTATTCTCTATTAAAAACATATTTGATCCTTAGCTATAGAGTTGCTATTGGAGACTACTGAAATAGCAGACATATTTCTTTGGGAAAGAATTAAAAGCAGCCACAATAAAACTTAGCTTTCTAATATTGAAAATAAATTAAAATAAAAACATATTTTGAACCTTGAAAAATGAGAACTGGGGACCATGCTATATCAGAGATGCCAATTTTGCCTGTAAAAATTTTCAGAGATTTTTCTAGGAGCAGAGCCAAGCAAAAATGACTCAGTATCACCTCCACTACACATACAGATTTTCTCTTTGACTCTGGCCACTGCTAAGACCTGATGCTGTCCAGCTTTAAGCAATACACAAAGTAAATAGTGTCCATGCAGTGATGCAGAAAGCCCTGGCTAGATCCTGGGCTAATTAACTTGCATTCTAGAACTCCCAGCTCTCAGAGTTTATGGTTCTATGATTCACATTTTCTCCACACACACATTTGTGGTTTTCTTCCATTACCAATGTCCACTTTTGCTAGACCTCATCTTCCATACCTACTTTGCTCCTGAAACTTTAGTTTGCTAAAGAGGTAGTTGGCTCCTGAAATTTTGAGTTAGTTTGTATTGTTGACATCTTTGCAGGGGTGAGATGGCACTGTAGTGCCATGAGGCTTGGGCAGCAATGGGACTTTGCCCAGCCAGCTTAACGTGTCTGCCTTCTGTCTCCTTCATTTCCAATGCCTTCAAATATTAACCTGCTGGGCCTAGAAAACAAGCCAAAGAAACAAGCTACATGATGGAAGCCACCAACTCCCATCTCTGAAGAAGAAATCACCTAGAAATTTAAAACAGCTTTTGTTTATTATCCTTTACTCATCATATAGACATGACGTGATGTGCTTTGTGGGGTGTATGTATATTGGTGTTTGTACACATAAATCACATAAATTTGGCTAAATCCTCATCAGCAGTAGCTGGCTTGATTTTGACGTAAAAAGAAGTAGTATTCGCCTTTGTGTATCAAACAGTAAAAATTTAGACTCCAAAGCCTCTCAGAATCTGTCCCACCAACATCTTTTTATTCCTTTCTGCTATGGCCACACCCCACTCACCATGTTTTCCCCACCCCTCTGCATCTTTGCCTCTGGCGCTCTCTCTGCTGGAGAAGACCTCCACCATGCCTCAGCCCTTTAGAAATCCTGTTAACTTCTGATCATTTTTTGCATCTCAGCCCAGGCAGCAGATGCTCTGGGAATCCTTGCCTACCTACTTCCCTGATTCTTAGTCTCAGTCAGAGGTCCCTCCCCAACATCCCATAGTACGCTGTCCGTCTACACTGCATCTGTCCTCATGCTGTCTCATTGTTAGTTTGTTTCTACCCAAACTGTGAGCTCCTTGCGGGAGAGGACTGTATATATCACTTCATCTCCAGCCCCTAGCATGGGACCTGGTACATGATAAATGTTTAATGGCTAGATGGATGAATGAATGAATGAATGAATGAACAAATTAATGGTCTAAAAAAATTTTAAGTGAACAATTGGAGACACAGCTTTCTTAATATCAACAGTCTAAAAGTTCTAAAATCCTCTTTACTTGAAAGTATTATCAAAGTCCCTTCAATACAGATGAATGTTCCCCAGTTTCCAAGCTGAAAATGGTCTGTGATCCCCAAGGTATTCTTGAGGCCTCATATTACACAGTTCAGCCCATTTCTCAGGATAATGCATCAATTTGTTTCTCAGTAGAAATCTTCTGTCAGTTGAAAATACTCAGTGGTGGTAACTATTGCACAAGCCACAGTGGAAAATAAAATCCAGTATGGACTGCCAAAATTATAGCCTGCTTAAGAAGAAAAGGTAATATACATAACATGTGCATTATTATGGTGCGGTGAAAAGTACACTGGACTTAGAGCCAGAAGGCATAAGTTTAAACCTGGTCCTCACTGTTTGCTAGTTGGATGGCACTGGGCAGAGTTAGTTAATGTTTTCTCTAACTTGATTTTTGTCATATGAAATAGAGTTCACTCAAATTGCCTTATGAACTTTAAGTTCTGTGTCAATATGATGGAGTGAGAATTAATATTGCTTGAATACCTACTATGTGCCTGTCATTCTTTAAAGATGAGTAAACCCAAATGCAGTTTTCCCCCAAATCCACATGGGATCTATTTCTATTCCATCACATATTATCATTCTCAAGTTCATGGCTTAACAATTACAAATATTATTTAGAAAATATTTCAAAATTACCCAGAGATTGTGTTCCATGACATTACAATTGCTATTATATAGGCTGTTATTCTATATTATATAGACCGCTATTATATAGAGCATTATATAGACCACTCACTATTGTAAGCAGGATTCTATCTGGATGAGACAGAGTGTTTCCTATGTCTCATCTCCTTGTCAAGTGAAGTAGATTTGCCGGAAAGATACAAATGAGTGTTGTCTGGGTAATGTGTTCTACATCCCCAAACTTTTCAGCGTCCTAGTGGAATCTATGAAATGCCTGTGCCAGCAGTCAGCACCACATGCCCTCTTGTTGCCTCTGAATCAGCTGTGTGGGACGCTTGGCGTCATATAGCCCAAACATTCAGATGTTGGACTCATTTTTTTAATTTTCATATGGGTATTTGGCACTTAGAGAAACAGCCAACTTCAGCCTGGAATACAGCATCCAAGGATTGTTTAAACATGGGATTAGTCTGGGCTTTCTCGGGGGAAATGTTCTTTTTAACATCACTTTCTAGAGCAGTGATCTGATCTTGTTTATGAACAGCATCGTCAGTATTGTTAATAACAACAAGAATTCTTTCTCCTCTGTTGTAATCATGCTCATCTATCCTTTTCTCTTCCATAGCCCTAATTCAGGCCCTGTTACGTGATTCCTAATTCGATCTTGGAATTCACCTAACCCTTTCCCTGCCTCTGCCTTCCACATGTCAATCTGCCTAGCACACCCTCACCATCATTTCAATGCAATCTGCCCTACTGAAAAGCTTATAGAGCCTCCCTCTCACCTACACAATTGTTCAAATGCATTAGATCTTACAGAATCTGATGTGGAGAGGAAAAGTCCAAGAAAAGAAATCGGGTAGTCTTTTTCTAGTTCTGGTTGTACCATAGTCGAGCTGTGTGACCTTGGAGGAGTCACTTTCCCTCTCTGGATCATATTTACCTTACATGTGACATGAAATGATTGGATAACATCAGAGATGCCAGATGAGTAGCATTCAGGCACCATCCCTTTGTTATAGTGCCCTTGCAATTCATCATTCATCAATCCTTGCCTTTTTCCACTGAGCACTAATGAGCTTCAGAATCGTGTGTGCAGTCACATCCAGCAGACCCCAGTTAACCTTTGAGATCAAAGTCCTTTGATTTCCTTGGATAAGATGATCTCTGAGATTGCTTCCTGCTACATTCCACAGTTCTATAGTCTTCTTTCCATCATATTTGTCTACTGCTCCCAACTCAAAGCCCACACTGTACCCAACAGCATTTTGAACATTTCCTCCAAAAACATTTGGGACATCTGAGGCCACTGGAAAGCCCTTTCACTTCAGTCTCCAGTCCAAATCCCACTCATCCTGCAAAGCTCAGGTGAGCTCCACGTTCCTGTGAAAACTTCACTAGTGACCCCAGCTGGGAGTGATCACGCCTTCCACTCCTGAATCCCTGTAGTAGTTTTTCATTCAATTATAAGCATATATTGAGGACAAACTCTTTGTCACCTCGCTAATTCTTTTGACTGCTGTATTTAATGATATTTTTTGTGGCTCTCTTACCCCTCTATTAAACTATAAACTCCTGAAATTTAAAAACAGACAAGCTGTGTTCCAATTCTAGTTCTTCCTTTTAGTGTTTGTGAGTCCATAGATAAGTCATTGAATCTCTCTAATTCTTGGGCAACTTTCACCATATACTACACAGGGACTGGTACATCCTAGAAAATCAATAATTATTTGTTTAGCAGAAGGAAAAAGAAAGGAAAAAAAAAGACATACAGAGATAAATTTACTAAGACCTACCAGATGAGCATAATGTAAGGGGTAAATGAGAATATATATATATATATATATATATATATATATATATATATATATATATATATATAATATATATACACACACACACACACTATACACACATGTACACACACATATAACATTGTATGCTTTTATATATGTATATACAGGATTTTGAAAACCTTGGTTCAAATGTTAAAAACATGTAATAGAAACAGAAAACATGAATAGACCAATTACAAGTAATGAAAGTGAAACTGTGATTTAAAATCTTCCAACAAACAAAAGCCCAGGACCAGATGGCTTCACAGGTGAATTCTATCAAACATTTAGAGAAGAGCTAACACCCATCCTCTCAAACTCTTCCAAAAAATTGCAGAGGAAGGAATACTCCCAAACTCATTCTACAAGGCCACCATCACCCTGATACCAAAACCAGACAAATATATCACAAAAAAAGAAAATTACAGACCAATATCACCGATGAATATAGATGCAAAAATCCTCAACAAAATACTAGCAAACAGAATCCAACAAGATATTAAAAGGACCACACACCATGATCAAGTGTGATTTATCCCAGGGATGCAAGGATTCTTCAAAATACGCAAATCAATCAATGTGATACACTATATTAACAAATTGAAGAATAAAACCCATATGATCATCCCAATAGATGCAGAAAAAGCTTTTGACAAAATTCAACACCCATTTATGATTAAAATGCTCCAGAAAGTGGACATAGAGGGAACCTACCTCAGATAATAAAGAACATATATGACAAATCCACAGCAAACATCATTCTCAATGGTGAAAAACTGAAAGCATTTCCTCTAAGATCAGGAACAAGACAAGGATGTCCACTCTCGCCACTATTATTCAACATAGTTTTGGAAGTCCTAGCCATGGCAATCAGAGAAGAAAAAGAAATAAAAGGAATACAAATTGGAAAAGAAGAAGTAAAACTGTCACTGTTTGCCAATGACATGATACTATACATAGAGAATCCTAAAGATTGTCTATGAATCTACTACAGTTAATCAATGGATTTGGTAAAGTTGCAGGATACAAAATTAATGAACAGAAATCTCTTTCATTCCTGTAGACTAACAATGACAGGTCAGAAAGAGAAATTAAGGAAACGATCCCATTCACCATTGCAACAAAAAGAATAAAAGCCTAGGAATAAACCTACCTAAGGAGATAAAAGACCTGTACTCAGAAAATATAAGACACTGATGAAAAAAATCAAAGATAACACAAATGGAGAGATATACCATGTTGTTGGATTGGAAGAATCAATAGTGTGAAACTGACTATACTACCCAAAGCAATCTACAGATTCAGTGCAATCCCTATGAAATTACCAATGGCAATTTTTACAGACCTAGAACAAAAAATCTTAAAACTTGTATGGTGACACAAAAGACCCCAAATAACCAAAACAATCTTAAGGGAAAAAAATGGAGCTGGAGTAATCAGACTCCCTGACTTCCGACTGTACTACAAAGCTACAGTAATCAAGACAGATTGGTACTGGCACAAAAACAGAAATATAGATGGAACAGGATAGAAAGCCGAGAGATAAACCCACACAACTATGATCAACTAATCTATGACAAAGTAGGCAAGGATATACAATGGAGAAAAGACAGCCTCTTCAATAAGTGGTGCTGAGAAAACTGGGCAGCTACATGTAAAAGAATGAAATTAGAACACTCCTTAACACCATGCACAAAAATAAACTCAAAATGGCTTAAAGACCTAAACGTAAGACCAGATACTATAAAACTCTTAGAGGAAAACACAGGAAGAACACTCTTTGACATAAATCACAGCAAGATCTTTTCTGACCCACCTCCTAGAGTAATGGAAATAAAAACAAAAATAAACAAATGGGACCTAATGGAACTTAAAATCTTTTGCACAGCAAAGGAAACTATAAACAAGACGAAAAGACAACCCTCAGAATGGGAGAAAATATTTGCAAATGAATCAATGGACAAAGGATTAATCTCCAAAATATATAAACAGCTCATGCAGCTCAATATTAAAGAAATAAACAACCCAATCAAAAAATGGGCAGAAGACCTAAATAGACATTTCTCCAAAGAAGACATACAGATGGCCAAGAAGCACATGAAAAGCTGCTCAACATCACTAATTATTAGAGAAATGCAAATCAAAACTACAACGAGGTATCACCTCACACCAGTTAGAATGGGCATCATCAGAAAATCTACAAACATCAAATGCTGGAGAGGGTGTGGAGAAAAGGGAACACTCTTCCACTGTTGGTGGGCATGTAAATTGATACAGCCACTATGGAGAACAGTATGGAGGTTCCTTAAAATACTAAAAATAGAATTACATATGACCCAGCAATCCCACTGCTGGGCATATACCAAGAGAAAACCATAATTCCAAAACACACATGCACCCCATCATTCATTACAACACTATTTACAATAGCCAGGTCATGGAAGTAACCTAAATGCCCATCGATGGATGAATGGATAAAGAAGATGTGGTACATATATACAATGGAATATTACTCAGCCATAAAAAGGAACGAAATTGAGTTATTTGTAGTGAGGTGGATGGACCTAGAGACTGTCATACAGAGTGAAGTAAGTCAGAAAGAGAAAAACAAATATTGTATATGAATGCATATATGTGGAATCTTGAAAAATGGTACAGATGAACCAGCTTGCAAGGCAGAAATAGAGACATAGATGTAGAGAACAAATGTATGGACACCAAGGGGGGAAAGCAGGGGGTGGGGGTGGTGGTGGGATGAATTTGGAGATTGGGATTGACATATATACACTAATATGTATAAAATCGATAAGCAATAAGAACCTGCTGCATACAAAAAAACATATAATTTATCACCATCCATAATATTAGATAAAACATTTATTGAGTGCCAGTTTTGTGACAAGAACTTTACGTAATTTGGACTCTGGCATGCTGTGGAAAAGCAGTGCAAGATTTGGAAGCAAATTAAACCTGTGTTCATAGCCCTACTCTTTCACTTTTGGTGACTTTCTGTGAGTTATCTGACTCCTCTGTACCTTCATGTTTTATACTAGAATAAACTACAGTGTGGTGCAGCAAGAACTCCAGAATCTTTCAGGGGGTTAACATAACAAATGTGTCTCATTCATGCTATGTATCCATTGCAGGAGAGCAGGAGGCTCTGCTCCACACAGTCATTCAGGGACCCAGGGGACGGAGGTTTTACCATCTCGCAGCTGTGTCATCTGGAACATGTGGAATTCCTAGGGCTAGAACAGGGCAAGAGACTGGAAGTCCTCACACCAGCAATTCGTGCCCAACACAGAAGCGACCTGTGTGATTTCTAGTCACAGACCCAGCCTCAATGGGCCTGGGAAGTGCAGCTGTCCATGAACTCAGAAGTGAACCAGACCTTGGTGACCATTAGAAATGTATGATGAGGATAATAATGACTACTTGATAGGACTCTTGGGAGAATGAAATGTAAGAACATCAGCAAGCATATAGGACAGGCATCAGCAGCTGTTGGTGCCTTCCCTCTTTCCCTCCTGATGAACTGGAACAAGTTGTATGTTTATTGTTATTCCTTTTCCAAGTTCATGTCTTTGCACATAATGCTTAATAAATATTTGCTAAGTAACTTTAATAAGAAACTCGCAATTATTTTCCATAAGCTATCTTAAATTCACAGGAAATGTATTTTGTGGTTGTAGAGTGATCATCAATTGCAAGACTCATTTAACATTTCGGGTAATTTTTACATCTAGAATATCCATAGGTATCAAAAGCACTTGCTTTTGGATTTTTTTGGTCTGGTTTGGTTTGGTTTTTGTTTTTTTCTTTTCACAAGCACTTTCAGAATTCACACAACTTGTTGATAAGCCTATATTTCATTATTATTATAAAGCATCTTGTCAGCATGAGGGTGTTGGTTTCATAAAGGTGCTACTTTCCTGCTTTTTCCTTTCTAGTAGAATCCAGACTGGGTTCAGGTACCCTCCTCACCACCTTGCAACCAGGTGCCTGTGGCACCACCCCAGCTCCAGGGGAGGGCCTGAGTGATTTACAGATGCTTGCTTTCCCCAGATTGGCTCAGGAAGGACGTTGTGCCCCAATCTGCCCCATGGAACAAGAGGGGAAGTGTGCTGGGTGGCTTGTGGGGAAACTTTTCTTACCCTGAGAGAGAGCGAGAGTGAGAGAGAGATGGATGCTGCCTCTTCCTTCTCTGATTCTGATTGGGTTGAATGTGACTCTGGAACCACTGCCCACCAGCCCGAGGATGAGTCCGAGGCTGAGGTCCACAGAGCAGAGCGATGTAAAGATGAATCAGTCAATCCCCAGAGCTGGCACTCCCTGTTTTGTGAGATGATAAACTGCTTATTTTTTAAGCTAATTTGAGTTAATGTTTTCTATTACTTCTGGCTGAAAATATCTTAAGTGAAACTAATACCGTTATATATTAAGATTTACTCATTCATTAAACAAACAAGTAAGAGCGCACTGGGTTGGGTATTTGGGAAACAGTGGTGAATGAACACTGAGAAACAGCAGCCACCGGCACAGAGCTTGCAGTGCAGAAGGGGAGACAGTGATGCACCAAAAGCCTGTCCTCTGTAGCCCACCTTGTTTCAGGAAACGATAGCACCGTCTAACAGCTGAGCTTCCTAGAAACCTTGGGGTCATCTAGGACTACGATTTTTCTTTTTCCATCTTTCAACAAATGTGTTTGGCCACACCCTCAACATCTATTCAGAGTCTGTCCATTTCTCTATTTCTCTGGTTCTCTTCATTCTAACCACCCTGGTCTGAGCTACAGCCACTTCTCCAGCAGTTAGCTGCAAACTCCCTCTCCGTGTATACATGACTCTGATCTGTCATACCAGCCAGAGCTGCACTGTAGAGGAGGATGGAGGTCTCCTTGGAGAGGCTGAGGAGTGAATGGGTAAGTGGAGATTGCAGGCTCTAGAAAGTTGTTTCTAGAATGTTGACTGTGAAGAAAAATAGAGATGGTTACCTTTGTGGAGTGGTGGTCTCAAGGGAGTGGTTCTGTGTCAATACAGTAACAACAGAGTCTGCTTGAATAGTGTGGGGAGCTACCCAGGAAGAAGGGGTAGGGGGCGGAGTGGAGATGAAAGAGAAAGTGGGCTCCAGAGAGAGTCACGGGACAGCATCCGGAATCCATCTGGGAGCCTGGCCTTGCGTCAGCTGCGGGCCATGCTCTCCTTGGTAACAAAAGGAAAGAGGCAGAGGAAGTAAGCAGAGGTAGGGAGGTCTGTGGACCTGGCAGGAGAAATAAGGCATTTCCATTTGGGAGTTCCTGATTTCTTTATGGGATACGAGGTAGTACGTCCAGCAAGAGGGAGGAGGAAGAGGAGGGAGGTTGTAGTGTGCGCAGGAGACTTGAGGGGAGAGGAAAGTAAAATAATCATTGACTAGAGTGGTAGAGGACGCTTCCTGGGGATGCCTAGGGTCGTTGCCAAACCGTGGTGAGGGCTCACCTAGAAGGTGAAGGTAACAGATGCGCAGTGAGCGTGCACCGCGCCAGTGGCCTCCGCGGTAGACCCTGAAGGCTCTTGTGCTGGGATGCAGCAGGGGAGAGCAGTGCTGCCCGGAAGACAGCCCTCAGCAGTTCCAACAGAGCTGTCTCATCGACTTTGGCCTGCCTTGTGATATGCTAGGCATCTCAGGCTGCAGAGATTGTGCTAACAGAAGAGAGGCCCTGATCAGGCCCATCTGGAAGATCCGTGGAGATCAGTGTCAGCTCTGCAGAGGAGAAGAAACTTTGCAGGCCCCCATTCTGGATCCTGAGAGTTTGCTCCTGGTCTGAGACTCGGGGGTTCACACCACCCCCCATGCCGCATCTTGAAAAGCAAAAATGGAAGTATCTTCAAAAAATGATCTCAGAGGTCAAAGAAGGTAATGATTAGTGAAAGCACCCTTTCACTCACTCAGCCAATGTGTATTGAGCTCCTACTCCATTCCAGGTACTGCCAAGGATTCAAAGAATAAGGCAGGTCCTGGTCCCTACAGGGCTACCTGCCCAGAGAGGGAGCTAGATACCCAAGCAAAGAATCACCAGCGCATATACAGAAGTTGTTGTAAGAGCTACAAGAACATAGAGGAGCAAGTGACCAAGTCTGTGGGAGGCAGAATAGAGGGGAGTGAATGTTTGAGCTGGGTGGGTCATTAGGAGGGGCAGGCCAATCTTTGTGAAATGTCCTGAAATATCCTGGAAATAAGAATAGCTTCTAAACTCATCTTCTGCAGCTGGAAGGGCATGGAGAGCAGGAGGAGCTCCTGGGAACTGAGTGTTTGGGGCTGGACCCCGAGGAGGAAGAGATTTGCAGGAGTAAAAAACTATGAGTCCCGGAAGGAAGCAGGAGAGGCATCATGAACTCACTAAGTGAGCAATGGCCCCGGGGGTTTCACCATGAGGCCTCCATTAAAAGGACCCCAGGTTCTTGGCCTTCTGTCCTTCCCTCGGGCCTTTGCAGTCATTCTGTCCTTTGGCAGAGATGAGGGACTAGATTTGGAGAGACTAGAGTGAGTGGTTTTGATTCATGCCAGGGAAAGAGCAATGTGCAGACGGGAATCCTGTCTCCAGCATTAATTAGCCCAGCAGATGGGCCCGGAGCCTGTTTTTCCCTCTGACCTAAGCAGCACCTTATATCCCAGGAGGCTCTCTACAAACCAAGGGTCTGCAGCAATGCTTATAACAGTAATGCGATGGGCAGCCAGTGGCATTCCAGGAAGTCGTGTTGTTTATCTCCAAACTACCTCTCCATTTGTGTGTAAATGAGTCACATGATTCATTTTCCATAAACAGCATGGGTGAACAGAAGGGGAAAAAAAAATCCAAAGGCTGGGACTAGCATTTCACTTTGTGGAAACTGCCAAAGAAAAGTTATTTTCTTCATTTTGGCATCCCGCTGAGAAGAGGCCAAGTCTCCGAAACAAGAGGTTGTCCACAGCTGGGTCACATCACCCTGAGTCTGGGTCTTCACATGGACCCAATAAGACTGTCCAGACACAGATGTCAGCACAGATGAGAAGACAGGAAACAGCAGGGAAGCATGTGACTGAAATTCAGACTCTACCCAGCCCAATACTGAGGGCTTGAGGAGGAAACTCCCAGGAGAAGAGCTAGTAAAGGAACCAAGGAGGAGGGTCTCTGTCTTGGCTCTGCTATTTGTCACTCTGAGATTTAACCTCCTTGATCAAGACCTTCCAGAATTTGACCCCCAGCATCCTTTTGTACTTGTTATGTCTTAGTCCACTTCAGCTGCTATAACAAAGTGCCATAGACTGGGAGGCTTATAAAAACAGAAATTTATTTCTCACAGTTCTGGAGGTTGGGAATTCCTAGATCAAGACACTGGCAGATTCAGTGTTTGGTGAGCCCCTTCTTCCTGGTTCAGAGACAGCTGTGTTTTCACTGTGTCCTCACATGGCAGAAGTGGGGCCAGAGAACTCTCTAGGACCTCTATAAAAATCTCTTATAAAAAGGACATAATTCCATTCATGAAGACTCTGCTCTTATGATTTAATCACCTTCCAAAGGCCCAATCTTCAAACACTGTCACATTGGGTGTTAGGATTAAACATCTGAGTGTTGGGGGGACATTCAGTCTATAGCAATAGCAAAAGCTAAAATGACTCTGGTTTTCACTGCAGGCTTACTATGTTCTTGTCACATCTGTGGAAGTGTATATTGATTATCTATTTTATCTATACTCTCCACTTATCCTTACTTCACAGGTAAGAAAAATAACTCAATCTGATTAAGTAACTGTGGCCCCTGATCAGACATCTAAACATAACAGAACTTGGTTTCAAAACCATCTCTATCTGATTTGAAGCAATGGATCTTTCAGAATAGGCCACAAAACACCATTCCTTTATTTACTTTTTAACTTTAGGGAGAAAGGTATATTCCTCGTTCCCTCAAAAACTCCTGCAGTTTCCTTCATCTGCATCCTTGATATGAGAACCCGAAAACAGAACACAGCAGGTGCCAACTCAGAGTCCAGAGCCGAGCTGAGCCTGGGGTCAGGAGCCAGGGAGCTGCTGAGGAACTGGAAACAGGAGCAGGGGTGCATTTGCTGGGACAAGCTATTTGGCTGGGCTAGTCCATCTGGGCCCTGAGAGCTCCTAAGAGGGAGCTGGTCGGTCCCATGCCGTCTTGAAGGCATTACCTGCCACCTCATACTTCTGGTCAGGAAGTCATCTGTAAGCAGCCGACCAAGAGGGCCAGACCTGTCCTTGGAGCGCTCACAGTATCTGATGTGGGCACCACACGTTTAGCTCTTGGCAAGCACTGCACTATGTGGTTAATTTGTAGTCCCTGCCACTGTGATAAAAGGTTCTAAAGGGCAGGAGCTGCCTCACTGGGGTTTATGAAACCAACATGTAGCCCAGCGCCTGACCTAGAGCAAGACTTCCAAGTACAAATGTTGATCAGTTTACTTTACCAATTTCCTTATCTGACCCCAAATAAAACCACTGAAACTGGATTCTTTACCAGAACAGGTTGGAAATTAGTCAGTGTTTTATCAACTAACTCTAAGAATCCCAGTTTTAGAATAGTGTCCTCAAATGTTGGGTGCCTGTGAATCCCACCCTCTGCTCCCTCTTGTTCTCCCCTGTGACCCTCCCTGTGGTCCTTGGGCTCTGCCATGTTGTCACCTGGTCACTGCTCATGCCCACTCCTGCCTTCAGCCTTTGCTCTACCTGTTCCCTCTGCACAGAATGTATTTCCCCCAGATATTGTCATCGTTCACCTCCTTGCCACTTTCAAGCCTTTGCTTAACTATCACCTTGTCCGTGAGGCTCTCCTTGACCTTCCTACCACCTGGTTTTATACTGCCCAGACATCTGTATTTCCTCCTCCTTTGTCTTTCCCCAGAGAACTTGGCACTTTCCAACTTGCCATATGCCCCAGTCTCCCCACTGGAATGTAAATCCCAGAGGGCAAGGATTTGTGTCTGCTTTCCTTACTGCTGTATCTCCAGCACCTAGAACAATGTCTAGCACAGAGAAGGTACTCAAGAAATATCAGGTGAATGAATTAATATACAAGAATCACCTGGGGAACCTAGAAATACCAATTTCTGGGACACACGATAGAGTTGCTGATCCGAATATTAATTACCTGGCTGATACCTTCCACCAAGTGCCCTGAACGCACGTTCTTGGTCAAGGTAGAGCCCTCCTTCTGTTCCCTTATACACCTGAGTCCTGGGAAAAGCAGGTGAGCCGCGGTCCCTCCATGCACCTGCCAGACGCCTCTGTGCTCGCAGTGCCATCCGGTGCCAGTGTTGCCTTCAAAGAATCCTCGGGTCAAGCTGACACCGTGGGCAGTGCAGTTGGGAGGGGAGGGATTGCGTTCTTTTCCCAGAGGCAGTCGCCTCTGTGCCCGCCCTCATCCATTTCCCGAGCTGGCCAGGGAGCCAGAAGCCAACGGGGCAGCAGTCCTTTGCTGGCAGTCCTGCAAAGGCTTGTATGCCCCCTCAGCCCTCCAGTGACACTTGTCCTCAGAGCCTCTGGCAGCTCAGCTAGGGGACACTGGGAGCTGGTGCCACGTGGAATCCCCAGCAAGAATTCGGGGCAGTCACGTTCTGGGACAGCTGAATTAGAGGAGGCGGGAGAGGGTGAATTTGGCTTCCAAACCTCCCAAGTGAGCGATCTTTCTAGTGACTTGTTTGAGGCTTCTTTGGCTAGCCCGGATGCAATTACTTGCATTACCCTTCCTTGTGAGGCCCCCTGTGCCCTTGAGACGGCCCCTTCCCCTTCTTGCCATCCTCTTTGGTGATTCATGGTTGCTTTCTGCCATGTGGATCAGCTGTTCATTCCTGTTAAGGGTCCTATAATTAGAGCACAAGGTCTGCAGCTCCTTGCTTGGATTTTGCCCAAAGAAGACTCCAGGGGCACTCACACCCCTGCCAACCCCCTTTCACATCTATTCATTAGCAAGAATGAGCTAAGATTGATCGCCCCAGACTCTCCCCATCACCGTCCCCTCCCCCATACTGAACGTCCATGTTTGAAAGGCAAGGCTTAACTCTGGGGAATTAGCAGGTGGAGGGAAGGATGGGTTTTCCTCAGGTCAAAATGAGTCTACAAAGCACATAAGCTTAAATGGACCTTCTTTATGATTTTTATTAAGTGGGAGGGAGTTAATTATCTCTCTCTCTGCCATTATTTCTTCTCTTGTGCCCTGATTACTCCCACTCAGCTTTTGAGGTGAAAAGAAATGAGAAAGAAAATCTGTATCCATATGTGTATTAAACAAGTATTTTCCAACGTTTAGACCCAGATCACTTTCTACCATTAATCTCGAAGAAAAACTGGGGTCTCCCGATGTCTGCAGGATTTTAGCTACACAAAGCAAGATATCAAAATATGAGTTGCACAATATTTTTGTCCTTCCTATCATCATTTTTAGTCTAGAAAAGGTGCTAAACATATAACAGGGTGGGAACTTTGGGCTCTAGTCAATTAAGATTTTTTACAAGGAGGGAGAAAAAACAACCCTGGATATAACTTTTTGGGAGTTAAGACACCGCCACCCTCACAGCTATCGGTACATGTACATTCCCTGCCAAAACCCCGTGTTGTCACGAAGGTCACACCTCTGACTTTGGTGCATGCTGTGGTGGGGGGTTGAGTGTTTGGGGAATTCACTGCACACACTGCACGGCACCTGTGCTCATCACCAGGGATGGCACCTCAGCTCACCTTTCAGAGCCAGCCAGTCAGTAGGCGAGAGTCAGATGGCAAAGCCCAGATCCCCACATCCTTTCGCGGGATGAAATGCCCTGTCACCATCCATCTCCACCTTTCCCTGCCCTCCCGACGCCAGCCCCAAATTCCCCCTTCCTGCTCTGATCACTCAGCAGCTGGGTTCCCGCTGCCCCAGCCTTCGAGGTTTCCAGCTCATGCATTCAGTTATCCATCAATGGAGATCTCAGGGGCAGTGGGGCTCGAGTGGACAAACCAGCCTCTCTTTATGCCAACAGGGAATGCTTGAAATAACCAGATACACAACTCTGATTGATGCCGCCAGAGTTTACACACCACACTTCAGACGGTCTGAAATGGCTGGAATTAATAGCCTATTATTAGACAGTGTGTGTGTTTGGGGGAGGGGTGGGGAGACAGGAGAAGGAGGGACAAGAAAATACTTTTTTATGATCTTCTCATTTAAATCTATTTATTGGACTTTGCAGAGTGTGATGTGACAGGGGGAGCAGGGAGTGTTCTTACCACCCTGCTGTGAGTCCTCTGGGGGGCGCCAGCCAGCTTGGCACCAACCCACCCACCACATTTTTTGGTAAATGATGCAAATCCTTATGTTGGGCAGGGAGGGGTTAAAGAGACCTAGGAGTCCAGGACTGAGGGAAAGAAGAATGGAGATTGCTTGGTTCACTTGCTTTCATGCCAGGCTTTGCTCGCCAGCTGCAGAGAGGGGAAATGGAGTTTAAAACCCCTGGTAAGAAATTTTTCCTTGGTCTGAACATTGTTTAAATTCCTGAAGTGGGTGATCCCTGTAATAAATACCTTGGACTTTGTAAGACAGATATATTTACTCAAGTTTAAAGTTTGGATTTGATGGCTATGCACTTGGGAGTGCATGGGACTGGGGTGTTTGTTATATGTTGGAACCTGTTCAACGTGCACAAGGAGTTAAGAGAACTCCATTTATAGCAAAGCAGAATGTCTTCACCATGCCACATGCTCACGGTGTCAAAGTCTGTGCTGCATCCCATATTTTGAACATTGTTGGTCCTCAACAGACACTAGATGACAGGGATGAGAGGGGAAGTTTGGCCAAAGTACCCAAAGCACTTTCTCAGGACTTGTGTGCAAATGAAGCTTTGAACTAAATGCATCACCTGCCTTACATGCAGGAAAATACTTCTCTGAGGAGAGAGAAGGAGATCTTCAGCAAAGTACAGAGGCAGGGGATAGGGCTGGGAAAATTGATGCACTCAAACTCATGTCCTATTTTTTTAATAAGGTTACTGGCTCAGCTGTGATTATCGATGGCAGGAGAAAAGATTCATGCTGTCCTTTGAAATATGGGTTCTCTCATGACCCAGTGCCTCTTGCCTGGGTCAAAACACATGATATTCCCCTAAGTAATACCACCACAACCCTCCCACCCCTGCAGCAAAACAAGCAAGCCAGGTAATTCCAAGAAGGCCAGATTGGAGTTTCCAGCAACTCAGGCCACCCTTGCCCTTGTTGACTGGAGAAGAGTCCACCTTTCCCCGCAGGCTTTAGCTGAAATGACCCCTCTGTCCTTCTCTCCTTGGTGAAAGACAGCATCTTTCCAGACTCACTGGCAGAGTGAATGGCTGACTGGCCATCAGGAGTCTCACTTAAGAGTTTGGATTGATTTTCCCAAGGGGGTCCCCATCCAACCACAGACCTGTACCAAAGTCCCATGACCTTGTCGATCATGGGGCCCATGTTAGCGGGCACGGCCATGGGCCGCTGTGTGTGTGCTCTGTTGCTGCTCTCCCACAACGCGGCTGGGGTTTTGGTTTCCCAGCATGGGAATGAGTGCCCATCTTTACATGATGTGGAAAACAATCTCACCTTGCGCTTGACTAGTCCTCTTAGAAGCAAGAGTCAAGAGTAAGTGGAGATTCCTGGCCCATCTGCCCTGGAAAAGGAGATTGCAAGGGGGTGTTTCTCATAATCTACCTACAATTCATGTCCCTCTTTTGGCTGGTGCTCAAGACCCCGGCGGGCAACTCCAGCATTCTGTCTGGACTTATTTGCTGCAATCAGAAACTGCCTCACAAGATAAAAGACCAATATAAAGTTCATTTAAGAAAGATGACTTTTATAAGCTACAGTATATGATGTTTGCAACAAAGATGTGAAAATATTATTTTCTACAATGTTATTTTTTTTTAACTGCCTATGCTCCTAGTTTTATCATAGTTGCCACCACAGGTTTTGTTTCTGTTTTTTATAAGCTGCTGGGAGTTTTTTCATTACATTGTTAATATTTAACTTACTTCCAAGGCAGTATTTTCCAGTTAGGTTCATGATTTAGTTGGGATTTCATTGTCACTGAAGGCAAGTCACAAAGGAATTGATTATAAACACAAAACGATTACTGAAGAAATACTTACATACAAATTTTTCCTGCATGTTAATGTAACCAGCCCTTAATGTTGGTTGGTAACTGGCCTCTTGGGGGAGGTGGAGATCGGGATGTCATTCACCGTTCCCCTGTAGGTCCTCACCCACTTTGTTGTAACTAAGTTAAAAGGTCCTAAACGGTTACAGGAGTCTTCAAAGGAAAAGATGCCAAATCACCCATCAGTCTGCCCATTCAGGCTGCTTCAGATACCGTGGGGTTGTTGAGGACACTGAAAGAACCAGCAGAACTGCAAAAATTTAAAATAAACTTGTTATTTGGAGGACATTCATTTAAACAGGCCCCACTACAAACTGTATCACTGGATATATAAAGTTAGCAGCATAGTAATTGACAACATAATCTTTGCTGGTGTGCACACAGGTTGGTCCCTGCATTCTTGAACAGAGTGCTAACCTAGACTCAGCTCTAAGGCTCTGACTGTTAATTCAGCAGTTGGTTGTTGGAATTACTTAGAAGTTGCTTCAAATCTGTACTTAAGAAGGTGCTTAAAATTCTCTGGGCTTCTTCCAAATCAGACTTGCTGAAGGTAAGGCTGGGGAACTCTCTATTTTAAAAACTCAACCTTAAAGGATACGTAGGGTTTCTATCCTCGGAGTAGGGGGGAAAAGCATTCCAGGGGGCATAATGGTTTAGTTGAAAGGCAGGGGTTGAAGAAAGATAGTGTTTTATTTTGGTTTTGCTGCAGACCTTCTCAGAGCCTTTTATATGCTGATGAACATCGTGATCGCCATGTGGGTGGCAGGGGTGGGGTGTAACATGTAGCATTTCCCAAACTTATTTGAATATAGATTCCCTGATCATAAGACAAGTGTCCCTGAAACATACTTTAGGAAATTCCAGGCTAAGGAAATAAGATAAAATAGAAATACTTCCTGGTAATACTTTCTGAGCTCTTAGTAACACGGGGGAGTAGAAAGCAAACCCCCCCTGTGTTTCCTTAACCAGAAGCAACAGACCAGACTTCAGCCAGGTCACCCTTGCTCCCCTGGGTGTGGATTGAGGAGTCCCTGGCCTCATTTGAAATGCTGCACCCCGTGGTCCCGACAACTTGAAGAAGAGAACACATTTTCCAAAGTGCCAAGAATAAAAAAATTTTTTAAAAAAAGCAAAAATGGGGACAAGAGCCGTTTGCAGGGACAGTAGAATGAGCTTTGGCTTTTCTGCCACTAGACCAACCGGAAACACAGAGACCTGAAGGAGCCGAATATGAAGAAGGAAGCCAGCCTGAGATTTGTATTTTAATCTGCTCCACTTCTCACAAGCTGTGTGACCTTGGGCAAGTCACTTAATCAGTCTGAATCTCAGTTGCTTCTTCTGTAAAATCAAATTACCTTCCCATGCAGGGATTCTCTGAGGAATAAATGAAATCACGTTTGCAAGATACCTGATTCAGAGCCCCGGGCTGAGTAGAGACTTATGAAGCCAAATAAAACGTTCCTTCCTTCCTCCCCCAAATCGGGAGGTGAAAGCAGCTTCCTTTAGCCTGACTTCAATTCCGGAAGCACCCTTGTGCACACTACCATGCGAAAACCAGGAGACTGAGTGCCTCCCATAGCTTAACGCCGGACCAGAGGCATTTTTTGAACTGTTGTGACTGAATAGCTGTACATGGATAAGTTTTAAAACACAACAACAAAGAGAGCTATAGGTTCTCAGAGGAGGAAAGGATGAATGGGACTCCCGTAGCCTTCCATTCTTCTCTTCGCAGGTGTAGTGCTGGTGGGAATGCTTTGGGCCTCTTTCTACACCCTATTTGTCCTTCCCCAAGAAGGGAAGTGTGGTCACTCAGTTCATTGGACCCCATTTTTCTAGGGGGCAGGGTCACTTCCTGTCTCTGAGGCATAAGTAGAGCCAACTTTAGTGGGACAGCCATTCTGGTACTGTTGTGATTAGGTGTGCAAGCTTGTCTGTGACCCCGCCCGTGCTTATGATTGGGTAGGGGATTCAAAGTCTCCTCTGTCATCCCATTCATGTCCCTTCCTGTAACCCAACTGAGCAAACCCCATGGTTCAGGGTGGAAGGCTGTCTCGGAGCCCCAGGCCAGCACGTGCAACAAGCACTTAAAGAGAACTTTATTATAGAGATGACACTTTTGAAAATAGCCAGAGAAAAGTATTTAGCATCTAATTTATGAAATGAAATCCTAGGTTCTCCTCGTATATCATGTTTTAGTTGGTAAAACAATTATACTGTTTTCAGTCCTCATTAACACAGGCCACATTTATTGGTATCCCACATGACAACTTAATTAGTATTCTAAGGATATTTGTCACCAGTTTCTTATGTCTTCAAGTTAAAAGTCAACAGCTAAATATATAGCATGGCAAGAGCATAAACAGTGAAATTGATTTTAGTACTCAGAACGACTTGATTGTCTGTATTTATAGCTATAATTAGAGAAAGGCTCAATGCCTTATATAATCAGTTCTTTATTGGAAGTTTCTTGACAGAGGGCTTGATGCTAATTCACCTTGTAGCATCGAGGAAAGAGCACTGCTCTTTTAGCCACACCACTGGCTTTAGCTTCTAGGTTCATTAACTACAAAACAGGTTGCCCTATATGATATATACAACAGTAAGAGCCCTTTACTGAGCAGCTTTCAAAGGGGTTGCTATTCCAATTTGCTAACATAATATATGCCTTTATCCAGAGTCTGGTTGGCTATTTTAGTCTAGGGAATGAGTGTATAATGTTGATAACATGTCTAAAGCATAACATAGCAAAGAATTTTCATCCTTTCTACACGAATGTCTTTTTATCTGGGAAGTTTTAGAGTCCATTCCTACATCTTTTTAGTAGTCTTTTCATATCCTGGTCTCTGAAACTGGAGGATTTTCCCCAAAGTTTAAAAATAAAGCAATGTCCATAATAATAGTAATAGCTATGAGACATTGAGCACCTACCGGGTGCCAGACCCTTTAGAAAGCACTTTATATGCCATATATGTATTTCATCTTTGCAACAATCTGATGAGGCTGCCACTATTATGTCTGTATTCCAAAGATGATGAAATGAAGGCTTGGGGAGGGAGGGGAAGTGACTTATACAGGATGACACAGTAATACATGGTAGCTCAGGCAACCTGGTACCCGAGAATGAATTCCTAACCATACAGCTGCAGAAACCCCTGGTGCTTAGACCACTGCTTGCCATTTTCCCACGGTTTTCTTTCTCAGGATCAACAAACAAACATTATATATGCATATGTATATGTATGCATGTATATGTCACATAGGTATGTATATGTGTTTATATGGGCACATATATACTACTACATGGAAAGAACATAAACAGTAACTCTGATTTTGGTATTCAAAACCACTCCATTATACTTGTAGCTATAGTTATTTAGGTGATAGACACATATTTTCCTCTGTGCTTTAGTGTCATTTTAGAAGTTTTCATTCACATTGTCATATAAAGCAGAGTTCTCATGATCTTATTTGATCCTGAAATCAGCCCTGAGAAGTTGGCAGATCTTGTGTTCTTTGGCTCAGTTTAGCAATGAAGTGACTTATCCCAGGTGAGTTCCCTACTTGGAGCAGAGCTCAAACCAGGACCCAGCGCCCCTCTCACTGCTGCTCCAGAATATCAAAGTGCTGTGCTGGCTTCCACAGGAAGGCAGGCAAACAACTGCTGCTCTCTGGGCTGGGCAGGAGCTTAACAGATGCAAATAAAGTAAAACCTCCCCCATAAGACATGCAATGTGAATCTCAGGCACAGTGTTTGTATGGCCGAGTTTCCTGGTGAGTTTGTCCTCTTGAGGGATCAGCCATATTGGTTGTCCTCAATCTCCGACCGTGTAGTTAACTATGTCTCCTTTGCACCAAAACTCTAATCCCAGGTGTCACCCCAGGGTGTTATACAGTACATATTCATTGATGTGATTTCCCCCTCTAGACAGTGAGTTCAACTCTGTAATCCAGTTTTCAGCACAGAGCCTGGCAGTGGAAGGTGCTCAGATATTTAGCCATTTATTTATTTGCTGTACATAAACATTTGCTGAATTTGTCATTGGCAATTGAAAAAGATACGTAGAAAGAGAAAAGGGACAAGATGTAGAGACATAAGTCCCAGTTTTAATTATTTTGCCATAGGATAGGATCTCTATAGCTTTTCCTATCACTCTGCCCAAAAGACCAAACTTTGTAAAAATTCCTAGGGGCTCCATCTTCCAAGAACAGGCCAGAGCAAGGCTGGTAGCACCAGAAGTGGCCTACAAAGAGGTTCTTTGGGGGCTGAATGTGCCCTCCAGGACAGTGGAACTTATAAAACTTAGAGGAGGGAGTTCTAGGGAGGAGACCAGTGTGGCAAAGCAAACTGCTTCCTCCTGCCACAGAGTTAAAAACAATGTCCAGCCTTTAGGTTGTGGGAAAGAGAATGGTGAAATCATTCTCTGTCTGGCACAAGTTGCAGACTATTAAGTTGTTTGGGAAATGTGGGATTGTACCAATCTACGAGATTGGCCATGGCCATTTTAATATGTTTTTGAAAATCAGTGAGTGCTTAAAAACTTGTAGTAAAAGCCTTAATAAACTAAGTTAGACCAAGACTCTGCCAGAATTGTATTTACCTCTTGAAGTGGAGGGTTAGGAAATCATGTTAAAAATTAAAGTGAAAAAAAAAAAAGGAGAAGAAAGAGCAATAGATCATGTCTTTAGGGAGTTGTTTGGTTAAAAGAACTGTCCACTCTCAAAAGCAGCTCGTTTGCAAAGTGACAGGTGAGTGTTTTTGATGACACACAGTTCTCATGAGTGATGCCACCCGACCTCCCCCTTTTTTGTTTTTGTTTTGTTTTATGAGTCGCTATTTGCTTTTACAAGGGCAAGTTTTGGGGGAGAGGGGTGTAGTTACTGTAGCCAGAAGAAGAATAAATGCTTTGTGCATTGTGCATACCCATGTAGTATACTGAACAAGTACTAATAAGAATAAAATTATTGGAGCAAATAAAATCACACATGCTTTTTAGTCACCTGGGAGAGGGGCTGTGCCAGCCTTCTTGAGCATATAAAAATAATCCTTCACATCTGAATAGCATTATAGAATTTATAAAGTCCTTTCACATATACTATCACGTTTGATCCTCAACCACACAGTGAGTCAGGCATGATGTGTGTTATTATCCCATTTTACAGTTCAGGAGAAGTTAAGTGGTTTGACCAAGTCTTGGAGCTACTAAGAGACAGTCAGTACTTCCAACAACGTTCTGGCTCCAAAGCATCCACTGTATCTCTTGTGACCCATGGGAGCAGCAGTATGAATTTGAGCAAAAATCTCTAAAGTCATTCTAAGCAGAAGAAAAATATTTGACATGGGAAATGGACTTATCACCTGATTCCCTCGACATCAGAGAAATGGTCTACACCAGGAGAAAAGCACAGAACCAGGGTCTCCTGCAGCCCAGTTCTGACTCGACTAGTTGTGTGTCCCCTTCAGACACATATACAAAATGAGGAACTAATGTATGGTGTTCTACTTCCTGAAGGTGTCATTAAAAATCACATGAAACTAATGTAAGTTATTGTGCCTTCTGAATCTTTCTAAGAACTCACTGGTCTGAAGACCACTTTCTCTGCCCATGTTAATGAGGAGCCTCGTGTATTAGTTTTCTATTGCAGCTGTCACAAATCATCACAAACGTGGTGACCTAAAACAACACAAAGTTATTCTCTTACTGTTCTGGAGGTCAGAAGTCTGAAATCAAGGTGTCAGCAGGGCTTCATTCCTTTTTCAGCTTCTAGAGGCTCCTGCATTCCTCGGCTTGTGGCCCCTTCCTTACATCACTACAACTCTTGCTTCCATTATCACATCTCCTACTCTATCCTCTTGCCTCTGTCCTGTAAGGACCCTTGTGATTACATTGGGCCCGCCTGCATATCCAGCACAATTTCACCATCTCAAGATACTCAATCATGTCTGCAAAGTCCCTTTTACCATATAAGGTAATATATTCATAGGTTCCAGGGATTAGAGCCTGGACATCTTTGGGAAGCCATTATTCAGCCAACCACAGCTGGAATTAACAAAAGGTGAGACTGAATTTATAATTTCTTCTCTCTATTCATAAATGGAATGATAATACTCAGCAGTATAAACCAGCCCTCCTTCCTCTCTTCCCCACCGTCCATCTCTGTTCTCTGCTAATAAGCGTCATGCAGACAGCTGGAGGCATTTCATAATGAGAGAGAGGGGAGAGACAGAAGTCAGCTCAGACATGTGGAAACAAGCATGTGAGCTGCATCTCTTAGCCTCTATTTTTGCATAAGGAAGAATATTTAATCAAATGCACTTCAACAACTCACCCTGAGGGTGCCAGTATTCCTTTGGCCTTCAAACTCTTCCATCCAGATTAGCATCTTCCTGGGCCTACCAGGACATTGTGTGCCCTCTTCAGTGCTCCCCTGCACTTTGCACGCAACACATATATAGCACTTACCACTTTGAATGTTAAAAACTGACTTGTTACCCAGAAATCATGTTTTTCTCCCTCTGTATTCCTTGATGGCTGTGTCTAGTTCATCTCTGTGCATTCAAGGATTTACCCAGCTCCGGCAGATAAGCCCTTGATAAATGTTTGTGGGGTTGAGTGTATTTTAGAGGATTTTATTTTACATATTCATGGTAGCAGAGAAAAACTCAGTTCCTCCTGCCTCCTCTTTCCAGGGCACTATCTCAAATTTCCTCATTCCATTGTGTCATATCTACAACCCTTTGCCTCCTGTCAAATACCCAGTCTTTAAACAACTGGCTCTGTAGGAAAACTCAAGACCCAGAGGAAGCAGATGCCTCTACATTCAAAGAAAGAAAAAAAAAAAAAAAAGATTCTGAGCCTATTTCCTTCTACCCATCAAGTAGACTACAGGGTTTGTGAGAGCAGCCAGACTCAGAGAGAATGACTCACTCAGCATATTATTCTCTTTGCTGTGAGAGTGCCTACAGCTTTTCAGCTTCCATTCAATAACAGTGCATCTCTAATGATGGATGTTCCCATGCATATCTATCTTCCTAAAAAAGAACAAACAAAAATACTGGGGCATTGCCTACAAATAGTATGTAGATACATTAGATTTTAATTAGTTCCTCCCTCGATATTTTAACGCTACCTTTTATTAAAATAAAAGTGGATCCTTAGCTTAAAAAGGTTGTATTGAGTAGGACATCCAAAATTTGTAATCATGACTCCATTTGGGGAACCTGTCAATGTAAAGATTATTTCCTCCATGTGCTCAGTCAAGGAACTGTACTAGGGAGTAAAGTATGGGACCTTAAAATTTAACCAAAGTCAGATCTAGACGGACTGGATCAAGCACCTTTCAGTACTGAGATAGAGACCCCAGATGCACTTTTCGTTTTAAGCCACCGTGGCTGCTCTGGTGCCTACTTGGATAGCAAATACTTTGGGAAGAATTTGTGGCCAATCAGCAAGGCCACGTGCACTGTGTCATACAAATTCCACTTTCTAACTTGACACCTCAGAACTATATTGCAAGTGGGTCAGAGTGTGGCTTGATTAGAATTACGTTGGTAGAAGACATTCAAGCCATTGGCCAGCCGCTCTCGCCTCACTGGCACAACTTGACTGCTGGGTATTTCCTAGTACTCCATAAAAAACACTTGTGTGTGTTTGCTCAAATGAAAGAAGATTTGTCTCCCAGGAAAACTATTTAAACACACGGAGACGGCGATCTCATTTTCGAATATTAGGTTTCGTTTTATGACAGATCATGCTGTTTCATCCAGCCTATCTATATTAAAAAGCGTGAACAAGCTGCCTTGTTCTGTCCCACTCCTGTCCTTCTCTCATGTGCATTTATAAAAACACAGACATATCTGATTCCACACGCACTGTACAATATTTTATCGATTACGGTGAAACTTAGTTAGATCGTATTTCCAGAGGCTGAGAAAAGAAAACATAGAAAGTGGGAAACACTGAATTTGATTATGCCAGGCATGGAGTTTAAAAGACCTGAATTGTGGAGTGGTCTTGTATGTGGGAATAATAAAAATAGGTTTTACTTTAAAAACTACCCTTTCACAAACCATCTGACAGAGAGATCCCGAGCATATCCCTTTGTGTCTAGACACATAGTACACATGGCAAATTCCTAAGCAGGCTGCTGTTTCCATACCCTTCTTCCACTCTCTTTCCCCATGCCAGGCTTTCGCTAGACTCCTGACGTCTCTGGCCAGGATTACTGCAACGGTCTTCTAACTAGCTTCCAGGCAAGCCTTCCCCTGCAGTCAGCAAACACTCTGCAAAGGACAAATCTACCAAAACCCCCTAAAGTCTTCTGAGTGGCTGGATTTCCATCACTCAAAGTCCCTTAAACTATGGAGAAATGATTTAAGGCCAAAGATCAGGTATATATTTGTCTTTATGTTCTTCTGTTTGGTATAATTTTCACATTAACACTTTAATGCGCCTGGAGTGTTTCCTATGAGATGAAAAACAAAAATTATTTTCCAAATAGATACCCAACTCTCTAGGCACTTTTCTTGAGTGATCCTGCTCTTGCCCTCTGACCTGTTTTCCCTCGTGTCGTGTAAGTTAGTGATTCAGACACCAGGGTCTGTTCCTGAGCTCACAGCTCCATCCTGTTGCCTTCTCTGCTTATTCCTTCCCAAACGCAACTGTGGTGGAAGGAATGGACCTCTTGGAACGTTTTTATATCAGATAGGTTTAACTACTCCTTTGCAAGTGCTCGAAATTTCTCTATCCGTTTTTATTAGTTTGTTCTTCCAGGTAAATGTTGGAATCATTGTATTTTTCCTCATATCTTGAATTTTTATTACATGTGTACATAATTATTTTACTGTAGTAAGAATATAATATCAAAATAGTGTAGAGATACTATATACACCCACATAGAAAATTAGCTATTGATGGAAAAAAATGTTTACATCTGAATAGCAATCAAAACTAAAATTTAGTTTTTTTCCTCTATTTTCAATTTCTTTAAGAGGTTTTTTGTTTGTTTTGTTTTTATTTTTGAATTTTCTTTTATTTATTTTTTTATACAGCAGTTCTTATTAGTCATCCATTTTATACACATCAGTGTATACATGTCAATCCCAATCTCCCAATTCATCACACCACCACCACCCCCTGCCACTTTCCCCCCATCAATGTCCATACATTTGTTCTCTACATCTGTGTCTCAGTTTCTGCCCTGTAAACCAGTTCATCTCTACCATTTTCCTAGGTTCCACATATATGTGTTATTATGTGATATTTGTTTTTCTCTTTCTGACTACTTCACTCTGTATGACAGTCTCTAGATTCATCCACATCTATACAAATGACCCAATTTCGTTCCTTTTTATGGCTGAGTAATATTCCATTGTATATATGTACCACATCTTCTTTATCCGTGCATCTGTCGATGGGCACTTAGGTTGCTTCCATGACCTAGCTGTTATAAATTGTGCTGCAATGAACATTGGGGTGCATGTGTCTTTTTGAAACACGGTTTTCTCTGGGTATATGCCCAGTAGTGGGATTTCTGGGTCATATAGTAATTCTATTTTTAGTATTTTAAGGAACCTCCATACTGCTCTCCATAGGGGCTGTATCAATTTACATTCCCACCAACAGTGCAAGAGGGTTCTCTTTTCTCCACACCCTCTCGAGCATTTGTTGTTTGTAGATTTTCTGATGATGCCCATTCTAACTGGTGTGAGGTGATACCTCACTGTAGTTTTGATTTGCATTTCTCTAATAATTAGTGACGTTGAGCAGCTTTTCATGTGCTTCTTGGCCATCTGTATGTCCTCTTTGGAGAAATGTCTATTTAGGTCTTCTGCCCATTTTTGGATTGGGTTATTTGTTTTTTTAATATTGAGCTGCATGAGCTGTTAATATATTTTGGACATTAATCCTTTGTCCATTGATTCGTTTGCAAATATTTTCTCCCATTCTGAGGATTATCTTTTCGTCTTGTTTGTAGTTTCCTTTGCTTTGCAAAAGCTTTTAAGTTTCATTAGGTCCCATTTGTTTATTTTTATTTTATTTCCATTACTATAGGAGGTGGGTCAAAAAAGATCTTGCTGTGATTTATGTCAGAGTGTTCTTCCTATGTTTTCCTCTAAGAGTTTTATAGTGTCCAGTCTTACATTTAGGTCTCTAATCCATTTTTGTGTATGGTGTTAGGCAGTGTTCTAATTTCATTCTTTTACATGTAGCTGTCCAGTTTTCCCACCACCACTTATTGAAGAGGCTGTCTTTTCTCCATTATGTATTCTTGCCTCCTTTATCAAAGATAAAGTGACCATATGTGTGTGGGTTTATCTCTGGGCTTTCTATCCTGTTCCATTGATCTATATTTCTGTTTTTGTGTCAGTACCATATTGTCTTGATTACTGTAGCTTTGTAGTATAGCCTGAAGTCAGGGAGTCTGGTTCCTCCAGCTCCGTTTTTTTCCCTCAAGACTGCTTTGGCTATTTGGGGTCTTTTGTGTCTCCATACACATTTTAAGAATTTTTGTTCTAGTTCTGTAAAAAATGCCATTGGTAATTTGAGAGAGATTGCATTGAATCTGTAGATTGCTTTGGGTAGTATAGTCATTTTCACAATATTGATTCTTCCAATCCAAGAACATGGTATATCTCTCCATCTGTTGGTATCATCTTTAATTTCTTTCATCAGTGTCTTATAATTTTCTGCATACAGGTCTTTTGTCTCCCTAGGTAGGTTTATTCCTAGGTATTTTATTCTTTTTTTTTGCAATGGTAAATGGGAGTGTTTCCATACTTTCTCTTTAAGATTTTTCATCATTAGTGTATAGGAATGCAAGACATTTCTGTGCATTAATTTTGAATCCTGCAACTTTACCAAATTCATTGATTAGCTCTAGTAGTTTTCTGTTGGCATCTTTAGGATTCTCTATGTATAGTATCATGTCATCTGTAAACAGTGACAGTTTTATTTCTTCTTTTCCAATTTGTATTCCTTTTACTTCTTTTTCTTCTCTGATTGCCATGGCTAGGACTTCCAAAACTATGTTGAATAATAGTGGCGAGATTGGACATCCTTGTCTTGTTCCTGATCTTAGAGGAAATGCTTTCAGTTTTTCACCATTGAGAATGATGTTTGCTGTGTGTTTGTTGTATATGGCCTTTATTATGTTGAGGTAGGTTCCCTCTATGCCCACTTTCTGGAGAGTTTTTATCAGAAATGGGTGTTGAATTTTGTCAAAAGCTTTTTCTGCATCTATTGAGATGATCACATGGTTTTTATTCTTCAATTTGTTAATATGGTGTATCACATTGATTGATTTGTGTATTTTGAAGAATCCTTGCATCCCTGTGGTAAATCCCACTTGATCATGGTGTATGATCCTTTTAATGTGTTGTTGGATTTTGTTTGCTAGTATTTTGTTGAGGATTTTTGCATCTATATTCATCAGTGATATTGCTCTGTAATTTTCTTTTTTTGTAGTATCTTTGTCTGGTTTTGGTATCAGGGTGATGGTGGCCTCATAGAAATGAGTTTGGGAGTGTTCCCTGCTCTGCAATTTCTTGGAAGAGTTTGAGAAGGTTGGGTGTTAGCTCTCTCTAAATGTTTGATAGAATTCACCTGTGAAGCCATCTGGTTCTGGACTTTTGTTTGTTAAAAGATTTTAAATCACAGTTTCAATTTCATTACTCGTGGTTGGTTTGTTCATATTTTCTATTTCTTCCTGGTTCAGTCTTGGGAGGTTACACCTTTCTAAGAATTTGTCCATTTCTTCCAGGTTGTCCATTTTAGTGGCATAGGGTTGCTTGTAGTAGTCTCTTAGGATGCTTTGTATTTCGGTGGTGTGTGTTGTAACTTCTCCTTTTTCATTTCTAATTTTATTGATTTGAGTCCTCTCCCTCTTTTTCTTCATCAGTCTGGCTAATGATTTATCAATTTTGTTTATCTTCTCAAAGAACCAGCTTTTAGTTTTATTGATCTTTGCTATTGTTTTCTTTGTTTCTATTTCATTTATTTCTGCTCTGATCTTGATGATTTCTTTCCTTCTCTAACTTTGGGTTTTGTTTGTTCTTCTTTCTCTAGTTCCTTTAGGTGTAAGGTTAAATTGTTTATTTGAGTTTTTTCTTGTTTCTTGAGGTAGGCTTGTATTGCTATAAACTTCCCTCTTAGAACTGCTTTTGCTGCATCCCATAGGTTTTGACCCTTGTGTTTTCATTATCATTTGTCTCTAGGTATTTTTTGATTTCCTCTTTGATTTCTTCAGTAATCTCTTGGTTACTTAGTAACGTATTTTTTAGCCTCCATGTGTTTGTGTTTTTTACTTTTTTTTCCCTGTAATTGATTTCTAATCTCATAGTGTTGTGGTCAGAAAAGATGCTTGATATGATTTCAATTTTCTTAAATTTACTGAGGCTTGATTTGTGACCCAAGATGTGATCTATCCTGGAGAATGTTCCGTGCACACTTGAGAAGAGAGTATAATCTGCTGTTTTGGGATGGAATGTCCTATAAATATCAATTAAATCTATCTGGTCTATTGTGGCATTTAAAGCTTGTGTTTCCTTATTAATTTTCTGTTTGGATGGTCTGTCCATCGGTGTAAGTGAGGTGTTAAAGTGCCCCACTATTATTGTGTTACTGTCGATTTCCTCTTTTATAGCTGTTAGCAGTTGCCTTATGTATTGTGGTGCTCCTATGTTGGGTGCATATATATTTATAATTGTTATATCTTCTTCTTGGATTGATCCCTTGATCATTATGTAGTGTCCCTCCTTGTCTCTAGTAACATTCTTTATTTTAAAGTCTATTTCATCTGATGTGAGTATTGCTACTCCAGCTTTCTTTTGATTTCCATTTGCATGGAATATCTTTTTCCATCCCCTCACTTTCATTCTGAATGTGTCCCTACGTCTGAAGTGGGTCTCTTGTAGATAGTATATATATTGGTCTTGTTTTTGTATCCATTCAGCAAGCCTGTGTCTTTTGGTTGGAGCATTTAATCCATTCACGTTTAAGGTAATTATCGATATGTATGTTACTGTTACCATTTTCTTAATTGTTTTGGGTTTGTTCTTGTATGGCCTTTTCTTCTGCTGTGTTTCCCACTTAGAGAAGTTCCTTTAGCATTTGTTGTAAAGCTGGTTTGGTGGTGCTGAATTCTCTTAGCTTTTGCTTGTCTGTAACACTTTTGATTTCTCCATTGAATCTGAATGAGATCCTTGCCAGGTAGAGTAATCTTGGTTGTAGGTTCTTCCCTTTCATCACTTTATGTATATCATGCCACTCCCTTCTGCCTTGTAGAGTTTCTGCTGAGAAATCAGCTGTTAACCTTGTGGAGTTCCCTTGTGTGTTATTTGTTGTTTTTCTGTTGCTGCTTTCAATAATTTTTCTTTGTCTTTAATTTTTGTCAGTTTGATTACTATTTGTCTCAGTGTGTTTCTCCTTGGGTTTATCCTGTATGGGACTCTCTGCACTTCCTGGACTTGGGTGGCTATTTCCTTTCCCATGTTAAGGAAGTTTTCGACTATAATCTCTTCAAATATTTTCTCAGGTCCTTTCTCTCTCTCTTCTACTTCTGGGATCCCTATACTGCGAATGTTGTTGTGTTTAATGTTGTTCCAGAGGTCTCTTAGGCTGTCTTCATTTCTTTTCATTCTTTTTCTTTATTCTGTTCCACAGCAGTGAATTCCGCCATTCTGTCTTCCAGGTCATTTATCCATTTTTCTGCCTCAGTTATTCTGCTATTGATTCCTTCTTGTATATTTTTTATTTCAGTTATTGTGTTGTTCATCTGTGTTCTTTAATTCTTCTAGATCTTTATTAAACATTTCTTGCATCTTCTCGATCTTTGCTGGCATTCTTTTGCCAAGGTCCTGGATCATCTTCACTATCATTATTCTGAATTATTTTTCTGGAAGGTTTCTTATCTCCACTTCATTTAGTTGTTTTTCTGGGGTTTTATCTTGTTCCTTCAACTGGTACATAGCCCTCTGCCTTTTCATCTTGTCTATCTTTTTGTGAATGTGGTTTTTGTTCCACAGGCTGCAGGATTGTAGTTCTTGTTTCTGCTGTCTGCCCTCTGTGGGTGAGGCTCTCTAAGGAACTTGTGCAAGTTTCCTGATTGCAGGGACTGGTGGTGGGTAGAGCTGGCTGTTTCTTTGGTGGGCAGAGCTCAGTAGAACTTTAATCCACTTGTCTGCTGATGGGTGGGGCTGGGTTCCTTCCCTGTTGGTTGTTTGGCCTGAGGCGACCCAACACTGGAGCCTACCCTGGCTCTCTGGTGGGGCTAATGGCAGACTCTGGGAGGGCTCACGCCAAGGATTACTTCCCAGGAGTACTGCCAGTGTTCTTGTCCTCATGGTGAGACACAGCCACCCACCGCCTCTGCAGCAGACCCTCCAACACTTGCAGGTAGGTCTGGTTCAGTGTCCTATGGGGTCACTGCTCCTTCCCCTGGGTCCCGATGTGCACACTACTTTGTGTATGCCCTCCAAGAGTGGAGTCTCTGTTTCCCCCAGTCCTGTCGAAGTCCTGCAATCAAATCCCTCTAGCCTTCAAAGTCTGATTCTCTAGGAATCCCTCCTCCCATTGCCGGACCCCCAGCTTGGGAAGCCTGACTTGGGGCTCAGAACCCTCACTCCAGTGGGTGGACTTCTGAGGTATGTGTTCTCCAGTTTGTGAGTCACCCACGAAGCAGTTATGGGATTTGATTTTATTGTGTTTGTGCCCCTCCTACCATCTCACTGTGGCTTCTCCTTTGTATTTGGGTGTGGGGTATCTTTTTTTGGTGAGTTCCAGTGTCTTCCTGTCAGCGATTGTTCAGCCGTTAGTTGTGATTCTGGTGTTCTTGCAAGAGGGAGTAAGAGTACGTCCTTCTACTCCGCCATCTTGAACCAATTCTTGGAATCATTTTTGATGTTCCACATATATCCTACAGAGATCTTGGTTACAATTTGATTAATCCTAAAAATAAATTATGAGAAAATTGACATCTTTACAGTATTTGGTCTTCTTGTCTATGAATATGACATGATTCTCCATCTTCTCGTCTCCTCTTATGTCTCTGAGGGTGTTCAACTTGTTTTTTATATAATTTCAGAACATTTCATGGTTTTGTGGTTTACTTGTAGTTGCTTTCTGTTTTTGATGGTATTCCAAATGCAATCTTTTTTCATTATATTTTCTAGCTGGCTACTGCTCTTACAAAAGAAAGCTACTGACTTAAATGTTTACTTTGTACTTAACGACCTTACTGAACCCTCATCTATTCCAATCTTTTTTGGCTGATTCTCACGGGTTTTTTAAGAAGATGTTTTCTGAAAATAGTGACTTCTTTTTCTCTTTTCCAATAGGCAAAGGTCATACTCCTCATTTCTGTTCTGTTTGTCATTATATTGGCTTGAACTTCCAGAATAATGTGAAATCACGAACTCAGTTTTGATCCCCCAGCTTTGATGCACCTCTCTCTCCACCCCTACACCTGAATATCCTCCCTTTTCCTGACACTTTCTTTAGACTCTCCTTAATGAGTTCCAACATCTTTTGGTGTCTTGGTAACTTTCCCACACTGACCCCATGGAATTTCATATACTAGTCAGCCCAGCTGTGCCAGCTAAGGTGGCCAAATAAAACACAGGACTCCCACTTAAATTTGAATTTCAGATACACAACAAATATGTTTTGGTATAAGTATGCCCAATGCAACATTTGGGACACAGTTATGATTTAACTGGGCATGCTGTGTTTTTATTTGGTAAATCTGGCAAGCCTAGTGCTAGTTCCAACTGCTAAGCCAATTAAGCCAAGTTCACCCCTGTGATCCCAAAGTTCTATGTGTATATGTGCATATATCTGTTACCATTTCTTTAATGTTTCACTAAAATGATATGTTCACATGGTATTTAATATCCCCAGAACCTAATAGTGGCTGACGTATCCTAGGCATTTAATGTATGTTTGTTAAACGAATTTTTAAATGCATGAATAATGGCAAGCAGATCATCAAATATTCATTGAGCATTACTGAAACCCAAAGACTGTAAAACGTTTGAATTTAAACAGAGGAACAAACAGGTATGTGGTTCTGCTCAGTGCCAAACCATCCAGGGAAAAGAGAAAAGGACAGCCACTTTTCCAAATTTTCAGAACTGGGCTTTTTTAATCCAGAAGATAAGTGAATATATCATTTTATTGTCGTTACTGGAAAGAGCCACAAGCACTGGAACAGAGTCAAGAGACTCTGGCTCTGATTCTGACTGTAACAGCACTCAATTCCATGAGAATGCACTTGCGATGTGACCAGGGATTTCCTTGTCAGTTTTGTCTGATGAGCCGATAATCGGTACCCAATAAATATTTGTTGAAGTAATCAACGAACTATTGAGCTCATAATGCTTGGCTTTTGCAGTCCAGCTTAATACTTCTTAAACAACCCTTGGTGTGAATGAAACTGGTTTATTTAATATCTCCTAAAACATATGGTTTCTCACTGATTTACCGTTGCTTAACTGTTTTTTCTTACCTGAAGGGCTATTTCCCTCTTTTCTAATTATATAATTTTTTCAGCCTGCAGTTTAAATCCCACCCAGTGCAGATTTCTCCTCAGATAATCTTCCCTTCCTGACTACTTCTCCTTTCCCTTCCTACTGCCTGGCTCTCATTTGCCTTCCAGTCACACCTGACCGTGTGACATCTCTCCTACTGTTGACCTGAACTGTTTTCCACCTAAAAATAATTCCTTTTATATACCTTTTGATTTTATATATCTTATCACTGCAACTAATTTGAACACTCCTTGAGGACAAGGACTATGTAGTTATATCTATGTTATATATAATATATGAATTAATAGGTAATTGAATCTTTATAATATAATATAATAATAATTGAATCTTAAATAGAGGAACAAACAGGTGTGTGGTTTTACTCAGTGCCAAACCATCCAGGGAAAAGAGAAAAGGACAGCCACTTTTCCAAATTTTCAGAACTGGAATTTTTTTAATCCAGAACACAAGTGAATATATCATTTAGTTAATATAATTAATATATTATATACATAAATTTGTATCTCCCTCAGCAGCTGACACAGGCTTGGCTCAAAGGGGCTTTATCACTCTGCATGCATATCACAGTCATTGGGGGCTCTACTCATCAGAGTTACTCAGGAGCCCAGGCTGATGGAATGACCACCATCTTGAACCTCCTGGTTACCCTGTCAGAAGGCAAAGAAAGACCTTGGGACACTTGCCTGGGCAATTAAATGAACTGTCAAGGAAGTGACTTTCTGCTCTTTACTTTTGCTCCCAACTAAAACTAGTCATATGACCTCATTCATCCACAAAGGAATCAGGAATGCAATCCTCTAGGTGCCTAGAAGGTGGAGAGTCAGAAATATTAGGCAAAGAGCATGAATGAGTACTATGGGGCACAATAAAATTTGTATATTGTTTTAGAATGCAAAATAGGCACAATCTAGCCAGAGATATCATTCTTTTAGTTATATAAGTTTCAAGTGTGTAGCATTTTAATTTGACATCTGTATACACTACAAAGTGATTATCACCACAAATCAAGTTATCGTCCATAACCATACAATTGAGCCCCTTCAGTCATTTTGCCCACCCCCTAATCCCCTTCCCCTCTGGTAACCACTAATCTGATCACTGGATCTATGAGTTGTTTCTGTTTGATTTCGTTTGTTTGTTTTGTTTTGTTTTGTTTTCAATTCCACAAATGAGTGAAATCATATAGTGTTTGTCTTCCAACATCTGACCTATTTCACTTAGTATAATACCTTCAAGGTTCATCCATGTTGCTGCAAATGGCAGGATTTTATTCTTTTTTTGTGGCTGAGTAGTATTCCATTGTGTATATATCACGTCTTCTTTATCCATTCATCCACTGATGGATACTTAAGTTGTTTCCATATCTTGACTACTATAAGTAATGCTGCAATGAACGTAGGGGTGCATATATCTTTTTTGAATTAGTGTTTCTGTGTTCTTTGGATAAGTATCCAGAAGTGGAAGAGCTAGGTTATATGGTAGTTCTATTCTTAATTTTTTGAGGAATCTCCATACTGTTTCCCATAGTGGCTGCACCAATTTACAGCGCCACCAACAGTGTATAAGGGTTCTGTTTTCTCCACATCCTCTCCAACATTTGTTATTTCTTGTCTTTTCAACAATAGCCATTCTAACAACTGTAAGATGATATCTCATTGTGCTTCTGATTTGCATTTCTTTAATAATTAGTGATATTGAACATCCTTTCATGTGCCTGTTAGCCATCTGTATGTCTTCTTTGGGAAACTGTCTATTTAGATTCTCTGCCTTTTTTTTTTTTAAACATCTTTATTGGAGTATAATTGCTTTACAATGTTGTGTTAGTTTCTGCTGTATAACAAAGTGAATCAGCTATATGTATACATATATCCCCATATCTCTTCCCTCATGTGTCTCCTGCCCACCCTCCCTATCCCACCCCTCTAGGTGGTCACAAAGCACTGAGCTGATCTCCCTGTGCTACGCAGCTGCTCCCCACTAGCTATCTATTTTACATTTGGTAGTGTATATATGTCAGTGCTACTCTCTCACTTCATCCCAGCTTACCCTTCCCCCTCCCCATGTCCTCAAGTCCATTCTCTGCCTATTTTTTAATCAGGCTGTTTTTTTAAATTATTATTATTTGAGTACTTTATATATGTTGGATATTAACACCTTATCAGATATATGATTTGCAAATATCTTCTTCCATTCCATAGGGTGCCTTTTCACTTTGATGATGGTTTCCTTTGCTGTGCAGAGCATTTTTAGTTTGATGTAGTCTCATTTGATTATTTTTTATTTTGTTTCCATTGCCTTTGGAGTCAGATCCACAAAAAATTTTGCTAAGACTGATATCAATGTGGTTAATGCCTATGTGTTCTTCTAGGAGTTTTATGGTTTCAGGTCTTACATTCAAGTCTTCAGTCCATTTTGAGTTAATTTTTGTGTGTTGTATAAAATAGTAGTCTAATTTCATTCTTTTGCATGTGGCTGCCTGGTTTTTCCAGCACCATTTATTGAAGAGACTTTCTCCATTGTAGGTTCTTTGCTCATTTGTCTTAAATTAATTGTCAATATATGTGTGGGTTTATTTCTGGGCTGTCAATTCTGTTCCATTGATCTATGTGCTTGTTTTTGTGCTGTTGGCATACTGTTTTGATTACTATAGCTTTGGAGTATAGTTTAAAATCAGGGAGCATGATATCTCCATCTTCATTCTGTGAAATAAGCCATTGGAATTTTTATATGGATTGCATTGAATCTGTAGATTGCTTTGGGTATTTTAACAATATTAATTCTCCCAATCCATGAACACAGAATATCTTTCCATTTATTTGTGTCTTCTTCATTTTCTTTCATCAGTATCTTAGAGTTTTCAGTATACAGGTCTTTCACTTCCTTGGTTAAATTTATTCCTAGATATTTTACTCTTTTTGATGCAATTGTAAATGGGATTATTTTCTTAATTTCTCTTTCATTATTAGTGTATAAAAACACAAATTTCTGTATATTGCTTTTGTATCCTGTGACTTTACTGAATTAATTTTAGCTCTAACAATTTTTTTTTGTTGAGTCTTTAGGGTTTTCTATATATAATATCATGTTAATTGCAAATAGTGACAGTTTTATTTCTTCCTTTCCTATTTGGATACATTTTTTTTTCTTCCCTAATTGCTGTGTCTAGGACTTCCAATACTATGTTGAATAAAAGTAGTGAGAGCGGGCATCTTTGTCCTGTTCCTAGTCTTAGAGGAAAAGCTTTCAGCTTTGCACCATTGAGTATGATGTTAACTGTGGGTTTGTCATATATGGATTGAGGTATGTCCCCTCTATGCCTACTTTGTTGAGAGTTTTTATCATAAATGGATGTTGACTTTTGTCAAATACTTTTTCTGCATCTGTTGAAATGATCATATAATTTTTATCCTTCATTCTGTTTATGTGATCTTTCATGTTGAGCCATCCTTTCATCCCTGGGATAAATCCCACTTGATCATGTTGTATGATCCTTTGAATGTATTGTTGGATTTGGTTTGCTAATATTTTGTTGAGGATTTTTGCATCTATGTTCATCAAGGATACATCTATAATTTGTGTGTGTGTGTCCTTGTCTGGTTTTGCTATCAAGGTCATTCTGACTTCATAAAATGTATTTGGAATGTCTCTCTCTTCTTCAATTTTTTGGAAGAGTTTGAGAAGGATAGATATTATATCTTCTTTGAGTCCTTTGTAGAATTCACCAGTGAAGCCATCTGGTCCTGGGCTTTTGTTTGCTGGGAGATATTTGATTACTGTTTCACTCTCATTACTAGTGATCACTCTATCCAGATTTTCTATTTCTTCTTGATTCAGCCTTGGAAGATTGTATGCTTATAGGAATTTTTCCATTTCTTCTAGGTTGTCCAATTTGTTGGCCTATAATTGTTTATAGTAGTCTCTTTTGATCCTTTGTTGTTAAGTTCTTCTCTTTCATTTCTGATTTTATTTATTTGAGTTCCCTCTCTTTTTTCTTAGTTACTCTAGCTGAAGGTTTGTCGATTTGGGTTATCTTTGGTTAAGAACTAGATATTAGTGTTATTGACCTTTTCTATTTTTTTAATCTCTGTTTCATTTACTTCTGCTCTAATCTTTATTATTGCTTTCCTTCTACTAATTTTAGCCTTTGTTTTTTCTTCTTTTTCTAGTTCCTTTAGGTGTAAAGTTAGATTGTTTATTCAAGATTTTTCTTATATCTTGAGGCAGGCCTGTATTGCTATGACCTTCTCAGAACTGCTTTTGCTGCACCCCGTAGATTTTGGTATGTTGTATTTCTATTTTTGTCTCTTGGTATTTTTTATTTCTCCTTTGATTTTTCAATGACCAATTGGTTGTTCAGTAGCATGTTGCTTAATCTCCACATTTTTGTGGTTTTTTCCCATTTGTGTGTATGTGTGTGTGTGTGATTGACTGATTTCTAGTTTTGTGCTATTGTGGTTGAAAAAGATGCTTGATATGATTTAAATCTTAAATTTATTGAGACTTGTTTTGTGACCTTATATGTGATCAATCCTGGGAATGTTTCATGTGTACTTGAGAAGAATGTGTATTCTACTGCTTTTGGATAGAATGTTCTGTTTGTATTATTTATTAAGTCACTTGTTATAATGTGTTGTTTAAGTCTGATGTTTCCTTATTGATTTTCTGCCTGGATGACCTATACATTGATGTAAGTGGAGTGTTAAACTTCCCTGCTATTGTATTGCTTTTAATTTCTCCCTTTACATTTGTTAATATTTGCTTTATTTACCCTAGTATTCCTATGTTAGGTCCATATACATTTAGAAATATATCTTCTTGCTGGATTGATACCTTTATCATTATGTAATGCCCTTTTTTGGTCATTTATTACAGTCTTTGTTTTAAAGTCTGTTTTGTCTGATATGAGTATAGCTACTCCCGCTTTCTTTTCATTTCTATTTGCAGGGAACATTCTTTTCCATCCCTTCACTTTCGATCTGTGTGTGTCCTTTCTTCTGAAATAAGTCTTTTCTGGGCAGCATATAAATGGATCTTGGGTTTCTTTTTATCCATTCAGCCACTCTATGTCTTGATTGGAGAATTTAGTCCAATTATGATAAGTATGTACTTATCACCATTTTGTTAATTGTTTTCTGGCTCTTTTTGTAGTTCTTCTATGTTCCTTTCTTCTTCTCTTTCTCTCTTCCCTTATATTTTGGTGGTTTTCTTTAGTGTTATGTTTAGATTTCTTTATCATTTTCTTTTGTGTATTTGCTATAAGTTTTTTCCTGGTGGTCACTGTGAGGTTCACATATAACATCTTATGTAAATAGCAGGCTCTTTTAAGTTGGTAACAACTTAAATTTGAACACATTCCAAAGCTTTATCTTTTTACCTGCCCGCCACCTTTTAAACTTTCAATGACACGTTTTACATCTTTTTATTGTATGCATCCCTTAACTAATCATTTTAATTTTAGTTAATTTTACTACTTTTGTTTTTTAACATTCATGCTTGCTTTATAAGTGATGGATCCACTGTCTTTATTATATGTTTACTTTTCCCAGTGAAATTTTTACGTTTATATGTTTTCTTATTATTTAATTCCATTTCTTTTCAGCTTGAAGAAGTCCCTTTAACATTTCTTATAGGGTCAGTTTAGTGGTGATGAACTCTTTCAGCCTTTGCTTATCTGGGAAACTCTTGATCGCTCCTTCAATTCTGAATGATAACCGAACTGGGCAGAGAATTCTTGGTTGGAAGTTTTTTTTCCTTTCAGCACTTTGACTATGTCATGCCGCTCCCTCTGGCCTGTAAAGTTTCTGTTGAAAAATCTGCTGCTAGCCTTATGAGATTTCCCTTGTACATAACAAGTTATTTTTCTCTTGCTGCTTTTAAGATTCTCTCTTCATCCTTAACTTTCAACATTTTAATTATAATGTGTCTTGGTGTATCTACTTGGGTTCACCTTATTTGAAACTCTCTGAGCCCCCCAGACCTGGATGTCTTTTTCCTCCCCCAAATTAAGAAATTTTCCAGCCACTACTTCTTCAAATAATTTTTCTGACACTCTCTCTCTCTTCCTTCTCCTTCTGGGACGCTTATAATGTGAATGTTATTCTGTTTGATGTTGTCCCAAAGATCCCTTAAGATATCTTTATTTTTGAAAGTTCTATTTTCATTGTACTGTTCTGTCTTCCAACTAACTGATTTGCTCTTCTACCTCATCCAGTCTGCTGTGAACCACTCTGGTGTATTTATCAGTTCAGTTTTAACTTCTGTTTGGTACTTTCTTTTGTTTTCTATTACTTTCTTGAAGCTCTCACTGAGTCCATCCATTCTTCTCCCGTGTTCAGTGAGAATCTTTATGACAGTTGCTTTGAACACTTTTTCAAGTAGATTGCTTATTTCCTTTTGATTTAGTTCTTTTTCTGAGGTTTTGTCTTATTCTTTTGATTGGGACATATTCCTTTGTCTCCTCATTTTGCCAAATTCTCGGCATTTGTTTCAGTGTATTAGGTAAATCAGCTATCTTCTCAGACTTCAAGGAATAGACTTATTTAGGAGATGTCTTGTGGGGCTCAGAGGTGAAATCTGACCTGGTCACCAAAGCCAGGTGCTCAAGATGTGTCCCCTATGTGGGCTGCATGCACCTTCCTGCTGTGGTGGGGCTGCAGCTGCTGCTTCAGTGTACAAGGACTGGCTGCAGGGCCTGGCCATGGCTGCCACAGGGTGCTGGTGGGCAGAACTAGCCCCCAGCCCAGCTTTGAGACCTGCCCACAATTGCTGTGCACACAGGTGGGTGCTGCTATCACTCAGCTGACTGTGAGACCCAGCCAAGGTGAAGGGGTGGGCAGGGCTCTCAATGGGGCATGTCCACTGGAACTAACAGGTTAGAGGGTGAATGTTAGAATGGCACCTGTCAGCACCAGTATTAGCAAGGTAGTTTGAGATTGCAAAAATGGCTCCTGCCATTGTCTCAGTCCCCAGGGCATGTCCCAACTGGCTCCTTCCTTGATGGCAGACACTTCAAGGTTAGTAAGTGGGTCCCCTTCACCTTTGGTCCATGTGCTTTTTAATCTGGTGTTTTTGTGCTTGCTGGTTTTCTGGTCAAGTAGGTATGTGTGTGAACTCTTTTAGAGAGTGTTTTCCTTTCTCTGAAATTCTTATAGTTCCTGGGCATACTCCCCATTAGTTTCCAAAGCCTTGTGTTTGGGGGGTTTGTCTCTCCTGTGCAGTATCTATGGGGTGGAATGCCTAGTGTGGATGGAGCTTGAATCCCTTGCTCCTCAGGGAAAAAGATCCCTTTGTGATCCTTCCTGACTGGATATCATCATTGCTGGGGTGAGGATTTTTGTTGGTGAGACCATATCTCTACAGACCTCTCCTACCCCTCTTGCTATCTTCCTGTTGTTGTGGAGGCTCTGTTCATCCAGTTTTCAGGTCCATTTCCAAGGGAATTATTCCATATGTAGTTGTAAATATGTTGTGTCCCTGGGAGGCCATGAGTTCAGGATCTTCTTATGCCACCACCTTGAACCCTCCCCCTCAGGATACCTAGTTTTTTCAAATAAAAGTATATAGCTAGCCAAGTAAGCTGGAAGTGAGATAGAAATTAGGAGGGAAAAGGGAAAAAATGGGTGAACTTTCAGACTATGCCTGATTTCTTCTCTGAAATGATACCTAAGTTGTCCCTCTCAGAAAATCGGGCACTGTTTGTGATCATACATAACTGATTGGCAACATAGACATTTAAAAGCCAATGTCCAGCACTTCCCATGAGCTTTGTCCCTTTCTCTCCTCCCTACCCACAATCCCAGCACCACTGGTTTTGACAATTTAACATCACAACCTTTCTGGCTCCATTCTCCTGGACCAAGACTTCTTTGGCTGCAGAAGGAGGCTCACAAACCACTGTATTTTCATGACTGAATGAAGAGTTTATTTCTCCAACATACAAAGGGAGACTTGTCCCCAAAAGCACTCCTAGGATCAAAGACCTTAGCTGAGCTACTAAAGTGTTAATTGACCAAGTACGACTGTCAAAAATTAGTTTCTATGTGAACCAATTAAAACAAGATAATTGGGAGTTGTCAGCACTTCTAAATATTTATACCAGTTGATGCAAATATTTATTTACATATCATCTGTTTGCAATTTTTATCACTTCTGCTCTCTGCAAAGCTGCTCATATACCATTAGATCATTTCTCTTGATGCTTAAATTAAAATCTAAACTTATTCTAGTCAGCTGACAGAAAGCGAAAATATTTTTGTTCAAATTCATTTGACAATGTGTACTTTTGACAATGTGTTTATAGTCTTCACATATAATGGAAAGTGATACTGTAGCCATCCTTTCAAATGGAGATTTCTGATTTTTTCCATAGCCAGTTCATTCTATTTTCCCATGTGGTATTCATTAAACCAACTTTGTTGATTTTCATTATATCCCTAGAGTGTTAAAACTTTTCTTCACACTTCTGCAGTTGGTTAGCAGTATCAGCCAAGCTTTGCTTGACATCTTTTCTATTACTGTACATCAACTCTATGCTAGTCCTGAAATATTAAGAATGTCTTCCTACTGGAGGAATGATCCTTCTCTCCCTCTCGTAAATCCTCACTCAGTCACAAGTCTCTCAACCACCTTAAAGCACATCTCTACCCACACCTTCTTTACCATTTTGATATTTGTTTACTTATCTTCTTTTCCTGTCTTCTAGAAATAAGTGTCCCCATGACTTTCTAATGCTAACTCGCATTAAAATACTTAAAATTGATAAAGTTTATTATTCCTGTTATATATGACATTCAAGTTAGTAATGAAAAACTTTGAAGAAAATTCCCATCACTTGAGAACAGCCCCAGTATACACTATGCTGCATTTCCATCTGTAGTTTCATTTGTTAATAGTATTTTATTTGCTTTTATGTTTTGATGTAATTGTGACATTAAATATTCAATTTTATTGTTTTCTTTTCACTTCCCATTATACCATAAGCATTTCCTCCATGTAATTACAGTCTTTCATAAACTTTTGGGTTTTTTAATGGTTACATGGTAGTCCCTTAGTAGATACATGTATTATAGTTTAGTTGGACCATCTCTCACTGAATTTGAGAAGCACAGGATGGAGTTTGGTGCCTGAATCTGACTACTTCCCTCTTCCTGTGGATAGAAAATATGCACAGAGAACGAAGAGACAGATGGAATGCAAAGTTCTGATCCACACTGTGCTTATCAGCCATGGATCACAGGAGAATGCTAAGTGTTATCTAGCGAGAAGTGTTGACTGAAAAACTTGGACAAAAAAGGACAATGTTCTTGGTTTCAGTTTTGTAATAATTTAGAATCCATAATCTATTTTGAATCGATAACCTGGGAGCATAAACAATTGAGCACAGTAATTTTGTGCCAAGATGTGAAAAAGTTGATTGTAACCCTGTGCTTCCCGTATCCTTCGAGGCAAGGAGAGAGAAGGGAATCTGCTCATGCATCCTGTTTCATCCCCCAGAGACTGGCACGTGTGACATTGGCAAAATAAGAAATTTAGATGGTGGCCCTCATCTCCAGGTCTTCTCGTGGCTTGTTTTCTATGCTGCATATTTTAATCCTTTTCATTTCCATTCAAGGTTTGAGCCCCACATTTCGCCTCTCTCCCCAGTGCTGAATCCTGGGTGGGCTCTTTCCAATGACTCACCTTCCTCTGCTTGGAGTAGGGTGCTCAAAAGGAAGAGGCATCTGTCTAAGTCAGGCTCATTCTCATGCCTTCCCCAGAGTCTCAGTGCCTTGATCTACTTTTTGTATTTCTCTATCTGTTTCAGGATCCCAGGAGGCAGTGTGTACGGTCTTCACTTCCTACACTGGAATTCTGTAGGCCAGTGGTTTCCTAAATGTGGCAGCATCAGTGCATCACCTGAGACTATATTAGAAACACAGATTCTCAAGCTCCACCTAGATCTGTTGGATCAGAAACTCAGGGAGTGGGATGCAGAAATCTGGGTTTTGGCCAGTTCTCTAGGTGATTCTAATGGATGCTGAGTTTGAGAACCACTGCTGTAGACCTGTCCTTGAAGGATATACCTTCTTTGCTTGCATATTTATCTCAGTGATTACTTGTCCTCAACAGATCCTCAAACCGAACTCTTGTTGAGGCAGCTGCAGCTTGCATGCTCAGGTGGGAAGTCCATCTTTTTACTGTGTGCTTTTCCCCCAGATTTGCCTTTCTTCGATTTTTAAATTTCTAGGCCTTGAGTGGATTATGTTGCTTCATTGGTAGCAAGGACATTCATCTCTGCCACCTTCAATCCTATTTCAGTAACAAATGCCTCTAGTGTTCCATTTGTCTCTCTCATTCTGCACTCTTTTCAAAACAAGCTCAGCAGTTTTTAGGAGTGTAATACTTGGCTCCTTATCTTTTCTGTATGTGGTGCTAATACCCTTGGCTGGATCACAGAACCTTCCCTCCTTTCTCTTTCCCTTTGCTTTCAGCCCCGTTCATTTGTTTTCTTCGTGATATCATTCCAGATTTTGTCCTTTGAGATCTTCCTTAATAAGAGATATGAAGTTAGCCATTTCAGAAGCTGCCAAAATATCCATACTTCAAACAAATCTTGTCCACATGTAGGTCTCCAAGTTGGATGACTCTACCTGTCAGTCCAACTGTTGACCCCATCTGAACTCGTGTGGGTAGGCCAGCCTGGTATTCCTTAAGGCAGTTTCTCAATCTCAGCACTACTGACAATTTGGACTGGATAATTCTTTGTTCTGGGGGGTATCTTGTGCATTGTAGTATGTTTAACAGCCAGTAGCCTCCCCCCCACCAAATCATGACCATCAAAGAAGAATGTCTCCAGATATCCCCAGATGTTGCCCTGTGAGGTGGGGTGCAATTCACTTAAGGTTGGCTATATGCACCCCCATGTTCATAGCAGCACTATTCACAGTAACCAAGTCATGGAAACAACCTAAATGTCTATCGACAGAGGAATGGGTAAAGAAGATGTGTCATATATATATATATATATATATATATATATATATATATATACATACACAATGGAATATTACTCAGCTGTTAAAAAGAATGAAATAATGCCATTTGCAGCAACATGGATGGACCTAGAGATTATCATACTAGTCAGTCAGAAAGAGAAAGAAAAATATGATATCACTTATATGTGGAATCTAAAATATGACACAAACGAACTTATCTACAATACAAAAACAAATTCACAAATATAACAGACTTACCAAGGGGAGGGAGGTGAGGGAGGGAAGGACTGGGAGTGTGGGATTAGCAGATGCAAACTATTATATATAGGACGGATAAACAACAAGGTCCTGCTGTATAGCTCAGGGAACTATATTCAATATCCTGTGATAAAGCATAAAGGAAAAGAATATGGAAAAGAATATGAAAAAGAATATATATATGTATAACTGAGTCACTTTGCTGTACAGCAGAAATTAAACACAACATTGTAAATAACTGTACTTCAATAAGTTTTTAAAAAACACTTAGGGGATTGTGACCAGACCTAAATGGACAGCTGCAAAGGATCCCAGCACCAAGAAGTTTGCACCAGCCATACCCTCTGCCCTTTTAGTATAAAAGAAGCCTGAATTCTAACTCAGCAGTGTGGTTGACAGGGTCTTTGTGTTCTGGCCGGATGTCAGGCCTGTGTCTCTGAGGTGGGAGAGCCAAGTTAAGGACAATTGGTCTACCAGAGACCTCCCAACTCCCCATAACATCAAACGATGAAACCTCTCCCAGAGATCTCCATCTCAAAGCTAAGACCTAGCTCCACTCAACGACCAGCAAGCTACAGTGCTGGACACCCTATGTCAAACAACTAGCAAGACAGGAACACAACCCCACCCATTATCAGAGAGGCTGCCTAAAATCATAATAAAATCACAGACACCCCAAAACACACCACCGGGTGTGGTCCTGCCCACCAGAAAGACAAGATCCAGCCTCCTCTACCAGAACACAGGCACCAGTCCCCTCCACCAGGAAGCCCACACAACCAATTGAACCAACCTCAGCCACTGAGGGCAGACACCAAAAACAAAGGGAAATACAAACCTACAGGCTATGAAAAGGAGACCCCAAACACAGTAAGTTAAGCAAAATGAGATTACAGAGAAACATACAGCAGATGAAGGAGTAAGGTAAAAACCCACCTGACCAAACAAATGAAGAGGAAATAGGCATTCTACCTAAAAAAGAATTCAGGGTAATGATAGTAAAGATGATCCAAAATCTTGGAAATAGAATGGAGAAAATTCAAGAAACATTTAACAAGGAACTACAAGAACTAAAGGGCAAACAAGCAATGATGGACAACACAATAAATAAAATTAAAAATTCTCTAGAAGGAATCAATAGCAGAATAACTGAGGCAGAAGAACGGATAAGTGACCTGGAAGATAAAATAGTGGAAGTAACTATCGCAGAACAGAATATAGAAAAAAGAATGAAAAGAATTGAGGACAGTGTCAGAGACCTCTGGGACAACATTAAACGCACCAACATTCGAATTATAGGGGTCCCAGAAGAAGAAGAGAAAAATAAAGGGACTGATAAAATATTAGAAGAGATTATAGTTGAAAACTTCCCTAATATGAGAAAGGAAATAGTCAATCAAGTGCAGGAAGTGCAGAGAGTCCCATACAGGGTAAATTCAAGGAGAAACATGCCAAGAAACATATTAATCAAACTATCAAAAATTAAATACAAAGAAAAATATTAAAAGCAGCAAGGGAAAAGCAGCAAATAACATACAAGGGAATCCCCATAAGGTTAACAGCTGATCTTTCAGCAGAAACTCTGCAAGCCAGAAGGGAGGGGCAGGACATATTTAAAGTGATAAAAGGGAAAAAGCTACAACCAAGGTTACTCGACCCAGCAAGGATCTCATTCAGATTCAACGGAGAAATTAAAACCTTTACAGAAAAGCAAAAGCTAAGAGAATTCAGCACCACCAAACCAGCTTTACAACAAATGCTAAAGGAACTTCTCTAGGCAGGAAACACAAGAGAAGGAAAAGACCTACAATAACAAACCCAAAACAATTAAGAAAATGGTAATAGGAACATACATATAGATAATTACCTTAAATATAAATGGATTAAATGCTCCAACCAAAAGACATAGACTAGCTGAATGGATACAAAAACAAGACCCGTATATATGCTGTCTACAACAGACCCATTTCAGACCTAGGGACACATACAGACTGAAAGTGAGGGGATGGAAAAAGATATTCCATGCAAAAGGAAATGAAAAGAAAGCTGGAGTAGCAGTTCTCATATCAGACAAAATAGACCGCAAAATAAAGACTATTACAAGAGACAAAGAAGGACATTACATAATGATCAAGGGATCAATCCAAGAAGAAGATATAACAATTGTAAATATTTATGCACCCAACATAGGAACACCTCAATACATAAGGCAAATGTTAACAGCCATAAAGGTGAAAATCAACAGTAACACAATCATAGTAGGGTATTTTAACACCCCACTTTCACCAATGGACAGATCATCCAAAATGAAAATAAATAAGGAAACACAAGCTTTAAATGATACATTAAACAAGATGGACTTAATTGATATTTATAGGACATTCCATCCAAAAACAACAGAATACACATTCTTCTCAAGGGCTGAAGGAACATTCTCCAGGATAGATCATATCTTGGGTCACAAATCAAGCCTTGGTAAACTTAAGAAAATTGAAATCATATCAAGTATCATTTCTGACCACAATGCTATGAGACTAGATATCAATTACAGGAAAAAATCTGTAAAAACTACAAACACATGGAGGCTAAATAATACACTACTAAATAACAAAGAGATCACTGAAGAAATCAATGAGGAAATCAAAGAATACCTAGAAGCAAATGACAATGAAAACAGGACAACCCAGAACCTATCAGATGCAGCAAAAGCAGTTCTAAGAGGGAAGTTTATAGCAACACATTCCTACTTCAAGAAACAAGCAACATCTCAAATAAACAACTTAACCTTACACCTAAAGCAATTAGACAAAGAAGAACAAAAAAACCCCAAAGTTAGCAGAAGGAAAGAAATCATAAAGGTCAGATCAGAAATAAATGAAAAAGAAATGAAGGAAACTATAGCAAAGATCAATAAAACTAAAAGCTGGTTCTTTGAGAAGATAAACAAAATTGATAAACCATTAGCCAGACTCATCAAAAGAAAAAGGGAGAAGACTCAAATCAATAGAATTAGAAATGAAAAAGAAGTAACAACTGACACTGCAGAAATTCAAAGGATTGTGAGAGATTACTATTAGCCACTATATGCCAATAAAATGGACAACCTGAAAGAAATGGACAAATTCTTAGAAAAGCACAACTTCCCAAGACTGATCCAGGAAGAACTAGAAAATATAAACAGACCAATCACAAGCACTGAAATTGAGACTGTGATTTAAAATCTTCCAAAAAACAAAAGCCCAGGACCAGATGGCTTCACAGGCGAATTCTATCAAACATTTAGAGAAGAGCTAACACCTATCCTTCTCAAACTATTCGAGAATATAGCAGAGGGAGGAACACTCCCAAACTCATTCTATGAGGCCACCATCACCCTGATACCAAAACCAGACCAAGATACTACAGAAAAAGAAAATTATAGACCAATATCACTGATGAACATAGATGCAAAAATCCTCAACAAAATACTAGCAAACAGAATCCAACAGCACATTAAAAGGATCATACACCATGATCAAGTGGGATTTATCTCAGGAATGCAAGGATTCTTCAATATAGGCAAATCAATCAATGTGATAAACCATATTGACAAATTGAAGGAGAAAAACAATATGATCATCTCAAGAGATGCAGAAAAAGCTTTCAACAAAATTCAACACCCATTTATGATAAAAACCCTCCAGAAAGTAGGCATAGAGGGAACTTACCTCAACATAATAAAGGCCATATATGACAAACACACAGCCAATATCATCCACAATGGTGAAAAACTGAAACCTTTCCATGTAAGTCCAGGAACAAGACAAGGTTGTCCGCTGTCACCACTATTTTTCAACATAGTTTTGGAAGTTTTAGTCGCAGCAATCAAGAAGAAAAAGAAATAAAAGGAATCCAAATTGAAAAAGAAGAGGTAAAGAAGTCACTGTTTTCAGATGACATGATACTATACATAGAGAATCCTAAAAATGCTACCAGAAAACTACTAGATCTAATCAATGAATTTGATAAAGTAGCTGGATACAAGATTAATGCACAGAAATCTCTTGCATTTCTATATACCAATGATGAAAAATCTGAAAGAGAAATTAAGGAAACACTCCCATTGACTACTGCAACAAAAAGAAAAAAATGCCTAGGAATAAACCTACCTAAGGAGGCAAAAGACCTGTATGCAGAAAACTACAAGACACTGATGAAAGAAATTAAAGATGATACAAACAGATGGAGAGATATACCATGTTCTTGGACTGCAAGAATCAACATTGTGAAAATGACTATAGTACCCAAAGGAATCTACAGATTCAATGCAATCCCTATCAAACTACCAAAGGCATTTTTCACAGAACTAGAGCAAAAAATTGCACAATTTGTATGGAAACACAAAAGACCCCGAATAGCCAAAACAATCGTGAGAAAGAAAAACGAAGCTAGAGGAATCAGGCTCTGGGACTTCAGACTATACTACAAAGATACACTAATCAAGACAGTATGATACTGGCACAAAAACAGAAATATAGATCAATGGAACAGGATAGAAAGCCCAGAGATAAACCCATACACATATGGTCACCTTATCTTTGATAAAGGAGGAAAGAATATACAATGGAGAAAAGATAGCTTCTCCAATAAGTGGTCCTGGGAAAACTGGACAGCAACATGTAAAAGAATGAAATTAGAACATTCCCTAACACCATATACAAAAAAACCTCAGAATGGATTAAAGACCTAAATCTGAGACAAGACACTCTAAAACTCTTAGAGGAAAACATAGGAAGAACACTCTTTGACATAAATCACAGCAAGATTTTTGTGACCCATCTCCTAGAGTAATGGAAATAAAAACAGAAATAAACAAATGGGACCTAATGAAACTTAAAAGCTTTTGCACAACAAAGGAAACCATAAACAAGATGAAAAGACAACCCTCAGAATGGGAGAAAATATTTGCAAATGAAGCAACTGACAAAGGATTAATCTCCAAAATTTACAAGCAGCTCATGCAGCTCAATATCAAAAAAACAAACAGCCCAATCCTAAAATGGGCAGAAGACCTAAATAGACATTTCTCCAAAGAAGATATACAGACTGCCAACAAACACAGGAAAGGATCCTCAACATCACTAATCTTTAGAGAAACGTAAATCAAAACTACAGTGAGGTAACATCTCACACCAGTCAGAATGGCCATCATCAAAAAATCTACAAACAATAAATGCTGGAGAGGGTGTGGAGAAAAGGGAACCCTCTTGCCCTGTTGGTGGGAATGTAAATTGATACAGCCACTATGGAAAACAGTATGGAGTTTCCTTAAAAATCTAAAAATAGAACTACCATACGACCCAGCAATCCCACTACTGGGCATATACCCTGAGAAAACCATAATTCAAAAAGAGTCATGTACCAAAATGTTCATTGCAGCTCTATTTACAATAACCAGGACATGGTAGCAACCTAAGTGTACATCAACAGATGAATGGATAAAGATGTGGCACATATATACAATGAAATATTTCTCAGCCATAAAAAGAAACGAAATTGAGTTATTTGTAGTGAGATGGATGGACCTAGAGTCTGCCATACAGAGTGAAGTAAGTCAGAAGAGAAAAACAAATACCGTATGCTAACACATATATATGGATTCTTAAATAAAAATAAATGGTTCTGAAGAACCTAGGGGCAGGACAGGAATAAAGACGCAGACGTAGAGAATGGGCTTGAGCACACGGGGTAGGGCGGAAGGGTAAGCTGGGACGAAGTGAGAGAGTGGCATGGACATATATACACTACCAAACGTAAAATAGATAGCTAGTGGGAAGCAGCCGCATAGCACAGGGAGATCAGCTTGGTGCTTTGTGACCACCTAGAGGGCTGGAATAGGGAGGGTGTGAGGGAGACTCAAGAGGGAGGAGATATGGGGATATATGTATATGTATAGCTGATTCACTTTGTTATAAAGCAGAAACTAACACACCATTGTAAAGCAATTATACTCTAAATACATCGTTAAAAAAAAGAATATATTATATATTTTGTATTCATGATATTCATTTAAACATGATGATTAGATCAAATTTGTCAGTTTGAAAAAATGCCAGTGGAATTTAGCTGGATTTGGGAGAATATGATCTGAAGTCCAACAGCTCCTTTTCTTAGACCTAAAATAATAAAAGTTATAAAATGTATGGGTTCAAAAACCCACAGATACAGAGCTGATAGAGAAAATTCTTATTCCAAATAAGAATAACCTTTATCTTACCGAAAGTAAAAGATTTCTGATATATTTTTATTTAACATAGTTTTCATTTTATTGTGTTTTGTGACACAAAAAGTAACCTATAACTTCTTAAATAACAACACCAGAAAATAAGAGCTAACACATCTAAAACTCATTGTGTGCCAGATACAGTTCTGTACACTTTCTACATAGTCGCTCATTTAATTGTCAGAACAACCCTATGAGCAGTATAAAATTATCATTTTATAGTTATTGAAACTGAGGTACAGAGAGTTTCAATAACTTGCCCAAAGTCACACAGCCAGTAAGAAACAAACATAGATGGGATCTGAATCCTGGAAGTCCAGCTCCAGAGTCTGTATTGTTTGAGCACTTTCTGTATGTCAAGCTCTTACTAAGTTCTTTGTTTACCTTACCTCATTTCAATATGCTTATATAACTTTATTTTTAGGATAAAATCAACCATAAACTTCTTTTTCTTTCATTTGTTTCAAACCATTATGGAATGTGGATACACCCCGTGAATTTATCAATAAATCGCAAATAAATTTAAAAAACAAAAAAACACTTAAGGTTGGCTAACTTATCCTCCCTGAGCCATCTGTGAGAAGATCAGAGCTTACCATTCCTCATGGCATCTGCTGAACCTGCTTCAGTGCTGCAATAACTGTGTTATCTTGGAACCAGTGAAATAATCCCTGGAAGTTTCCACTCTGCTCTTCCTAGTCATCCCTCCCACGGCTGTACAGATTGCATGCAGCCCTCCACGTGGCTCTGCCAGAAGCTTCCTAACAGTCCCCCACAGCTGGGCATTAGTCTCCTTTGTTTTCTTTCTTTACTTTTTTGTTGGATTTTTTAAGCCTCAGCCACACCTCTTTTCTAACATCAACTTTAAAAGCATTTAAAACATTTTAGTTTCATATCTGTCCAATTTAGCCTCTAAAATCTCAGCATTTCTCCTAAAGAAACAACTCCTTTCTTTCCACTCAGTCATAGCATCTTCCTTCATTTTTCTTTCATTTCTAACAGCTAGTGTTCTAAAGGCAAGATCAAAGCCTGTATTTTAAGCCAACTCCATTCTTCCTTAACTCTGTTAGCAAATCTACCCTAGAAACAGAAAGTTCAAGAAAATGGCCTTTTAAGCATACTTCCTAGCTGAATGCTGGAAGATAACGAGCCAGGGATTCAGCTCCTCTTTACCATTATCTGGGTCAGGGTCTCTTAAACCCATATCATAATCAGCTGTGGATTTAAGAGATCATATCTCATTTGAGAAATAAGCATTATGAAAAAAAGCCAATTTGAGAGCATTTGGCAGAAAGCCTCAGGAACCTGTGGGCGAACTCCCTGAAACAAGAAGTTGGTCCTTCCACAGTCCTGTCTCGGGATGTGTGATTCCCAGCAACATTAAAAGGAGCCCCAGCCGGATCAGCTGAGCAAGTGTTCCCAGTGCCTAGCGCTACCCTGCAGGCCAAAACCTCTCTCTCTCATTCTCTCTACTCTGATGAAGTCTAGCTGGGCTTTTGCTGTTGCTGTTGATTTTCTACTTAAAGTCCAAATAATCCAATATTGGCCTCAGCAGCACGTTGACTACAAGCCACTGCACCAAACAAGTCAGGAACAAAGGCCTGCCCACTCACACCAAAGTAGTCATAATAGCTATACCAAGATCTGTGGTCTCGTGTTCAGGTCCTTTGCTCTCCAAATGTTTGTAATTCATCTTAAAGTTTCCAGGGCACTGACTTGTTGGGGATCAGGATTCTAATCCTTCACCCCAACATCTCCACTAAGTGGGTATCGAAGTACCAACCTCATTGATAGCTGGAGAGTATCCAATAAATCCAAAATACATGGCAACTGGGAAACTTCACTGCAGAAGTCAGACCAGGGCTGCCCCCTCCCCTCCTCTGAACTAAAGAGCCTGGAGCCCAGTGTCACACGACTGTGACTCACCTGTCCAGTCACAGTGGGACCCCTGACTTGCAGCATTAACACAGGAGCCTGGAATCAAGTGCACACAAGAGCAGTGGTCTGCAGCCAGGAAGCCTCCCCACTACGGAAAATGGCCCGGTGGATGTTTAGCTTCCCACAGTCTAGTAAGTTAGCCTCTTCCTGGATGAAAAAGTCAGGGAGTGAAGAGAGAGGCCAGATTTGCTCACGCCAATAGCTGTCACTCATGGCTGTGTCGTCACGGAGAACACGGGAAGCAGAAGAGTTATGGCCCCTTCTCCACACTGACTCTTTAGGCTGTATAGATTTTCCCCCGTTTGAAGAAAGCTTTGCTATGTGCCAGGTACCAGTTTAAGTGCTTTCCCTACAGGAACACATTTAATTTTCCCCAACCAACCTAGGGGAAGGCCAATATGACCTCCAGTTTACAAAGGAGGAAATTGAGGCTGAAGTAAATAATTTAAGATTTGAACCCAGGTAATGCATCTCACCCTGTTCTTACTAAATGGCTTTCTTTTAGGTCCTCAAACAAGACATGCTCTTTCCTGCCTCAGGACCTTTGTACAAGCTGTGCCTTCTGACTATGATGATCTTCCTTTTCTCCTTCAATGAGCTGCACCATCCCAGCTTTCAGATTTCAGCTTAACTAGAATTCTCTGATTAAACAGCCTAATCTGATATCCCAGATGAGATCAATACCCTCTATTTTTATGGATAAAACTCATCACAACTCTTGCAGTTTCAATTTTCTACGCATAGAGAAAAGACTGGGGGTGGTACTTTCTAAAATTCTAACAGTGATGTCATTGAGTGATAGAACGGCAGTTGTTTTTTGTTTGGTTGGTTGATCTGTTTTGTTCTTATGTGCTTGTTTTTGCTTTCTATATTTTCCAAGTTGTCCTGTGATTAGAATATACATCTTGTAAGTAGAGTAGTTCCTGATAATAATGCAGATTGAGGTATGCCAGTGAGTGTCTGGAGTGAACAGAAATGAAGATCAGTGGCTTTGTGGAAATCACTGAGCTGCAAGGTCAGAGAGCCAGATGGGTCACTGATGCAAACATTACAAATACCAAGAAAGGTGGGAGAGAAGAGGAAAGCTGGGAGCCGCATGCTGACGTGGCCTGAAGGGAGGCAGAAGACAGCCATGGAAAGTATCCAGTGACATAGGGTAGGGTATGAAAAAAGGGTGTAAGCAATTAGATGGAGCAAGAGAAACATAACAAACAGTCTGGAAGGGCCACTGAGGTTCAAGGGCAGATAGATCCTTCCCCTTATGCAGCTGCACTTTGAAGGCAGAAACAATAGTGGCCCCTGTTGGAGAGAACTGTGCAGGTGGGCACGCTTACTTTCCGTTTCCGTTCAGGTGAGGAGATGGACTGAGAAGGCAAAGACAGAGGTGAGTTCTCTCACCTTGGCACGGGGGTCCAGAAAGCACAATGAAAAAAAAAACAAGACAAGGAGGATGGAAAGGCCTGGATCCAAGAAGGAGGGGTCTGATTGAGACAGGAAAGAAGGGGCTAAGCACAGCTCGACATGGGTCTGCTCCTGGCCCGGGCAGCATGATTAGCAGCATGAAGGACTCAGAAGACTGGGAAGTGGGCTGGGCACACACGGGGCAGGCTCTATGAACATGCCACACCTGATGCAGTCACGCATGGCCTCAGGCTTCATTTCATGTTCTGTTGTCACTGCCTTGAAGTTCTTAACTGTTTTAGAACAAGGGGCTCCATCTTTTCATTTTTGCCGTGAGTCCCACAAATTACATACTTGTCCTGGGGTAGACGTGGTTGATAGAGGCAGTATGGATGTGGGGGGCTGCCAGGCAGACAGAATCTTGTTGCTGGGGAAGCCTGGGGAGGTTGATTCATTTAACTGCTATCTATTGAAGAGCCACTATGTGCTGGATACACTGCTAGACACTGCAGAAGATAAAAAGATGAATAAGAAGTTGCCTGGGTTCGTGCTCTGATTTATAAGGAATTTGAGCCATTACTCTCCTGTTGGAGGAGTTTTGGAACAGCATCAATTGAGGTCACCTTTTGTGAGACAGAACTTCAGTGTGATTTGGGGGTTTTATATATATAGACTTCATACGTTTTTGTAAGTGACTTCAAAGGAAATGTTTCATTAAAATTGATAGCTAGATATGTAAACACTGGCCATTGATCAGCTTTCATATTATCTAAAGCAGATTTGAAAGATACTTCGTTCTTTGCCAAAAACCATTTCTTTGACATTTGAATAATTAATCCTTAGAAAATCACTATTTAATTATAAGGTTTGGACTATAGTAGCCTGTGAGACATGAAAGGCTTTTATGAGTCTGTATTGTGAGCTGATTGAAGATAGAAATTTGAAAAGAGATGTTTAAAAGCAGAAAATATTCTGAGCCAGATAATAGTTTAATGATGTCATGCAGAAAAGATTTGAGGATAAGCAGAGCTTTAAGACATCCCTGGAGAGACCTTCAGTTAAACAGTTTTTACTCTGCTTTTTTCTTCTAGCAAGTTTATTACCTCGAAGCTGCTAGCACAAAAATCAGAGACCTTTCTAGATACTAGTGCCAGCTACTCTGAGAGAGGTGATTTCCTAGACAGTGTGCTCTGCTAGAAAAAGTACAGAACCAGGAGCCAGAAGATCTAGGCTGTGTTCCTAAAACAAAGTGCTGCGGCCCTCTGGACCCCAGCTTACCCATCTGTAAGGAAACATGTCATTAATGATGTCAGTCTCTATGCCAAGCTCTGCCCTGTCCAGCCCAAAGGGCATCTCTGGCCTCCTACAACTTCAGAAACTCAGCATCCCACAGGGAATTTGAGCTTACTGGTAATTCCAAGCAAAAGAATTAATCTCCAAGAATGAACGTTTTTATTATAAGATGTGAAAGAAGAAGGAAAAGATAAAAAGAAAGAAGATGGCAATGGTGAGGACAGTGACAAAGCTTAAAAGCCTAAGCCACACACTGAACAACTCTGCAAAGTCCTGGGAGATGACATCCTCACAGCCACATCTGCCTTGAGGTTCTACTTTAGGACTTTAGAATAATGGAGAAGTCTTATACCGCAGAACAGTAAATAGTTTAGGATTGAATGTTAAGCATCCCTGTAATTAAAGGCCCTGCATCCTCCCAGCCATCAGGAATTTCTCACTGCTCTCCTTTCTGTAAGACATCAGACTCCCTGCTGCCCAGCAAGCTCCCTTCAGTTTACTTTAGAAATTCAGTTCCTCTCACTTTGTTCTGTAGCAGAATTTAACTTACACGACATCTATTCAAGGTGTAGGCCAAATACTCATTAATGTACTCTGCTAAACAAAAGGCCATCTCCTCTGGGTTTCACCCTTCCCTGGCATAAGAATTAGCAGAGTTCTTCTAAATTCCACCACATGGTGTTAAAGGAAGAGTTGAGAGCAGTGGTCCTCAATCTGGGGTGGGTTGGTGGGGACGGGAAGCACAGCCGTGCCGCTCCTGGTGATATCCGGCAATATCTGGAGACATTTTGGTTATCACAACTGGGGAAGGGGGGTAATACTGGCATCTAGTGGGTAGAGACCAGGGATGCTGTCACACATCCTACAATGTGCAGGACAGTCCCCACAACAAAGAATTATCTGACCCCAAGTGTCAACAGTGCAAAAGTTGAGAAACCCTGAAGAGTTATTTTCCCACTGATATGAATAAGTTCACCCCCCTACCCCCCCACCACCAGAAGGCAGAAGAGGTTAGTCAGTTTGGGTTTTAAATAATAATTTTTTCACCATTCTATGTCCATTTAAAAATAGTTTGTACTTGTCTTTGTCATTTGAGGGGTTTGGGATACAGAAGTTGTAAATGGGATCTGTGTTTCCTAAGGAATAATTATATGACCTCTGGGTTCCTAGCATTGCTATTATCTCTGATAGATTTACCTGTTAGAATCTTAACACTTACATGTTCAACAGCTCTTCAAATTCCACATGACGAAGACTATGGCTTCAGCTTTGGCTTGGGCCTCCACCCCTCCTCACCTGAATCCTACCACCTATCCTGTCATTAGGTTCGATGCAAATCTGCTCCTCCTCCCATATTCCCCATCTCTCTAAGTGATGGTATCACTCACCCAGTCCCCCAGAAATCACCTAATCCTTTATGTCCCACTCAGCCCTCATCCACTTGGCCACCAGGTCCTGCAGACTCTCCTTAGCCCCTTATCTGTGTATCTGTGTATCTGTCTATCTACCTACCTACCTATCTATTGCCTATGTATCTAATCCATCTATTTGATCACTCTAACCTTTCTATCTATCCACCCATCTTTCTCCTCCAGTTCAGTCCCTCGATCCTGACATCTGGGTTAGTTCAATAACTCCTTCTGACTAGGCTTCCTTTCTCCAGGCTGACCTAGCTGCAATCCATAGCTATGCTGCGACAAGGGTGATGTTTTTGACAAAGCAAATCCGTTCATACCTCTCCTCTATTTTAGAAAACTTCAAATATGCTTCTTGGCTTTCAGGGTGAAGTGCAACTCTTTACCTGGGTGGAATGATCTGACTAACTCTTGCTTATCTCTGTCCTCCTCCCCCGCTCCGCCCCCAGTCACTTCTTCCTGTGGAATTCTTCGGTCTAGCTCCTTTGCGCTACGTAGCATTACCTCAGTGCCTATCCTGTCTCTGGGCCTTTGCACATGCTGTTCTGCTGAGACTGCCCTTCCCTACCCCTTTTGCTCATGACTGCTCATTTTGAAATCTCAGCTCTGCCATTATCCCTCCGGAGAGCTCCCCTGCATCACTTCTGCCATTGTTCCCCCTACGTGTCCTTCAAAATGCATGGCAGAAGGGTTCTTTGGTCACACAACTTTGGGGCATTACCTCTCTCTGGAATTTATAATAAATATTAGAATATTAAAAGGTCTGAAAAAGATTACAGTAGAAAGACCTATTTCACTATCTTTAATCCAACATTCCCCAAACTTACTTGAACATTTAACTTCTTTTTTTCACAAACCCATTATCACCTTCTTTGGAAAAATCTGGCTTAATCTGATTTAGGAAGAACTGCCTTTACTCCTGTAGTATCCCAGATGTTGCTGTATCATAGTACTTGCCACATATGTCACTATAATTGTAGAGTCATTTTCTAGAAGTTCTCTCATGTAAATGCCTTGGTGAGAAAAATCATCCCCGCACTTTTGCCAGTGTTATATGTTCAACACCTGGGATACATTTTAAATATCTGGTATATGTTGATAAATACATTATTGGGCAAAATGGACCATCTATTTTATTGCTGTTGATAATTAACATATACTATTTGAATAGAGTGTGTAATAAAATTGTTTTACCAAAATAGTCCCATATCCAACATAGAATATAACTCATAATATTATTGATATGCTTTCTGAGAGTGCCATGCTTATGCAAGTTTCTTAATGCCCTTATCCTGAAGATGAGAGTCTATCTACCCTTGGACTGACATGTCAACTTGGCTTCAACACAGACATTTCTTTATTGTTTTGGGACTCGTACTTAGATTTGTTGCTGTTGCTTTGTGTTTTGTTTTTGAGAAGACCATGACTAAAGAATATGTCAAGTGTATTTAACATGAAGAGAATGCTTATACTCCACATTTACCAGGAGGGTCCTGAGAACGTGGAGGTCTCCCCCATACCACTCAGTTGAGGGGTCCTGGCCTACCAGCCCATCCCCCAGGGAAAGATTCTTCCTTCACCTCTCACCACTGGCAGACCCCCCTACTACTTAGGAGACCCCAAAAGCCTCCATGCATATGCGCTGAGGACCCCTCCTCTCTTATGGATCAGGAGATCTGGATGTGTGCAGACAAGTTAACAGTGGGGAGAGAAAATGTACAAAGCGTTAAAGGTGACTCACCAGTTTGAAGGTGGAAAAAACAACATAATCAGAAAAGGTAGCTCTCCGTGAGGGACCCTTAAAAAAAGAAATCAAAAGAACTCTAAAAGAAAATAATATAAATTCCTAGGGAGACTAGAGAAGCTATTGCAAAGGAGCAATCTGTGAAAAAGAAAGAGTTCCTGGAACTCAAAAACATTGCTGAAAACTGAATTAAGTATCTTGCAGCTCAGATGGAAGAATTATCACACAGAGGAAAAAAATCTCAAAGAAATAGAAATTATGAGTGGATAGTGAAAGCTCCACATGGAGGATACATCCTATTGTTGGTAGAGGGTGAATAGGTTCAACCTTCTTGTAGAGTAATTTGGACTCTCCATCTAATATTAAGCGGCATATGCCCTATTATAAAGTACTCACAATTCTAAGAACTACCTTACAATATAAGGGCACAAGGCAAAAAAAAGAAGTTCAAAATGCTTTCTCATTGCAAGTTTATTGTAATAGCAAAAAATCACATGCAACCAAAGTGTTCATCAATATGGGATTGGTTAAATAAATTAGGGCATGCACATAAATAAATTTCTATTTAGTCACTAAAAAAATGAGGAGATGTATGTATACTGACTTGGAATATATGTCCACAAAAATACTATGAAAAGAATAAAAGCATATTATACAGCATTATATAGCATGATCTTGTTTTGTTAAAAAAATTTTAATGGTATTAATATATATGTCTAAAGGTTTATGTATGTATATTTGCTTTCATAAGCATAAAAAACAATTTGGAATGATAACCTCACATACTATAGACAGCATTACCTCTGGGAAATGAGGCTGGAATGTTGGACAAGATATTCACTTCTTTATATACTTCAGAATAAATCTGTGAAGTTCTGAACTCTTTTACTTAATTTTGGGGCTCTTTTGTATTTCCAAATTTTCTGAGATGAAAATTGCTTATTTAATTAAATTTTTTACTGTTTAAAAGCTAGAAAGAAATCAAAACACAAGAAGTCATGTATAACTAAACATGGCAAGGCAATGGAAGGGTTTGCTGAGTTCTCAGCAAAGGCACAGAGTCAAAACTCGGAAAAAAACAACAGTGAAATTCCAATACCATAAGAGAAGCTATTGGAAATGTTTATAAAATTCTTAAAACACTAGCAGCAAAAAAACAAAAAATTAAAGCTACTGTTAGCAAAATTATCAACAATCATGAAAAGCCAATCAACTATGACTTTTTAAAGAAGAGCATACTTTGGGTCAAATCAAGACCCAGAGTCAGAGACAAAAGAGTTTGAAGATGGCATGTTTTGTGACCATTTAAGGAACATTTGATCCAAATGGAAAGTGCAATTCTTTGTAAGGTAATTTTTCAGTTTGGACTCAATAAAGACAATCATAACTATCGCATGTTAAGCACTTAGAATGGGCAAGGTCTCTGCCAAGTGCTTTGTATGCATTATTCCTCTGATAAGCACAGCAATCTTAGGAGAGGTGCAGGTGCTACTGTTATTTCCATGTTATAGACAAAGGCATTGAGCTACATAAAGCTTGATGTATATATGTGTGCTCTCATAAACCTAAAAAACATAAGGTTAAATAATTGGCTAGAGGTCACCCTGGAGGTCAGTGGAAGATCTGAGACTGGACTCCTGGCCTCTGATACTATTGCCTTTACCTTCTGTGTGGGAGCCGTGGGCTGAGGCCCTGAAACTCTCAACAACAGCAGCACATAAAGGACGCGTGATTAAGTGAAAAGGATCCACTGTTCACAAATTATTATTATTATTATTACCCAGTAATAGTCATATTCTATCTTATATAAAACCTGCATTGGTTTTCTTAAATTAATTTCTCAGGTAATATTTTGGGGGGGAGAACAGTCTTTGTTTTTTTTTTTTTTAATTTTTATTGGAGTATAGTTGACTTACAATGTTGTGTTAGTTTCTGCTGTACAGCAAAGTGAATCAGTTATACATATACATATATCCACTCTTTTTTAGATTCTTTTCCCATATAGGTCATTACAGAATATTGAGTAGAGTTCCCTGTGCTATACAGTAGGTCTTTTTATTTATTTATTTTATATATAGTAGCGTGTATACATCAATCCCAATCTCCCAATTTATCTCCTTCCCCATTTCCCCCCTTCCCAGGTAATTTAAAAGACTGTTGGTTCCCAGCACTCCTGGGACTGGGATAAAGAATAAGTATTCCTACCATAGCAATAAGCACATAATTAAAATTAACGTAAAACAGAATTAATTCAATATTTGGAATAAGAAAGTAGCAGCCACTTCATCTCAAAACTTATAACTTGGACATGTAAGAAGTAGCTTATTGGGTATTATAGAGAGGAATAGGTATATAAGAGATTTGGCTCCATGTGTTACATTATTCAAACAATTACAGTAGTACTGATGCAATTTTTTGCATGTCATAAAAGTTTTAAACAGCAGACAACTCAAGCTAAATATTTCAATCAGCATAGAACATTCCAAAATTACTAAGTTGTCTTTTTTTTAGTGAGTGTCAATTGTAGGTTACAGATTGTAACCAGATGGTATCAGCCACAGGAACCAGGGTGAGAAGTTGAGAGAGATGTGTGGTGCAGAGAAAATCCTTTGGTTGGACATTTTGGCCTGGAGATCAGTTGCTCCAAGACTGTCAGTTGACAGATTTCAGTGATCATCAGAGGACAGGAGATTGGATTTCTAACAAGGAGACCAGAGTTGGTATCCAAAGGCTTTGGATAAGGTCCATTCCTATGGACCTGGCAACTGAATCAGGGCCAAGTGCTACCATGACTTGAGGATGGTAACTTGCCGGCCTTGCATGCCTTCTGAGTGTGGCTTGGAGTGCTGGGTGAGTGTGGTACAGGCAGAGGGCCAAGATGTGCCTCTTATCTCCCCAAGGTGGGAGCAGAGGCTAGGCTTCCATAGCTAAAGTAATCCAGGACTGGTATCAGAAGAGCCCCATCCATGACCCCCTGAAGACTCCCACGAGGCGGAAGAATGGACTCTGTTGAAATGTGTGCAAATAAGGCAAATGGTGGTTTGGTCTCTCAATTCTCAAAGGAGCCAGTTCCTCCTGCTCAGAGCCTGTGCCCTTGATGATGTCCCTTTGCCTGGTGTGCTCCTACCCATTTGCCTTCTTAACTCCTACCCTGGGGTCAGAATAACCCCTCTCTAGGCATTCTGAGTAATAAGTGAATCAGTGCATGTGAAAGCACTTAGGCCAGTTTCTGATGCATGAAGCACTCAGCAATCTTAGCTGTTATTATTAATATGAATTTTTCTTCAGACATTATCCTAACACTTCCCCAATTAGACTTCCCTGATTTCTCTTTCTAGATTGGATGCTCAAAGACCACCTTCCCTCCTCACTGAGCACCTTGTAAGTTTGCATTATAGCATCACACAATACCTCCAAATGTATAGTTGTCTCTCCAGTCAGACAGACATTATCATGAGGGCAGGGGATGTATTAGGGCCTAGCATGGGAGCCTTCACATACCAGGCACTCAAGAAACATTTAGCAAATGAGTTAATTATTAATTTTAAGGGCTCTCTTTCTCCTTTAAGAACTCAGGTTTTCTTTTTCTAATGTGGAAGAAAACTTAGGAAAGCAAAGGTGAGTTTTTATGGTTTTTAATGGTCTGTAAAACCTCACCACCACAATGTTCTTAATGGCTTTATTGATTTTGTACCCCAAGAAAAATGATTGGTACCACCGCATTAGGTAGCTACATAAGGTAGTCTCAAGGGTGGCTCTGAATAGTTTTCAAAGTAGTCAATGATATTGCTGTGAAATTGTCGCCCAAATGAGGAGCTCTTATTCAATGAATTCTTGAAGTAACAGACAGCTTTCTTTGTTAATACTTTTGTAGTTAAAGAAGAAGCTGTTATATGAGGCAGTAGTAAAAACTTTTCTCAGTAGGGGAGAACGTGCTAAATTTGTTTCCTAGCAATAATTTGCTTAAAGGAGCTGAAGGGGTCGCAATTTCAGAGGAATTTTCGATACACTTTTTGTTTGAGGGGCAAGAGCGGGGTGGTGGTGGGGTGGGGGAGTGTATGTCAGGGGGAGGTCAGAGGAGTGGGCCTAATTCCGTGGACTCAGTGACACGTATGACATCTTGCTGAATCACACCATAGGGTCCATCTAAAAGATTCAGCTCTATAAAGATGCACAGTGCACCTACCTTGTGTAAAAACTTGAAGAATTTTCTTTGTTCTTCCTGGGCCCAGCCGTTCAATAATCAATCTAGGAAGCCCATTCCCAACCATCTCCATGATTGTAAATGAGGAATTAGGTGGCTTACTAAAATATTTAGGGATTTTCCAATATGGATTTGGATCTAATTCAAATTGCACTCAGCAGTTGGAGGAATGAAAATTCGAGGAAGGCCATCTGGGAAAGAAATTTGGGAAAATGGTACAGTTTTGACTGCCAAGAGTGGAGACATCTTACCCAAGCAAAACTCTCTCTGTGGCTACCTTCCTAGTTCCAATTACATGGACTTATCATATCTTCTTAATTTGGTTTTCCAAATTGACCTACTGATAATAATAATAACAGTAACAATACCAGGTAGCATTCACTGAGTCCTCACTATAGGTCAGCCTTATACTACTATTTTACATGTATTATCTTATTTAACCCTTACAACAATTCTGTGAATTAACCACTATTGTTAGTTCTCTCCATCCCAGAGCACTGAATCCATTTGCAAACGTCACTATTACTAAAAATGACAGAGCTTGGAAAAATATTGCTCACTGAAGTGACTATCTGCCTCATCCAGATCCATGTGGGTGGCGTGACAAGATCTTTTTGTCAGGCTGAGGACACCATGACTTTAGTGTTCAGTCTGGGAGATGACCCGGAACCATTTGAACCTCACAATGCAAATAATTCATGTCAATCATGGGGACTTACCTGCCGTCCCCAATTAAACCTACTACCCTGAAAAATACCCTTTTGGATATAACAACAATAGATTTTAAAAAAATGGATTTGGAAGAGAATTGTCTGGTAGGCTGCCACACTGAAAAAATTGTCTGCACTATTGGCAAACTCCTTCCAAGCACGGGCACAGTCTAATTGTTCCTCTCTTTTCACTGCCATCTTGAATAAAGAGAAACTTAGCATTGATTTCAACACCCTCCCACCCCATACTCACCAGAAAACTTGGAAAATTTTTCTTGGAAAAGAAAACTTGTCCACTTATCCCAATAAGCATGAATTGAGAAAATCATAATTTTTAGGAGAAGTTTCAGTTAATGGAACAAAGTGTCAGAACTGAGCCTTCAAGAACAGGGTGCAATGTCAGTATGAACCAGAAGCAAGAGTATGATGAGTCTGAGCCATTGGCCTACGCAACTAGACTCCATGTCTCCTCTTGCCAGGAACAGACCTGGGAGACAAAGTGAACATCAAGTGATCTTGAAATTCAGGGATGTTCGGGGCAGGGAGCTGAGTGTGCAATGAGATATCACAGTTGACTTACATGCTTTCTTTGTGGGTTACATCTCCCTGTACCTCCAAGAAGAGTTCCCAATCAAAATGTTTTCATCTCTAAGCTTCTCATTTTTTCAATCAGTGGCAGCACCTCTGAAGGCAATTCAATGACTCTCTTTTTTTTTTTTTTTTGATTAATTAATTAATTAATTTTTGGCTGTGTTGGATCTTCGTTTCTGTGCGAGGGCTTTCTCTAGTTGCGGCGAGCGGGGGCCACTCTTCATCGCGGTGCGCGGGCCTCTCACTATCGCGGCCTCTCTTGTTGCGGAGCACAGGCTCCAGACGCGCAGGCTCAGTAGTTGTGGCTCACAGGCCCAGTTGCTCTGCGGCATGTGGGATCTTCCCAGACCAGGGCTCAAACCCGTGTCCCCTTCATTGGCAGGCAGATTCTCAACCACTGAGCCACCAGGGAAGCCCTGCAATGACTTTTTCACTTGTAATTGGTTACTGTACTTTTTTTTTTTTAATACACTCTTTTCTCTCTTTGTTTCAGAGGCTACCCTTTAAAGACAGGCATTTCACTTGCAGCAAAATGTAAGTACATGTCCTCCTTGAAATGGTGTCTCCTTCTCAGCTCTAATTCCTAAAACCTCCTAATCTTTAAGGCTCCCATCTCACATTGCTGCATTTTTCAAGTCTGGCTGAACAAATGCAGTTTGAATCTAATATTTCACACTCTTGATTTGTATGACATCGTGGAACATTTTATAAACTGTTTGGGAAACAGATTGAACCTGATTGTGGTTGTGACTAGGTTGCCCCTAAAAAGCTAGAAAAAAGTAATGAGGAAAAAATTAGGCAATATTCTTTTAGACATTATGACAGTGTGACAGCAAACCTTTGAATATTCAGGTTCTCTCAAAAAATGGCTGACTACTTTATTGCTCTTTGCCCAGTCGATCCTTGGAATCACAGACTGTTTTATGTCTAACAATATGGTAGTTATCTTAATAATTCCTTCCTGTGTGTACTGCATTACGGCCACTCTGTAAACTAGTGTTCTTTCTAGAATGAATCTCCCGAGTATTATGTTTCTTTACTCTTGGTACTCCCAGTGTCCCTACACAAATTACAAACCCCCTCTATTCTAAAAGACCAAATAAAATTACACCAGGTCCGAACTGGGAGTTCTGAGTATTTTAGAGTTTTGCCTCTGGGAATTAAGATGTGATTTTTTTTCTTTTTAAATAAAATGGGCATAAAGATTTTAACCAGAAAATATGAACATTCCATCTGTCTCTGGAATAATTTGATTATGAAAATCTAAGAACCAAGACATCTAATATTCCTTACCTTGCAACATATATCACAAATTCTTAAAACAAAACCCCACCACCACCCACTCTAGATTCTATTACCTAAGTTCAAAAAACAGAGGATAAATGTGGGTTCAATATAAAGACTCTAGCTATTCAATAGTAGCTTAAATGGTAGTGAGTCTTGTCACCACAGATAAGTAAGCAGGAGATCAACAACCATAATGTAGAAGGTTGATTCAGGTAAACCAAGGAGTGTCCATCAACTCCCAGCTCCTGATTCACACAGAATTTCTAGAGGAGGGTGCATCTCAGCACTCATTGAAGCATTAATTAGACACTCTTGGACCTGAGAGACTCCAGAGGTCTCACTTGAATTATACGTATTATATGTGTTCTAATAAATTCTCTTTTGAATCATTCAGTCCCTGAGAAAATGATGTGTTCAGCTGAACTGTAAGAAAAACTTAGTTTTCACTGACTTGCCTGGATGATGTTTTTCATTTGTTCTCTAGAATACATTGATCCCACTGCTGTTCCCCAAATGTTCAAACATCAGCACAAGAAACATCACCCTTAAAATCATTTAAATTTTATGTCTAAGTATTATGCATTCACTGGAATTTGTAAAATGTCAAGCTCTGTATTATATTGCTGGGCTCTTTATTGCAGTATCAAGACGCCTGCATGTTATGAATGATTTAAGCAACTTTTACCAATAAAGTCATGTTAGATTTTATGAGCAGTCTCCCTTTTCATGTGCTATCATGAGTATTTTATTTGTACAAATGTGAACTTTTGACTATATTCTCGCTTTTGAACATAGAACGCTGTTCAGGGGAGACCACTTGTGTTTCCTTCCCTGCATATTCATATTTGGTAGCTCTTTGTCATACTGTGTCTGCCTATTTAGGCTTACAGTGCTTTTAAATGAGTTAATGTTAAATACTAAAAAATGGTTGGTATATGTTCATGGTGAAAATTAGATGAAGGGCAATTTAAGGCAGCATTTTAAGTCATTATATGCAAATACGCAACTATGAACACATATGTGACTATTAGCTCAAGATCTCTTGATCAAAATTTCAGTTGAAAACACCTTTTACCTCCCAGATTGGTGGGGGGGAAGGGGGAAGTCTAGTTATTTCACCTTAGGTCAATTTGTGATCATTTTGTTTTCACATTTTTTTCTCAAGGACATACAAAGTGCTTGGTGACCTATTTTATTAGTAAATATCCTTAGTAAACTTGCACTAGAATTTTACACCATCCAGACAAAATACGTCTACATACCTCTCCACTTCATCTCTGAGCAACTGACACAAAGCTGGTCTGACCTGTGGAGTCATGGAAACACGTTCAAATCATCAGGCAACTGTGACTGGGGTTCATTTTGACAGCCAGACTCAATGGGCCCCTCTGGAGTTGGCCTTGTGTCCTAATGATGATTGTATTATACAATCAATACAAATGGAGAACCACCTAATCAGCGCTCTATTCAAACAAGGCTTCCATCCACAGTAGGTGGTAGGAGGCTTTGCAAGTAAGGGTCCTGGAAATGTGTATGTGCCAAGTAAAACGCCAGCCCCACTGATGGAGGACAGCCTTACCCGAGTCAGGAAGATGTGCCCCCTTGGAGAAAAAGGGCAGATGATGGAAGGAACTCAGGTGTAAAAATCAGAAGGTGCATGTCTGAGTCCCAGATCACTCCCGCAGAAGTGGTATGATTTTGAGAATTTTAGTTAACCCCTCAGTTTCTAAGCATCTGTATTATGGGGGGGTGGAGGGTGGAGTGGGAAGAAAAACATTTCCCTGCCTCCACCAATGGGTGGTTGTGATAAGAGCATAATGTTTCAGAAAGATTTTATCATCTAAAAATGCTTTCTATCTTCAAGGGATTCTTATTAGATTATTGGAGGCTCTCGCTGTTTTTGTGGGAGTCCCTGGGGACTCTGGAAGTAAACTTTGGGCCTTAAAATCGACACTACAAAATAAAACAAAAAGAACCATATCAAAACATATCATGCCCCTGGAGAGACTTGCACCCACATTCTTTGTTTCTTTTCAATTACACGTAGTCTTTGGGACCACTGCCTCTGGTGGAAGAGAATTGTCTTCTGGGTGGTATGGGTGAGAAAGTTGCCAAACAAACCTGAATTATCCAAAGGCCTGTAAAATGCGCAATTGCTTTTTAAGAGGCCTGGTGATATTGTGTGTTCCTTTCGATTTTTGGCAGTAACGATTTTCTGCAATTTGTGGTTTTGCAATTTCTCTTTACGCAGACAACACTCTGGCTCTCATTCAATGCCCCACTGGTTGGGGGCAAGGAGCGAGGAGAGAGAGAGATTCCCTGGGGCTCTGACCACTCCAGAAAAAGAAGGAAATGTTAATGAAATAAGTCAGAAAGAATGCTTGAGACTCGTGGAAGCTGGTTGGTTAGTGGGGAAGAAACAACTTTTAATAAATTGCATGGTGTGGTTGGGATTTTATCGAGGGTTTTCATCAGCTAAGCAAAGGTCTGTTCCCCTTAACTCTTCTTGACTCTCCACTGAGCTTTGTCTGGATTGCAATCTCAGTCTCTCTCTTTTTTTTTTTCCTGTGTTCAACAAGCCTAGAACATTCTCTTCTACCGGATCCCTTTGTCCTCTTCTGGCCTTGATGGGATTCTCTTTAAATACTCTGTCTTTAGGTGCCCACTTGCCAATTACATTAACTTTGTTTGTGTAAATTACCTGAAGACCCATGTGCCAGAATTTTTGCCCTTGTCTTTTTGCAGAGGCAGTGCATGGATATAGCATTTATCTAGGTGAGAGTAATTTGTTCTGTTTCTATTCATCACCTCTGGAAAGGCTTTGCTGACTTCTGTTTGCTTTTTTATGACTGCTAGGCACTGTGCTGAAGGATTTAAAGTTGCATCCAGTGTGAACCTTGTATTCCTTCTCTGTTCACTTCTGTATATCAAAAGGGCCCCCTGTTCTCCATGGAGTAGATATCTCGGGGCTTATGCCCACAGTTCCTGGACTTTCTATGCACAAAGGCAATTGCACGGGCCACTTATTTCTTCTCTTTTCATGACCTAAATGTCACTGCTTCTTTTGCTTATAGGAAGAATATAAAGATAATTGCTACTCATAAATTAGTTGTATAATTTTCATGTATTTGAGGAATATACGATCTTCCTGTGTGTGTCCTACAGGTTTAGGGAATTGTTTGTGTTATGTCATTATAAATCATGGGTTTTTAATTTTGGAAGATGCTTTCAACATGATGCTGTTCAACAGCAGCCCCCAAGCCATCCTCCTCACAACACCCTCTCTAGAGCCCTTTCTCTAGCCCATGGAAGCCCAATCCATTTTTTAATAGCTCAACACTTCTAGCTTTCTTTTGCTAACCTGAGATAACCTTCAGGTGGTTTGTGCTAGTTTTGCTTTTGGAGCTGCTCAAGAGTTCACTCCTTCTTCCACATGACAACCCTCCAAATATTTTGGAATCTGATCCCCTATACTTTCTAAGTCTTCCTTGTCCAGGCTAAACATCCTCAATTTCTTCAGTCATTCTTCATATGACTTGATTTAGTTACCCTTTTCCATGTGTCTCAGTCACATTTTTCAGTGTTCCTCTTAAAATGTTACAGCCTGAACTGAAAAGAATATTGCCAAGATGGTTGACCACTGCAGAGCTCCAAGGAATAAAAAAAAACAAAAACAAAAAGCTCTCATTCTGGACATATTATTTCTATTACTATAACCTAAGAGCACATCACAAATTTCAATAGCACTTTAGTCCTGAGGTTAATCCTAAAACCTCTAGCTATGTTTTACAGAAGCTGCCATGAAAGCAGATTTTTTCTGCTGTATCTATGCACTTGATTTTGAATATGCAAACTTTTACATTTATCACGGTGATGCTGATTAGTTTCAGAATATTAGTGGAAACTGTCAGGAGCTTTTTGAATTTGAATTTTTTTAAATCCTGTCCCAGTTTTGGGACATACTTGATTTGCTTCTTGACTTCATTCAAGAGATTGATTAAAAAGAAAAAAAAAAAAACAGTGACTATCTGGATTTTAAGCTCCTCAAACGAGGAGTCATGTTTTATTCATCTTTGTCTCTCCTGTGACATTCTGTTAAACAACCAGATGCTCAAGAAATGCTTTTATGAAATCAGTCAATAAAATCAAATACACGCATCTTTCCAACACCCTGACAGCCAGCCATCTTTTGATTGATATCAGTGCCCTTTACAAACCAAGGACAAGATGAATTTTACACTATTTTGCTAATGCTTGATGATTTTGTAGCATTATAGTGTGACCCTCAGGACTAGGTTGCCTGGATTCTAATCCCACTAGATTTTGCTAGCTACATGCTTTGGAGCAAGTTTCTCCCCCTCTCTAGTTATATTCCCTGATTTGTAAAATGATGATACTAAATTATTTGTACCTGCGTCATTTGGTTGTTGTGATGATTAAGTGAATTAATCCATGTAAAGAATGTAGAACAGCTGCCAATAATATAAAAATAATAATTAATATAGTAATAATTGTATTGTTGTTTCTTTTGTTGTTCTCAAGATATGCTATTGTAACTCCCCTATCCTAAGGGGAACGAAAGCAAGTTTGGCATAATTTGTTCATAATGAACCCATATTAACTCCAAATAATAATTATAGTATGAAAATGCCATGTGATCTAACTACAACTCAACTGCTTCATGCCCATCAAAGTTTATGTATGCATTCAAAAGAACCACAAATGTCTAAAAAGATGAAAAAAATGTAAATTTTTACTAAATTCCTTCAAAGAGGAATTATATTACATTCCATGGCAAAATATTCTAAAGATCTTCTTTATCCAAATTCTTTATAGTAGCTACTCAAAAATCTTGCCTCTCTCTCTCCCTACTGCTTATATAAAAAGATCCTGGCTTGTGTTGCTTTTTTCCTCACTTATCTCTTCTCTCTTAATCATGCCCAATTTTGCAGGATTAATAAACTACTAGTCTATTATTTTCTGCCTCCAACAATTCCATTTCTTATGTAATTTCAATGTGGCCTTTCCAGGCTGCTCCTGAAAAAAAGTTTATATATATATATATATATATATATATATATATATATACACACACACACACACAGACATATATATATAATTTTTATATTATATAAATTATATATAATTATTTATTATTATATATATAATATATATAATAATAAAATATGCAGTGCTCTCTATTGTAAATTCCATATAGCTAGCTGATTCTCACACAACACTTTCACTGATTTTTGCTGAACTCTTGTACCTATAGCAAACCTATGGCTGTAACTGATGTATAAAGGTAGTTTACAAATAAATGTGGTTAATATTATTTATGTTAATGAGTAAGACAAAAGTGAAACAACAAAGATGTATGTCACAGACCCACCCATTCATCAATAATATGAGCAACTTCTTTACTAAATTGGATAATAGTTTTTGAATACTATAGAATATTTCCTCGAGTTTCTGTATTATTCACAATATGACAGTTATAAACACAACACTTATTTTTGCTTTATCTGCTTTATTAACATTTTCTACATCACTTTCTTAAATCTAGACAACCAACAGCACAATAAATCAAGTCTTGATTTGTAGTATTTGTTGATTTCTTTGGTATTGATACTTCTACCATGGCCAATTTTAAGCCACCAACATGATTATCACTGAATTTGGAATTAAGAAAGTATGTGCAACACCATTATATGGTGTTTCTGCCATAAAGATACAATAGATGCAAATAACCACAGAAGCATAGGTAATAATAAAATGTCATAAAACAAATAGGAAGTGATGAGTTTTGAGTATTTGTTTCCCTTGTTTTTAATACAAGTTATTTCATTGCAAGTTTATATAATTCAATTTTTAAGAATTGCTGTGTTTAAAAATCAGCTCACAAATTCCTGAAAAGTCTGACTACTTCCCCTTGCAAACTGGCACAAGCCATCTCTAGTACAACTGGTCCTTCATCTTTAGATAGCAGTGTGGGGGGTGGGGAGGAAATGGAAACATAGAGGTTTTTTTTTTTTTTTTAACATCTTTATTGAAGTATAATTGCCTTACAATGGTGTGTTAGCTTCTGCTTTATAACAAAGTGAATCAGTTATACATATACAATATGTTCCCATTTCTCTTCCCTCTTGCATCTCCCTCCCTCCCACCCTCCCCATCCCACCCCTCTAGGTGGTCACAAAGCACCGAGCTGATCTCCCTGTGCTATGCGGCTGCTTCCCACTAGTTATCTATTTTACATTTGGTAGTGTATATATGTCCATGACACTCTCTTACCCTGTCACATCTCACCCCACCCCCTCCCCATATCCTCAAGTCCATTCTCTAGTAGGTCTGTGTCTTTATTCCCGTCTTGCCACTAGGTTCTTCGTGGCCTTTTTTTTTTTTTTTCCCTTAGATTCCGTATATATGTGTTAGCATACTGTATTTGTTTTTCTCTTTCTGACTTACTTCACTCTGTATGACAGACTCTAACTCCATCCACCTCATTACAAATACCTCCATTTCATTTCTTTTTATGGCTGAGTAATATTCCATTGTATATATGTGCCACATCTTCTTTATCCATTCATCTGTCGATGGACATTTAGGAACATAGAGTTTTTAATAAAAGCAACTATCTTTTATTATTGATAGTACTAAAGGTTGGAAAACTATGGTACAAGGCCAAATGTGATCCACTACCTGTTACTGTAAATAGTTTTATTTGAACAGTATTCCAATAAATATCTATATATTTATATATATAGATATTTATTATTTATAGATATTTATCTATATATTTATATCTATATAAATATAGATATTTATTATCTCTGTATAAGTCAGGGTTCTCTGCAGAAACAGAACCAATAGTATGCAATACCTATCTATCTTTCTATCTATCTATCTACATCTATCTATCATCTGTCTATCAGCTATTTTCTATCTATCATCTATCTACAATTACTATACAAAATATCTTCACTACAATGCCTAAATTAGCATTTGATTAAACAACTGGATACTCTAGCCTCCCCAAGTTAACACATAAAATTAACCACCGAAGTCTATGACTGCTTTCGCCTACAGCGGCAGAGATGAGTAGTTGTGATAGACACGATATGGCCCAGAAAGCCTAAAGTAGTTACTATTTGTTTTTTTTTTGTAGAAAGGTTGCTGACCCCTGGAATAAAGCATAAAACCAGATTCAACTGACCCCTGTTCCTTTAATACAGTCAAGCCGAACACATACATAACAACTTCAGATTGATAATAATCAAGGACTATGCTTGGCCTCCATGGCCACTTTGGACTACATTTTGTGAAACTGCAAGCAGAAGAGCATCTACATACTGATATGAATTCCTTGGATATGCTCTCTGGCAAGTTTGGTTGCAATGTACTTTTTAATCTTAATTTTTTTTTTATGTCCACATTTGTGTACAATTTTATAACAATATATGTATGTGATTACATCATACATACTAGCTATTTTAGTGTAGGCTGTTTCTTTTGCTTTTTTCCCCCTTTTTCTTTTCTTTTTTTTTCTCTTTTCTTCCATTTTCTTTTCCTTTTTAATTTGGCTCTCTTACCCCTATTTACTAATCCATAAACATTCTTGCAAAATTAGTACATATCCTTCTGCATTTTTTTTCTGCACTCATATATTGTTGAAGGAATAGTTATTTAACACACACATACAGAGAGAGAAATACACATGTAGAGATTTTTTTTACCATTTATTTTATAAAATAGCATCAAATTTCAATGTGCATATTCATCTTAATTTTTCAATCAAAAGTTGATTTTTCTTTAAATCCTTGTTTATATTGTTTATCCTTTCTTTTCTTCTTTTTTTAAAAAATAAATTTATTTATTTATTTATTTGTTTTTGGCTGCGTTGGGTCTTCATTGCTGCTCATGGGCTTCCTCTAGCTGCAGCGAGCCGGGGCTACTCTTCATTGCGGTGTGCGGGCTTCTTATTGTGGTGGCTTCTCTTGTTGCGGAGTATGGGTTCTAGGCACGCAGGCTTCAGTAGCTGTAGCACACTGGCTCAGTAGTTGTGGCACACAGGCTTAGTTGCTCGGTGGCATGTGGGATCTTCCTGGACCAGGGCTCAAACCAATGTCCCCTGCATTGGGTGCCAAAGAAGATGTTGGGGTATAGCTGTGAATATTTACATGTTAACTTTTCCCAAGCTACAAATCATTATTTTTTAAATCTATTTTAGAGTTTTACCAAAGACCAGAAACTATCTCCTAGGTCTTCAGAAACCACTTTCTACCTTCCTTAACATTAAAATACGTTTCCACATTTAATATTGATATTGACGTAAAGATTCTATCATTATATCTTTTCTAAACAATTTTTTAGACTACAAAAGAAGCTCAAGTTTAAAGGGAGTGAGGAGGAGATAATTGTAAGAATGTTGATATTTAATGAAATCCACAAAAAGGAAGCAAGGTTTACTTGGATTTATGCTATTCTGAATTTGAGAGCTTTATCAGAAATAGAGAGCCATCAAGAACCAGGGATGCAGAGATAGGTTCTAGGGCAGAGTAGAACGACATGCTCTCACTCCCTCTTTCAAGAACACCGGAATCACAACTAACTGTTGAACAGTCATCGACAGGAAGACACTGGAACTCACCAAAAAAGATACCCTACACCCAAAGACAAAGGAGAAGCTGCAATGAGACGGTAGGAGGGGCGCAATCACAATACAATCAAATCCCATAACTGCTGCATGGGTGATTCACAAACTGGAGAACACTTATACAACAGAAGTCCACCCACTTGAGTGAAGGTTCTGAACCCCACGTCAGGCTTCCAAACCTGGGGGTCTGGCAACGGGAGGAGGAATTCCTAGAGGATCAGACTTTAAAGGCTAGAGGAATTTGATTGCAGGACTTTGACAGGACTGGGGGAAACAGAGACTCCACTCTTGGAGGGCACACACAAAGTAGTGTGTGCACTGGAACACAGGGGAAGGAGCAGTGACTCCATAGGAGACTGAACCAGACCTACCTGCTAGTGTTGGAGGGTCTCCTGCAGAGGTGGGGGGTGGCTGTGCCTCACCGTGAGGACAAGGACACTGGCAGCAGAAGTTCTGGGAAGTACTCCTTGGCGTGAGCCCTCCCAGAGTCCACCATTAGTTCCACCAAAGAGCTTAGCTAGGCTCCAGAGTTGGGTCACCTCAGGCCAAACAACCAACAGGGAAGGAACCCAGCCCCACCCATCAGCAGATAAGTGGATTAAAGTTTTACTGAGCTCTGCCCACCAGAGCAACAGCCAGCTCTACCAACCACAAGTCCCTCCCATCAGAAAACTTCCACAAGCCTCTTAGATAGCCTCATCCACCAGAGGGCAGACAGCAGAAGCAAGAAGAACTACAACCCTGCAGCCTATGGAACAAAAAGCACATTCACAGAAAGATAGACAACATGAAAAGGCAGAGGGCTATATACCAGATGAAGGAACAAGATAAAACCCCAGAAAAACAACTAAATGAAATGGAGATAGGCAATCTTCCAGAAAGAGAATTCAGAATAATGATAGTGAAGATGATCCAGGACTTCGGAAAAAGAATGGAGGCAAAGATCGAGAAGATGCAAGAAATGTTTAACAAAGATCTAGAAGAATTAAAGAACAAAGAAACAGACATGAACAATACAATAACTGAAATGAAAAATACGCTAGAAGGAATCAATAACAGAATAACTGAGGCAGAAAACGGATAAGTGACCTGGAAAACAGAATGGTGGAATTCACAGCTGCGGAACAGAATAAAGAAAAAGAATGAAAAGAAATGAAGACCGCCTAAGAGACTTCTGGGACAACATTAAACACAACAACATGCACATTATAGGGGTCCAGAAGGAGAAGATAGAGAGAAAGGACCCGAGAAAATATTTGAAGAGATTATAGTCGAAAACTTCCCTAACGTGGGAAAGGAAATAGCCACCCAAGTCCAGGAAGTGCAGAGAGTCCCATACAGGATAAACCCAAGGAGAAACACACCGAGACACATAGTAATCAAATTGGCAAAAATTAAAGACAAAGAAAAATTATTGAAAGCAGCAATGGAAAAACGACAAATAACATGCAAGGGAACTCCCATAAGGTGAACAGCTGATTTCTCAGCAGAAACTCTACAAGGCAGAAGGGAGTGGCATGATGTACTTAAAGTGATGAAAGGGAAGAACTTACAACCAAGATTACTCTACCAAGCAAGGATCTCATTCAGATTCGACAGAGAAATCAAAAGCTTTACAGACGTGCAAAAGCTAAGAGAATTCAGCACCAACAAACCAGCTCTACAACAAATGCTAAAGGAACTTCTGTAAGGGGGAAACACAAGAGAAGAAAAGGACCTACAAAAACAAACCGAAAACAATTAAGAAAATGGTCATAGGAACATACATATCGATAATTACCTTAAACGTGAATGGATTAAATGCTCCAACCAAAAGACACAGGCTTGATGAATGGATACAAAAACAAGACCCATACATATGCTGTCTACAAGAGACCCACTTCAGACCTAGGGACACATACAGGCTGAAAGTGAGGGGATGGAAAAAGATACTCCATGCAAATGGAAAGCAAAAGAAAGCTGGTGTAGCAATACTCATATCAGATAAAATAGACTTTAAAATAAAGAATGTTACAAGAGACAAGGAAGGACACTACATAATGATCAAGGGATCAATCCAAGAAGTAGATATAACAATTATAAATATATATGCACCCAACATAGGAGCACCACAATACATAAGGCAACTGCTAACAGCTATAAAAGAGGAAATCGATAGTAACACAATAATAGTGGGGGACTTTAACACCTCACTTACACTGATGGACAGATCATCCAAACAGAAAATTAATAAGGAAACACAAGCTTTAAATGTCAAAATAGACCAGATAGATTTAATTGATATTTATAGGACATTCCATCCAAAAACAGCAGATTATATTTTCTTCTCAACTGCTCACGTAACATTCTCCAGGATAGATAAAATCTTGGGTCACAAATCAAGACTCAGTAAATTTAAGAAAATTGAAATCATATCAAGCATCTTTTCTGACCACATGCTGTGAGATGAGAAATCAATTACAGGGAAAAAAACGTTAAAAACACAAACATATGGAAGCTAAACAATACGTTACTAAATAACCAAGAGATCACTGAAGAAATCAAAGAGGAAATCAAAAAACACCTAGAGACAAATGACAATGAAAACACGATGATCCAAAACCTATGGGGTGCAGCAAAAGCAGTTCTGAGAGGGAAGTTTATAGCTATACAAGCCTACTACAAGAAACAAGAAAAATCTCAAATAATCTAACGTTATACCTAAAGGAACTAGAGAAAGAAGAACAAACAAAATGCAAAGCTAGCAGATGGAAAGAAATCATCAAGATCAGGGCATAAAGAAATGAAATAGAAACAAAGAAAACAATGGCAAAGATCAATAAAATTAAAAGCTGGATCTTTGAGAAGATTAAAAAAATTGATAAACCATTAGCCAGACTCATCAAGGAAAAGAGGGAGAGGACTCAAATCAATAAAATTAGAAATGAAAAAGGAGAAGTTACAACAGACACCACAGAAATACAAAGCATCCGAAGAGACTACTACAAATAACTCTATGCCTATAAAATGGACAACCTGGAAGAAATGAACAAATTCTTAGAAAGGTATAACCTTCCAAGACTGAACCAGGAAGAAATAGAAAATATGAACAGACCAATCACAAGTAATGAAATTGAAACTGTGATTTAAAATCTTCCAACAAACAAAAGTCCGGACCAGATGGCTTCACAGGTGAATTATGTCACACATTTAGAGAAGAGTTAACACCCATCTTTCTCAAACTCTTCCAAAAAATTGTAGAGGAAGGAAAACTCCCAAACTCATTCTATGAGGCCACCATCACCCTGATACCAAAACCAGACCAAGATACTACAAAAAAAGAAAATTACAGACCAATATCACTGATGAACATATATGCAAAAATCCTCAACAAAATACTAGCAAACAGAATTCAACAACATATTAAAAGGATCATACACCATGAACAAGTGGGATTTATACCAGGGATGCAAGGATTCTTCAAAATACACAAATCAATCAAGGTTATACACCATATTAACAAATTGAAGAGTAAAAACCATGTGATCATCTCAATAGATGCAGAAAAAGCTTTTGACAAAATTCAACACCCATTTCTGATAAAAACTCTCCAGAAAGTGGGCATAGAGGGAACCTACCTCAACATAATAAAGGCCATATATGACAAATGCACAGCAAACATCATTCTCAACGGTGAAAAACTGAAAGCATTTCCTCTAAGATCAGGAACAAGACAAGGATGTCCACTCTCACCATTATTATTCAACATAGTTTTGGAAGTCCTAGCCACGGCAATCAGAGAAGAAAAAGAAATAAAAGGAATACAAATTGGAAAAGAAGAAGTAAAACTGTCACTGTTTGCAGATGACATGATACTATACATAGAGAATCCTAAAGATGCCACCAGAAAACTACTAGAGCTAATCAATGAATTTGGTAAAGTTGCAGGATACAAAATTAATGCCCAGAAATCTCTAGCATTCCTATACACTAATGATGAAAAATCTGAAAGAGAAATTAAGGAAACACTCCCATTTACCACTTCAACAAAAGGAATAAAATACCTTGGAATAAACCTACCTAGGGAGACAAAAGACCTGTATGCAGAAAACTGTAAGACACTGATGAAAGAAATTAAAGATGATACAGACAGATGGAGAGATATACCATGTTCTTGGATTGGAAGAATCAATATTGTGAAAATGACTACACTACCCATAGCAATCTACAGATTCCATGCAATCCCTATCAAATTACCAATGGCATTTTTTACAGAACTAGAACAGAAAATCTTAAAATTTGTATGGAGACACAAAAGACCCCGAATAGCCAAAGCAGTCTTGAGGGAAAAAAACGGAGCTGGAGGAATAAGACCCTCTGACTTCAGGCTATACCACAAAGCTACAGTAATCAAGACAATATGGTACTGGTACAAAAACAGAAATATAGATCAGTGGAACAGGATAGAAAGCCCAGAGATAAACCTACACACCTACGGCCAACTAATCTACGACAAAGGAGGCAAGGATGTACAATGGAGAAAAGACAGTCTCTCCAGTAAGTGGTGCCGTGAAAACTGGACAGCTACATGTACAAGAATGAAATTAGAACACTCCCTAACACCATACACAAAAATAAACTCAAAATGGATTAGAGACCTAAATGTAAGATGGGGCACTATAAAACTCTTAGAGGAAAACATAGGAAGAACACTCTTTGACATAAATCACAGAAAGATATTTTTTGATCCATCTCCTAAAGTAATGGAAATAAAAACTAAAATTAACAAATGGGACCTAATGGAACTTCAAAGATTTTGCACAGCAAAGGAAACCATAAACAAGGCGAAAAGACAACCCTCAGAATGGGAGAAAATATTTGCAAATGAATCAACGGACAAAGGATTAATCTCCAAAATATATAAACAGCTCATGCAGCTCAATATTAAAAAAACACACAACCCAATCCAAAAATGGGCAGAAGACCTAAATAGACATTTCTCCAAAGAAGACATACAGATGGCCAAGAGGCACATGAAAAGCTGCTCAACGTCACTAATTGTTAGAGAAATGCAAATGAAAACTACAATGAGGTATCACCTCACACCAGTTAGAATGGTTATCATCAGGAAATCTACAAACAACAAATGCTAGAGAGGGTGTGGAGAAAAGGGAACCCTCTTGCACTGTTGGTGGGAATGTAAATTGATACAGCCACTATGGAGAACAGTATGGAGGTTCCTTAAAAAACTAAAAATAGAATTACCATATGACTCAGCAATCCCACTACTGGGCATATACCCAGAGGAAACCATAATTCAAAAAGACACATGCACCCCAATGTTCATTGCAGCACTATTTACAATAGCCAGGTCATGGAAGCAACCTAAATGCCCATCGACAGATGAATGGATACAGAAGATGTGGTACATATATACAATGGAATATTACTCAGCCATAAAAGGGAATGAAATTGGGTCCTTTGTAGACACGTGGATGCATCTAGAGACTGTCATATAAAGTGAAGTAAGTCAGAAAGAGAAAAACAAATATCGTATATTAACGCATATATGTGGAACCTAGAAAACGGTACAGATGAACCAGTTTACAGAGCAGAAATTGAGACACAGAAGTAGAGAAAAAACATATGGACACCAAGGGGGGAAAGCAGCGGGGGGGGGGGGGGGGGGTGTGATGAATTGGGAGGTTGGGATTGACATGTATTCACTGATGTGTATAAATGGATGACTAATAAGAACCTGCTGTATAAAAAATGAATACAATTAAATTTAAAAAATAAAAAAGAAGAAAGAAAAAAAGAGAACCAGGGATGCTCTCTTCTTTCTTGGGCTTTGTGGTGTCTCCTACTTCTGTAGACCAGGTCCATCTACTTATTTTTCAGATGCATGTGGCCCAAAATGGCAGGCACAGATATTAAGGAGAGGACATTTTAGCTCTGCTTCCCACTTGGGGAATCCACATATAATCCAAACACCAAGATAGGAAACCCACATCCTTCAGGTCTTTGTTCCTTGTTATGCCATTGGCCAGCAAATGAATGGGATGTCTCAGTTGGAAACATCTCTGGTTCCATTAGCTGTGGATAATGGACTTTTTAAAAAATCAGGATTGTGTGTTGAAATTTATCAAGTATTTTTCTGCATCTAATGATACTATTTTATGGGGTTTTTCCCTTTAATCTATTTGTGTGATAGACTGTACTCATAGATTTTCTGATGTTGAATCTCACTGTATTCCTGGCACATCCTACTTAAGAGTATCTTTGAAAATACATTGATAAGCAATTTGCAAATGTCTATTTAAATTTTTTCATTTAGGTTCACTTATGAGAATGCCCTATATATATAGTGACCCTTGAAGTGCACAGGTTTGAACTGTGCAAGTCCACTTATAGGTGGATTTTTTTTCAATAAACATATTGAAAAATTCTTGGACATTAGCAACAACTTGCAAAAACTCGCAAACTCTGTAGCTTAGAAATAGTGAAAAAATTAAGGCAAAGTGAAGTGTGCCCTGAATGCATAAAATATATGTAGATGTATATATGATATACAAAATATGTGTTCATCAACTGTTTATGTTATTGGTAAGGCTTCTTGTCAACGGTAGGCTATTAGTAGTTAAGTCTGGGGGAAGCCAAAAGTTATATGCGAGTTTTCTACTATGCAGGGGTTTGGCACCCCTGACCCCCACATTGTTCAAGAATCAACTGTAGTTTTCTTTTTTTGGCATTATATTCTCCTTTACATTTGCCTAGCATTGAGTTTCTTTGTACTTTGAAATTTTTATGTATATCTTACTTTTTTTGAGACTTTCCTTCTATCCCTCCTTCCAACCCACTCTCCTCACAGCACCTTATCTAAAAGTTTTGCTGTTGCCTACTCAGCCCCCCACCCAGGACTCCTGGTCCAACCAAATAGTTAATAGGGGCTTATGTTCCTGCTCCATGGTGATATTGGGGATATCCAAGATCCAAGCCCCCAAGTTCAGTCACTTTATAAAGTTGAGTGTATATTCATCAACTTCCCTAGGTCACAACTGTATCCCAAGCAACAGTTGACAACAACCTTTTTCTTCCTCCTTTGTCAAGTTGAGAAAACTCACATGACCTCCTGGTATCATCAGTGAGCCCAGCTTTAGCTCCCCATGTGCAATCCCCAGTAAACTACAGGTACAGAGCTCCTAGCCCTTCCTGAGTTTAGTCCTTCTTTGTCCTGATTCCAGAGTGAAGCTCAGCTAGAGGGCTTCACCCCTCCACTTATTTCTTCATTTTCCTGTTTTATTTGTTATCTACAGAGTTATTGATTTTGTTTGTGAACAAGGCTATATTTTTTAATACTTTATTTACTTCATTGAGTCCCATAAACTTATGCGGTTTTCTAGGGGAATGAATTGGGATAATTATGTGAAATTTTTTAAATACAAAGGATTATAGCAATAAAAGGAAACACTAGTATAAAACTGGTATGTGTTCTCTGCCTAGAAAACTCCCCTTTTCCTTTCTGCCTACCTAAATCTTAATCATTTTTCTCTGGATACTTACTCTAACTCATGTTTTGTCTTCCTTCAGTTTAACCTCATAAATATGTATTAAGTGCTATAATATATCAAGCACTGTACTAGCACTGAGAATACAGAAAGGAAGATAGGTGTGGTCCTTGTCTTCATGGAACTGTGTCTAGTGTGGGAAACTATTAAACAAAAATTTACAATACAGTATAATAATAACATTAAAGATTTTGCAATTATCATTAGAGCATCCTATTTAACAATTGACTACATACTCATTTTTTATTATTCTATAACTTATACATGTGGATTAATCATGTCTTCTGAGTTCTGAAAGACCCATGAAGATAGTGAATATATACCCTGTAATTCCCTTAAGTCCTTAATTTCACACACGGAACCAGGAATCATTGTGCACACAGGATTAAGTAGTCTTTACCTTGCAGCAGGGTTAAAGGCACCAAAGCACACAAAGAGGTGGTTTTAAGGTCAGCTATTATTGCTTTTCATCAATGGCCACTACAGAAGTTATAGAACAATCTGTTGGTACAGAGTGGTCTTTAAAGTCTCAGCATATGGTTTAGAATAAGACTATTTATTATTTTAGAGTTAATTTTAAAAAGAAACAGCAGATTATTGTGTCTCCATGTTAATAAAATTTTAAGGCTAAAATAAAGTAACTTTAAAGTGGATAAAGTAACTTTATTCCTGATTTATAAAGCATCTTGTCTTTTAAAAGGACAGAGACAGACCAAGAGAGAGGCTCAGTGCTACATAAAAGACACTGTAAAAGCTAACTGTTCAGATCATGAATAGATACCAGTTTAAAGTACCTCTAAGAAACCCCTAGCATATACTCCAATATTTGGATCAAAATAAAAGATAATAAAATGACATTCACCAAATGACCATAACAAGAGACAGATAATACCAAGTACTGATGAGAATGCAGAACAACTGGCATTCTCATCTACTGCTGGTAGATGAGACATTCGGTACAACCACTTTGGAAAACTGGCATTATCTCCTAAAAATAAACATAGGCATACCCTATAACTTAGTGATTCCATTCTGATGTATGTACCCAACAGAAATGCATTGTGGTATATTCACACAGTGAAATACTGTACCGCAATGAGAATGTACAGTCGACAACTACATGCAACCACATGAATAAATCTCACAAACAATTCTGAATGAAAAAAGCCAAACAGTGGAAAGTACTCATACAATTGATAAGCATTATGGACCCATCTGGGGAGTTTTTGCAACCAGACCTAATCCAAATTTGGTGGATGGTAACCAGTTGAACCTTTTCCATTTTATCTTTTTTCTACCAAATGCTGTCATTCCAGCATCAGATGGGGCAGATTAAAGCTATTGGAAAGACTATAAGACAGCAGAGTTTCTAACGTACGAGGTCAGTGAGCTAGGATAAGACAGGAATGCCAGATATCCAGTGAATGAGACCAAGTTCTTAGCCAGACACTTTGCAACAATGGGAATGAGGCAAACAAGAAGCAAAGCTTGAAAAAGGAGGCTGAAGGCCAATAAGAAAATCCAAATCAACTGGAATGGATCACACAGTGAATTAATGTCACCATTTGGACACTCAACCACCCAAAGATAGGAATGAAAGAAGATCTCATTCTTGTGAGAAGGACCACACAGTGGTAAAATAGGAACACACCCTGATCTGAGACCAATATCAATACCATATACTGTAATTAAAATTACAGTTTTAATCTCCAGTTACATTAAGGAGTATTGAATGTTATGTTTTTTATTAAAATTTAAAACCTATATAAGTAAAAGCAAAAATAAACAAATGGAACCTAATCAAATTTAAAAGCTTTTGCACAGTAAAGGAAACTATCAACAAAATAAAAGGACAACCTACGGAATAAGAGAAAATAGTTGCAAATGATGCAACTGACAAGGGGTCAATATCCAAAAAATGAAAACTCTAAATCAAAAGCTACATGTACCCCAATGTTCATAGCAGCACTATTTACAATAGCCAAGGCATGGAAACAACCCAAGCGCCCATCAACTGATGACAGGCTTAGGAAGATGTGAGAGACATATATATATATATATACACACACACACAAATATATATACAATGGAATATAACTCAGCCATAAAAAAGAATGGAATATTGTAATTTGCAGCAACATGGATGGACCTAGACAACATTATACTTTGTGAAGTAAGTCAGACAAAAGACAAATACTATATGTCACAAATACTATGTAATATCACTATATGGAATCTAAAAAATAATACAAATGAATCTATATACAGAACAGAAAACAGATTCACAGACATAGAAAACAAACTTATGGTTACCAAAGGGGAAAGCAGGGGAGGGGAGAGGGATAAATTAGGAGTGATTTAAAAGATAACAAACTACTATACATAAAATAGATAAGCAACAAGGATTTACTGTATAGCACAGGGAATTATATTAAATATCTTGTAATAACTTATAATGGAATATAATCTGAAAAGAAACTGAATCATTATGCTGTGCTCAGTATTGCAAATCAACTATACTTCAATTATTTTTAAAACCCTATATAATTATTATTATTTTTTACATCTTTATTGGAGTATAATTGCTTTACAATGTTTAGTTTCTGTTGTACAACAAAGTGAATCAGCTATATGTATACATATATCCCCATATCCCCTCCCTCTTGAGCCTCCCTCCCACCCTCCCTATCCCACCCCTCTAGATGGTCACAAAGCATGGAGCTGATCTCCCTACGCTAAGCGGCTGCTTCACACTAGCCATCCATTTTACATTTGGTAGTAGTGTATGTATGTCAGTGCTACTCTCTCATTTCATCCCAGCTTCCCCTTCCCCTGCTGTATCCTCAAGTCCATTCTCTACATCTGTGTCTTTATTCCTACCCTACCACTAGGTTCATCAGTAAGGTTTTTTTAGATTCCATATATATGCATTAGTATACGGTATTTGTTTTTCTCTTTCTGACTTACTTCACTCTGTATGACAGACTCTAGGTCCATCCACCTCACTACAAATAACTCAATTTCGTTCATTTTTATTGCTGAGTAATATTCCATTGTATATATGTGCCACATCTTCTTTATCCAGTCATCTGTCAGTGGGCATTTAGGTTGCTTCCATGTCCTGGCTACTGTAAATAGAGCTGCAATGAACGTTGTGGTACATGTATCTTTTTGAATTATGGTTTTCTCAGGGTATATGTCGAGTAGTGGGATTGCTGGGTCATACAGTAGTTTTATTTTTAGTTTTTTAGGGAACCTCCATACTGTTCTCCATAGTGGCTGTATCAATCTACATTCCCACCAACAGTGCAGGAGAAAACCCTATATAATTATTATGTTCTATGATTCTGTGCGTTTGAATACATTTTCAGTCCAGTGAAACTTCATTGCACTGTGGTGGAGAAGCCAGTTGGCTACAGAGTTCAGCCATAGACTATTATGAAATATCAGGGATGGGGTGGGCATGGTAGCTAAGAAAGCAGGAAGGAGGACAAGATGTTGTTTGCAAGGAAGTTCTAAGTGGCACACAGGATCTGGTTGTGTGGCAGGAAAGGAGTGGTGACTTAAAATACTGTGTACATGATTAGCTTTCCTTCTCTACTTATAACCTATAAACTTCAACATATTAATTTTAAAATGTGTGTCAAGCATGTGCTAAGTGTCAGGCACTGTGCTAGGTATGGTAGGTGAAGATATGTGAGTAAAGACAGACTACCTGTGCTCCTGTCCATTCCAGTGGAGGCATCAAGGTGAAGATAGGGCAGAGTAACTCTAAGGGAATACCTCCTTATGCAACATTTTCCCCCAAAGGAGGAGAAATTACCTTTAATCATTTTTCCTGGGTTGGTATCTTTCTCAGAATTTCTCAGCCTCCTTCTCTGTGTGCATGGTACCCAAAGTCACATGCCCAGAGTAAACACTCTCAATGACTCAAAGTTATTGCATCATGACAGTCCCCAAGCATCGGTCTTCAGGGCCCAGCAGCCTAAATGCAAAATGGAATTGCTTGGTTCTGAGAGGCCTTCTCAAGAGAAAGCTGAATGAGTGATGTTACCGCTCATTTTTATGTTTTTTGGATTTTTATACCTGAAATTAGATGCCCAGTCATTTCGTAACTCCAGGCAAACCGCATGCAGCCATCAGGGAAGGGCTGAACGTCACTGGATCCAGAGACCCTAAGTAGAAGGGTTAGATCTGTAGTTCTAACAAGAGAACTGACAGGGAGTGGAAAGACAGCAGGCTTCTTCGGAGTCCCATCGTGGCCCTCTGAAGCTTGTCTCAACTCACCTCTCAGTAAAAGAGACAACTTAAGTCACTACTTTGTTTTGGGGAAGGTTTTATTTAGTGAAGGATCAGTCAGATGGCCAACTTTTTGTTCCATCAAAACTTCAGTGTACTTCCTATAGTCTTAGTAATTAAGATTTTTCTAATTTCAATATGTGTTTTTCAAAAAAGACTTTCAATAATATTGAGTATTTGAATTATCAAACATTTGCTGACTGCTTACTTGTCTGTAGCCTTTTGAAATTTGCTAGGAATAGCTCCTAAAAACACTGTTTGTGTTTAATTTCTAATATTCAGTGGTCCTTTCTTTTTTGCCATCTGCAAATTTAACTGTATAATATTCATCAAAAAGCAAAAGAAAGTAAGCGTTAAATCATGTGAGAAATGTTGCCCACCTTCTTGCCCAAGGATCCTTTTCCAGTCACAAGAGTCACTGGGGGCCCAAAGCTGCTTGTTCCTCAGGTCTTTCATTTTATCCACTTTAATGACTCTCACAGAGTGAAGGTCTCACCGGGTGTAGAGCGATTCTAGTATTTAAAGATTTTTTTTAAACACCATGGCACCTGAACCCGAAAGAACCCTTTACTTGGTGCTCAACAGTGATCTTTCCTGCCACACTAGATGTTTGGATTTATTAAAAGATGGTTCCACAGTGTGTTATGGGTAATTTAATGCATTTTCACTGGTAATTTTGACAATTGGCAATTTTTACCTTACACATCGACTTTAAAACCTAAATCCCACATGGTCTGTGACTCGTTTGATTCTTAAATTTTGTCTGTAACATTTTTAAGCTGATAGCAAACACTTAAAGTAATACTATTTTGTCTGTAGACAAGAGAGATGATTTTATTTACAATGCTTTAAAGGAGGACACATTCCAGTCCATTTTAATTATGTCATTAAAATGAAGACTAGATAGAAGTAGGGGCTAAGAGACACCATCAAGAGAAATGCAATTCTCTAAGGAAACTGGAAAATCTTACCTTTATTCTGAAATATCAACACAGACCTGCAGGAGCTGTGCTAGTAATTGGTTTTTATAGTTTTGCTACAGCACTAAGTCATATTTTATGGATTCTTTTATAGGAGAGCTGTGTTGCAATTCATTAAAAGAGAATACAGGCAGCATCAACCTACTAAAAGGTCAGAGAGAAAAAAGCAGATGGGTCTCTTCCCCTGAATCAGGTTAAAATGGTCCTGCCTGTCAAGATAGCATTGCTTTGAAGAATATTCACCCCAAAAGAGGCATCTGTAATCAGTGTTACTCCTTTCTCTTTCCCACACCACCACCACCACCACCACCTCTAATCAGATGAGGGAGAAAATCAGTAGTAGTTGAAAGGTGATTCCAAACTGCATTGGAAATATAACTTGGGATATAGGCTACCCAAACAGGCGTCCACTTCCTAATTCGTATGTTTGGAGCAAACCTACTTCATTCATGGCATTATGGGCTTCAGTGAGGACTGAACGGAGAGACCTTTTATCTGCTCTGCCTTCAAGAAACTAACCTCAAAGAGACCAAGTCCCTACAGAGACAATAACATCAGTCAGTCCCTGATCCATGTCTGCAGTTCCAGTTAATGGCTGCAGCTCAAGTTACAAAGTTACCCAGCTATGTTTGTTGGACCCATTTGGTTTCCAACCTTTTCTCATTATTTTCTTTACAAACCCCTTTTGTATTTTTTCCCTTGTGGGACTCATGCTTTGAAGAATTTGGTGTATTAAACAAATAGTTAATTAATAATAAATGTTACAATTTTTATGAACCAAAATGGGAAATTGCCATTGATTTTGCTGACGTGTTCAACGTCACCACGTGAGTTATTATAATCCCCTAAAGAAACAAAGAAACTTTCCATTTTCAGTTTGACTTTTTAGAAATGTAAGCAGTTTTCTATTGACATATACATCACTAAAATGCTAAAGTCTAATAATACATGAAGGTCAAAGGGTAGTTATACACATTATAAGGGAGCATCTATTCAGAGACCTTAAGAAAGTTGTAAAGTCCCTACTTACTTCTTGCCTTTTAGACACAAGCTTCAAGCATCAATTACTCATCCCACAGTAATGGTTAATTTTTTTCACTTGAGAACACACAGTTAACCACCTCAAGTCAATAGAACCAGGGTAAAAGATCTACCACTTTCTGTAGGTAGAACAGTTGCCTTCTTAAATCTATGCTTACCACTAGAATCATATCTATCACTTTTCCATTTTCCATTCATGTTTATAAAATAATAAGAGAGAATACATAAACTACTCAGATAATCGAAAAATAAATGCTGCTTTGTAGTCAGTGATGGCATTGCTGCTAAAACTGGTTGGCAAGCAGCACCCTGTAAAGAAAACTTGACATGGTTGTTTGGTAAGGTGCAAGTCTGAATTTGGTAGAGAAAAGGAGATTTAGGGATTTTCATATATAATATACAAGAATTCAGGTCATTTGAAAGTTAAACTTATAAAAGTTGAGAACCATAGGTATTGGAAGTAAGACACAGATTTCCCACTTATATTTCATACCTTAGACTAACAACGCTAGATTTAAAAAACAAAAAAACCTCTGAAGTAAATATTTCAGCTTATACACTAGCTACATAATATCAATTATTACCATTTATTGAGTTTTGATTATGTGCCATACAGTAAACTGGGCGTTTTATACACGTGTTTTTTTCCTGATTACCTGACTTAATCTTATTAATAACACTGCAAAATGAGATTGTGTCAGCATTTTACTGAAGAAACTGAAGGTCAGCTATAAAGCCTTCTGCCCAAGATCACATGTACCTACAAAATGGCAGTCCTGAAATTAAAATCAAGGTATCTGACTTTAAAAATCAGGTTCTCTCTTCCTCACTTAATTGTCCTCTTCTTAAGATTGCTTATTAAGACTGAATAGAATTGTTATATCCTCCTGCTTTTGAACATGGCCTTGGTATGTTTTCTCTAAAGCTACATTCTAGAAAACTTCTTAGAGAGTGGATAGCAGGGTCCTGTTTGTTGCCTTTATCAAGAGTATAAAAAGCAGTATTCTCTTTTGACTACTGTCAATTCTGAAGAATTGGACAGAACAGGGCCCACCAATAGGACTTGTCTAAATGCCTTTGGATGTGACACGTTATGTCAGGAGAAAGTGATGTAATGTACCCAGTAGGCAGCAATCAGGAGAACTTCAGGAAGGGCGATTTAAAAGGCAACATTGCTGAAGTCCTGGCCTTTACGTCCCTTATCTCCTTAGCTCCTCCCTACACAGCCCCTGCAGTAGGCATCACGATCTTCATCCCACAGATAGTCCCAGAGAACTTGACAGGGTCATTCACTGGGTATTTGAACCCAGGTCTGTTTACCTTCAAAGGCTCACCCCCTGATGCAGAGCACAAGGTGCCCTGATGCACAACACCTATGACAGATGCATGTCCCTACTACCAAATATCTATTGTCATAAGTTCTCCAAGATTTGCTCAGCCACCCATTCATCAGTGTACAGCAACAACCATTGTTTCCATTTATTGTTCACCTCTCTGTGCCAGCTACTTAACTATGTTCCTTATATAAGTTGTGTCTGGAGAAAAAAAATGTTTGTTGAATGAATGTAAAATTTAACATGTCATTCAATAATCAGAACAATATTATTCTTTTTTTTTTTTAGAACAATATTATTCTTCAGGCTTAGGTTACTATTTTCATGTAGGTGGAAGACAGAGATTTATCGAGACCATACAGTGAAAACAATCAGGAAGCTGGAATCCAGGCATCTATCAGGCCCCAAAGACCACGCTCTTCCCCTGAAAGACCCTACCTGAAGGTTACCACAGGTGGAGTGTCTTTAATTTCAGGTTCTGAGAATTAGACTTTATTACATTTGGTATGGAAATCTATGTAATACTTGTCAAGGTTTCCCCAGAAGCAGAGCCTGAGGCAAGGACAAAAGTACATGCAGTTTACTAGGAGGTGATCATGGGAAATATGGGTAAGAGAGAGGAAATGGGGCATAGAAAGGAAAGCTAAAAGGTGCATTATCAAGCAAGTTAATATGTGGACAGTTGGAACTTGATCCCACCGGGAGACTAGGACCAAGGGAGACAGGGATGAGGAGCACACTGCCATTGGGAACAGCATGGAATGGAGCTGAAAACTCCTCAGTCCTGGCCAGTCTAGCCAGAACAACTCCAGTATCATTAGTCAAGTAATTCTCACCTGTAGCTAAGATCAACCTAACCTTTGAGATTTTCACAAGAAAAGGTTGTTGAAAGACATAAGAATAGATTTGATGAACGGCCAGAATTTTCATGTTCATGCACAGAAAGTCTCAACATTGTAAAAATATAAGTGATCTCCTAATCTGTAAATGAGAAAGAAATTCAATCAGAATACCAACAGGTTTATTAACAGAACTTGACAGATTGATTCTAAACTTCATATGGAAGAACAAAAGTGCTAGCATAGCCAAGACAATTCTGAAAAGGGACAAAGTTTGGGCAAATAGCTAGACTTATAAAGTTGCAGTCACTCAGATAGTAAATACTGTCACAGGGTTAGAGAAATAAATATTGCACTAGGATAGAGATCCCAAAAATGGTAAGTAAAGGAGGAGGTTGTGAGACTTCGGTGGGGAAGGTGTACTATTCAGTAAGGGCTGTGAGTCTGTTGGCTTTTCACAGGGAGATAAATTAGAATAGGGGTTTCACTCTTTTCCATATGAAAAGCCAATAGTCCCACAGCACTTACTGAGATTTAATCACTGGGGCAGCTTCCAGTGCTTCTGGATTTTTCTGCTGTACCATTGTTGGCATTTTTTTCCATGAAAAAAAAAGATTCTGTGAAATAGTTTTACTATATGTATTTATTACAGTGGTTGAAAAAGGGTTAGGACATTGGACATCCCCTCAACAATCTCCTCTCTCTCCCAGTACCTCCTTAGGCATAGAAGGCCTGTTTCCTCACAAAAAAATGGAGCAGAAAGGACAACGTAACCTAAGGATCCTCCATTCTCTTTTTCCTTTGAAATTTTAAGGTTCAGAAAATTCAGTTTTATTCTTGGTTTAGAATCCAGGCAGTGATATACAGGCCCTCTGCTATATTTTGCCTGCTTCAAAATGCAAGGCAAATAAGTCTCATCTTACACGTGAACTACAATCCATTGAAACAGTAGTTCAAATGCTCTTGAAGCCAAGTTCCAACTCATGAAAAAGAATATCAGAATTGATTAGTAATGTCTGCCTTGAGCACAATATGGGAAAGTGACAGTACGCTGGCCAAGAATTTATCATTCTTTAATTTGACATGTTTCTATCCAGAAATATAAACATAATTTTATGTCATTAATCTCAGAAGCTTGATATTATTATTCAAATAAATCAATACCAATTTCTGCCCAAAGAGTATTTTTTCATAAAGCATCTGGTTGGAATATGCCACACAAATCAGATCTATACGTCATGTTACAGCTCTTCTAGAAGGAAAGGGGAAAGCATACCCTCAAGAGTTAAGTCATTTGGCTTCAGCAAACCAACAGTTGATTAGAGAATATGATATGCAGCCCAGGGTTTCCCTTCTAAATACAATATACAGGGGCTTCCCTCGTGGCGCAGTGGTTGAGAATCTGCCTGCCAATGCAGGGGACACGGGTTCGAGCCCTGGTCTGGGAAGATCCCACATGCCACGGAGCAACTAAGCCCGTGAGCCACAACTACTGAGCCTGCGCGTCTGGAGCCTGTGCTCCGCAACGGGAGAGGCCGCGACAGTGAGAGGCCCGCGCACCGCGATGAAGAGTGGCCCCCGCTCGCTGCAACTGGAGAAAGCCCTCGCACAGAAACGAAGACCTAACACAGTCAAAAATAAATAAATAAATTAATTAATTAAAAAAAAAAAAGAAAGAAAGTCTAAATACAATATACAATTATGTATGATCATGTATCTAAAATGGTATAGGCATCATCAATAATCACTTGAAACTTTATTACTTATAAACAATTTGAACAATTTTTCCCATGCAGGAAAGTTGGAGGGCAAGCTAAACCTGACATATCATTTTATTTGTTGAAAGTATTTATATTTCACTTCTTTCCAAAAAAAAAAAAAAAAAAAAAAAATGGAGCCACTTACAACAAGAGCCATATACAATCTTGTCAATAAAAAAAAAGATAGTCTTGTTTATGAAAAACGATTGGTTATTTTTCTCCAAATAAAGCCAAACTGTGTTTATTCAATATTTTTAATTGGTCTCCTTTGATATGGGAGCTTTGCATAGTTTTGCAATGGTGTAAAATAATGTTTCAACTGTAATTTATAAGAGGTGCTCCTAAAAGCACTATCTTTGACTCAGGGAACAAATTAATAAATGAAATCTTATGAAAGAATAGGTAGGTGATTTTTTTTTTAAATGAAGTCTGTTTCTAGGGTAGTTTTCATTCTAGTTAAGCCAGCATTTGACTTAGTTTCATTTATATTAGCACAGACTTTCGTTTGCAATTAGCAGAGAGTATATCTCTTGCTGCCCAAAAGGTTTTCTCTCTGATGTCCAAATGTTCAGATTAGGCAACCATCTCACAACTGCACAGTTTTCATTTTCACTTATTGTTTTGATGCTAAGGACCACCCACTTAACCTCATCTCATTTGTTGTAACTCCCACTCCAGACGAAGCATGAAGGCTAACATGGAAATGCATGTTCAATCAGGAGAATTAAAAGAAAACAAAGCAACAATACTCCTAACTTCTGTAGGAAGAGATCTTGTGAGTCCATAGAAAAGTTTCCTGGTGTATGAGCATTAAGAATCTAAAAGTAGAAAAATAAAGCAAGGGATGAGGAGAGCTTATAACATGAATGCCAAGATATCCTATTCAGATGCTGGAGTTGAGTTACAAATCTGTCTCTAAATCAGTGGTTTATATCTTTTTGTATTGAGTTATGGGTCCCTTTGAGGGACCCATGAAGGATGTGAAGCATTCCCTCAGAAACAAACAAACAAGAAAGAACTATTTATCAAAAAGATATCAATAAAAATAACAGGTTTTTTAACACCATAAAGTTTTCCTAACAATTTAATTTTAATTGTAATAATACTTACAAATAGATAGATGTTTAAATGCTAATTAGGAAAAATAACTGGAAATATTTTTTTCAGAAGTATCATCATAAATCTTTAGAACTAGTTCCCTACTTCTGGGGTTGGGAAGTGAGAGGGTCAATGTACCACGAAGTTATAAGGGGACTAGGAATCCATATCCACATCAAGAATTATTTGTCTACTGAATAACTCTTGTATGGATGTAGCAATCTTTATGTATATAGGTGTTATTTTAATAAATGAAATAAAAATTACTCAAAAAGAAAAAAATCCAAAACTTGAGAAGCCTTTGGAGAATATATCCATTCATTCATCACTCCATTTATTTACTCAACAAATAATTAAATGTTTACCAACGCACCCTGGTATATTGAGAATGAATTTCAGGGATTTCCATTAGATCATAAACTCCTTGAGGGAAGGTACCAAGTTGGCTCAAGGCAATTAGCTGTCAGGTATTTCATTGTGAATTTTATGCGCTCCGTGGCTCCCAAGCTGGGTTCCATCTGTCATTCAGTACCTTTCTGGGTTGATGATGTATGCTCAGAGAATGTGAATTCCTTTATACATCCAGGGTTGTCACCACTGAGGGGGACTTTTATAATCATACATTTCCACTTCTTCACCTACAGATAGAGAAACAGAAGGCCTGTGGGATAAAGTGGCTTCTCTAAAGTTACACAACTCACCAGTGATGGAACCAAGGCTGGAACTCTTGTTATTATGTTCTTTTCACTAAAGAAAAAATTAGGGCAGTAAATTTGCAAAATAATTATTTAAATGCATTCCTAGGCCAATTGCATTTATTTTTCTGCTTGTTTACTTTCCTTCCACTTCTTGAAAGGTTTTATTTTTTTCTAATTTGAAATACATACAGTGTTAATAAGATAAAAATAACAATTGAGGGAATTTGGAGAAAGAGGAGGTGAGAAAAATTAAACGAAGTGAGAGGTTATTTTAGTAGATGAAATGCACCCAATAAGGTTCCACACAGTTACTAAAAATGGGTCACCAATGAATGCTGTATTTCCTAGCAGCCAAGGAAGGAAGGAAACAAAATTCATTGTAGGTATCCGATAAAAACAACCAAAAATGGTTCTGAAGAACCTAGGGGCAGGGCAGGAATAAAGACGCAGATGTAGAGAATGAACTTGAGGACACGGGGAGAGGGAAGGGTGAGCTGGGACGAAGTGAGAGAGTGGCATGGACTTATATATACTACCAAATGTAAAATAGATAGCTAGTGAGAAGCAGCCGCATAGCACAGGGAGGTCAGCTCAGTTCTTTGTGACCACCTAGAGGGGTGGGATAGGGAGGGTGGGAGGGAGACGCCTGAGGGAAGAGATTTGGGGATATATGTATATGTATAGCTGATTCATTTTGTTATAAAGCAGAAACTAACACAACATTGTAAAGCAATTATACTCCAATAAAGATGTAAAAAAAAAAAAAACCTAAAATCTGAAAAGGCCACATACTCTGTTATTCCAACTATATGACATTCTGAAAAAGGCAAAACTACGGAGGCAGTCAAAAGATCAAAAGTTGTCAGGAGTTGGGGAGGGGAAAAGGAATGAATAGTTGAAAAAGGAATGAATAGTTGGGGAGGGGAAAAGGGGACTTTTAGGGCAATGAAATACTCTGTATGAGACTATAGTGATGGATATATGTGACTGTACATTTGTACAAACCCATAGAATATGTAACACCAAGAATGAACCCTAATGTAAACCATGGACTTTGGGTGATTCTGATGTGTCAAAGTAGGTTCACTGATGGTAACAAATGTACCCCTCTGGTGGAGGATGTTGGTAATAGGGGAGACAATTCATGAAGGGGGGCAAGGAAGTGAATGGGAAATCTCTGTGCCTTCCTCTCAATTTTTCTATAAACCTAAAATTGCTCTTAAAAAGATAAAGTCTTTATGGAAAAAAAAAATCTCGATTCTCAGGAGAAATACAATGGCTCCTGGCCTTGAAGCCTCAATTAAATTTCTACTGTGGGTCCTCAGAAAATGCATTACTGCTATGAATTCAAAAGTAAATTTCAACAGGCTGGTTCCTGAGCCATTATTCACAGAGGACAGGGGGATTGCAATGCCCGGGAGAGAGAAAGCATCTGGACAAGAGGCTGGAACACTGTGGTCCAGGCACACGGCTCACTGAGGGTCTGGCTTCATCCAGGAATAGCATTTAGACTACCTAGAGGAATAACAAACAATTCACCTTGATTGAGCCCTTGCCATGTGCCCAGACTGTTCTGAGCATTTACATGTTATCTTCACATCTTCTGGGCAGGCCCTAGTGAATATTGTTGCTTAAAACTGGGCAGGCACTAGTGAATATTGTTGCTTAAATATTGTTGCTTAAGGACTGAGCAATGGAACTCTCAAGGTTATAAAGGTCATATATTCTGTCAAGAACTTGGAGAATACATATTCAGTATTGCTCTAATTTTTTCTAATGCTGAATCAGTAGTCTTCTATGAAAATTAAAACATTTCACCAGAACATGTGCCAGAAAATGTTCAGAGGAATAAAGACAAATAAAATAATTCTTTAGCATATTAGGATCCCTGAACCTCTGTCTCGTCCCCACCAGGAGAGCAGGTAATTGGGAATTTATAGTATTTGAGGCACTCCAGTATATATGAGAGTGCAAGGTGTGAATGTTTTCACTAGTTTTAAGATTATGGCTGTGAGACCTTGTTACGTGGCCAACAGGAGCCTGAGTGTCAAATTAGCAATTCCACTTTGGGGTAGTCACCCAAATTAAAAAACACTAATTCAAAAGGTTATATGTACCCCTACGTTCACTGCCACATTATTTACAATAGCCAAGATATGGAAGCAACCTAAACGTCCAGTGATAGATGAATGGATAAAGATGTGGTATATATATATACAATGGAATATTACTCAGCCATAAAAAAAAGAAACCTTGCCATTTGCAATAACATGGATGGATCTAGAGGGTATTATGCTAAGTGAAATAAGTCAGACAGACAAAGACAAGTACTGTATGATTTCACTTATATGTGGAATCTAAATTAAAAAACAAACAAAATGAAACAAAAACAGACTCACAGATGCAGAGAACAAACAGGTGGTTGCCAGAGGGAAGGGAGGTGGAGGGACGGGTGAAATTGGTAAAGGGGATTAAAAGGTACAAACCTCCAGTTATATGATAAGTAAGTCACAGCAATGTAATATACAGCATAAGGAATACGGTCGATCATATTGTAATACTTTGCAAGGGGACAGACGGTTACTATCGTGATAATCATTTCATAATGCGTGCAAATGTCAAATCACTACGTAGTGGAGCTGAAACTAACATAAGAGTGTACATCAACTACATTTCAATTAAAAAAACGCAGTTAGTGTTTTTTATCAAATAACAGTTACAGTACATCTGCTCTTACTACATTGTCTGTGTGTACCGTTATGCACACAGGATGATTAGTCGAGCCTGTTAACCAGCTCACACTGCCTCTCCACAGCCAGAACTTCCAGGTAATGCCTTTCCCATGGTTAAATCTCCAGTATCTATTTTCCTCTGGACTGCATGCGGTCTGATGTCCCTAACACCCATGTGGGTCCTCAAAAAGAAGACGACTCCTCCACAGCAGAGCTTCTCAGCATCCCCTGCACATCAGAATCACCAGAGGAGCTTTGAAAAAACCCAACATCCAGGCTGGACCCCAGCACGGGGATCTCAGAGCCTCTAGGGGTAGAACCTTCACAAGACAAAGATGGATATAAAAATAGGACACACTGGGGCTTCCCTGGTGGCACTGTGGTTAAGAATCCACCTGCCAATGCAGGGGATGCGGGTTCGAGCCCTGGTCCAGGAAGATCCCACATGCCGCGGAGCAACTAAGCCTGTGCGCCACAACTACTGATCCTGCGCTCTATAGCCCGTGAGCCACAACTACCGAGCCCACGTGCCACAGCTACTGAAGCCCGTGCACCTAGAGCCCGTGCTCTGCAACAAGAGAAGCCACCACAATGAGAAGCCTGCGCACCGCAACAAAGAGTAGCCCCTGCTCACTGCAACTAGAGAAAGCCCGCACACAGCAACAAACACCCAACAGAGCCAAAAATAAAATAAAATAAAATAAATTAATTAAGAAAAAAAGAGGACACAGAACTCGAGTCCCATGTCCCTGGCATCCCGGAAGCGGGGAGAAGAGATGGTGAGGAAAGAGACCAAAGGGCTGGAGCCTGTGGCAGAAAGGAATTGACCCTGTGGCTCTGGCTGCAAATGTAAAGCAACTCCCAGACACAAAGGACCCTGCTCCTTCCCCACTTGCTGTGCATCCTGCCTCCTGACACCAGACCAGTCCTGCCTCTAATCCATGAGCACTAAGGCTTAAATGACTACAGTCCAAGAGGGCCAGGGAGAGGAAGAATGAACAGTGAAAGGCCATGAACAGGAAGGAATGAGGGTAGGGGAGAAAGGCAGCAGGGAAAGTAAGTCCTGGGTTCTAGCCTACCCTTGACCATGGCCATTTGATTCAGTGATTCTCTTTTGTGCCAGCCCTGCACTGATGGTGTTTTGGTGGAGACAGCTGGTCACAACTGGTGGGTACGTTTGCACAATCCTTGAGCTTGGAACTATAGAATATACTGGAAAGACCACTGGTGCCTTTGGGTACAGAGAGGGTGGAGGAGGTGGGAAGTAAGTCCAGCTTTTTTTCAGGCTCCCTGCTTTTGAGTCACAGCACAGCTCCAAATGCCTGGAATGTAGGATTTAGCCCTCTCTGCCAATTCCATCCACCAAGTACAGACACTTGCCCCAGAAGAGGACACTCGCTACTCCCTTTAAGCTCAGGCTGTGTGGAAGGGGATACTCCTTGTGAGAAACACACTTGTAAAAAGAAAAGTGCATTTCCATCCTTTCCTTGGTACCCCCAGAGAAGTCCAAATTAATTGTATAAATTTAGAAGTGGCTAATTTTTAATGGAAATTTAATCTGTATGTTACCCCAGTGAAAAAGTAGCCTGTTTACAAAGCAAGAAGGTCAGTGTGGTAACTGTAACCCAATCATGCTTTGTAAATGGTCAACTTTTCCCTGGACTATTGTATATCACACAGCTTTTACACAAGCTTGTTAAATTTTAGATATTCAAGACAATCGAGTCTAAAACGTTTGAGTGCCTTGGTTATATTTTGTCATTACTGGTTAAGGCTCCATATTCTAATAACAGGAATTTATATAAGAACTGCAAATTTACTGTGGAGAAGAATTAGTAGATAATGACTCTGCCTAAAGAAAGAATGTGTCATGAGCTAAGACCTACCCAAAGAGTGGCTGTTTCTATTCTGAATTCCTTCATTGTCCAGCAGTGTAAACCACCAGTGCTAGCCTTAGTCTGAGAACAGCCTGTTAGGAGTTAGAAAAGATTAATGAAAACATTTTCAAAAACTCAAGTCAAGCCATTTCACTGGGGAGTAGAGAAGTGTTGATTTTAATCCATTATCTGTGAGCTTGGAAGGAAATCATTATTTGCAAACTACAAAATAAGAAAGATGTGATATTTCTCTTAGTCTCTCAAAATTTGAGTATTTTCCTCTTGGCAGACCCAAGCCTTCCCTCCTCTAGTTCTCTCACCTTAAAGGAAGCTGGAATTCATCAGGTTTGTTTTTTCATTATATGAGGCTGAGAACTTGGAGTAAAGAGTGGGGGGCTGTCATATTCTGAAGGTTTAAGGATGGTAGGCAGAAAATGAGGCCAGCTTCCCTTGACTTTTACCTGTCCAATTTTCTTAAAAGATAGTTTTAGGTCACTTGTAATAAGCAATTAATATAAACATTCAAGGTATTTAAAAATAATATGCAACACATATTAGTGACCAACTATGAACCAGACACACTATATATTGTATTTTAAAAATTTAATAACAACTCTACAGAGTGGTTACTTTTATCCCTATTTACAGGTACAAAATTAAGCTCAGAGACATAATTACCTGCCTAAGGCTACACATCTACAAAGTGATAAATTTGGAATTCAACCCTAATTCTAGCTCTTTTGCCAAACAATTATTATCTTCCAATATTATCAACAGTCACTGAAGTGAGTTAAGTCAGAATGGGCCTTTGTAATTATTTGTTTATTCATTTATTCATTCATTCATTCAAGTTAGGTCTGGATTACCTAACTGCATACTGACCAATGCCATAAGCTTCGAGGTCAAGTCCTAGGTCTGTCACTTGCTATCTTGGTGGCCTGGTCAACTCATTTAACCTTGGGTTCCTGATTTATGAATAGGAAATTGTGGTGGCACCAACTTCAAAGGGTTACTAGTAGATTAAATTAAATGATATCTTAAAGCCTTGGTTTGGTACCAGAAATAGTAAGCTCTCACTTAGCTTTGTGTTGATGGTGGTGGTGATGAGGAGGAGGAGGATGCAGTGGTCCTGGGGGTAGAGATGTCATTTATCTACTAGGAAAAGCTGGTACTTGAATCCTGCAGCTGATAAGGACCTTCGAGATTCATCTGTTCAGCTGCCCTTGGTTGTAGGTTGAGCTGTAAACAACAGGGCTGCATTAATGCCACGTGCTACATGACTGATTTTATTCACTGGCCCTTAAATATTAACAGTCTCTCTCTTGCTCATGACTCTGGAAAAAGAGGGTCAATCCCACAGGCTCCAGGCTTGCAGACACCCCAGTGACACGGTGGGGAGCATTTTCCAACAGTGTGTAAAACCCTCCACTTGGACTCTCAGCTTCTTTCCCAGAATGATGTGCTCTTCAGAAACCCTGCCAGTTTACTCAGAGTCGCCGACCCTCCAGGCCACAGCAAATGAGGACAAATCCCCTATTCAGGGGATTCCCTCCCCCCAGCCTTCATCCAGATGTTTGGCACCATGGAAACAGGCATAGCCACAGTTTCCTTTGGACAATTTAAGAAATTAATATTAAAGGATGTGTCACCCTGGATCTAGAAAACAGGTCGCCATCGGTTTTCTCCAGCAGCATTTGAAGCTCCAGGAGGGGATTTTGGAACCAAAGGGGAAACGTGCACTGGTTAGCTTACCTGTCTTGCCTCCCAGCACCCCTGCCTTCCAAGAGCACTTGTCAGCCTCTTGCCCTGTCCTTATTCAAATGCTACCCTGGAAACATCGCTATAATTCCTCAACCTAAGATAAACAAAAATCTGGAACTAACCCCAGCTTCTGTAGCAGACTGATAATGTTGTTACTAAAAGTCTCTGCTGGAAGTGTAGCATTTTAGCCAGAATAAGAAGTGTTGAGTAAAGGCTTACAGATTTAACCCTTCCTTGCCTCCATGTTCACTTGCACATGATGATTTTATTAAAATGATACAGTGTTTTTATTTGCCATGAAATCCCCATCTCACAGTTCTAATGGGATTCAGATGTCTTTACCTGATAGGTGAACTTTTAGGAACTTTCATGACCCACGGTGCAAACTAGAAATCATAATGCCCTACTATGGCTTAAAAATTATATTTGAAAGATAATACTAGGCTATAGATGTGAAAATAGTAACAACATTAATAAATGATGGCTGTAATGCTTTTTTTCCGCCTCTAAATAGTCTCCATTCTGCTTTCACATTCATTGCCACAGGATGTGAGAGTTTTGTTCAGAGTTCCATGTCGGGAAGGTGCTGACCCCATCTATATGCTTTCTGTTGCAGAGCTGGGTGTGCACGGATCCTGCCCATCACTGGGCAGGATTTGGAATAAAGAGTGGGTAGAGAAAGGACTTTAGAACATATGCAAATTATCCAGTTCACTGCAGCTACCCTGGTCTCTTTATTTATAAAATTCCTTTGCCCTGATGAAATCCCCAAATTATTAGTGATATAGAGTGACTGTACAGAGGAGTAGAAAGAATGTCAGCCATGATTTCTTGAGTGTCTATTACATCTAGACATCATTGCGTGGAGTGGCTTATGTAATCTTCACAACAGCTCTGTAGTTTAGGTACTATTATGATGCCTATTTTTGAGGGAAAGAAGATGTAGCAAGGTTAAGTAACAGGCCTAAAATCACCAACCATTGAGTGGGGAAGTCAGTATTCAAACACGCTTCACAAGTCCTCATTTTTAACCACTATGAATTTGACTTCAGGAGTCAAAACTTCTATGTCCTAGTTTTGTTACTAACTCTTGGACTTCTGTTTCTGCTTCTGTAGAATGAAAAGGTTAGAGTAGGTGAGTGTTCCCAGTATAATTTATACCATGAGATTCAGGGGAGGAAGACAAAAAGGGTTTAGAAAGAGAGTAAAGTCCACTGGCATACATTGTCATAGAGGAGAGAGAAAAAGGGGACGGTAACAATTTGCCCCTCTAGTTTGTCAGTGAGCTTGATGACACAGGTTCAATGACCTTAACTAGTCTTCAACTAGGACTAAAGAAGACTATATCCCGTGTGTTTCCCATTAATGTTCATGGAAACACATAAACCATTTCACGTTGATTCTCTCCTCTTTCTCAGCATACAATTCCATCTTCAGTCCCCTCTTACCAGGTATATTTAGCGTCCAAAGGATTTGTTATCACACGCACGCACACACACTCCGTTCAAATTACTTAAAGGAAGTAACTTACTCACGGATGCAGTTTGGCTCATTACGTGCAATTATGATCATGCATCTGCCATTCAAGCAGAGTGCTGCCCTGGGTTTCATGTGAGGATAGCCAAAAATAGGTTTATCAAAACCACGGTGGCTTAAAAATTATCATACCAAGTTTAAACTTTGGGACAGTCAACTTTCCCAGTGTGACTTCCTGTTTTGCAGAAAAGGGCTTGATGAAATAATAATAAAAAAAGAGGCTCGTACTCATTTCTGTTTACCAAGTGGCTGCTCCAAACAACATTTTAATGATTTAAGTGTAAATGAATCAGAAGCATATGGATTAGATTTCCCTTAAAATGCACACGGATTTTTAAATGAGGGAGAGTGGAATGAAGAATTCCCCCAAGTTTAGTGCTCCTTGCAAATGGCTTTTCTAATGTTATTAAAAATTGGTGGTGCGGGGGTGGTGGCTCACTTTGAACTACATTTGGCAAACAGGGCTGAGGCAGGAGAAAGCTTCCTAACATCTTTAAAAGGGGACCAGCCTTCTCCTTGGGCATCGACTAATTCATCCCAACCAGCATTCTTGATGAGTTAAGTGTAAATGAATCAGTAACATACGGATTGCATTTGAAATACACGTGGGATTAAAAAGTGAGGGAAAAAAGCACTTGGTAAAGTATGCCTGGGGTTTTGCCAAACCCATAATGCTTAAAAAAAAAAAAAAAAAAGGTTTGAAACAATTGATGAATTCCTCCCAGGCCCTCTCGTTCTCTCCAGGCGGAATGGACGCAGGGCTGTTTGTGTGACTATTCCAGGCCCCTCCCTCTTAAACAACACTGAGGAACAGCCCAGGCCCAGCCTCACCTGCCTGGTGCCCAGGTTGCTCCCTAACTTTAAGCCTCCATCTTAAAGAGGATCACTTCCTGAGTAAGAGAGAAAGCTAACATACTCATAACCCTCTTGTGAGAGTAAGCAAATATAGTACATTTGGCTATTCAGCCATTTGTTTTCCTAGATAAACATAAAAGGCAACTGAACAGAGATTGGCCTCTGTCCCTGATTGGGATCTGATCTTGTGTTTACTTTTCAGTTTCCTCATTTGGCATCCGAATTAAAAAAGGGGTGATTTGGTGCTCCGTAGCCCACATGGAGCCCCCCTAGACCAGTGGCTCCTCACTTTTCACCTCCATGGACCTTGTTATCCTCCTTTCCTCTCCCAGTCCATATTTGTGAAGGATATACACCAGATGCAATTATTGAAAAACAATTTCCTCATTTTGTTATTGATCAGAAACTTCCATTGTAAGAGAACCAGCACAAACACATTGAGTTGATAGGATTTGAGTTAGAAAGGTTTTAGCTCTCCTTCTCAGTCTGAACCCAGTTAGTTCTATGACTCCAGTGGGTGTCTCTGACATATTGGGAATATCTCTGAGACGCCCGTCTCTTCCTGCATGGATGCCCGAAGGGCCAAAATCCTAGGTACTGAATCATTAGCCTAACAGGTTTGACAGGCATTTTAAGGTAGAGAGATTTCCAGAACAGCTCCAATGGAGTTCTGTGGGTAAGCCCTCTCAAGCATCCTGATATCCTTCCCAAGTACAGGGCAGGTCCAAAGACTTGGTAGCTCTGAGAATCATCTCAGAGAAGAGGACCGGAGAGGCCACTCTCCCCAACACAGAGCTCCCGATTCCTCAGAGCCTCTCCCCTTCACTCTGGGGCATCCTGCTCCTCCTTTGGAGCCCGAAGCCATCTGGCCGGCTCCAGTTAGGACCTCTGCAGAGACTTCAATGGTTTCGATCCGTCCACAGCCACCCAAACCCCTATTTTATTTTCAAGAAAATTAAGTGTGTGTTGTCAGGGCTCGTTAGAGGGCTTAAAGGAAAATTGACTTTATTATTTCCCTGCTCTGTTTTTGAGGGTGGGGTGGGGGAGTGGACGGAGTGGGAGGGAGTGATTATGTGAAGAGCTATGTAAAACGGGTAAGCTGTGACAAAGTGAGAGAGTGGCATGGACATATATACACTACCAAACGTAAAATAGATAGCTAGTGGGAAGCAGCCACAGGGCACAGGGAGATCAGCTCGGTGCTTTGTGACCACCTAGAGGGGTGGGATAGGGAGGGTGGGAGGGAGGGAGATGCAAGAGGGAAGAGATATGGGAACATATGTATATGTATAACTGATTCACTTTGTTATAAAGCAGAAACTAACACACCATTGTAAAGGAATTGTACTCCAATAAAAATGTTAAAACAAAACAAAAGGGCTTCCCTGGTGGCGCAGTGGATAAGACTCTGCGCTCACAATGCAGGGGGCCCAGGTTCGATCCCTGGTCAGGGAACTAGATCCCACATGCATGCTGCAACTAAGAGTTCGCATGCCACAACTAAGGAGCCCACGTGCCGCAACTAAGACCCTGTGCAACCAAATAAATAAATAAATAAATATTAAAAAAACAAAAACAAAACAAAAAAAAATTCAAAAGTTCATCTAGTCACATCAGAACTTCGGCAAACATATTCCTGCGTGTTTTTAGTGGAGTAGGTAGAAAGGCAGCTCCTTTCTAACATTTGAAAAGAAGCTTGCTCTCTGAATTGCTGCGACAGACACAGCTCTGGCAAATGCCTCGGGAGACCCATCATCTTGAGACAGCTGTGGAAACAGTTTGACATTAATGAAAATGTGCAAATGAGATAATAAACTAGGATGGAAGAACCATTTCAAAACAACCTGTGACCCTTTTTCTTTTCTTCCTGCCGCACCCACTCACGGAACACAGATGTTCAGAGAAATGTGCCACAATAGGATTAACGATGACGGAAAAAGGAGAGTGTCCATCCCCTTTTGCCTGATGTCCTTTCCGGTGTCAAGCACTGGAGTTAAGGTGCTATTGTCACACTAGGCTGCGCTTTGAAATGAATTATGTCTGTGGCTCAAATGACTGAACCTCAGCAGAAGGAGAGTCCTGGGAGCACGCATATATGCTTAATTTTATTTCAGGAAAGCAATCAAACCAGGGGCACTTAGGCCTTTCAGTGGGGCCCACTCAGAAACAAGACGGACAAGTTCACAGGCCATCGCCCAGGAGCCTCCGAAGGGCTGACATAAGATCGATTGGCCATCCTGGGCCATTTAGCAAACAGTTTACATAGGCAGCCTGGGTCCTGGATTTAAACTAAATGAAAACTATCAGGAGAATTCCCTATAAAGTGGACTTGATCTATATTAGGGAACAGGCTAATTATAGGGATTGGCATATATGGAATCAAAGCGAAACACTATATGGGACTAGAGAGTGGTGGTCTTTTATACCAGGGTGGTCTGAAACCGGGGTTTAATGTATGTACAATATACAAACATTTTTGACAGACCATTAACACCTATAATCTTGTAAATATTTGCAATTTTCTAGATCATAAATATAGCTGCATAAGCAGTTCTTTCAGAACATCATTTATACACCATTAAAGGTTAATTTACAAGTTAGTACCTTATAGAAAGAAGATATGCAGGCTTTATGCTAACTTTCTGTAAAGGGAGACTGGTGTCTCCAAAAGCAATTTGTAGCTCTCCTGTGGGTCTGACTGGGGGCCTATTCAAAGCACTATTTGAATTCTTTTCATCAGCTCATGTTCACAGCAAACTTAATCTTCTGTTTTGGGGGAAAAAAGAAACAGAGAGGAGAGAAAGATCTGAGGTCTTCAGGCTGTACTTCCAAGCATCCAACTGTTTATTTGAACAGTCTCTCTTGACACCATTCTCATTTGTCATTGTCCCTCTGATACCTGCTGTTGTACCTTAGCCTCCAGCCCAAAGGGCTTCCAACAGTTCTCAACTTAAAAACCCCTCAGAGGGACCAACCAACAGTGAAAGTCTGACCTCTGAGGCTACCATCATGTGACATTACATTTTGTGAAAGATCAAAAGGGCGTGGATAAGAGGAGGGAAAGTGTTTTGTGGGGGGACTCTTTTCCCCCTCCAGTAGGGCAATACTAGAGTCTCACTGAAGATGGTGATAGGGACCCAGGTTCCTACGGGAGCTGTCCACAGATTAGGGCGACGGGAAGATACTGGGGCTCACTGGGAAAAGAGCATCTTCTCTGTGAGAGGGTTGGTAAAAGTGGGTCAAATCCGTGAGGAGGAAGCCACAGAGTGAGGTCAAGTGACCACATCGGATTTGTGCTGTCTGTAAAGAAGCCGAACTGTGAAACTTATTCAGTATGTGGAGTCTCTTTTCCTCTGCAGAAGGATTCCATCAATATCATTGCCCTTTTCCTGAAATATGAACAGCTGCCTGCCTGCCTGGCCCTGGCATTTTTCATGCATCGTCTGCCTCTTAGACCTCCCGCATGGAGAGACCTCCGTATTTTCCTGGTGTTCAGGAGCTCGTTAGGACACCGGAAGCAAATTTCAAAAAGTTTGCAGTCTACATACACACGCCTCCCTTCTCTTTCTGTTGATTTGGGGAAATTTCCCAAGTGTAACCAATCTCCCCTGTGCTCTTCTGTCCCCTCAAAGTCAGCCCAGATCTCAGGAGAGCAAAACAGCTCTCTCCACACTTGCAGCCCGTCCAAGTCATGTGGCAAATACACTAATGAACTGGGAGTTCAGAGGTGGGTTTTGTTTGTTTGTTTTTGGGCCATGCTGTGCAGCATATGGGATCTTAGTTCTCCCCAACCAGAGATCGAACCCATGCCCCCTGCACTGGAAGAGCCGAATCTTAACCACTGGACTGCCAAGGAAGTCCCCAGAGGTTTAGATTTTAACCTTGGCCTTGCCACTATCTGATCTTAGAGAAATGACAGTCTTCTGGCCTTCAGTTTTCTCATTTGTAAGTGACTCATCCATGACTCACAGTCTATCTTACATATTTCCTCTGGTTTGGAACCCATAAAACCTATTAATACTCTTCTCTCCCCTCTACAAAGCCTTCATATGGGGGAGTAAACAGCATTACCCTCTCCAAGCCCTCCCCCTTCCCCTCTGGCCCCATCCTCACATCCTTTCAAGCATTTTCCTACAGGAGCCCATCTAAATCACAGCCACTGTGAGCAGCTTCCGTTGCTTCTTTCTCTGCCCACGTTTCCCTGTTTGTGCTAGTTTCATATTATTAAAAATAAATAAACAAATGTTGATAGAGCTAGAGCTCATAGGTTTTGTGGGAATTAAAGATTCCCTGAAATTCTGAGAAGAAACCCAATATTTGAGCAAATGGTGCAATGTTTAATAAAATTAGAGTTTAGGGATTTGGGGAGCCTGAATAGGACCATCACAACCTGGAGGCCAAGTGTTGGACAAAGTGACCAAAGGGTACAGTATTTGATGGGAGGGACATATGAAAATGGCTCTTGTAACTGTTAGGATGGTCAAGTTATTAGCTTTTCTCTGAAACAACCAGAGTGTAGAACGTTTACATCGGTGAACAGTGAAATTTGGTTTTCTTGACATTTTTCAACTGTGCTTGAGTCATTTGTAAATTACACTTAATCTGAGTGTTGGGGGTGTCTTCCATTTGGAAATACAATCAATCATTTTGAACCCTGGGTTGTATATTGTTCCTTCAATTTTTGATTTGGGGCTTCAGAGCTAGGTTTCATTGTACCAGCACTATCTTAGGCCATCTACTCTCTGAGAATTTTACCCACTTTTGAATCTAATTCTGTGGCCTCCAAGACACATCCTTGCTGAATCATCATGAGTCTGTATGCTGCTTCCACCTGAGCCCTTCTCCCTACTGTTCCTCCCCCTACTTTCAAAATGATCCCGCCCTATACACCTTTCACTCAGAACCCTATTCTCAGCTTTCTCCAGTAGCACTTAACTAAGGTAATAACCTACTCTGTGCACATCGGTCTCCACCTGGTTAACTTGTTAACCCTCTTGCGAGAGTCCCTGATCTGTCTACTCCCCGTGTGACTTGAGATCACTAAGTAACGTGCCAGGCTACAAGACCTTATTTCACTGCAGATATTCCCACGAAGGGCTGTGACTTCATACTAAGTCTTTGGTTTTTGTTATATGTTAATAGAGGAAACAGCCATACGAAGGATGTTTCTATGCCTTCTGTAAATTCGCTGTTGAAGACCATCTAGTATGTTATTCAGTGTCTCTTATATAAGAAGCCATATGATCAATTATTTCTTAGAATTAAGTGTTAAAACGAAAAAGAATTCTTTGTCTTTCTCAAGTACCTATTTTACTTGCTTTTAGGAGGTAATTAGAGCCACAAAACTCAATTCAGGAAGGAGAGTCATTACGGTTTCCCCTCCTGTCTGCCGTGGTTACCAAGAGGCTCAGGGCCTGGTCTTTCCCTCTGTTGTCACCACTTCCTTTATCCTACTTTCTGAATGGGCCCCATACTCTTCCTCCCTCCTCCTCTTTTCCATACTCCATCCTTGGTCTCTTAGCCATTTGTTCCATTCTTCTCTCCTCTGCACCTCCACTGGTTTGTGGAAAGAAGAGAGGACAAAATAATGTTACTTTGCCCCAGCAGTATGTGACTTTGCAGGGGTCTTCTAGGGAAACAATGCCTTAACCCAAGACCCATAAAAGGATGTTCTTATGAGCGGCTCCTCCAGCCAAAGGAAAACAAAACAAAGAGTTCTCTGAACAAAAAAAGTAGGAAATATATGCTCCAGCTTCCTCTTGGAGATTCTCAAAGAATATTAAGAGAGTTAAATCTAAAAAAGTCCTGAAGTAAAGAAAATAAATGTGTTTGAACACACAGTCCTTTTATATGTGGTATTCAGAAGAATATACTTTGAGAATGTCTGACTTAATCCAAATAGTGGATTCCAGTGGTGGCTCTTTCAGGTACTGGGTCAGTATGAAATGGAGGGGTGGCCTTTCCTGCTCCCCAGATTGGACCAGAGGTAACTGCTCTCTCCTTCAAGACTCATCCCTCAACCCTAAATTACTTCTCCAGATGCTAACGCCATTCAAATATTCCTGGCTCCCACAAATGATCTGCTTATCTTCATCAACTAACACAGCTTCCCCAGCCAGTAGTAACAGGTCTACAGAGCACCTTACCAATCATATTCAACTGTTTCTTTTTGTTTTTTTAACATCTTTATTGGAGTACAATTGCTTTACAATGGTGTGTTAGTTTCTGCTTTATGACAAAGTGAATCAGTTATACATATACATATGTTCCCATATCTCTTCCCTCTTGCGTCTCTCTCCCTCCCACCCTCCCTATCCCACCCCTCTAGGTGGTCACAAAGCACCGAGCTGATCTCCCTGTGCCCTGTGGCTGCTTCCCACTAGCTATCTATTTTACGTTTGCTAATGTATATATGTCCATGCCACTCTCTCACTTTATCACAGCTTACCCTTCCCGTTCCCCATATCTTCAAGTCCATTCTTTAGTAGGTCTGTGTCTTTATTCTTGTCTTGTCCCTAGCTTCTTCAGGACCATTTTTTTTAGACTCCATATATATGTGTTAGCATATGGTATTTCTTTTTCTCTTTCTGACTTACTTCACTCTGTATGACAGACTCTAGGTCCATCCACCTCACGACAAATAACTTAATTTCGTTCCTTTTTATGGCTGAGTAATATTCCATTGTGTATATGTGCCACATCTTCTTTATCCATTCATCTGTTGATGGACACTTAGGTTGCTTCCATGTCCTGGCTATTGTAAATAGAGCTGCAATGAACATTTTGGTACATGACTCTTTTTGAATTATGGTTTTCTCAGGGTATATGCCAAGTAGCAGGATTGCTGGGTCGTATGGTAGTTCTATTTTTAGTTTTTTAAGGAACCGCCATACTGTTCTCCATAGTGGCTGTATCAATTTACATTCCCACCAACAGTGCAAGAGGCTACCCTTTTCTCCACACCCTCTCCAGCATTTATTGCTTGCAGATTTTTTGATGATGGCCATTCTGACTGGTGTGAGATGATACCTCATTGTAGTTATGATTTGGATTTCTCTAATGATTAATGATGTTGAGCATTCTTTCATGTGTTTGTTGGCAATCTGTATATCTTCTTTGGAGAAATGTCTATTTAGGTCTTCTGCCCATTTTTGGATTGGCTTATTTTTTTTTTTTTTTTTTTTGATATTGAGCTGCATGAGCTGCTTGTAAATTTTGGAGATTAATCCTTTATTAGTTGCTTCATTTGCAAATATTTTCTCCCATTCTGAGGGTTGTCTTTTCGTCTTGTTTATGGTTTCCTTTGCCATGCAAAAACTTTTAAGTTTCATTAGGTCCCATTTGTTTATTTTTCTGTTTATTTCCATTTCTCTAGGAGGTGGGTCAAAAAGGATCTTGCTGTGATTTATGTCATAGGGTGTTCTACCTATGTTTTCCTCTAAGAGTTTGATAGTGTCTGGCCTTACATTTAGGTCTGTAATCCATTTTGAGTTTATTTGTGTGTATGGTGCTACGGAGTGTTCTAATTTCATACTTTTACATGTACCTGTCCAGTTTTCCCAGCACCACTTATTGAAGAGGCTGTCCCTTCTCCACTGTATATTCTTGCCTCCTTTATCAAAGATAAGGTGACCATATGTGCGTGGGTTTATCTCTGGGCTTTCTATCCTGTTCCATTGATCTATATTTGTTTTGTGCCAGTACCACACTGTCCTGATTACTGTAGCTTTGTAGTATAGTCTGAAGTCAGGGAGCCTGATTCCTCCAGCTCCGTTTTTCTTTCTCAAGATTGCTTTGGCTATTCGGCGTCTTTTGTGTTTGCATACAAATTGTAAAATTTTTTGTTCTAGTTCTGTGAAAAATGACAGTGGTAGTTTGATAGGGATTGCATTGAATCTGTAGGTTGCTTTGGGTAGTAGAGTCGTTTTCACAATGTTGATTCTTCCAATCCAAGAACATGGTATATCTCTCCATCTGTTTGTATCATCTTTAATTTCTTTCATCAGTGTCTTATAATTTTCTGCATACAAGTCTTTTGTCTCCTTAGGTAGGTTTATTCCTAGATATTTTGTTCTTTTTGTTGCAATGGTAAACGGGAGTGTTTTCTTAATTTCACTTTCAGATTTTTCATCATTAGTGTATAGGAATGCTAGAGATTTCTGTGCATTAATTTTGTATCCTGCTACTTTACCAAATTCATTGATTAGCTCTAGCAGTTTTCTGGTAGCATCTTTAGGATTCTGGTAGCAGCTTTAGGATATGTATAGTATCATGTCATCTGCAAACAGTGACAGCTTTACTTCTTTTCCAATTTGGATTCATTTTATTTCTTTTTCTTCTCTGATTGCTGTGGCTAAAACTTCCAAAACTATGTTGAATAATAGTGGTGAGAGTGGGCAACCTTGTCTTGTTCCTGATCTTAGTGGAAAAGGTTTCAGTTTTTCACCATTGAGGACGATGTTGGCTGTGGGTTTGTCATATATGGCCTTTATTATGTTGAGGAAAGTTCCCTCTATGCCTACTTTCTGGAGGGTTTTTATCATAAATGGGTGTTGAATTCTGTCAAAAGCTTTCTCTGCATCTATTGAGATGATCATATGGTTTTTTTGCTTCAATTTGTTAATATGGTGTATCACATTGATTGATTTGTGTATATTGAAGAATCCTTGCGTTCCTGGGATAAACCCCACTTGATCATGTTGTATGATCCTTTTAATGTGCTGTTGGATTCTGTTTGCTAGTATTTTGTTGAGGATTTTTGCATCTATGTTCATCAGTGATATTGGTCTGTAACTTTCTTTTTCTGTAGTATCTTTGTCTGGTTTTGGTATCAGGGTGATGGTGGCCTCATAGAATGAGTTTGGAAAGTGTTCCTCCCTTTGCTATATTTTCGAATAGTTTGAGAAGGATAGGTGTTAGCTCTTCTCTAAATATTTGATAGAATTCGCCTGTGAAGCCATCTGGTCCTGGGCTTTTGTTTGTTGGAAGATCTTTAATCACAGTTTCAATTACAGTGCTTGTGATTGGTCTGTTTATATTTTCTATTTCTTCCTGGTTCAGTCTCAGAAGGTTGTGCATTTCTAACAATTTGTCCATTTCTTGCAGGTTGTCCATTTTATTGGCATATAGTTGCTTGTAGTAATCTTTCATGATCCTTTGTATTTCTGCAGTGTCAGTTGTTACTTCTCCTTTTTCATTTCTAATTCTACTGATTTGTCTTCTCCCTTATTTTCTTGATGAGTCTGGCTAATGGTTTATCAATTTTGTTTATCTTCTCAAAGAACCAGCTTTTAGTTTTATTGATCTTTGCTATCATTTCCTTCATTTCTTTTTCATTTATATCTGACCTAATATTTATGATTTCTTTCCTTCGGCTAACTTTGGGCTTTGTTTGTTCTTCTTTCTCAAGTTCTTTTAGGTGCAAGGTTAGGTTGTTTATTTGAGATGTTTCTTGTTTCTTACGGTAGGATTGTATTGCTATAAACTTCCCTCTTAGAACTGCTTTTGCTGCATCCCATGGGTTTTGGGTCATCGTGTTTTCATTGTCATTTGTTTCTAGGTATTTTTTGATTTCCTCTTTGATTACTTCAGTGATCTCTTGGTTATTAAGTAGTGTATTGTTTAGCTTACATGTGTTTGTATTTTTTAAAGATGTTTTTCCTGTAATTGATATCTAGTCTCATAGTGTTGTGGTCAGAAAACATACTTGATACAACTTCAATTTTCTTAAATTTACAAAGGCTTGATTTGTGACCCAAGATATGATCTATTCTGGAGAATGTTCCATGAGCACTTGAGAAGATTGTGTATTCTGTTGTTTTTGGATGGAATGTCCTATAAATATCAATTAAGTCCATCTTGTTTAATGTATCATTCAAAGCTTGTGTTTCCTTATGTATTTTCATTTTGGATGATCTGCCCATTGGTGAAAGTGGGGTTTTAAAGTCCCCTACTATGATTGTCTTACTGTCGATTTCCTCTTTTATGGCTGTTAGTATTTGCCTTATGTTTTGAGGTGTTCCTATGTTTGGTGCATAAATATTTACAATTGTTTTATCTTCTTCTTGGATCGATCCCTTGATCATTATGTAGTGTCCTTCTTTGTCTCCTGTAATAGTGTTTATTTTAAAGTCTATTTTGTCTGATATGAGAATTGCTACCCCAACTTTCTTTTGATTTCCATTTGCATGGAATATCTTTTTCCATCCCCTCACTTTCAGTCTGTATGTGTCCCTAGGTCTCAAGTGGGTCTCTTGTAGATAGCATATATATAGGTCTTGTTTTTGTATCCATTCAGCCAGTCTATGTCTTTTGGTTGGAGCATTCAATCCATTTACATTTAAGGTAGTTATCTATATGTATGTTCCTATTACCACTTTCTTAATTGTTTGGGGTTTGTTATTGTAGGTCTTTTCCTTCTCTTGTGTTTCATGCCTAGAGAAGTTCCTTTAGCATTTGTTGTAAAGCTGGTTTGGTGGTGCTGAATTCTCTTAGTTTTTGCTTATCTGTAAAGGTTTTAATTTCTCCATCAAACTTGAATGAGATCCTTGCTGAGTAGAGTAATCTTGGTTGTAAGTTCTTCTCTTTCATCACTTTAAATATGTCCTGCCACTCCCTTCTGGCTTGCAGAGTTTATGCTGAAAGATCAGCTGTTAACCTTATGGGGATTCCCTTGTGTGTTTTTTGTTGTTTTTGCCTTGCTGCTTTTAATATTTTTTCTTTGTATTTATTTTTGATAGTTTGATTAATAGGTGTCTTGGTGTGTTTCTCCTTGGATTTAACCTGTGTGGGACTCTCTGTGCTTCCTGGACTTGATTAACTATTTCCTCTCCCATATTAGGGAAGTTTTCAACTATAATCTCTTCAAATATTTTCTCAGTCCCTTTCTTTTCCTCTTCTTCTTCTGGGACCCCTATAATTCGAATGTTGGTGCATTTAATGTTGTCCCAGAGGTCTCTGAGACTGTCCTCAATTCTTTTCATTCTTTTTTCTTTATTCTGCCTCTGAAGTAGTTATATCCACTATTTTATCTTCCAGGTCACTTATCCGTTCTTCTGCCTCAGTTATCCTGCTATTGATCCCTTGTAGAGAATTTTTAATTTCATTTATTGTGTTGTTGATCACTGTTGGTTTGCTCTTTAGTTCTTCTAGGTCCTTTTTAAATGTTTCTTTTATTTTCTATATTCTATTTCCAAGATTTTGGATCATCTTTACTATCATTATTCTGAGTTGTTTTCCAGGTAGACTGCCTCTTTCCTCTCCATTTTTTAGGTCTGGTGGGTTTTTGCCTTGCTCCTTCAACTGCTGTGTGTTTTTCTGTCTTCTCATTTTGCTTAACTTACTGTGTTTGGGGTCTCCTTTTTGCAGGCTGCAGGTTTGTAGTTCCCGTTGTTTTTGGTGTATGCCCCCAGTGGCTAAGGTTGGTTCAGTGGGTTGTGTAGGCTTCCTGGTGGAGGGGACTAGTGCCTGTGTTCTGGTGGATGAAGCTGGATCTTGTCTTTCTGGTAGGCAGGTCCACATCTGTTGGTGTGTTTTGGGGTGTCTGTGGCCTTATTATGATTTTAGGCAGCATCTCTGCTAATGGATGGGGTTGTGTTCCTGTCTTGCTAGTTGTTTGGCATAGGGTGTCCAGCACTGCAGCTTGCTGGTCATTGAGTGAAGCTGGGTTTTGGTGTTGAGATGGAGATCTCTGGGAGATCTTCGCCGTTTGATATTACATGGAGCTGGGAGGTCTCTTGTGGACCAGTGTCCTGAACTTGGCTCTCCCTCCTCAGAGGCACAGCCCTGATGCCTGGCTGGAGCACCAAGAGCCTTTCATCCACATGGCTCAGACTTTTGGGAGGTCTGAGATCTTCTGCCAGAGTTCAGTAGGTGTTCTGTAGGATCTGTTCCACATGTAGATGTATTTCTGATGTATTTGTGGAGAGGAAGGTGATCTCTGCGTCTTACTCTTCTGCCATCTTGAAGCTCTAAATTCTCAACTGTTTCTAATAAAGGTGACAGAAACCCTTTTGCAGAAAAAGAGTGTTATTGGCTTAAGTAACTGGACTTAAGGTATGGCCGAGTCCAGGGACTTGAATTCAGTCATCATATCTGCTCCTTTCTCCTTCTCTTGGCTCCATTTCTGACTGTTCATTGACATCACCTTAGTATCTCTCTCATGTTGGGAAAGAAGGGCGCTGACTACTCTCAGCATACATGCTATGAACTAACAATGCAGAAGGAAGATGGACCCTCTCTGTCTGCTGTTCTTATACCAAATAACGTGGAAGCACTGTGGCTGACCTTGTTGACAAGGTCACATGCCTATCCCTGTACCAAGAGCTGAAATCAGAGTGTTGCCCCAGAGTGATTGCCCAGCATGTGTCATAGGCCCGCTTACTCAAGGAGGGCTTAATGACAGAAAAAAATTGCAGGTTTACCACCTGAATACTGGCATATGTCTTGCTTGTTTTGGAGGCATGAATTATCCTATTTTGTTTTAAAATCTGTCTTTCTTAAAAAAAAAAAAAAGCCTTATTTCATTTTACTTACAATTACTTACATCACTTTGCTCTCACTTGCAGTGCTTCAATTTTATTTTTTTTTATTACATCTTGTCTCCACAGCTCTTCCAGGACAAGAATCATGCTTCCTTTTTATTTTCTATTCTCCCCTCGTCTACCTGGTACTCTTCATTCTTTTACTCATTCTATAAAATTGTATTGAATATCTTTTGCATTCCAAGGACTATGCTAAGCTCTGGAGATTTTTTTAGTTAAAAATATAGGATGCTCATAAAATGCTTTACAAATAACTGAACCTCATTCCTTATGACCTTTGCACTGCTAAGAGTGGACCTTATTCTCTCAGCATAGGCATTGTACCATTTTTAGTGAGATAATTATATGACCTTGGGTCATTAATTTCCCCCTTTGGGCCTCAGATTCTTCAAGTGTGAAACAGAGAGATTAACAAGATGCTCTCCGACCTCTAAAATTCTAGGTTTCTAATTCATGGACAGCCAGATACTATGGGTCAGAAGAGATGCTGCTCTTGAATTCATCCCTAATTATCTCATTCCAACTTAGCTTACATCCTCACCCCTCTCAGCATAAGAGGTAAGAAGAAAACAAATTCATTTCACTGCTCCCTCTACCACACATCACTTCCAGATAAGTTTGGTGTACCATCTTAAAGCCATTCACAACCTTCTGGCACATTCATTATAATTAGCCATTTTAAAAGTGCTCTGCAATTTTACCTGGCCCTCACAAACAACTCTTGGAAGCACATAAGATAAGGAGTTGTCCCGTTTTACAGATGAGAAAGCTAAGGTTGAAATATTTAACTACTGTCTTGCTCAAGGTCAAGGAGCTGGTAAGGGTTTCTGAATGGTACCAAGACAGTGCCCTCTCTCAAGCCCATAATGCTGCAGCACAGCCTAAAAGATAGAGTCAGTTCTTGTCATCAAAAGCCTGGATCTCATGAGAACAAAGTCTGTGAACTTCTTAGGATATTTAAGTCAAAAGGGCTTTGGTGAAGCATGTTTTAACCCACAGCATAATAAGGCCTTTGGCAAGGAAACAAGGAATACCAGGAACATAGTGTCTGCAAGGAAAATGCAGCAGAATACCATATATATCAAGCAGCTCTCACGGTCTGGGGATGAAAGAAATTAGAGCAGGGGAAAACTTCACCATGTTTGGGGCCCTCCATTCTGTGAAGTTCTCATTCAGGTCCTTGCAAACTCAGCCATGCTTTCCCTCATTCTCCTAACCCCTGCCTTTCATTTTTAAACCAAAGTGCCTGCAAAAAGAAATCCAGTGCACATGTTTCTGATTCATTTACACTTAACTCATCAAGCTCTGTTTGGGAAGAGCTATCTAGTGTCCCAAAATCTTTTGGAGTCTCTCCCAGACCCCCTTTTTAATAAGCCATTGAAGGTTTTTACCAGCATGGCCATGCTTGAGTTGAGCACATGTAAACAAAGTAGGACACCTAAGAGCCTAGTGGGCATGCAGGCCCAGTCTGCTTTGAGACCAAGAGACAACGCTGGTTAGCAGAGTCTCCTGGGCTCCATAGCAATGGGACTCCACCAGGGGAGCCCGAAGAAGCTTGAGACACTGCAGCTTGCCCAGAGCCAAGCCCACGTAGTTGTCACCAGAACCAACAAGAAGCAGACAGGGCTGCAGACTTGAGGTAAAGGGTTTACCCTGTCCTGCTCAGCTCCAGAGATCTGGAAGGGTAGAAAAACTACGGAATAGCCCAGAAGGAGATGGTTATCCCAAAGAAAGAGAGTTCTGCTCACAAGGCAGGCATCCCTTACCACCATCATCCCTTGCCAGGACCCCTGCAACAGCCTCCTGGCTAGGGTCTCTGCTTTCACTCTTGACCCCTTACAGCCCAGATTCTACTCTGGCAGAAACCAGAATAATCATTTAAAACAGAAATCATAGTTTGCCTCTTCTTGCTTTAGAAATTTCCAGTGGCTTCCTGGGGTACTTTGAATTAAATCCAAATTCCTTGCCATGGCCAAAATATTCATCAGAAACACGTCTCAGCTGCCCCTCCAACTTCAGACCCTTCTGCTCAACCCCACTCACTCCACTCCAGCCAAACAGATTCTGTTCTCTGACTTGAATGTCTCAAACTCATTTGAACCTCAGGGGCTTTGCATTTGCATTTGCCTCAGCCTGAACTGTCCTTCCTTCAGATCATCATATGGCTGGCTCCATCTCGCATTTGTTTCTTCATTTAGACATCTCCTTAATTCTGGCTCCAGTGGCGCTTTCACCTTAACTTGTTCTTTAATGTTTAATTTTTTTCTTAGCACTTACCACCACCTGAAATTGCCTTAATTGGGTCTTTGTTTATATGATTATTTCTGTTGACTACCTCCAGAGTGTAAGCTCCAGGAGGTTGGGGACTACTCTTCCTTACTCACCTCTTAATCTCCATGCCTAGAATAGTACATGGCATGGGGTAGTAACTCAATAAATATTTATTGAGTGGATGAATGAATGAATGAATGTCCTTGACAACTACTGTAACTCAGAATCACACATAACCTCAAGAAGGCAGGGAGATGCCTTCCAGTCCTGAGCGGCAGGAGCAAGCAGATCTAGCAGCACCTTGCCTCTGTCTTAGATGAGGTGGCATCAACCCATTGCTCCCAAGCATCTGTCCCTTAAGGCAAATTCTTAAAAGATGCAGCTAGAGCCAGGTAAGCCACAGCCCACATCCCACCAGTGACATTCACTGGCCATGTGCCTTTGTGCAAGTCATTTACCCTCCCTGAGCCTGTTTACTCTTTTGTAAAATAAGGATAATAATATCTAACTCACAGAATGTTGTATTATATAAAATGAATAAAGTACCAAACACTGAATCTGATATAAAAAGGTTATTTAATAAATGGGAACTATTGTTACTGGAAAGAGTAGAGGTTCAAAAATCCTAATGATGAAGCAGAGAAACATGGCTTTGTTGCAGTATTAGGACATGTACTTGTCCACACTGGAGTGACCTTGGGAATGTCTCCACCCACCAGTTATATTTTTAACTGGTAGCTCAAGGAGGGAAATGCAAAAGGTGAGTGGAATACCATGTAGAAGGGATCCTAATTCCACACTTCACCCCAACTGTCTGGGAAAATGTTCTTCAGTTTGTTTTCTTTAAATCCCTGCCAGGGAAAACTGATAGATGATGCCTGGATTGGGCCCCTGGTTCAAAAGCCCAGATATTTTTTCTAGAAATAGTTGTTAATGCATCTTAAGAGACTGAGTCATCACTTTGAAACAAAAGACAACAAATTCTAACTCCTACAGGACATGTTGCACGTGTCTGGAACTCTGAACCTCTCTGACAAGTACTTTGGGGTTTGCCTTCGTTCTTTCTGTGTATATATGATCAATATACATAAAATATTTTACATGACTGAATTCTTAGTATGTGTAATTTCAGTATCCCTTTGTCATTTAACATAATAGCATGTTCATTTTTCCTTGTAATAAACAGCTCTTTGTAAATATCTTTATTTAAAGCAAATACAATATTCAGTTCTATGACTGGCTCATAATTTCTTAGCCCTCCCCCTGGCTAAGAAACAACAGTTCAACAACAGTTCAAGAGTTAACCTTTTCAGGGGGACCCTAAAGATGGCAGAGGAGTAAGACGTGAAGATCACCTTCTTCCCCACAAATACGTCAAAAATACATCTACATGTGGAACGGCTCCTACAGAACACCTACTGAACGCCGGCAGAAGACCTCAGACTTCCCAAAAGTTCAACCCTTCACCCCTTTACTCTGTGGTAAACTGCACAAAGGTTTTGGCAAGGTGAGATTTCTGATGTGTGAACTGCTGATTTTCGACAGTGAACTCTATGCTGGAAATGAAGTGATACATAACTCTCTTTTTACTATTTCCAAGGAGGATTAAGAATAGGATATATAAGATCAAGATCCATTCCATATGGAAACAGAGTCAAGGATGGAAACTCGAATTAAATAAATAAATCAAGCCTAAAGTTTGGTCGTGTGGCTCACAGGGTCTTGGTACTCTGGCCAGGTAACAGGCCTGAACCTCTGAGGTGGGAAAGCCGAGTTCAGGACATTGGACCACCAGAGAACTTCCAGCCCCATGTAATATCAATCATTGAGAGCTCTCCCAGAGATCTGCATCTCAACGTTAAGACCCAGCTCCACTCAACGACCACCAAGCTCCAGTGTTGGATAACACCACATGCCAAACAACTAGCAAGACAGGAACACAACCCCACCCATTAGCAGAGAGGCTCCTAAGATCATACTAAGTTCACAGACACCTCAAAACACATAACCAGATGCAGTCCTGCCCACCAGAAAGGCAAGATCCAGCCTCATCCACCAGAACACAGGCACCAGTCCTCTCCACCAGGAAGCCTACACAACCCACTGAACCAACCTCACCCACCAGGGGCCGACACCAAAAACAATGGGAACTACAAACATGCAGCCTGTGAAAAGGAGACCCCAAACACAGTAAGCTAAGCAAAATGAGAAGACAGAGAAATACGCAGCAGATGAAGGAGAAAGGTAAAAACCCACCAGATCTAAAAAATGAAGAGGAAAGAGGCAGTCTACCTGGAAAAGAATTCAGAATAATGATAGTAAAGATGATCCAAAATCTTGGAAATGGAATGGAGAAGATACAACAAATGTTTAACAAGGACCTAGAAGCACTAAAGAGCAAACAAACAATAAATGAACTTAAAAATTCTCCGGAAGGAATCAATAGCAGAATAACTGAGGCAGAAGAACGGGTAAGTAACCTGCAAGATAAAATACTGGAAATAACTCCTGCAGAGCAGAATAAAGAAAAAAGAATGAAAAGAATTGAGAATAGTCTCAGAGACCTCTGGGACAACATTAAAGGCACCAACATTTGAATTATAGGGGTCCCAGAAGAAGAAGAGAAAAGAAAGGGACAGAGAAAATATTTGAAGAGATTATAGTTGAAAACTTCCCTAATATGGGAAAGGAAATACTCAATCAAGTCCAGGAAGTGCAGAGAGTCCCTTAAAGGATAAATCCAAGGAGAAACAGGACAAAACACATATTAATCAAACTATCAAAAATTAAAAACAAAGAAAAAATATTAAAAGCAGCAAGGAAAAGTAACAATAACATACAAGGGAATCCCCATAAGGTTAACAGCTGATCTTTCAGCAGAAACTCTGTAAGCCAGAAGGGCGTGGCAGGACATATTTAAAGTGATAAAGGGAAAAACCTACAACCAAGATTACTCTACTCAGCAAGGATCTCATTCAGATTCAACAGAGAAATTAAAACCGTTACAGACAAGCAAAACCTAAGAGAATTCAGCACCACCAAATCAGCTTTACAACATATGCTAAAGGAAATTCTCTAGGCAGGAAACACAAGAGAAGGAAATGACCTACAATAACAAACCCAAAACAATTAAGAAAGTGGTAATAGGAACAAACATATCAATAATTACCTTAAATGTAAATGGATTGAATGCTCCAACCAAAAGATATAGACTGGCTGAATGGATAAAAAAACAAGACCCATATATACGCTATCTACAAGAGACCCCCTTGAGACCTAGGGACACATATGGACTGAAAGTGAGGGGATGGAAAAAGATATTCCATGCAAATGGAAATCAAAAGAAAGCTGGAGTAGCAATTCTCATATCAGAAAAAATAGACTTTAGAATAAAAACTATTACAAGAGACAAAGAAGGACACTACATGATGATCAAGGGATCAATCCAAGAAGAAGATATAACAATTGTACATATTTATGTACCCAACATGGGAACACCTCAGTACATAAGGCAAATGCTAACAGACATAAAAGGGGAAATCGACAGTAACACAATCATTCTAGGGCACTTTAACACCACATTTTCACCAATGCACAGATCAACCAAAATGAAAATAAATAAGGAAACACAAGCTTTAAGTGACACATTAAACAAGATGGACTTAATTGATATTTATAGAACATTCCATCCAAAAACAAAAGAATACACTTTCATCTCAAGTGCTCATGGAACATTCTCCAAGATAGATCATATCTGGGTCACAAATCAAGCCTTGGTAAATTTAAGAAAATTGAAATCATATCAATTATCTTTTCCGAACACAACACTATGAGACTCAATATCAATTACAGGGGAAAAAAGCTGTAAGAAATACAAACATATGGAGGCTAAACATTAAGCTACTAAATAAGAAAGAGATCACTGAGGAAATCAAAAAATACCTAGAAACAAATGAAAACACGACGACCCAAAACCTATGGGATGCAGCAAAAGCAGTTCTAAGAGGGAATTTTATAGCAACACAATCCTACCTCAACAAACAAGAAAAATCTCAAGTAAACAACCTAACCTTGCATCTAAAGCAATTAGAGAAAGAAGAACAAAAAAACCCTCAAAGTTAGCAGAAGGAAAGAAATCATAAAGATTAGATCAAAAATAAATGAAAAAGAAAAGAAGGAAACGATAGTAAAGATCAATCAAACTAAAAGCCGGTTCTTTGAGAAGATAAACAAAATTGATAAACCATTAGCCAGACTCATCAAGGAAAAACGGGAGAAGACTCAAATCAACAGAATTAGAAATGAAAAAGGAGAAGTAACAACTGACACTGCAGAAATACAAAGGATCATGAAAGATTACTACAAGCAACTATATGCCAATAAAATGGACAACCTGCAAGAAATGGACAAATTGTTAGACATGCACAACCTTCTGAGACTGAACCAGGAAGAAATAGAAAATATAAACAGACCAATCACAAGCACTGTAATTGAAATTGTGATTAAAAATCTTCCAACAAACAAAAGCCCAGGACCAGATGGCTTCACAGGCAAATTCTATCAAACATTTAGAGAAGAGCTAACACCTATACTTCTTAAACTCTTCGAGAATATAACAGATGGAGGAACACTCCCAAACTCATTCTACAAGGCCATCATCACCCTGATACCAAAACCAGACAAAGATGTCACAAAGAAAGAAAACTACAGGCCAATATCACTGATGAACATAGATGCAAAAATCCACAACAAAATACTAGCAAACAGAATCGAACAGCACATTAAAAGGATCATACACCATGATCAAGTGGGGTTTACCTCAGGAAAACAAGGATTCTTCAATATATGCAAATCAATCAATGCAATAAACCATATTAACCAATTGAAGAATAAAAACCATATGGTCATCTCAATAGATCCAGAAAAAGCTTTTGACAAAATTCAACACCCATTTATGATAAAAACTCTCCAGAAAGTAGGCATAGAGGGAATTTACCTCAACATAATAAAGGCCATATATGACAAATGCACAGCCAACATCGTTCTCAGTGGTGAAAAACTGAAACCATTTCCACTAAGATCAGGAAGAAGAAAAGGTTGCCCACTCTCACCACTATTATTCAACATAGTTTTGGAAGTCTTAGCCACAGCAAATCAGAGACGAAAAAGAAATAAAAGGAATCCAAATTGGAAAAGAATATGTAAAACTGTCGCTGTTTTCAGATGACATGATACTATACATAGAGAATCCTAAAGATGCTACCAGAAAACTAGTAGAACTAATCAATGAATTTGGTAAAGCAGCAGGATATACAATTAATGCACAGAAATCTTTTTCATTCTTATACACTAATGATGAAAAATCTGAAAGAGAAATTAAGGAAACACTCCCATTTACCACTGCAACAAAAAGAATAAAATACCTAGGAATAAACCCACCTAAGGAGGCAAAAGACCTGTATGCAGAAAACTATAAGACACTGATGAAAGCAAGTAAGGCTGATACAAACAGGTGGAGAGATATACCATGTTCTTGGGTTGCAAGAATCAACATTGTGAAAATGACTATACTACCCAAAGCAATCTACAGATTCAATGCAATCCCTATCAAACTACCAATGGCATTTTTCACAAAACTAGAACAAAAAATTTCACAATTTGTATGGAAACACAAAAGACCCTGAATAGCCAAAGCAATATTGAGAAAGAGAAACGGAGCTAGAGGAATCAGGGTCTCTGACTTCAGACTATACTACAAAGCTACAGTAATCAAGATAGTATGGTACAGGCACAAAAACAATATAGATCAATGGAACAGGATAGAAAGCCCAGAAATAAACCCACGCACATATGGTCACCTTACCTTTGATAAAGGAGGCAAGAATATACAATGGAGAAAAGACAGCCTCTTCAATAAGTGGTGCTGGGAAAACTGGACAAGTACATGTAAAAGTATGAAATTAGAACACTCCGTAACACCATACACAAAAATAAACTCAAAATGGATTAAAGACCCAAAGGCCAGACATTATCAAACTCTTAGAGGAAAACATAGGCAGAACACTCTATGACATAAATCACAGCAAGATCCTTTTTGACCCACCTCCTAGAGAAATGGAAATGAAAACAAAAATAAACAAATGGGGCCTAATGAAACTTAAAAGCTTTTGCACAGCAAAGGAAACCATAAACAAGATGAAAAGACAACACTCAGAATGGGAGAAAATATTTGCAAATGAAGCAACTGACAAAGGATTAATCCCCAAAGTATACAAGCAGTTCTTGCAGCTCAATATCAAAACAACAAACAACCCAGTCCAAAAATGGGCAGAAGACCTAAATAGACATTTCTTCAAAGAAGATATACAGATTGCCAACAAACACGTGAAAGGATGCTCAACATCACTAATCATTAGAGAAATGCAAATCGAAACTACAATGAGGTATCACCTCACACCAGTCAGAATGGCCATCATCAAAAAATCTACAAACAATAAATGCTGCAGAGGGTGTGGAGAAAAGGGAACATTTTTGCACTGTTGGTGGGAATGTAAATTGATACAGCCGCTATGGAGAACAGTATGCATGTTCCTTAAAAAACTGAAAATAGAACTACCATATGACCCAGCAATCCCACTGCTGGGCATATACCCAGAGAAAACCATAATTCAAAAAGAGTCATGTTCCACAGTGTTCACTGCAACACTATTTACAATAGCCAGGACATGGAAGCAACCGAGTGTCCATTGACAGATGAATGGATAAAGAAGGTGTGGTACATATATACAATGGAATATTACTCAGCCATTAAAAGGTAACAAAATTGAGCTATTTGTAGTGAGGTGGATGGACCTAGTGTCTGTCATACAGAGTGAAGTAAGTCAGAAAGAGAAAAACAAATACCATATGCTAACACATATATATGGAATCTAAAAAAAAAAAAAAAAAACAAGTTCTGAAGAACCTAGGGGCAGGACAGGAATAAAGATGCGCCGATGTAGATAATGGACTTGAGGACATGGGGAGGGGTAAGGGTAAGCTGGCACAAAGTGAGAGTGTGGCATTGACATATATACACTACCAAATGTAAACTAGATAGCTAGTGGAAAGCAGCTGCATAGCACAGGGAGATCAGCTTGGTGCTTTGTGACCACCTAGAGGGGTGGGATAGGGAGGGTTGGAGGGAGACGCAAGAGGGAGGGTAGGGATATATGTATACGTTTAGCTGATTCACTTTGTTATACAGGAGCAACTAACACAACATTGTAAAACAATTATACTCCAATAATGATGTTTAAAATTAATTAACTAATTAATTAATTAAATTTAATTTTAAAAAAAGAGGCGTTTCCTTCCAATTTTTCACCATTATTAGTAACGTGATACATAACTGTTGCCTGAATTTTATGTAGCTTCCATAAGTGTGAGTGTGTCAGAAGTGAATTTCTGGATCAAAAACAATGGACATTTTAATGGATTTTTATAGTATTGTTAAATTGATTTCAAGAATATAATACAATTATATATTATAAACAGATAATCTCATTTTTATTTACATATGTGATTAGTAGTTAGGCTGAATTTTTTCATGTTTGTGAGCTACAACACTAGATTGGTAAATGAAGAATATTACTAAGACCTAAAGGAAATAAAAATGTATAGAAAAGAAAAAATAGAAGCATAAAAATAAATTCCCAAAGTATAGCTTAGAATCTGAGAAAAATTAAAATAGGTAATACTATGGTGTAGTTAATATGCATCAGAAACTTTGTTAATTGTTTACATTGAACTATGTTTTATCCTCATAAAAAGTAGATAGTATGGCTAGGACATTTTCAACTATAAAGTATTATGTATAGTATTATGTATAAGGTATGAAGCAACTAAGTCATTTAACTGAAAGATCTGGGATAAGTTTGGCTTCAGGTACAGCTTGATTCGAGGTCCCAGATGATATTTTTTTCTGTTTCTTGACTCTGACTTCCTCTATGTCTGCTTCATTCTCAGCAATGAATGGTTGCCCAAGAGCCTGGGCCAGAGTCTCATCCCATCTCACTGACTCTCACCAGACCACATTTCTATGGCTGTGTAATACAGTACCTTTATTGGCTAGATCTTTGTCTCATACAACAGCATCCAAAGCACATGAACTGAGAATAGTGTAGAAGACAGAGCTCTGAAGGAAATTTGGGATCCTTTGACTAGGATAAGAGAAAAGGATGCTGAGCGGAAGGGGTAACTCTACTGTAGGCAGGTGCTCTTACTAACTACATTTTCACAGATAAGAAACAGGCTCAGAGAGCTTATTTGACTGCTCCAAGATCACACAGCTAATATGCTGCAGATAGTGATCCAAATGCAGTCTCCATCTGTCTGACCCTAGCAGAAGCACTGAAGAGCTTGACGGGACCCCCAAATCTCTGATCCAAAGGTAACCTCACTCTAATCCCTTTTGAGGCTGACAGTTTGCCTGGGTTCTTCCCTCAGCTCTGGGTGTCTACATAAATATATTCATTCAGGATGAAAGCATCCATTCATTCAGCTTGAGGAGGAGGCTTCCTCTCATTCTGTCTTCCAATTCAATGGACTCATGGTTAAGAACAGGGGAGTTGGAAGGCAGGCAGACTTGGGTTCATATCTCGTCTCTGAACAATGTACCTTGAGGATATCTAAGGTATCCTCACTTGCTAAGCTTCAGTTTCCTTGTCTATAGATGGAATAACCAACAGTCCCTACTTCACAAGGTTGTTGTGAGAATTCAGTGAGCTAATACATGAAACCTATTGAGATCCACATTTGCTCCTCATTGGTACCCAGTGATGATCAGTCATTAGGGGCCATGGAAGAGCATTGTCCCCACCTCCTCATGGGCTATAACCACCATGCCTACTCATCCTCAGGAATGGTTGCTTACAATTTCTAATCTAATATCAAAAATTGGATTTGATACATGATAGTGAGACAACCAAAGTAAGAATGATCATTCTTTCATAGCAGAGGATTTAACCCGTTTCAAATTGGAATTTGTGCTGATTATTAAGGAGTTGAATGTTATGAGAGTTTATTCTTAACTCACAAAATTTTCACTCTCTTTATTCTTAATAGCTTATCTATCCTCCTGAATTCTTTTTTATTCATTATTATATTTTGACATCTCCTAGGCTATGTTTACATGCCTCAGATGAGGCAGTTTTGTTTTTTTTTTTTGGCTGAGAGCCCCAGCTTCACTCCATTTTCCTTGAATTGTGGCAAGTTCACTTTCAAGGTTTATTTGAGGAAAAAGAGGCTTCTCAAAAAGAGTGCACTCTATGCACTTGGCAGTAATGTTTGTGGGTTACCTTTTGTCAGGGTTCTCCAGAGAAATATAACCAACAGGATATAGTATATAGATATATAAAAACAGATATATTATGAGGGATTGGCTCACAGGATTATGGAGAATGAGAAGTCCCACAGTCTGCTGTCTGCAAGCTGGGGGCCAGGAAAGCTGGTGGTGTACTTCTTTCTAATCCAAACCCGAACGCCTGAAAACCATGGGAATCAGTGTCCTAGGTCGAGAGAAGACATATGTTCCAGCTAAAGCAAAGAGCAAATCCACCCTTCCCTCTCCTTTTTGTTCTATTAAGGCCCTCCACAAATTGTATGATGCCCACCCACACTGGAGAGGGTGATCTTCTTTACTTGTTTTACTGATTCAAATGCTAATCTCTTCCAGAAACACCCTCACAGACACACTCAGAAATAATGTTTTACCCGCCATCTGGGCATCCCTTAGCCCAGTCATGTTGACACATAAAATTAACAATCACACCTAAACTCCTAAAATCCCAAATCTAGAAACGACATAGAATATAGGAGCAATTCAGGGCTCCAAACCACCAATTGGTGACTGTTTGGTAGGTCTGGTTTTTGTTTAAATATTTATTTATAAATAATTGATTCTCTTGTTGAAATTCTCCAGGAACAAATCTAAATTCAGGAGTCAATTCCAGGATTTTTTTATTCCTCAGATTCAAATGTCATATTTTTTACCTAATCCTGATTGCCATATACAATATTCAGTTGAGTATCATCATAAAATATTCAGTAAGAAAATAACTATTTGACTGAATATTAATAAAGTAACTTTCATCTCATTCTTAAGTGATAACTAAACAAATCCTAGACAAACTTTGATAATAAGAAGTATAGGAATTTACCGTTCCAAATTCTACAAGTTTCACTTGCAAGATAACAATGTTCTTTTTTATTTAAGACCATTTCTTGTTCATTTACTGACCTACAGAATTATCCCGTAGTAGTGGAATAATGATGATGAGGATAATGATATAATAATAATAGTAGTAGCTCTCATGTCTTGAGTGCCTACTATGTGCCAAGCACTGTCCTGGGGGCTGTATGTATATACATCTTCTCATGTAATCTTCACAGTAACCCTGAGAACTAAGTAGTCATATCTCCATTTTAAAGAGAATGACATTAAAGTTAAAAAAATTGTGTCCAGAATTGGGTGATTGGGATTGACATGTATACACTTATGTGTATAAAATTGATGCCTAATAAGAACCTGCAGTATAAAAAAACAAACAAACAAAACAACTAATACTAAACTTTCATTGGGTTATTTGTATGGAAATATGTTAATATAAATGTTTCAGACATTACATGAAATTTCTAAAAATCTTATATGTTCTGGTATAATGTTACAAGTCATAATCCTAGTTATTACCTTAAAATGTATATCTCAGAAATAACTAATTTTCTTGTCAACTGCATTATTATGAACTTTCATCAAATTTTTAACTGTGGTCACTTTTAAGCCTTTTGTCATTTACAGACAGTTCTGTGTGTACTCTGATGCTTTTGCAAATATGTTCCTATAAAAGGGTTTCAAAAAAAAAAAAAAATTGTGTCCAAACTCTCACGATAATAAGAACAGGACCAGAACCAAACCCAAATATGGCTAACTCCAAAGCCTATACTACTTTAGAACTGAGATTGCAGTCCTTCAGAGTCTGAGTTTTAAAAAGTTGGCTCACCATCATAGAATCATATTTTAAGTCCAAATGGTCAATCTGAAGAAGTAACAGTGATTTGACTAAAGCCTGAAAGCTAGTGGTGTAGGTAAGTGTTTATGGAAGAGAAAACTGAGTCATATGATCTGTAGTGTATCTAATAACACGGGACAGTGGTGTCACTGTCAGTGGCATCCTCACACTTTTCAATATACCACTCTACCAATAAGAGCAAGGGATGATACCGACTCTGTCAGCATATCTGAAATGGGGGGGTTGAAAAACCCTTGCTCCCTTAAGGAAGTAATCATTGATCAAGCAGATAGCAACTGGCTCTTTATTACCAACCAATGACTTTTTAAATTTTAATTTAATTTTTATTTTATATTGGAATATAGTTGATTTACAATGTTGTATTAGTTTCAGATGTACAGCAAAGTGGTTCAGTTATACATATACATATAACCATTCTTTTTCAGATTTTCTCACATAGGTTATTACAGAATATTGAGTAGAGTTCCCTGTGCTATACAGTGGGTCCTTGTTGTTTATCTATTTTATATATAGTAGTATGTATATGTTAATCCCAAACTCCTAATGTATCCCTTCCACCTACCTTTCCCCTTTGGTAACCATAAATTTGTTTTCAAAGTCTGTGAGTCTGTTTCTGTTTTGTAAATAAGTTCATTTGTATCATATTTTTAGATTACACATATAAGTGATATCATATGATATTTGTCTTTCTCTGACTTACTTCACTTTGTATGATAATCTCTAGGTCCAACCATGTTGCTGCAAATGGCATTATTTCATTCCTTTTTTATGGCTGAGTAGTATTTGATTGTATAAATGTACCACATCTTCTTTATCCATTCATCGTCGATGGACATTTAGGTTGCTTCCATGTCCTGACTATTGTAACTAGTGTTATAATGAACATGGGGGTGCATGTATCTTTTTGAATAAGGGAGCAAGTGTTTTTCAACTAAAAGCCACTGTGAATTACCCTCCACAGCAATATCAAAATGATCAAAGTAGCTTATATCTCATGCTGAAGGCTATCTCCTCTAAATGGTTCTTGGCCAACTTCTCTAGCATTCTTAAAGATAACAGCGGTGAAGTACAGTTCAGATTCTGGCAGGATGGCTCCCAAGGAGCCTTCCCTTCCCTGCTGCCCTCCTCCCCCTCCCGTAGTCACTCCCTCCCTCAATTGTCCCCTTGGATCTAAGTTTTCCAAAATCCCCAAATTAGGTATTAAATACATGTTTACTCCATCATGATTTTCTCCTCTAATCTGGGAGATAAAAATAACAGAAAGACATGTCTGTAGTCTCATTTTATCCTCTACCGTCCCTAAAGTAAACTCGGAATGTCGCCCATCTCCTGCCTCCTCTTTCTTCTTTTGGCCCAGTCCAAACAGGATCGCTCTAAGGGTGGACCCCACATACAGCTCTAGCTTAGAAAAATTACTGTTGCTTTAGGAACATGCAGACTGGCTTTGAATATGTTTCTGGCACATCACTTGTATTTTTTTTAAAAAACTGGTTCTATTTCAAAGACTAGAGAATAGGTTATTTATTGACAACAGTAATTCTGAGAATTGATGACCAATAGGCAGCTTGAAGGACAGCTTGAAAGATGCCTTATGACAAAACACAAATAACGATAAACAATTTAGAAGCCCAATGTAGTTAGAAAATTTCCTAACTAAATAGGTACATTGGGGGACTTCCCTGGTGGCGCAGTGGTTAAGAATCCACCTGCCAATGCAGGGGACATAGGTTCGAGCCCTGGTCTGGGAAGATCCCACATGCTGCAGAGCAACTAAACCCGTGCACCACAACTACTGAGCCTGCGCTGTAGAGCCCGCGAGCCACAACTACTGAGCCCACACACTGCAATTACTGAAGCCCGTGCGCCTAGAGCCCGTGCTCCGCAACAAGAGAAGCCGCCACAATGAGACGCCCGCGCACCGCAACGAAGAATAGCTCCCCACCCTCCCGACCCCGGCTCCCTGCAACTAGAGGAAGCCCGCGCGCAGCAACGAAGACCCAAAGCAGCTAAAATAATAATAATAATAAAAGGTACATTGGAACAGTCTTCTTTTGTCTCGAAACACCTTGAAATGAGAAACATTGTGAAACTATGACATTTATTCTGAAAGATGTTCAACATGATGAAGCTTAAAGGTGAAAGAGCCACTTAGCATGCATTGTTTTAAAGCTTTGAAATGAAGAGTGTCTGATTGTTAAAATAAGAACTGTGGGACTTTTGTTAGAGACGATCTAATGTGGCCCTTAGTTTTTCTTCTTCCATAGGATAGTTCTGTTTAACACTCATTGACAGCCCGCTATGTGCCATACACTGTGCTAATGAGAGTTTACCAAGTAAGAAAAATGTTTCCTGCCCTCAAAGACCTTAAAAATCTTAAGTTGGAAAAAGAGGCACTATAAATTCGAATATACTCAATTAAAGAAGTAATAATTGTATAACACCAGTTTTTCTATTTATTGTCCTAAATTTCTACTTTCTGAACAGAAAGATATTGAATCCCACAGAGAGAGAAAATAAATGTGCATGCTGAGCAATGTTCTTTTTCTTATGATGTTTAAAAGCAATTTTCTTTAAAGGAAATTTAAATAGAAATTGCTAATATTGAAATTAGTAATATTATCAGATATTCTGTGTTTTTACCCAAGAAGCATAAGACTTCAGGCTTCATCATGTTTCTCCAAATAGTCTTTTGTTTTTATAGCTTGAAAATTGACAACACAAAGACAGCTATTGACTTGGCATCCAGGGGAAGAATAACACACCTGGCCCTAATGCCTGTGTTATTTCTTTCAATCTTCCCCCCCTGGACATTCCTTTTCTTTGTTACTTCCCGGAGGAAATAAATTCACATTTAGATTTTTCTCAGTATGACACAAAGAGCTAGATAAGATTCTCTGCTGGCAAGAAAGTGGCAGCTATTTAGTCTTGGTCGGGAGCTGCGGTGGTGGTTGTTTTGTAAGGTTTACATAATTTTTTTAAACAGCCATATGACATTGCGTGAAGAGCAGTGGGTTTAGAGTGAGTCAATTTGTAACTTTTTGTAAATTTAGGCAACTTGCTTATAACTTCTGGACCTCAATTTCCACATCTATAAATTTGAGCACCAAACCAGTGGTCCCCAAAGTTTGCTGCATATTAGAATCATCAGGAGAGCTTTTAAAAATCCTGATGCCCAGTTTGCAAGCCAGACCAATTAAATCAGAATATCTCAGGGTGGGAGTCACATATATGTGGTTTAAAGATCCCCAGGTGATTCCAGTGTGCAACAATGTTAAAGAACTACTGCAGAAAACTGCGATTTATCCAATGTCTTTTCCAGCTGTAGTATTCTAAATTCCATGGCTCTCTGAGCTTCAGTTTGCTATCTCTATTATGAGGCTCAATCTATCAACAACTTTTCTATAGCTTCAATGCAACAACAATCAAAATCCCAGTGGGCTTTTTTGTGGAAGTTGACAAACTAATTCTAAAATTTTTATGGAAAAGCAAAGGATCTAGAATAGTCAAAGCAATTTTGCAAAAAAAAGAACAAAGTTGAAGGTCTCAACATTATCAAACTACAGCAATCCAGATATATGGTATTAGTATAAGGATAGACAAATAGATCAATGGATGGTCCAACACTTTACCTTCACTTATACAATCAACTGATTTTCAACAAAGGTGCCAAAACCGTTCAATCAGGAAAAGAAAATCTTCTCAATGAATAATACTGCAACAACCAGATAATAATGTGGAAAAAAATGAATCTCAATCCCTGCCTCATATCAAATACAAAAATTAATTTTACATGGATCACAGACATAATTGTACAAGCTAAAACTATAAAGCTTCTAAAAGAAAATATAAGACAAAATATTTGTAAATTCCTAAACAGGACACTGAAAATACTAACCATAAAAAAGGATAAATTAAAAATTCAGAAGGCTGCATTAAAAAATATTAATAAGCAAGCCACAGCCTGGGAAAAAAATATTCACATTACATAGGACTTGTATTCAGAATATATAAAGAGCTCCTAAAACTCAATAGCAAAAAGAGAGACAACCCAATTTAAAAATGGCAAAATATGCAAACAAACACTTCACAAAAGATAGAAAAATAACCAGTAAGCACATAACAAAATGCTCAAACTCATTAGACATCAAGGAAATGCAAATAAAACTCACAATGAAACTGAAATGAAAACTACACACACACATTAGAGTGGCTAAAAAGACTGACAATGCCAAATGTTGGCAAGGATGTAGAGCAATTGGAATTCACATACATGGCATGTGGGAGAATAAAATGGTATAGTTACACTGGAAAACTGTTTGGCAATTGCTTGTAAGGTTAATCATATATGTCTCCTATGACCCAACAGTTCCATTCCTAACTCTTTACCTAAGAAAAATGGAAACACTTAGCCATACAAAAACTAGCACAAAAAATGTTCATAGGAGCCTTGTTCATAATATCCCCAAACTGGAAATAACACAAATGTCCATCAATAGATGCATGAATAAATAAATTGTGGTATACTCATACTCAGCAATAAAAAGGAGGGAACTACTAATACAAACAACAGCATGGATGAACCTCAAAAACATGTGGAGTAAAAGAAGCCAGACACAAAAGAATACATACAGTATGACAATATTTATATAATGATAAAATCAGAACAATGGTTGCCTCTGTGTGTGACATGGGGAGGGTGTGCAATAGACTAGAACTCTCTAGGGTGCTGGAAATGTTCTATCTTGATTGCAGGGTGGTAGTTACATGGGTGTATATGTTTGTCGAAACACTTGCTAAAACTATATACTTAAGATTGCATACTTAAGATCTGTATGTAAATTATACCTCAAAAATTAACATTAGGGTTTCCCTGGTGGCGCAGTGGTTGAGAATCTGCCTGCCAATGCAGGGGACACAGGTTCGAGCCCTGGTTTGGGAAGATCCCACATGCCGCGGAGCAACTGGGCCCGTGAGCCACAACTACTGAACCTGCGCGTCTGGAACCTGTGCTCCGCAACAAGAGAGGCCGCAACAGTGAGAGGCCCACGCACGGCGATGAAGAGTGGCCCCCGCTTGCCGCAACTAGAGGAAGCCCTCGTACAGAAAAAAAAAAAAAAAAAAAAAAAATTAACATTAAAAAAACACTTTTGTAAATTACAAAGTGTTATACAAGTACTAGAAAGTGTTTTAGTTTTTAAAGTTCTCCAAGAAAAAGATGAGTCTGAGATGGCTAGAGTGTTGAACTGATGCTAAACAATCATATGGCAATGAATATCCCATTTTCATCTGGATATTTGAGGTGATTGGCTCAAATATGATGAGTTTGTATCATAACTTAGAAAATGAATACAGTGTCTTCTAACCACCCTAGCTAACAATTTTTTTTAAAAAGCTTAGTACCAAGAGTGATCTATGTATAAATATATAGAACCTTGAGCCTTGACAAAGTGTTGGCACATTCACTTTATGTATTGTAATTGCTGGTAATTTTAGAGAAGTGCCTTGAACTGAAGCAGAAAAAAATAGAAGTTGAAGACAAGACACTAGAAATCACATTCTGTAAACCAAATTCTATTAATAACTGCACAATATAAAAGTATGTGCATGAAGCTAAAAAGGTGAAAACTGAATTATATTATTTTACAACAAAATCTCAACTAAATTTTTCAGATGGTCTCACACACAACACAAGGAGCCTCTCCTTAAGCACTTAACTAGGCATAAAGGGGTATCTCTTGGTAGAGGGCAAGCTCTTTGTGGGCTTTGCTCACTATTAATCCCGATATCTAAAGCACAGTAGGGGCCGAGTGCATTTTGTAGACTGTGACTCAGTGAATGGATGCTGACCCCATGGTAATGGTTCATTTTAACCATTAAATGAAGGAACATGTTCCAAGTGTTGGCAGAGTACCTAATACCTAGGTTGAACTTCAGCTCCTTTTCTCTTTCTCTTTACCCAGATTTTTTCCCCCCTTCGGGGAGCTACTTCCTCTTATTAGATGACTAGATCTTATTCCTTTTAACCACCACAACCCAATTCCTTTCAAAAAGAGGAAATAATCTGATATCATTTACACCTGTCAAAAGACTGATGACGCTTTGACGATGTACCTATATTATGGTTTATATGTTTCCTCACCCAGCAATGGACTTTTAGACTCTTCTGATTGGGGAACAAAATACCCTACACCCTGATATTTGATAAGAGTTCCCAGAGATATCTGGAAATTGTGTGTGTGTGTGTGTGTGTGTGTGTGTGTGTGTGTGTGTGTGTAATGGGCTCAAATGCATGTGCCCGTGTTTGTGTATGAGGAAGATTGATTTGTAAAATTCCAGCAATGGATTTAACTGTTATAAATTCCATTCCTAGAAAACTAAAAAGTATTATAAAATTTCCAATTATAATCCACCTTTTAAAGTTGTCTTGGAAGGTACATTGTCAAAAGTACTCATAAGATCTTTCATTTTCCCTCTTTTTCTTCACAAATGAACACAGTCAATCTTCTTAAGTCTAAAAAGTATCTAATCAAGCTGATGATTTCCAATTTATCTTGATTGAATTTTGCTTGATCTAAAAGAACAGGCCAGCATAGGAAGCACATCTTAGAACGGAATGGGATGGATGCTATTAGAGTACAAAGCAGGGTGCTTTGTTGAGTATTAATACCATCTTATGAAATTTTTGTTTCAGTTTTATGTATGTGATGTGTGTGTTTACTGGGTCACAATGTAAAAAGTGTCCCTTAACGTAAGTCATGGTCAAAGAAATTGAAAGCCACTACTCTATACAACAGCATAAAATGCCCAGGCAACAGTGGTGGTGAGAAAGTCCAAATGTGGTAAAAGAACAGGGGTTTAGGTACGTCAGTGTATGGAAGGGCAAGAGGGAATCCCCAGGCAAACTAAAGAGAGGCTTCATTTAGTACACTGAGATAAGCTTAGTGAGATGAAGAGAGGGTCAGGCAAACTCTCCTCTACTTCCCAGAAGAGGGACAACTGCCATAACTGTCAGAAAGAACCCAAGTTACCTGGAATGAGCTATGTAAAATATAAAGCACAAGTCAGGATTCTATTTATTCTGTGACTATATAAATATTACGCTATTTTTTGATAGAAAGGAATCTTTGAATCCTTCAGTAAATCATCTCATGGAGAAATCTACAACTATGATGTCCTTATAATCTGTTCCCTTCTCACAAAATTTTAATTGAGCCATGCCAGTGTCATTTAGGGTGACAGCAGGGGTGTGGTTAGGGACTGTGTGTGGTCTTTCCCTTGCAGACAAATTCCTATTCTTTAAAGAGTATGAGGCAGAGACTGGACAGGCTGCTAAAGGCTTATGACCTCAAGCTGCTGGGCTGGAGGTGGCCTCCCACCCTCACTGCCATCCTTAGGGTCTTTAGGTCAGGAGCTACCAGCTCCCCAACCCAGTTCTGCTCCAAAACAGCCTCCCTCCAGAACTTCATTCTACCCCCTTTCTTATTTCCCTGTCTTTTCTACACATGCCCCCCCCAAACACACGCACACGCACACACACTCCAGATGACTCACGCCTCTCTCCATCTTTATTCCACTTCTAGATAAAGAGTTTCTCAAAACAAAATAGTTGAAGTTCACACTCTTGGTTAAGAGAGGTCTCAGAGGGCTTCCCTGATGGCACAGTGGTTGGGAGTCCGCCTGCCGATGCAGGGGACACGGGTTCAGGCCCTGGTCCGGGAGGATCCCACATGCCGCAGAGCAGCTGGGCCCATGCGCCACAGTTGCCGAGCCCGCGCTCTGCAGCCAGCGAGTCGCGACTGCTGGGCCCGCGTACCGCAGCTGCTGGGGCCCGCGCCCCTAGAGCCCGTGCTCTGCAACGGGAGATGCCACCGCAGTGAGAGGCCCACGTGCCACAGCGAAGAGTAGCCCCTGCTCGCTGCAACTGGAGAGGGCCTGTGCACAGCAACGAAGACCCAAAGCAGCCAAAAATAAATAAATAAAATAAATTTAAAAAAACAAAAAACAAAATACGAGAGGTCTCAGAGCTGGAGCAGTATAATGCTGATGTTTTTCCCTTCTTGTCTTTCTGTCATTAAGAGCAAGCCTCCCTCTCCCTACCCAGGACTTGAATCCTGCCTCTACACCCAGCTTTGTGACTTCGTGTCCTACTGCTACAAACACAGACTTGCCTGTCCAGATCTCCAAACTTTTCTTCCTAAATTCCGCCCCACCAGCCCAGCTAGTCAGCAAGCCATTCAGGACTCTCATCATCTCCTTGGTGTCAGCCCAGTCTCTAAATCCCAGTTTACCTAGGACACCCTCATCTACACCTGTTGCCCCAGAGTAACGCTTAGTAACACGTCCTTTCATTTTCAAAAGCATCCTAGTGTGAAAAGTCACCTAACACCGGCTGGCTCAGCCTGCTTGGTTAGCTCTCTTCCTGTGGGCTGCAGTGGCCCATCTCTTAGGTCTTTGGTTCCAGGTTGGCCCAGACTCAACATCTCCTGTCTCCCAGCATCTTCTTGAACTCCAGAATGGAAAGCCTCCCTGGCAAAATGAACCTTAGAGAAAACTGTGATGTTATCTTGGAGTCTTTGTGACCCTGTTTTAATGTTTTCTTATATTAGGTATCTTTTACTGCTTAACAACCTACCCCAAATTAGTGACTTAAAACAATAATAATCATTTATTATCTCTTACGGTTTCTGTGGTTCAGGAATTCAGATGGGGCATATTGGGGCCAGCTTGTCTCTGCTCCAAGATGTCTGGGGCCTCAGCTGGAAGATTCTAAAGGTTGAGGCCTGCAATTATCTTAAGGCATATTCACTCACACACAGATGCTGCTGTCAGTCAAGGCCTGGTTGTGTTTGGTGCCGGGAACACTCAAGACATGGCCTTTCCACGTGACTAGGGCTTCCTCACTACACGGTGGCAGGTTTCCAAGCACAAGTACCTGAGCCAGGTGGAAGCTGATCTTCTTTATCACCTTAGGCTCACTTCACATCAAGTCCCATAGCATCCCTCCACCATACTCCATTGATCAAGGAAGATGTTAGCCACTGCCAAGATTCAAGGGCAAAGGACATTCGATTCCCATGTCCTTCAGCAGGAGAAATGTAGTCACCTTGTAAAAAGATCATGTGGGATGAGATATATATATCCATGTTTGGAGAATAACAAGCCACTTCTTCCAAGCACCCCACCAACCACAGGCAAAATGTCATCATCCTTGTTAATGCCTTCTATCAAAATTTTCCAAGGATAAGTCCCCTGATATAATGACACGGAGTGATAATTTTCTAATCAGAAATGCTACTACAATCCCTCAGAGTTGTGAGGTTTGTTACAGTTTCACAAATCTTTGCATTTGATCCTCACAACCCTGTGAGGAAGATAAGGCAGGCCTCACTCTCCCCATTTTTTCAAGCAAGAAGGGAAACACAGCCAGGTAAATAATTTACCCACAGTCACCAAGTTGAGACTCAGTGCAGTCAGTTTGATATGGAATCAGGTTTCTTTCCGCCACCAACTGACCTCTGCCAATGGGAAAGCAGTGCAGCACTGGAGTCTGAGCCTAGGCTTTGGAGCAAACAAGCCTGAATTTGAGTTCTGGTTCTACAGATTGGTGGCTTTGGATAAAGAGCTTAACCTCCCTCAGTTTCCATTTCTCACCCTTAGAATGAAAGCAATAAAACCTACCTTATGTTTCATTCCTGCCATGGAATTATTTATTTATTTTTTATGGGTGTGTTGTGTCTTCGTTTCTGTGTGAGGGCTTTTCTTTAGTTGCAGCGAGCGGGGGCCCCTCTTCATCGCGGTGCGCGGGCCTCTCACTATCGCGGCCTCTCTTGTTGCGGAGCACAGGCTCCAGACGCGCAGGCTCAGTAATTGTGGCTCACGGGCCCAGCTGCTCCGCGGCATGTGGGATCTTCCCAGACCAGGGCTCGAACCCGCGTTCCCTGCATTGGCAGGCAGACTCTCAACCACTGCGCCACCAGGGAAGCCCCTGCCATGGAATTAAATGATGTTCATAAAGTGCCTAGTGCAGTGCCTAACGCATCTTGGGCACTTAGACAGTAGCTAAGAAGTTAATTTTAATGATGATGTGTGATATAACAGGTGACACTACCTATTTAGAAGCTGCTCTTTAAGAAGTAAATGCTAATCCTGGCCAAACAAAAAAAAAGGGAGATGCTCTACATCTGAGTATAGATGGGGAACCATCCTCAAATCACCTCCGCAAGCTGGTCGTCTTAGATCTTTCTCATAGAGAGGTGCTGTTTGGTAGTTCGAAGAAGAAAGCTTACAAAGGGCAGCCAATTCTCAAACTCATCTATGCAAACATTATTAAATGGGATACAGGCTAATAATTAGATCTCCAGCTCAAAAGGCTGCTGGCAATATGGAGGTTTCTTTGTTATGCAGAGCAGGAATCCGCGTTACTGGTAGATGATCTTGGAGTTTGCCAACCCTAGATGGCTGGGGCAGAGTGCAAGGTTAACACTATTGAGAGGCTCTCAGCACGGTACTCTCCTGTGTTATTTAAATGTAACTTTGTACTGCATCCATTTCTGTGAAGGTGGCTCCCCATTCATTTAAAAGCCCGCATTTTGCTCCTATTGTTTCAAGCGAACAGAGTGTTCTACTGGCAAAGACTACTATTGTATTTGTCATCAATGAATGACAAGTGAAGAGACTAAATTAGTCTGTGTTTACAGTATCTGAGAAATATGTCATGAGGGGCGGGGAGTCTCACGTTAAAGTTCCAGAAGATGCCTTGTTACACCCTGAGAAAAAGGTATTTTTGTTAGAGTTCAGAAATAGTTTTTCTCTTTCTTCTGTCCCATCACTTGGGCCCGGCTCTGAGGACTTAATTCTGCTTCCAAGGCCAAAAGGACAGCAGATTCACTCATAAGAAAGCCCATGGGATACTTAAAGTGTGCGAGCCAGTCCTCATCTCCTTACCAGGGTACAGTTCTCATTCATGTCAGCAGGAAGCCTGCCTCTACAGGGCAGGGCACCTCAATTGCGTTCCTTCTCTGCTTTGCTGGTTCTCAATCAAACTCGCCCTGTGGCTGCTTTAAGTGTTGATGTCTTGGCATCAGAAAGAAGGGAGACGGCTCCATTTCTTCTGGCGCCTAGAGCCAGTTCTTCAGAGCAACTCACCCCCTCCCTTCGGGATTGCTTTGGAATTCTGTGTTTATAAACGAAGCCCACATTGGCCCTGTTGTAACATGTGGCACTCCTCACTCAGTAGCAAGGGGGAGTTCAAACGTCTTAAGTGACCCTCCAGGCTAACCAAAACCCTGAATTCCCTAAAGGAGTAACTGTCTGCCATCATGCTGCTTAGAGTTGAACAGCACTCTGTGTTTTCCAAAGCTTCTTCTTACACTTAAAGGAGCTGTGGTCTCCTGTGGTCTGGCAAACCCTGCAAGGGAGGCACAGCAGATGTAATGAGTCCATTTCACAGATGAGAAGACTGAGATTCAGACAATTTAATCATGCAGCTGGTGAGTTGTGGAACTGGGTCCTAACCTCCCAGCTGTTGCATCTTCCCCACAATGGCTGAAGGTTTACTTTCTCTTCCTTCCCCTCTTCTCTACTGATTTCCCCCTTCCCATTACCTCTCCCATCCCTCTCCCCCCACCTTTCCTCTTCCCTTTTTTCCTCCTTCCTCTCTCTCAATCTCTTTCTCTACGCTCTTTCCTCAACTTTCTTATTCCCACAAGGATTTCAGGCAGGATCGTGAACACTACAAAATTATAGCACCAACTTCACCATTAATCCAGCAATTTTAATAGGAACTTAAACAGCTCTCAAGGGAAATCTCTTTGCCTCTCTGTGACTCATTTTCTCCCTCTATGAAATAAGAATGCTATGTGGGTAATTACAAGATAACAGAATTAAGAGCCAGAGATGTGCCCAAAGAAATACTGCTGTAGGAGATACATACAACCTGTATCTCTTTAGGTAAAATTCATGTGTGCCTTGATGTCGAAATTTCACTTTCTCTTTTAGAATTTGGAATTATGTTTGATTAGAGCACTTGAGTTGCAGCCAAACCTGGAGCATTTTCACCACACCACCTTTTCTACTTGAAGAGACACACAAACTAAATATTCCAAAGGTCCAGTGAAGAGTTGAGTCTACCTGGTGCTCTAAATAAGGATATCTTAGCAATTCTAAACAAAAGCATGCAATTTTTCATTCACAGTCCAACTTAGGCAGATGGTAACTAGTCTCATTAGTCACTGCACCGATGCCTCCTAATAGCCCCTCTCACCTCAATTTCTATTGATTTGCAGATGTTTGGAGCACTATCTGATATTGAAATTACTCTGAACAATGTCTGATCTCATTTCCTCCCCTCCTGTGAAAACTAATGACGTGAAGACAAGCTTTCATGAGGGCCTGTCTCCAGCCTCTAGGCTGTGATGGCTATAATGCTTGGAGAACACTGACTCGCTATGAGGATTTAAATACCTCCAATCTAATCTAGAGAGTCAAAGAAAGGTAATATCTCAAAACCATACCCCTTGACTCTTAAAAGCAGTAGGTCCAGTTTGTAAATAAGAGCCTGGATCATTCCACCCTGACAAATGACCACAGCCTGGAGAACCCTGTTGAGACTGCAAATAATTCCGTAGGGGCAAAATGTCTGTAAGAGAATATCCCTGGATCATTGCAAGTGTCTGTGTGTATTTTGGTCCTATTCCCATATCTCTTCAAAATCTGTTCTACATCTCCCTTAAATTGCGCATCTGATTTCCTCTCTGTAAAGGCCCTGGATGTGTTTTAACTCATTAATTGACTGAACATATGGGGTTTTCTATTTTGAATAGATTCACTCATAACATCAGAGGATTGGAAGGTACCTGCTGAAAGTGATGGGTGTTGTCCAGGTAGGGCAAATCAATCCAGGTCAAGACCATGTCAATGGACGTGGGGTATCCTACTACATAGACCTGACCTTCCGATGCCCAGATGTATAATAGCCCAAAGCACATTTAGGGGCCTAATTGTACTGTTCCTGATTTTAGTCCAGCTAATTTAACCTTGGCTTCATTTAACTGGGCTGACCGGAACACTGGACAGCTGCCTATTACAGTGGCCTTGGGTAGCCTTCACTTCTTGCCCAATTTGGCCTATAGTCCTTTGCTGCAGGGCTTAGAACCTAATAGCAGGACCAGCAGAAGACCTGGCCACCCAGCATGCTACTCGCTTTTCCCATGGGCCATCCAGAAATTCTCCAGGGTTCCTCTGAAACAAGGAAGGGCTGTGGCTTCTGACACTTGGTCCAGAGGCATCTGTTGAACTTCTGTAGTCTGATCACCTATTTCTCGAAAGTATCTTCTTAGAGCCAGATACTTGCCTTGAAAAGTAATTAAGTGACCCCAATTTAACACCCAATTTAACAAAGAATCAGGAGCTAATTAGCTTAAGAGATGGGTACTTAATTCACTAGGCTACATGAAATTTCCTTACAGTTTGTGACAAATTCTTTATCTTCTTTAGAGCTGCTGCCAGTATTTTGTTCTTCATTTCAGTAGAAGGCAAGAGAGCCAATCAGGTGGCATCTTAGAAGGAGCATGTTGCTGAGAACGTACGTTGCTACATAGTGGGCATCATTTGTACCTCCCTGGTTTTCCTTTTCATCACTGGCATGGAAATCATGGTACCTTCCAAAGAGGCAGAGGCTGAGTCAGATTCCTACTATAACAAAATAAAACTTGGTTTCCTGAGGAGTACAGTCGAACTGACTCAGAGGCTGATGATCTAACAATCAGAAAAGGAAAAACAAACGAAATTTCAGTACTCTTGGTCCTGTACCATCTTAGGGCTGCCTTCCAGGGAACAGAGGTGATGTGATCAAAAGTAACCTGTGGTCTCATCTTCATAGAGTGTGGCTCTGAGAAGCTAAGGCCCATGTTTGGGGGAACAGACTTGCTCTAGCACAGCGTGCCACATCCAGAAGGAGACCTCTTGGGAGAAACGGAGTGTCCACTCTTCTTCTCTGTCTGCAGGGGTTCTCCAGGTGGTCTTAGGAGGATAAGGGTGCAGACAGCAGTATATGTTGTTCATCCTCTCTAGACATTTCTTTTCTCTGGTACCAAATCAGACAGTTTCTCTGTTAGCATCTGTAACCATTTCTAGTTAACATCCATATTCCCTTAAGCAACTGGAAAGCCAACCAAATAAATGTAGAATGTCTAAGCAAAGCAGAGTTTGATTTAGAAATGAAACAAGACAAAACACTGCCATCTCACCTAGCTAACCCTAACATGTGAGAAAAGACCGCAGGATGAAGGCAGACTGCCTGGGCTACTGAGTCAACAGCAGGAAAGAGCTTCTCATGCTGAAAAGGCAACCAACAGCCCTATTCAAGTCATGCTTTTCTCACCTACCCACTATAACTTCCCGACTGCTGAAGCAGAATAACTATTCCCAGTGAAGCCTCACTCTTTGGCTTGAACATTCATTCATTCATTTGTTCTGATAACAAATATTTATTTAGCATCCACTTATATTCCAGTGGTTTTCAATTTCATGCATCCATCCATTCATTCAGAAATTACTTATTGTTGAACCCCTACTTATGGACCAAGTACTGTCTTTGGTACTAAATGTATGAGACACAGTTCATAATATGAAAAGTTTATAGTCTAGTTAGTAATTCATACTCTAGTCACTCATCTAGTCATTCATCCATTCACTCATTCCTTTGATGGATATTTGCTGGAGACCAGCTGTGTGCCAGGTACTGCATTAGGCACTGGGACAAACACATTCACCCTCATCTTATTCTCGACCTTCTTTTTAACTCATTGTATCACACATAGGCCACCACCACCACCACTGCTAAGCACAGAAGCAAAAACATACCCAACGGTTTTGGGGGTTTTACATGTGCGTATTTGTGTGTGTGGTTATTTTAGGGGGAGAGGTGAGAGGGTTTCAGGTGGGTGGGCAGTGGTATCAAGTTACACAGGGCTCATGCAAGGAGACATTTGTTCCATTCAGGGTGGAATCCAAGAAGGCAGATAACGGATTCAGTACAGTACAAAGTGAACCTTTGAGCCGTGATTGCTGTGGAGCAATGGGATAAGCTGCCTCACAACGTGGCGAGCTTCCCACCCCAGTATGTGGTCAGAGGTCAGGTGATGATCTGCCAAGGACAGCACAGAAGAGATGCTGCTACCCAGGAGACTTCTGATCTCTGATCTAGAGTCTCTTTCTACTCTGAGATCTCAGTACCAAAACAATCTCCCTGGCACATTCTAAGTATTCAATAAATACTTGTCAAATGAATGATTAAATAAGCATTCAGCCATTTATTGGCCCTTGAGGTCCCTGAAAATAAGAGCTGGGCCTTATTCATCCCTTGCAGTCCCAGGGCTCCAGCCCTCTCCAGGGTTCCAGCCCGCTCCAGGGCTCCACGGAACAGTCTGCAGGCCTTTGTACTGGAGGACACCCAAGCTCCCTTTTCAAAATTCTAGGCAGAAACGTCTTCTGCTTGTGGTTTAGCTACCTGGCAGGTTCTCTCCGCAAGGGGAGCATCCTTTATAGGCATACTCAGTCATCTTTTCCTTAAACCCCGAGCTTTGTTTTCTTCCCAATTAGCAAATTGCTGGTCCACCTCCCGCACCATGAGGCCTTATGTACTCAGGGAACAAAAATTTGTTTTGCTATCAGCTAGAAAGGCAAAATAGCTATATAAAGAAACTGAATAACGCCTTCCCAAAGCAAACAGTAGAACTGGCTTCTGGGTTAGCTCTCTTTGGGGTTATCTGTGGCTGTTTCCCTCCCTCCGGTGGCACCCGTAATCATAAAGAGAATACATGATTGCCACTGGAAACCGAGTGATTGATCTACAGCACTGTGGGCCAGACACCACTGCCTGAAGAGAGGCAAGAGGCAGGGGAAGCCAGAGCCGACTTCAAGATTCTTGGGCCACAGGCCACACCGTAATTCAGGTCATCTCACTTTGCCAAGGAAGTTTATCAAAGAAGAAAACAGACCGACATTTTCTGGCCCTCTGGTTTGCTCTCAGAATTTGAGGTTGGAAGTCAGCCTGGCTTTCTCCATCCTGGGGAGAGATAGCAGAAATTTGAGAATTTTATTCTTTGATAGAGCTGAATGTGTGACCTGGTACAGCATTGTATATGCTGTTTTACTTTAGCAAAACAGCTCAAGACACAAAGAATTTCAAACTGGAGCAAGGACCTGACCTGCTTGTTCATGGCTGTGTCATTCAGGGACACCCAAATCTGGCAGAAATAGCTGAAGTTTTCTGCCACAGAACTCAACCCGTTAATTTAGATGAAAATATTACTGAGTGAACACTGATTCTAAACTCCCTCTACTCCAATATGCCAAGAAACTTCCGGAAGCAATGTACACAGGACAAGACCTGAGCTATCAGGGAGCTGGGGAACATTTCACAGGGCACTTTGGCAGGCAAATCTGAGAAATCAATCACACTTTTAGCAAGGGAGCATGATCTTTCCAGCAGCAGGAGGAACATTCAGTTCCTAGGACAGCTACAGAAAATGAATAAGCTTGTTTGCAAACATCTCTAAAATTACATCAAGTAACAAAGGAGTCGATATCTTTTCCCATTATTGATGTAGAGGAGACAATCAAAAAACACTGGCCTTCTCTGGCTTTTATCTGTTAACGACCACCCTTGGGACTTCAAGTGTCACAGCTGTTCCTTGGGAAACCCCCTGTGTCATGACATGGAAGACTCAGTATGAAGTGGGCCCAATTCTCCAGGTGATCTGCTCCCCGGTCGAATACACCAATCCATCATTTCAGCAGACAGACAACGTGGCACGGAATTCAAGAAAGAAAGGTAGTTCCCTTTAAAATATTGTGACACTAAAGCTATGGTGTGGATAAAGGGTGTCCCAATGCCCCCACAGACCACAGACCAAGCCACCGACTCCAGGTCCCCTTGTCCATAAAAAAAAAAAAAATACAATAAAATAAAATATTGTGGCAAACACTTCTTTCCCTGTAAGGTAAAGCTTTGGCAGATCCTCTGCCCCTCTACTCAGACCAGCTATATCAGCATCACCTGGAACTTGTCAGAAAGGCAGATTCTTGGGTCCTTCCCAGATATCCTGACTCAGAAACTCTGGGGGAGGAGCCCAACAGTCTGTGGTTTCACAACCCTCCAGGTGATTCCAGTGCATGCTGATGTTTGAAAACCACTACTCTACATATTTATGTAACTGAGTATGTATAGGACTAAGTGTATATATGTATGTGTGTATGTATACTTAGGGCCGCCATATATATACACACATAATCATACATATATGTAAGTACCATAATTATGGATTTTTTAAAAAATCAGTTTATTTTAATACGATAGTAACTTTTATTCACACCTCAGGCTAATTGATGTGGTAACTGAGTCCTTTGTAGACTATCTTCACATGCTTCCTGTGGTCTGAGTGCCACAGAGGGTAAACCAATAACCCAGGAAATCAGAAGACTTTCTTTTGGCTGATTTAAAATAGGCTATTAGGAATCTGATCTACCATTTAAGATTCTCTAAAAAAGCAAAATGCTTGGCCTTCTTTGGCACTTAGATGAGTCTGGTGAACAGAAAATTAAACAAATATTAGATATCTTCTTAAAAGAAGCTGATCAGAATAGTGGTAAAGAACATGGGCTTTGGAGTCAGATAGATTTGGGCTTAAGTCCATCTCCATCACTTGCCAGCTGAGTGAAATTGGGCAAGTGGTTTAACCTCTCTGGTCCTCCATTTATTTCTTCATTGGTAAAATGGGAAGAATAATAATACTGAGCTCTTAGGGCTAATGTGAGGGTTAAGTTGGATAATACACATCTGTAGCATGCTTGATAAATAACACCATTCAAACAACATTTGGTCTCATTGATACTATTTTACTGAGTTCGCGCACAGAGAGTAGTATCAAAGTGTCCAGAGATTCCTCACTGTGAAATGCAGCTTCATTGGATCTCCTTGGAATTCTTCGGGGACAGTGTGAGACCATCCGATGAATGAGGAAGAACACCCTAGATTTTTGTGAAAATCTGGGGAAAGGTAGGGGATGAGAAGCAAGGCGCAGGCGTGGGGTGAGGGGAATTCGTTAGTAGGGTGGAGGCTACTGTGTGTCTTTGGCCTCTGAAGCTCTGTGGTGGCCACAGTTTTCCTTTCTCATTGTTAATGGCGTCTGGGCAGAGAGGAGCTTTGGAGCCAGACCTCTGAGGCTGTGTGTGGTGAGCCTGCATGGGCTGGCAGTCGCTAAAGGCGGAAACCACTGTTTGGGAGCTGCTGGCAGTTTAACTGTTTCTGGTGCTCATTGCTGAGGATGAGAAAAAGGCAGAAGGGCCAAAGCATTCCACACTGTGATTCTGTTCGTGGTGACCAAGAGTGCCAAAGGTTTCTTTGGAACCATAAGCTTATCAAGCAACTTCTGGAACAAGATTTTTAGGTGGTTGCATGTCATAACATCAGTCTCCTAGACTGTTATCTTGATTCTCTTTTTCTACATATTTCAAAAGAACCACTTGGCCCATTTCAGAAGTCAGTGATAACTGCTTTGGGAGAGATACAGCTTCTGGAGGCTTACAAAGTCCTTGCGATGCAGCTAAAATGATTTATCAGAACCATTCCTATCGGGATGTGATCATTACGATCCTCTAAAATGCAAAGTAACTGTTAAGTGTAAATGTTCCCTCTTATCTCACAGCCTTAGGTGTGTGTGCTTCTGTCCTAAGGCTTGAGGTACATCTTAGTGTTGTTTTCTTAAGTAGGACATCCTCCAATTAATGGGTATGGAAAAACAATAGGAGCACGGTTAACAAATCACGTAATACTATGCAAGCATGAGAAAAGATATTTTCAAATAATTTTAATACTCTTGATGCAATGTGAAGTGAAAGTAGCAAGAATGAAAGCCTTATAGAACAGTGGATCTCAGGGTATGGTCCCTGGAACAGAACCAGCAGCAGTGCCTATAAACTTGATAGAAATGCACATTCCCAGGTCCCACCCACACCTGCTGAATCAGAGACTCAGGGAGTGAGCCCACAGCAGTGTGTTTTCATAGCCAGGTGAATCTGATGTATGTTACAGTTTAAGAACCACCCATAGAGAGCATGAATCAATGTAACTACGTAAAATACATGCATATGGAAGAATATACACAAAAAAGATAAAGTGGTTCTCTCTGTCTGTGATAGGATTATGGATGATTTTTGCTTTTCTCTGTTTATCTTTTGTGGGTTTTATATAGCCTACTTTTTCTAAAATGAGCACATATAGCTTTTATATTTAGAGAAAAAGTAGGAGTAAAGTTATCAGATATTTCTTTTACACGTATATTATGTCAACTCATACCATCTTAACATTTTCTTGAAGACTTAACTATTCATGCACCTTCAGTGTTCTTCCATTTCTTATTCTTACAATTCAACCTCCTTATATTTTCTTTAATAAATTTTCTCAGCCCTGCTGCCTTTTTATTGATTTTTCTCAACCTCAAGTCTTGAAGTTAATAAATTGCTATTAATTAATTAAAATTAATATTAATAAAATTAATAAAATTTATTAATAAAAAATATTAACAAAAAATAGCATTTTGGAGACTGTCAAAAGTCTGTATGCTTGGTTTGTCACAAACAGGTGAATAGTTGGGTTTTTTTAAGCATCATATTTCCTTTTGTATATATTTAGAAGTTAATATATTTTCATGCATTAGTAACAACTTTTAGCTTCTGCATATATTTTCATGCACAATTTACATTTTGTTTGGATTGATTTTTTTTCTACTACATCAACCCAAAGCATTTTTAACAACTTGACCTTCTAATTTCAAGAGTTCATTTACAAGGTAAGCAGCTATTGCGGATTTGCACTTATAAAAGGGGGTTTAAGTTCTAAAATGAGCAAATAAGGTAAATATCACATACAGTCAAAATTATTCCATCTCAGTAATAGACGGTTATTCCTCAAGCCCTGGAACAGACTTCACCTGAGTACTAGCTAACACGATTAGGGACCATGTTATGCAAAAATGTGCACCTTTCATCTCTAGAATCACTGAGTGCTGTGAGATGCTCACATCATGAGAGGCTCTCAGAGTTGGACCCGAATGAGAAAGTAACAGACTGCTCCTCCTATCTTACACTCATTTTCTAGGAAATGGCAGATTAAATTGCCTGAGCTATTTAAATTATTTTGGAGAGTTTGTTTTCTTTTGTTCTGGCTGATGATACATAATTGCATTTGCCTAAGTACAATGTACATTCAGTGTGATTTCCCTGCATTTCTGCAGTATCTCCTGTTGTGCCCTAAGCTTCCTCCTCTCATCCCCCTCGTGGATGTTCTCCAGGCAGAAATGACTCTGACCTCTCCCCTGGTATTCTGATGTTACTCATCCTTCAAAATCTTTTGCAAAAACTTCTTCCTACACAAAACCTTCCTAATCTCAGTAGAAAGTGATCCCTCCATGCTCTGAACGTCTCTGGGACATTCATCACTCTTTATTGTATTTGCATTTGAGTGTGGCTTAGCTTGGCCAGAAGACTCTAGGGTTCTTGAAGGCAACATCCAAGTGTCTTTAACACCAATCTTGGTTTTGAATCCTAGATCTGCCCTTTCTAGTCAATCTTAAGTAAATTACTAAATCCCTCTCTACCTCCCTCCTCCTCTATAAAATGAAGATAGTCAACAGTACCAACCTCTGAAAGCTCAAGCGGGCATTAAATGAGATACTGCACAGTAATGGGCTGGCACAATACCCAGAATATAGTAAACCCCAATAAATGTTAGCTGCTTTTATTTCTATTCTCCATTGTGATATCAATAGTACATTTTTGCTGCATAAGCATTTGCTTATTGAATATATGAATGAATGAATACTATAGTTAAGTTCATACATACCCCTCTGAATTCTCAGTGCTCAATGGGGAGTTTATACTTGCCATTTGTCTATGAATCCATTATAGAACTTAATGAACCAAAGATTCTCTTTTATTCTCAAGGCAGGTGTGGGGTACATATGGGTAAATTTTCTGTCTTGAAGAAGCTGTCCCCAACCATCTAGCTTATACCTCATCAAGCTCTGTGTTTTCATCCATGAAATGGGAATTAGAACGCTGGTCTGTGATTCTGCCTAGACACAAGGAGAACCCGAGGAGGACTAGGGCTTTAGGGAGAAATTTTATAAACAGAGACTGTTTGAGGTAATCTGAAGAATCAGAGCATGAGTTTGTAAATTAGCATATTTCAGTTAGAGAGCTTCCAATCACATGGGACTCTAAATGTCGCTCAATGAGGGCACAGGGCAAAACCAGCTGCTTTTTGGGTTTGTCAAGCATCTCAAGTTATTTCTCAGGAGCTGGGGTTTGGCAAAGCCTGAAACCCACATTGCCAAGTCCTTCTTTCCCCCTTAATTTTTAAGCCCATGTGTATTTTAAGGGAAATTTAATCCGTATGTTTCTGTTTCCTTTACACTTAACTCATAAAAATGGTTTGTCAGAGCAATTTGATGTCCCAAAAATCTTTGGAGCCTTTATAATGATATTTTTTAACCTTTCCTCCCTCCCTTAGACACAGGAAATTGCGTTTTTTAAAAGAAAATGAATCAAACTGAAAGTCTCAAGGTCAGTATTGATGGGTCAGACACACAAGCTCAAGGAACTGAGCATTTGCAAATATGGCATCTTCCACTGCTGCTCCTGCAGGGCTCTGGGGGTGAGAGAAAGATCAATTTCACATGCAGGCAGATGGCAGTAATTGGCAGTGTGTTGTGATAGAGTACTCAAATATTTGATTGTTTGCCCATCAAGCTGAGAGTCCCTCTCGCATCCGTACTTCTGTATTGAGAGATCTGCTCCTTAGAATTTGGGTCCCTCCACCTTTGTCAAACCCTGAAGTTCAGTATCAGAAGTTCATGCACAGAAGTAGTCTAAGAGAAGTGAGACCACTAATTCTAAAACACAGTAACTGTCTTCTAATCTAGATTTCCACATCATCATCCCTAGAGAAAGAAAACAGGAGTCAGCATGCTTGTATTAATAGCCAGAGGAAGTGTCCTCACAAAGTTTTGTAAAGATAGCACTCCCCCAGAATGAGTCTGCTGTCACAGGAAAGATTCACATAATCCCCAGACATCCATAGGGCAGGCAGAAATACGCCATGCATTGCTACTACATCTCAGCCATATGAGGGATTATCTGGGGTTGTTTGACCTGCATCAGATCCAGGTTTGTAGCGATGCCACATCTTCTACCATCAGCTGGAGTTAAAGTCCAGTCAGCCTTCTTTCTGGCAGCATGTTCACTGCTGGATTGGATCGGGTCCTTCTGGATGCTAAGGATCACAGAGTCTCACAGTGCATGGCATGTAATAGCTTGGGACAGATCAACCACAGTGGATCAGTTTTTTGTTTTTGTTTTTTAACTTATTTATTTTATTTATTTATTTTTGGCTGTGTTGGGTCTTCATTGCAGTGTGTGGGCTTTCTCTGCTTGTGGCGAGCAGGGGCTAATCTTCGTTGCGGTACAAGGGCTTCTCATTGCAGTGACTTCTCTTGTTATGGAGCACGGGGCTCCAGGTGCACGGGTTTCAGTAGTTGTGGCTCGTGGGCTCTAGAACGCAGGCTCGGTAGCTGTAGCACACAGGCTTAGTTGCTCCGTGGCATGTGGGATCTTCCTGGACCAGGGCTTGAACCCATGTGCCCTGCATTGGCAGGTGGATTCTTAACCACTGTGCCATCAGGGAAGCCCATGGTGGCTCAGTTTAATCCAAAATGCCCTAAAATCATATGGCTGGCTTATCCTATCCCACTTTCACTATATGGTATTAGAACTCTGTAACACAGTGGCCCAAGCTGAGACTCTCTGCCATATGGACCAAAAAGCCACATGGACATTCAACTCCCGAAACAAAGTTGCAAATAGGAAGTCCAATCAAAGAATGTCCTGGTGGCTCTGTCATTTTCAAATGGGGTTAAGCGCAGAAGAGTTCAACTCATTGAATGATAAAGATTCTGAGCTTAGAAGTACTTCTCTCTATCACTAAGTTAGCTTCTGATACAGATGGAACAGTGAAATTCTGGACCTGGATGGCTGACTGAAGGGTAAAAGATGGGCAAGTCCAAGGAACATGAACACCAAACCAGTGTACTGACACTGCATGTTGCTTTTATTTTGGATCTTGGATAAGAACTGACATAAAGTGGCCAGTTGTGGAAATTCAATGAGTCCACAGGGCCTGGTGGGTATCAAGGTTTTACATGATTGATAAGGCTTAGGCAAGTGAGCTAGTCAGAAATCTACCATTCTTCAATAGTCCAGGCAGTGGCAAACATATACAAATGTTCTTTATAAATTAACTGCTTTGAGCCAGACTCTGGATCAAATGTTTATTTTACTTCACTGAGTTCACATAACTTTATCAGCTAAATATCATTATCCCCGTTTTACAGATGAGGAAACTGGGGATCCTAAATTTACTTATTGGGGAGATTAACTGACTTGTCCAAATTAGCATAGTTAATGAAAGTGCTGAAACTTAAAAACAAGTCAGTCAAACTCCAAAGCCCATGCTCCTTCTTTAAAACGCCTTTGACTGAAAGGTGCAAAAGTTAATAAATACACTAACAGCAAAAGATCTGAAAGAGAATTGAAACAATCCCATTTACCATCACATCATAAAGAATAAAATACCTAGGAATAAACCTACCTAAGGAGGTAAAAGACCTGTACTCCAAAAACTGTAAGATGCTGATGAAAGAAACCAAATGTTACACAAACAGATGGAAAAATATACAGTGTTATTGGACTGGAAGAATTAATATTGTCAAAATGACTATACTACCTAAGGCAATCTACAGATTCAATGCAATCCCTATTAAATTACCAATGGTTTTTCACAGAACTACAACAAAAAACTTTAATTTATATGGAAACACAATAGACCTCAGCCACATAGCCAAAACAACCTTGAGAGAGAAAAACAGAGCTGGAGGAATCAGGCTCTCTGACTTCAGACTATACTACAAAGCTACAGAAATCAAAACAGTATGGCACTGGCACAAAAGCAGAAATATAAATCAGTGGAACAGGATAGAAAGCCCAGAAATAAACCCACGCACCTATGGTTAATCTACAACAAAGGAGGCAAGAATATACAATGGAGAAAAGACAATCTCTTCAATAAGTGCTGCTGGGAAAACTGGACAGCTACATGTAAAAGAATGAAATTATAACATTCTCTAACACCATAGATAAAAATAAACTCAAAATGAATTAAAGACCTGAATGAAAAACTGGATACTATAAAACTCCTAGAGGAAAACATAGGCAGAACACTCTTAGACATAAATCGCAGCAATATCTTTTTGGATGCATCTCCTAGAGTAATGGGATTAAAAACAAAAATAAACAAGTGGGACCTACTTAAACTTAAAAGCTTTTGCACAGCAAAGGAAACCATAACAAAACAAAAAGACAACCTACAGGATGGGAGAAAATATTTGCAAACAATGCAACCAACAAGGGATTAATCTCCAAAATATAAAAAGAGCCCATACAACTCAATATCACAAAAAAAACACAACCCAATCACAAAATGGGCAGAAGATCTAAATAGACATTTCTCCAAAGAAGACATACAGATGGCCAAAAGGCACATGAAAAGATGTTCAACATCACTAATTATTAGAGAAATGCAAATCAAAACTGCAATGAGATATCACCTCACACCAGTCAGAATGGCCATCATCAAAATGTCTACAGATAATAAATACTGGAGAGGGTGTGGAGAAAAAGGAACCATCCTATACTGTTGGTGGGAATGTAAATTAGTACAGCCACTATGGAGAACAGTGTGGAGGTTCCTTAAAAGACTAAAAATAGAGCTACCATAAGATCTTGCAATCCCACTCCTGGGCATATAGCTGGAGAAAACCATAATTCAAAAAGATGCATGCACCCCAATGTTCACTGCTGCACTATTTACGATAGCCAAGTCATAGAAGCAACCTAAATGATGTCCATCAACAAATGAGTAAAGAAGATGTGGTGTGTGTGTGTGTGTGTGTGTGTGTGTGTGTGTGTGTGTGTGTGTGTAATGGAATATTACTCAACCATGAAAAAGAATGAAATAATGCCATTTGCAGCAACACTGAGGGACCTAGGAATTATCATACTAAGGGAAGTAAGCCAGACAGAGAAAGACAAATATCATGATATTTCTTATATGTGGGATCTAACAAAAATGATACAAATGAACTTATATACAAAACAGAAATAGACCCACAGATATAGAAAACAAACTTATGGTTACCAAAGGGGAAAGGTGGGGGATAAATTAGGAGTTTGGGATTAACATATACACACTACTATATATAAAATAGATAACCATCAAGGGCCTACTTTATAGCACAGAGAACTATACTCAGTATTTTCTAACAACCTATGAGGGAAAAGAATCTGAAAAAGTATACATGTATATATTGATATATATAACTGAATCACTTTGCTATACACCTGAAACTAACACAGCACTGTAAATCAACTATAGTTAAATTTTTTTAAAAGTTAATGATATTAATAGAAACCTATTTGAACATACAGAAATAGAGTACTGAGTTAAAGTCCCTCATAATTCTACCCCCTCCCAAGATAACCTCAATAGCATAGAGTATATATTTCTAGTTTTTCTATGTATATACTACCAAACCTAAAGACATACATACCCATTTTTTACACAAAAATTAGAACAATAATACATATCTACCAGATCTTTTTAATAGCTACATGGTACTCCATTATAAATATGGTTTATTTAAATCTATCAAGTATTTTGATTCCAGTTTTTGGCAACTAGAAGCACTACTGCAATGAAATGTGCATTGTTTGTTTATATGTTATTGTACATTTATGGAATGGTAACTACAGAATAATTTCCTAGAAATGAATTTGTTGGGTTAAATAATATACAACCTATTGTATATAGGTTGTATTGTATACCTATTGTATACTCTTTCCACTATACAAGGCCACTTCCTTTGGCTTCCTTTGGCTTTATAATTCCTTTGATCTCTGAGTAAGTTGTTTTCCAGAGTGACTGTACCATTTTACATTCCTACGAGCAATATATGTGACCCATGTTCTTTGTATCCTTACCAGTACTTGGTGTTGTCAACTATTTTTTAATTTCAACCATTTTGATAAGTTTGTAATGATATCTCATTGTGGTTTTAATCTGCATTCCCCTAATGGCTAGTGATGTTGGATATAATTTCATGTGTTTATTGCTTATTGGCTATCTCTTTGTTGACATGTCTCTTCATATCTTTTGCCCATTTTCTAATTGAAATGTTTGGTTTTTAATCATTGAGTTTTGAGAATTCTTTATATATTCCAGACATCAGGTCTATTGTGAGACATGTGGTTTGAAAATATTTTTTCCCACCCTGCAGCTTGTGTTTTCATCCTCTTAACAGGATCTTTCACAAAATAAAAGTTCATGCTGATGATGTCCAGTTTATCAATTTTTCCTTTTATGGATTGTGCTTTTGGCATCAAGTTTAAGAACTCTTTGCCTAGTCCTAGATCCTGAAGACCTTCCCCTATATTTTTTCTAGAAGTGGTATATTTTTTCATTTAAGTTCATGATCCATTTGGAGTTAATTTTTGCATAAGGTGTGAGGCTTAGCTTGAGGAAAATTAACATCTTTACTATGTTGAATCTTCAAACCTATGAATGCATTATGTCTCTCCATTTATCAAGATCTTTGATTTTTTAAAATCAATGTTCTGTAGTTATCAGCATAGAAATCTTGTACCTGTTTTGTTAGATTTACACCAAAGATTTCTTTTTTGAAGCAACTGTAAATGGTATTGTATTTTTTAATTCATGTCATATATTCATTGCTAATATATAGAAATACAATTGAGTTTTGCATGTTCATTTTGTATCCTGTGACCCTCTTGAATTTGCTTATTAGTTCTAGGAATATTTTTGAAGATTCTTTGGGATTTTCTGTGCAGACAATCATTTTGTCCACAAATAAGGACAGTTTTAGTTCTTTCTCATCTGTATGCCTCTCATTTCCTTTTCTTGCATTACTACACTGCAAAATCTCCCATTACTATGATGAATAAAAGTGGTGAGAGTTGACTTACTTGGCTTACTCCCGATCTTAGGGGGAAGGCATTCAGTCTTTCAACATTTACTATAATGTTAGTGATAGATTCCTTGGTAGATGTTTTTTATCAAACTGAGGATGCCCCCTCTATACCTATATTTTTCTAAGAATTGCCATCATGAATGAGTGTTGAATTTTGTCTAATACATTTTCTGCATCAATTTATGTGATCATGTGAATTTTCTTCTTTAGTCTCTTAATATGATGAATTACACTGATTGATTGTCAAATATTGAACCAGCCTTGCATGCCTTGAATAAATGCCACTTGGCCATGGTGTTTAATTCTTTTTATACATTGCTGGATTCGAATGCTAATATTTGGTTAATGATTTTTGCATCAGCATTTATGAGGAATATTGTTGTATCATTTTATTTTTTGGTATTGTCTTTGTCTGGTTTTATCAGGGTAATATTAGGTTTGTAAAGTGAATTGGAGTGTGTTCTCTCCTTTTCTGTGCTCTGAAAGAGATTGTGTCAAATTGGCATTAATTCTTCTTTAATTATTTGGTAAAATTCTCCAGTGAAACTAGCTTGGACTGGAGATTTCAATTTTTGGTGTTTTTAAATTATGAATTTAATTTCCTTAGTAGATAAAAGACTATTCAGATGATCTATATCATATTGGCTGAACTGTGGTAGTCATTGTTTTTTAAGAAAGCAATCTATTTCATCTAAGGTGTCAAATTTATGTTTGTAGAATATTCATTGTATTTCCTTATTATCCTTTTAATATCAGTAATGTTCCCCATTTAATTCCTGATATTGATAACTTGTGTCTTCTTTTTCTTTTTCAGTCTTAATAGAGGTATCAATTTATTTATTATCAAAGAAACATCTCTTTGTTTCATTGATTTTTCTCTAATGTTTTTCTATTTTTAATTTCATGGACTTATGCTCTTATCTTTATTATCTCCTCACTTCTGCTTAGTTTATTTTGCTCTTCTTTTTCTAGAAACAGAAATTAAATTCAAAGATCATTGCACTGAACATGAGAACATTATTTTCATATGAAAAATGAACCACTTGTTAATGAGGAAGATAAGTTTAAAATTTTTGTCATAATTAAAAATACACTGATAGATGAATCATGAAGCCACTTTTAGTTTCTTATATGACCTATATACGTTACAGGAAATACTAGAGGAAACATTACAATGTCATTGTATACAATTATGTACATTTAAATTTGAATTCAGACAAAATTAATTTGTCTAAAGAATTACAGCTTTTCAGAAATCTTTTTCTGCAAGTATCATCACCTGTTGTTATACTAATATGTGTACTTCAAATTGAGTTATCAAAAATTTATCCAAGAGAGCACACAGCAGAAGAAAGAAGAACTACAATCCTGCAGCCTATGGAACGAAAACCACATTCACAGAAAGACAGACACAAGGAAAAGGCAGAGGACTATGTACCAGATGAAGGAACAAGAAAAAACCCCAGAGAAACAACTAAATGAAGTGGAGATAGGCAACCTTGCAGAAAAATGATTCATAATAATGATAGTGAAGATGATCCAAGACCTCGGAAAAAGAATGCAGGCAAAGCTTGAGAAGATGCAAGAAATGTTTAACAAAGACCTAGAAGAACTAAAGAACAAACAAACAGAGATGAACAACACAATAACTGAAATGAAACATACACTAGAAGGAAACAATAGCAGAATAACTGAGGCAGAAGAATGGATAAGTGACCTGGAAGACAGAATGGTGGAATTCACTGCCACAGAACAGAATAAATAAAAAAGAAAGAAAAGAAATGAAGACAGCCAAAGAGACCTCTGGGATGACACTGAACACATCAAACATTCACATTATTGGGGTCTCAGAAGGAGAAGAGAGAGAGAAAGGACCTGAGAAAATATTAGAAGAGACTATAGTCAAAAACTTCCCTCACATGGGAAAGGGAATAGCCACCCAAGTCCAAGAAGCTCAGAGAGTCCCAGGCGGAGAAACCCAAGGAGAAGCACACTGAGACACATAGTAATCAAACTGACAAAATTAAAGACAAAGAAAAATTATTGAAAGCAGCAACGGAAAAATGACAAATAACATACAAGGGAATTCCCATAAGGTTAACAGCTGACTTCTCAGCAGAAACTCTACAAGCCAGAAGGGAGTGACACAATATATTTAAAGTGATGAAAGGGAATAACATACAACCAAGATTGCTCTACACAACAAGGATCTCATTCAGAATTGATGGAGAAATCAAAAGCTTTATATACAAGCAAAAGCTAAGAGAATTCAGCACCACCAAACCAGCTCTACAACAAATGCTAAAGGAACTTCTCTAAGTGGGAAACACAAGAGAAGAAAAGGACCTACAAAAACAAACCCAAAACAATTAAGAAAATGGTAACAGGAACATACATATCAATAATTACCTTAAATGTGAATGGATTAAATGCTCCAACCAAAAGACACAGGCTTGCTGAATGGATACAAAAACAAGACCAATATATATACTATCTACAAGAGACCCACTTCAGACCTAGGGACACATACAGACTGAAAGTGAGGGGATGGAAAAAGATATTCCACGTAAATAGAAATCAAAAGAAATCTGGAGTACCAATACTCATATCAGATAAAATAGACTATAAAATAAAGAATGGTACAGGAGACAAGGAAGGACACTACCTAATGATCAAGGGATCAATCCAAGAAAAAGATATAACAATTATAAATATATATGCACCCAACATAGGAGCACCTCAAGACATAAGGCAAATGCTAAGAGCTTTAAAAGAAGAAATTGACAGTAACACAAAAATGGTGGGGGACTTTAACAACTCACTTACACCGATGGACAGATCATCCAAACAGAAAATTAGTAAGGAAACACAAGCTTTAAATGCCACAATAGACCAGATAGAATTAACTGATATTTATAGGACATTCCATCCGAAAACAGCAGATTACAGTTTCTTCTCAAGTGCACATGGAACATTCTCCAGGATAGATCACATCTTGGTTCACAAATCAAGCCTCAGTAAATTTAAGAAAATTGAAATCATATCAAGCATCTTTTCCGACCACAATGCTATGAGATTAGAAATGAATTACAGGGGAAAAAACGTAAAAAACACAAACACATGGAGTCTAAACAATATTTTACTAAATAACCAAGATATCACTGAAGAAATCAAAGAGGAAATCAAAAAATACCTAGAGACAAATGACAATGAAAACACGATGATCCAAAACATATGGGATGCAGCAAAAGCAGTTCTAGGAGGGAAGTTTATAGGAATACAATCCTACCTCAAGAAACAAGAAAAATCTCAAATAAACAATCTAACCTTACATCTAGAGGAACTACAGAAAAAAGAAAAAACAAAACCCAGAGTTAGTAGAAGGAAAGAAATCATAAAGATCAGAGCAGAAATAAATGAAATAGAAACAAAGAAAACAATAGCAAAGATCAATAAAGCTAAAAGCTTGTTCTTTGAGAAGATAAACAAAATTGATAAACCTTTAGCCAGATTCATCCAGAAAAAGAGGGAGAGGACTCGAATCAATAAAATTAGAAATGAAAAAGGAGAACTTACAATGGACACCGCAGAAATATAAAGCATCATAAGAGACTACTATGAACAACTGTATGCCAATAAAATGGACAACCTGAAAGAAATGGACAAATTCTTAGAAAGGTATAACCTTCCAAGACTGAAGAAAGAAATAGAAGAAATACAAAATATGAACAGACTAATCACAAGTAATAAAATTGAAACTTTGATTAAAAATCTTCCAACAAACAAAATCCAGGACCAGATGGCTTCACAGGTGAATTCTATCAAACATTTAGAGAAGAGCTAACACCCATCCTTCTCAAACTCTTCCAAAGAACTGCAGAGGAAGGAACACACCCAAACTCATTCTACAAGGCTACCATCACCCTGATACCAAAGCCAGACAAAGATACTACAAAAAAAGAAAATTACAGACCAATATCACTGATGAATATAGTTAAAAAAATCCTCAACAAAATACTAGCAAACAGAATCCAACAACATGTTAAAAGGATCATACACCATGATCAAGTGGGATTTATCCCAGGGATGCAAGGGTTCTTCAATATATGCAAATCAATCAATGTGATACACCATATTAACAAATTGAAGATTAAAAACCATATGATCATCTCAATAGATGCAGAAAAAGCTTTTGACAAAATTCAATACCCATTTATGATAAAAACTCTCCAGAAAGTGGGCATAGAGGGAACCTACCTCATCATAATAAAGGCCGTATATGAAAAACCCACAGCAAACATCATTCTCAATGGTGAAAAAATGAAAGCATTTCTTCTAAGATCAGGAACAAAACAAGGATGTCCACTCTCACCACTCTTATTCAGCATAGTTTTGGAAGTCCTACCCATGGCAATCAGAGAAGAAAAAGAAATAAAAGGAATACAAATTGGAAAAGAAGAAGTAAAACTGTCACTGTTTGCAGATGACATGATACTATACATAGAGAATCCTAAAGATGCCACCAGAAAACTACTAGAGCTAATCAATGAATTTGGTAAAGTTGCAGGATACAAAATTAATGAACAGAAATCTCTTGCATTCCTATACACTAACAACAAAAGATCAGAAAGAGAAATTAAGGAAACACTCCCGTTCACCATTGCAACAAAAAGAATAAAATACCTAGGAATAAACCTACCTAAGGAGGTAAAAGACCTGTACTCAGAAAACTATAAGACACAGATGAAAGAAATCAAAGATGACACAAACAGATGGAGAGATATACCATGTTCTTGGATGGGAAGAATCAATATTATGAAAATGACTATACTACCCAAAGCAATCTACAGATTCAATGCAATCCCTATCAAATTGCCAATGGCATTTTTTGCAAAACTAGAACCAAAAAAACTTAAAATTTGTATAGCGACACAGAAGACCCCAAAGAGCCAAAGCAATCTTGAGGGAGAAAAACGGAGCTGGAAGAATCAGACTCCCTGACTTCAGACTATACTACAAAGCTACAGTAATCAAGACAACATGGTACTGGCACAAAAACAGAAATATAGATCAATGGACCAGGATAGAAAGCCCAGAGATAAACCCACGCACCTATGGTCAACTAATCTATGACAAAGGAGGCAAGAATATATAATGGAGAAAAGACAGTCTCTTCAATAAGTGGTGCTGGGAAAACTGGGCAGCTACATGTAAAAGAATGAAATTAGAACACTCCCTAACACCATACACAAAAATAAGCTCCAAATTGATTAAAGACCTAAATGTAAGACTGGACACTATAAAACTCTTAGAGGAAAACATAGGCAGAACACTCTTTGACATAAATCACAGCAAGATCTTTTTTGACCGACCTCTTAGAGTAATGGAAATAAAAACAAAAATAAACAAATGGGACCTAATGAAACTTAAAAATTTTTGCACAGTAAAGGAAACTATAAACAAGACGAAAAGACAACCCTCAGACTGGGAGAAAATATTTGCAAATGAATCAATGGACAAAGGATTAATCTCCAAAATATATAAACAGCTCATGCAGCTCAATATTAAAAAAACACACAACCCAATCAAAAAATGGGCAAAAGACCTAAATAGACATTTCTCCATTGAAGACATACAGATGGCCAAGAGGCACATGAAAAGCTGCTCAACGTCACTAATTATTAGAGAAAGGCAAATCAAAACTACAATGAGGTATCACCTCACACCAGTTAGAATGGGCATCATCAGAAAATCTACAAACAACAAATGCTGGAGAGGGTGTGGAGTAAAGGGTACACTTTTGCACTGTTGGTGGGAATGTAAAGTGATACAGCCCTATGGAGAACAGTATGGAGGTTCCTTAAAAAACAAAAAATAGAATTACCATATGACCCAGCAATCCCACTACTGGGCATATACCCAGAGAAAACTGTAATTCAAAAAGACACATGATCCCCAATGTTCACTGCAGCACTATTTACAATAGCCAGGTCATGGAAGCATCCTAAACGCTCAATGACAGACAAATAGATAAAGAAGGTGTGGTACATATATACAATGGAATATTACTCAGCCATAATATTACTCAGAAACGAAATTGGGTCATTTGTAGAGATGTGATGGACCTAGAGACTGTCATACAGAGTGAAGTAAGTCAGAAAGAGAAAAACAAATATCATATATTAACGCATATAGGTGGAATCTAGAAAAATGGTACAGATGAACCAGTTTATAAGGCAGAAATAGAGACACAGATGTAGAGAACAAACGTATGGACACCAAGTGGGGGAAGCGGGGTGGGGTGGTGGTGGGATGAATTGGGAGAATGGGATTGACATATATACACTAATATGTATAAAATAGATAACTAATAAGAACCTGCTGTATAAAATAAAAGTTCAAAACAAAAATTCTTAACATAAAAAAAAATTTATCCAAATATTATAACTTGTAAAATACTTTTAACAGGTCAGTAATAATTGCATCAGCAATAGATCCTCTCGAAATTAAAAACATATTTTTGAGATTCACTTATATTGTCAAGTAATATTCCTCAGAATGACTAAACCACAATTTGTTGATCTGTTATCCTATTGATGACATTTGGTCTGTTTCCAGATTGGCTATTTTGACCAAAGCTACTATAAGTACTCTCATACAATTCTTTTTGTAGATACTTATTTTCCTCTCTTTTGGGTAAAACCCAAGGTAGAATTGCAGAGTCATAAGGTATATTATATTTAACTTTATAAGAAACTGCCAAACAGTTCTCCAAAGTTATTATACCATTTTATACTCCCTTTAACAATCTACGTGCATTCAGCCAGTTCTCACCATCCTCACTAACATTTGATGTCAGCCATTGTAGTAGGTGTAAACTGGTATCTCATTGCGGTTTTATTTTGCAATTCTCTGTTGACTAATCAAGTTGAGCGCCCTTCCATGTGCTTAGTGGCCATTTGTATATCTTCTGTTGTGATGCGTCTATTCAAGCATTTTGCAGGGTAACTACTATTAATTCCAATTTATAGATAAGAAAATTGAGTCTCCCAAAGTCAAGTGACTTGCCAAAGATTCACAGCTAAAAAGTAGCAAACTCAAAATCCTTTAGTCACATTTCCTTACCCTAGCTGGTATTTCATTTCCCAAGTACTCTACTTTTCAACGGATCCCTGACCTCAGCTTCCCTCATCTGTAACAGTCTACAGTGCCTGAGGGTCTGTTAGACAAGGGTGTGGTAGAAGAAGGTATAGATGTGGGGAAAGGAAAGCAGTAATGATGTTAAGTTAAATGAAAGCAACCATGGTCCTTTTTCAAACAAAACTCTAAACCATTTCGCTCTAACTCTGGGGTTCTTATGTGATGCCTGATGCCATCTCAGAAAGGAATCTACTCTCAGTCTCAACTGCTCAGTGCTACCAAGCTCAAAATAAACTCTTCTTGTTCAAGGGCAAGTGCGTTTCACTGGGCTACATGTAACTCTCTTCAGCCTATGTAGTCTTAATTTAATCACTTAAAATATAGCCACAATTTCTCCCACCCATATGTTGCATTGCACTAAATTAATATTTGGTTGATGAAGTATAAATGCTCCTAAGTGCTTGATTTTCTCACTTATATATCTAGAGGAGATGGTGAATCTGTAGTGTGGTGTGTGTTAGTGTTTGTATGTGCGTGTGTGTTTTAATTTAAGAAGTAAATGCATTTTGGAAGTGGACTATAAGGAAAATCTCTACTTTTCTTTGATGCTGAAGGTAAATTACTGAACGAGCAGTGAGAATGAATAACTAGCTTTGGTTGTATTTGACATGCTGAGTTTAAGTGTTGAGGATCTGAGAAATAAGTGGAACTTTGTGACCTCCTTTTCAAACCAAGCAGAGACTATCCTAGCTAGATTGGCAGCGCAGACGGAAGATGCCTGTTGCAGTCCTTTTAATCCTCTCTGAGCAAAGTCTTGGATTTTCCCCCCAAATAATGAACGAAGTGAATAAGCCATTGAGCCTCTAATTCCATTCAGTGCCTTTGCTCTCTTGCGAGGTGCATCCGGTAGGTCTGACAATGCCATAGAAGAATTACATTGAGTATCTGGCGTATGTAGTCCTTGAAAAAGCTCTGCTGAGCAAACTTACAAAGTGGCCAGGGCACCCCATTTGGCCCCTCCTGAGTCTGCTCTCATGGGATTTCAGAGTCTGGGACGGAGTAAAGAAAGGGAAGTGGGACAGAAGTCTGAAGACAGAACTAGGCCAGGAATAAAAGGGCTGTGCCAACATCTGTAAGGGGAAGATGGGAATAATAGAGATGAAGCTAAATTTTAACAAGATGAATCTAAAAAGCCTTCTTTAAAAGTATTATTACAACTTCTTTAACTTTATTTTTATTTCTTCCTGTTTATCTTTCTTCTTCAATTCGTTAAGTACTTCTTTGGTGCTGTGTGCTTTGGGTCAGATGCTACTGACATTTGCACAGCAAACTTGATCTGGCATTTTTAGGAGAAAGGCAAAGAAGTTTTTCTCTTCTGCCGAGAGCAATTTTAATGGGTAAAGCGGCATTTTCGGTCCAGTGTTTAAGTGACAGTGTAGACTACCTTTATAATTGCTGGGTCCTGTCCCACAGCTATAGGTCTTCATTATTATGTTTGAATGAGCAAATACAATTAACGTCTTCACTTCTCCTTTACCTTAGTATTTTGAATTCTCAACTCTTTATGATTATTTACAAAGACTTACGTCTACTCTACTAAGATTCTGATGTCGTGAAATTATGGAAATAAACCATTTGTCAAACTGGTGAGGTATTCCTTGTGGGGATAGGCAGGTAAGCAATCTGGTGAGGACTGGATCCCAGGCCATCCACACAGCTATCATCTAAGAAACTCTCGGGCTGCAAAGTAAATGGAGAAAGCAACCTGGAAAAGACGGCAGGCCTCTTCAGAGATTTATTTATTTATCAGTTAACCAAGGATAAGAGGACCTGTTGTGAAATTTGGTCTTAGGAACCGAGAATTCAACTTAAACCTGGACTTAAACTCCAAGCAGAAATATTCCTGGAAGAGTTTATAAAAATCCATTTTTGGCTGGCACTCAGGAGAAAAAAATAAATGAGGGTGGGAGGAGGAGAATTTTCTCTATGGCTTGACTGACCACCAAAACTACCCAGAGTATTACTCATGCAAATCACTCTTCACTGAGTGAAGACCTAGGGTAATCAAAAGATCAAATGCTCCCATGCAATATGGTAAGCATATACAAAAGCATCAGTCCTACCAATAGAAACATGTTGTTGACTTTATCCAAAGAAAATATGAATAGATATAGGGTTCTATTAATGAGGGAGGCACATCTACATTATTTATTTTTTAAAAAAGAAAACATTCCTGATAAATAACACATGTGTTATAAGCAGATTTCAATGCACTCTAGGGAAAGAAAGTTCACCTATATTGGTTCTGAAGTATCAGATCATACAGTGGACCCTCCATATCTGTGGGTTCCACATCTGTGGATTCAACCAACCGCCAATGAAAAATATTCAGGAAAAAAATTCCCAAAAGTTCCAAAAAAGCAAACAAATTTGTCATGAACCAGCAACTATTTACATAGTAGCATTTACATTGTATTAGATATTATTAAATATCTAGAGATGATATAAGATATACAGGAGGATGTGCCTAGGTTATATGCAAATAGTACACCATTTTTTATAAGGGACTGGAGCATGGAGGGGGCAGGAGGTTCCTGGAACCAATCCCCTGTGAATACAGAGAGACAAATGTATTTCCAGTACAAACCAAGAGCAGCTGTTTAGAAATACAGCAATTTGTCTTTGCGGCAGAGATACTCTTTTATGTGCTAAGTGCTCTTAGTAGCCTTTTGATATCATAGCATGCTAGAGCCAGAAGTGCCCTTCAAGATCTTCTAGTTTGACCCCTTCAACTAATAGAGGAGAAAGCTAAAAGTGTTCTTTTTTCAAAAAAAAAAAAGGTGGAGGGGGTGCGAGAAAATCTTTCAGAAGATTCTAGTTGATGTCAAGACACTACATATCAACCTGCTCAGACACTTGTGCAGAAAGGGACAACTCAACACGCCTTCATCTTTGACTCATAAGAAAGGTGTAAATTCCAACCATGTCGTTGGCTTTCCTGCTGGACTGTGGCTGATTTTGAAGTTAACAGAGTTAAAGAAGCCCATTGTAAAGTGTTTGTTTGGAAGGTTAGAATCTAAACTTACACTCCCTTGTCATGGTTATTTTTTTTTTAAGAAGATGACAAATTGGAGCTGCAGGAGGAGAGAGAATCCACCCATACTAGGAATAAGAGGATGCTCTTTCTGGTTTGTTATTGTTACTGTTGTTTTCCATGTGCTTCTGGGGATATCAGGTCGAGTCTGGGAATGTGGTGGATAATATGACAACAATTTCCTTCCTGGGATGTCCCTGAATGTCCAGCACAGTCAACATGCAATCAGACAATCTACAGCTGCACTGTTGCTGCTGACAACTTCATTATGCCTGTGATATTCAGATGGGTAATTCATTTCCCAAGCATGGCTATATCTCCTGATATGCCTAATGAGTTGAATGTAATTTTGTAATCTTTTGAAGATGAATGTCTACCCTTGTGTTTAGCTTTGTCCTAATATGGGAAACAATGATAGCCACCATTAGGAAACAGCATTGTAGCATTCAGCTTTTTAGTGCAGGTTGGGTCTCCAAACCACAAAGGCAGGAAACATTAGTGATTAGAATTATACACTAGATGTGGGTCACTTAATGTCCTTTGTAATGGCTTTTTTGCCTGCCTCTGCATTTAACCTTCCTATGGCCAGGGCATTCTACAAAATACAGTGGCCTTGCCAAGGATATAAAATTAGCTAATTAACGGTTCCAGGGATGTGGTGGGCTTTGGCAGTCACTTACCAATGCTGTCCTGAAATGGAAGAACTAGATGAGAAATAAGAAATGTGACCAATGTGTAGTATCCAACACCCAAGCTGCAATTTTTCTTTAAACTAGGAACAAAGTATAAAATGCATTCCTCTGAGTTCTCTTCAATTCAGTTGAATTAAACATATATGCATTGAATAACATCAATGATCATCAATGATGATACACAGGGGCCCCATCCTTGAGCTGAGAGGCAAATCCAATGGTCAGTGAGGTCTGAGTCCTGCCCTCCTAGAGATCTCAATCCAGTAAGGAAAGGAGAGCCCCAAGTAACTCTAACAATGTTAGACTGTGCTGAGAGCACTAAAGCAGTTACAAATACCAGAGTGAAACAAGAGAAAGACACTCCATTTGGGGAACATAAAAGAGAAAGTTAACATGCAGTCTCCAAAGCCTTCTACCTTCCAATCTGAATTCTTTTGAGAGACTCTGTTCTCCTGAGAATCTTACTTAAGTCAACTTCTTAGCTCTGAGAGTTGGGACTCTTCATCTTATCTGATTTCTCAGTGCTTTTCAGTTGTCATTGATGATGATCAGTTCCAAGTATCCCATACGAAAATGGAGAAGTCAACATAAAGATAGGTCTAAGCATCTTTCAGCTTGCCCTTTTTTCTACCACCACACCTGTTTTCTTGACTTTATAAAAGTAAATCCTACTAGGCAGACTCTTATTGGCAGCTAGAAAATAGAGATAGATTCTGTGCTAATACTTTTAACTGCATATTTTTTATATTAAGATTTTCTTTACAAAAAAAAAAAAAGGAAGAGGAGGAGAAAGAGAATACATAGGAGAAGGAGGAAGTGGAGGAAGAGTACACCTAAAATTCAGAAGTCATTTATCCTTCAGTATTCTGGCTCATCAGCTTGACTACTTTGACTTGCATATTGAACCCTTATAAAAGTCCTTATGGACTCCAATTTCCATGCTTCCTGGTGAAGATTCATATGATTTGATGGGTCAGTGTACATGTACATAAGGTTTTGAAACCATGTAGTCCGCCAGTTGCTTTATTGTCCCGATCTAAGCAAACTCTTTCTCTGAATTATAAACACATGAACTATCAAATTCTAGGGCATTAACAATTTCATTTTTAAATTGTTTTAGGATTCTACACAACATTCTTAAAGTAAGTAAAGACACAAAAGTCCCTTTGATTTTGAGTTGCAAACAAAAGACCTCCCCAGAGAAATAGCCAAAATGAATGTTGTGAATGGAGAGGAGTCCCAGTGTCTCTGGGAGGGCTCATCGTCCTCCCCTACAACCTCAGTACAGTCCAAATTTCACTATACAGAGGCATGATCACGATCTATTTAGCAACCCATTTACTGTAAATGCTCTTCTTTATGATAGAATGTAGATGGCCTTGGGGGTGGTTGCGAGGAGAAGTAACCTGTGCTAATTCCTCTTGGAGAGATTTAGGTGAATGCTGCCACCTATTGATAGGTGAAATATATGCCACAAATTCCTACTCTGACATGGTATTGTGCTAATTAATGTTTATCAGAGCAAATCTCATTACTCAGTTGGCCAAAACATTTTAACAGCCCTAAGTTCATAATTCTTCATGTATTTGTCATTAAAAAATAAGTACGTTATACTAATTTAAAACAACCCACAAACTGTATTTCTGGGAAGAGGCAAAGGAGTGAGGTACAAATGCCATGAGTTTTGCAATCAGAGATCTGGGTTTGAGTCCCAGATCAGCCCCTTAGTGCACATAAACACGTTAACTAATCTCTCTGAACCTTAGTTTCCTCATCAGTAAAAAGTGGATAATCCTCTTTGTGTGAAGATTCAGTGGTACTGCTGTATGACACACAGGAGGTATTTGATAAATGGCAGCATTTATTATTATTTTTTCACTGAGTTATTAAAAGTAACTATTTCTGATGCAATGATTGGTAATATGACAAACCACATCATGTTTCAGACTCTGGTGAACTCTTCTGCGTGGTTCAGTTATCCTTCGGCAATGCTACTTGTCTAGCATAGTATCTTTGACATTCAAAATTAAGACAGTGTGAACATAAATATTAGAACTTTAAGTGTGCCAATTGAGAAAATGAGGATAAATGAGCTTCATTACCAAACGTCTCCCGACTGCCCTAGAGGATATATGGGGCTGAGCAGATAAAGAATTATGATAAAACTTTAGAGCTGCGTATAAATGGGGCTTTGTGACCTGCTGGATAAGGTTGAGACTTAGAGCCAGACCTAGGAGGTTCACATTCCTTCCTCTGCATGGTGTGGGGATCCCGGGCTCACACAGACAATAGGGGATTCATAGCTTGAGAATTCTAATGATGACTGAAAGGAGGGTGGCAGCCAGAACAAGAAGACTTTTCAGAAGCAGGACCCTGATTATCACATCGGTGCTACAGCCCAGCGAGAGGCTGCTGAGAGGCCGAATGAAGCCGTTCTTGGAAAGCTTTCAGTGAAGTGTTTGTAACCTCCTTAAGAGAATCCCATTTCTCAAAAATGCAACTCTGGAAAATCTCACATGATTAGTTCAGATAAACACCCTGTCATCAAATCATACTAGAAGTCATACGGACCATCTCTTTTTGAAGAGTCTTTTTGAATGTCATGAGTCTAAGTTTCCAAGACTTAGAGAAAAAAATCCAAAAGAGGGTTTCTCAGGATATTTGAGGACCTTTACTTTTAGTCTGAAAGGTCAACTGGCGCTTAAAACAAAATAATCAAGAAATACCATGCCTATGAACAGTCTGCACCTTTTGAAAAGGTCTGCTTGGGACTGAATAGCCAATGCCCTCCCCCACCCCTTTTTCTTTTTTCTTTGGGGCTTAGAAATTGAGAGGGAGGAGGAGGAAGAGTTTCACATTCATTACTAACAACTTCACACATAATAAGCATGTTCAGATACACCCTGGGGTGTTAGTTTTCTTTTCCTATTTTTTGTCTCCTTTTTGGCAGCTTTTCCTATTTTTTTGTCTCCTTTTTAGCAGCTTTCGATAAGTAGCACATTTTAATTTTGAAAAAAGAATCAGAGCCGTTACTGAGCAGCCTCGCCCTAAGGAAGGTCAGGAGATTAGGGAGCGGAAGTAGGCTGGCCAAACTCTTTACTGACCACAGTAAGGGACTGCCATTTTCTTCCCATAATTTAATTTTGGGACTCTGATGAAAAGGCACCCCCTTAAAAAAATCTTCACTGAAAAAAAAGAGTGAAAAACGGTTAGAAAATGGTCATCAGAAAGTGATCAATTTAAATGTGTCTTACAAACAAACCACATGGAACTCACCGCAGGGCAGACATGCATTTGCAATGGACTTTCTCAAAATATGGGCATGCTTTTGCAAGAGACAGTGGACATTAGTAGCTTCTGATGTTGGTGGATTTTGGCCTAATTTCACAAGTGTTCTGAAATTCTAAACGTTGCACTTCACAAATCAGAGAACAGTACAATACTAAAAGGAATCTTTGAATTTAACTGGCCTAACTTCCAGTTTTCAAGTGGGAAAACTGAGACCTCGTGATAGAAAGTAACTTGCCCAAGGTCACACAGCTGATGAGGAGAGCTCAAGGACTCAAAGTCCCCATCCCAAACCAGGGTTCTTTCCACTGAGCTAAACAACTCCAAGATGGGAAACTGCAAACCCTCACACTTAATCAGGAAATCTTTCAAGGGAAATTCTACACCCTTCCCCTTGCAAATGGTCCTATGTGTTGCCAGAGGTAGTTCATCTGCCACAGCCTCTACTGACTTCTTTAGTTGCTGCTGAATGGCTTCTTCAAAGCAGTCTAGGCACATTCACCTGGCTCCAAGGACTCGGTCTCCTGCTCTCTTCTCTGTCCTCAAAAGGTGCTCACAGCACGACGTGAATGCCTAAATTATCTCTATGTTTGTGTAGGGGGATCGATATCACTGTCATCTGCCATCATGCAAGTTAAAACTCAGCTTATTTCTCCATTTCACTTCCTCCACCTGACCTGCTGACAAATCCTTTAAGTTCTACCTCCAAAGAGTGTCTCATGTTCATTTCCTAATCTACACACTCACAGACCCTCACCATCAATGTCCTCCTGCTTCCAGGTTCTTACCACTTCAGTTCATGGTCCATGATGGCTAGACTTAGAGGGATCTTTAATCAGCTGCACTGACATTCTCCTGCTCAAATCTCTGTCACCTATACGATAAAGCCCAAAACTATTTCATGCAGTGTTTGAGTGCTCTCCATTCTAGCCCCTGTCTACTTTTGGAACCTAAATTCCATTAGGTCCTCCCATCACCATTTACTCCAACAGGACTACTTGTCAATCCCCCAATATTCTAGGAATTCTGTGCATTGTCTCCATTCCCTTCTCTTCTTTTCAACCTCCAGAGGTCTTCATTCCTCCAGATCCAGTTTAAATGCAACCTTCTCTGTAAATCTTTCCTAAGCATCTCGGAAGGAAGTGATAATTCTTTTGTGCTCCCTTAGCACATTGCTCATACTTTTTTATGACACATTTACTTCTACCCTGTATTATAATAAGTTTCACCTCTCTCACTAAATAGATCTCTTTTATCTTTCAAAAGATGTCTCATTCAACTTTGTACCCCTCCTCACCGTACTGTTTCATCCAATGCTTTGCATATAATAAGTGCTTTTCTTTCTTAATATTTATTGAGCATTTTCTATCTGCAAGATACTAGGCCAGGCGGTGTAAAGGCTGGAGGAAGAAATTTTGAAAAATAAGTAAAATGCAATCCTTGTCTTCAAAGGAACTTTAATCAGTGAGACATGTTCACGAATAACCTAAGCAAGTGAACTAACCGTGGGGGTGGAGCTGGGTGGAGGGGAAGTGCTGAGCATGGAACAAACATTCTCAATGTTCCAAATGAGAACACTGATATTATGATGTGGAGGGTGGGGCGATGGGGGAGGAGCAGAGGGAAAGAAAGGGCAAGGCTGCTTTTAAACGCCATCTCTGAGCTGTGGTCATTATTAGAGTCCTGTCTAGGTCTGGCTGATCCAACCCATCCTTCCCCCAATACCAGAGTAATCTTCCTAAAGCAAGACTCTGATCATTTAATTCCCTGTTCAGATGTTTGTTGTTGAATGAATCAGCATCAAATAATTGCAGGCTTATGTTAAGTGTTATGGAGAATACCAGTTTGTAGAAATGAGACAAACTCCAGGAAACAGCTGGAGAACAAAAAGCAAGAACATGCCGTGAAAGTGCTGGGGGGTATGGGACAAAGTAAATGTGTGATCAGTATGGGCTGAGATTAATCGAGAAGGAATAATCAGAGGAGACAAGCATTCAGTGATGGCCACTTGGCAAGAAAAACTAGATGTACTAAGTGAACTTTAGGGTTCCTTTCAATTCTCAGACCCCTGTTATTCTTTGAGATGGTTTATTCATCATTCAATAAATTCATGCTAAGCCCTTCAACAAAACACTCACTAAATATTTTTTGAGCACCTTCTATGTGCCAGGAACTCTGCTAGACACTGGAGATAGAGCAGTGAATAAAAGACTTTGCACTTAAACTCTTACAGTAAAATGGGGATGATTGATGTTAAACAAGTAAACGCGAGAAAATGTGATGGATATAATGATGGGAGGGTATAAGGTCCTAGAGGTCCACAGAGTGGGGACCCTAATAGCCCAGGGACTAGAAAAATATCCCTGAGAGATGATGTTTGAGTCAAGACTCTAAGGCCGTACATGCGTTAGCCAGACAAAAGGGACTGAGCATTCAGACAGAAGAAAATCATATGCAGAATTCTGGAGTTAAGAGACAGTATGGCATGTCCAAGGAACTGAAAGACATTCAAAAAGGCTACAGCATGGAAGGCAAGTAGGAAGGTGGTAAGAAATTAGGCTAGAAGGATAGGCAGAGCCAGATTATGGAGAATTTTGCTAAAGTATGTTTGGGAGTTTATACTTATTGGCAGGCTTTTCATAACATTAAAGTATTTGGCACAGTGTTTCTAGCCTACTAAGTAATAATAAATGTCTGTTGAGGGGTGGATTAATAAATGAACAGATGAATGAATGGATCTCCTTTGCAATAGACACGGGCTCATGAAATGACTCAGTCTTGAGCATTTGCTCCAGAAAGCAATGCCACTATTACAGGCGGAATCATCCCCTTAGGTTTGCATAGCAGATTAAACTAATGACCCCTGTGAGGCAGCCCCTAACCTTAGTAGAATTACTCAGTCACCTGGCTTACCCTAGCAGATGGAATTTAAGTCAATCTGCATTAAAGTCAAAGCTTTCCTAGAGATAAGGGTAAAGTTTTACCTGGCAATCATTTAGGCTTAAGCTGCGAAAGGGTAGCCTGACTCTCTCTTAATCCTTGATGAAAAAATAGCCTTCTCAACCTCAAGGGCATGCATATTCCCAAATTAGATTATTTCTAGCAATGCTTCCATGGACGAATAAATTCAATGAGAGAAAGGGAGAAAAAATGTTCCAGAGAGAGAATTTCCCTTTCAAATGAGAAAAGAAAAAGTAAAACAATTGTGGAAAACTTAACGGAACTCCTCCTTTGGACACCCAGGTTTTATGTCACTGAGCCTTACCTCGGATCCCGGCTCTAGAAGAGCCACTTGTTAGGGATGAGTAAGATGCTGTCTCTAGAAAGGGGGAGATTTTCAGGAATACAAGATATCATTCCCGGGATTCTAATGAATTACCAGGCCAAATATTAACACTCCACCCTCTGGTTTATAACCAAGAGACTTTCTCCGGATTTGCTACAGGGTCACATTCAACATAGGGGAGTTGATTCAGCTCCAGGTGTAAATCACAGACCAACATCAGTGCCTAGTAAAAGAGTCCAAAATTATTTCTGAAGGTATCACAGAAGCTAAGCTTTCATTTGGCAGAAAGAGAATCTGAATAGAGCTTTAGAAAGATTCTCAATGCTGTTGCTAGGGACGTGTGTGTATCTATGTGTGTATGTGTGTGCGTGCATGTGTGGTATTCCTATGTGCTCTCAGTCAGCAATGCCTCCCTAAATTTAATAAGCAGCCTGTGAAGGTCATGTGTCATTTTATTTCAGAGAGAAACATGATAAGTGCCTACATAAGTGGCTTTCTAGGAAATCCATTCTGTGTCTTATTAGTCACATAAAGCATAACGATGTGAAAGGAGCCAGGTGCATCCAGATGAGGCTGGAATGGAAGCACTGAAATCTTTTTTCCTAAGACTGAGGCTTTTGGTGTCTTAAGTCCCAAGTCTGCTGACTACTTTCTCAGAACCTGCTCAGGCAAAAACTCTAGCATTGGCTGAGCAGCCCCGACTGGATTGGGAGCTTTCTAAAGATGCCCCTAGTTCCTGCTGGGAGCTTGTAAAGGATTGCACATGTGCCACAAGGTGAGAGGATGTGGCTGCCACCTGTGTGCTTCTGGTCCCAAGCAGCTGTGGGAGTAAGGGAGTGCCTGGACCCAGGAGAGCTGTGGACCATTTGCAGTTACAGATTGCTGGATGGGCTCCTGGATGCCAGACGATATTTCTTCCCCGGCAGTTAACATAGTGCAAAGCTAACTGGCTGCCTCGTTGCCCCTTTGCTCATCCTTGAGTAACAATCCATTTCGATTCAGTCTTGTTTGCCATGGAGCTGGTTGTCCAGGCCAGCCTTTCCTGATGGACCTCACAGTTACAATAGGCTAAAGACGCAAGGAAGTCATGGCATCAATTTACTACATGCACAAGGGCTTGAGAAATCAAGCCTTCCCGGGGCTGCAGTCCTGAGAGTACACCTAGATTCTGAGCCAGGCTGTTTCCTTCCCCTATTATCTCCCCGTGTATCATTTGCTCTTTTGTTTTGCATTAAGAGTAGCTTAGTGATCATGGACTTCAGCTCTCACCTGTAGTGATCCTCCTCGCATTTTATTCTTTACACAGAATAGGAAGGAGGTTTGCTTGCTTTGCACAGAGGCTGAGCCACAGGAGAAAGCAAAGCCAATGTGATTTATTGAATGAAAGCACTGGACAATTACCAACAACTTGTTCCTCTGCTGCCTCAGACAACCTAAACTGGTAAGTCCCATTTATTGTTGTCTTTCTTCGTGTGAATGTGGGGCTTTCTTAGTTACCGATTATTTTTTAAATGTGTATGTATTGCTGTGGTTTAAATGATTTTAAAAATCTGCATCTTCCAAAGTTAGCTGCAGGCAGTCCATGAAGAATGCACACAAGACATACTGAGTGGCTCTGCAGTAGCACATACACGTTTATGTGGATAGGTAAGGATGGGGGCAGAGAAGCCCCATTTCTGATAATTGGTCATTTTGTTTGCAGCAAGCTTAAGGACATTTTGTGCTTGCATAACTGATTAGCATTAGCTATGAAAAATACATTATTCTTTTGTTGTGTAAGATCATTTTCCACTCGGGTTCCTGAGTACCTACAAAATACTTGTTGGATCAGGTAAAGATGGACCCCATCACGCTGATAATCCTGAATACAAATGCAGGCATATTGCAGTCTTTAATCCAGTTTGCAGGGTGGACATCCAGAAAGGAATGCCAGCATTCTGTCCATCCTGGGTGGGCATGCTCATAAATAACATCATGATTGTGATGTTGAGGATACCTGCCAAGGGGACACAATGGACATGCATGCAAACCCTTGCTTGATCCACTGCCACTTTTACCCCCATGTTTCTTAAGTCCTTTACTCCATGAAGATATATGGTTGGGAGGATGCCCTAGGTTTGAAAGTTGGATATTTTGAGTCCCCTGTTACCCATGCTGGTTGTTGGCCCAGCCAAGGCTGCTGGAAATACCATTGATAATCAAGGCTAAGTTTGCTTCTATGCTGGGCCCCCGAAATCCCTGTACTCTCATTTAATTTTCTCATTTCCTAAATAAGATGTAAGCCAGTTTCTGCGGAAGGGGAGAGTGAATGGAGAAAGCTGTTGCTTTTCCTACCACCACCACCATGTCTCCTTAGTCTTTTGTTTGCCTGGTTACTGCAAGACTTTATGGCAGCATCAATCCATCTCTGGTGGGCTCCGAGTCCACATAAATGTCATATAGAATTTAATGTCTTTGGTGCACTCTATCTGCAGTATATCATTGGCTATTCAGATGAAGTTGTGGCCTTGGGTGCTGACAAGGATGGATGATGTTGGAACAGTGAGCAGCATGCTTCTTTAAATAAAAGCCAAAGTTAAGAAATCTGAGAGATGGGTGGCGTTTTGCCTGGTAGAAAGTATCCCCAGGCCACTCAATCACAAGGGCAGGGTCATTCTGCCACATGATTTGGCTGTTTCACAAATGATGGCATCCTAACAGAAAGGAGACAGCATTGCTTAGTGGTGAGAGACATCAGGAAAGCAAGTCCCTTCTGCTGGTTCTAAGACTAAGTGTGTGTCTTTGAGAAATTCACTTACTCTCCCTGAATTTCCATTCCTTCCATTCCTGATTGTTTCAAAGAAGATATGCTAAGCTCGATTAATGTATCCATGAGATACTACTTAAATCTTTCTTGTTAAAGAATGTAATAGGTAATTAAGATCATTGTTCATACACTTTAATCCAGAGATCATGCATCAGAAACCCGCAAATGAGATTTTATGTGGGGATGAGGAGATGCCTGCCCCTTCCCCCATCTAATGGATATGGAGTAGTCTGAAGGAAGCACGATTACCCTTAGGGAATTAGAAGGGGAGAATAGACATGAAAAATGTCATTTTTAAAAAACTTAAAATTCAAATAAATAAGTCATGTAAATATTTTTTTTCATTATTGGTCAATAATAACTGATTTTCTATACCTAGGATGACAAGATACTGAAGGTCTTAAATGTTTGAAATAAACAAACGTGGAAATATTTGGGTGGACTTAACTCAGGGATGAGAAAAACCCATGTATTGAATTTATGACAATTTTCAGATGTTCAAATTAACCCCATACCCATGTACATGGAATTAGCAGCTGTAAATGTACTGTGATTTCATTCTAGAAGGCTCATTTACGAAAAAATCACACACACAAAAAATTCCATCTCTAGGATTGAGGTACCTGAAATTCTTTTATCAGGAATTCAGTTAAGTATTGCTGTCTTTTATTAAATACAGATATTTCTTAGGAGGAGTAATAAATTAAGCCACCAATACTTTATCATAAATGAATGTATTAAATGTTTTCTACCTCAGGGGAAACCCAAAGAATGCTGCATTAATATTATATTAATTATCCTGCTTTCTTTTGATTTCATACATGTCTCCAAGAACTTCCCTCATAATTATTATTTCACTCTTGATCAGAAAACTAAGTAGTCTTTAGGACAAGCCAAGTCCTTTTTGTGTGGAATGCTTGGCTTAGACAATATCATCTAGATTTCTTCTAGGCCCTTGAGAGTCACACTGTGGAAAGCTGAACTTACCATCTTTCTCCTTTAAATCCACTCTTCTTCCTGTGTTCTTTTGTTTTTGTTTTTTTTTTTTTAAATTATTGGTGGAACCATTATTTGGCTAGTTAGTCAAGCAAAGCTCATAGAAGTTACCTTCATATTTCCTGATTCCTTTAGCCCTTCCACCCAATCACTAACAAAGCTTGGTCCATTTTACTTTCTTCATCTTTTTAACCTGTCCAGCCCTCTCCATGCCTATTGTCACATACTGTAGTTGAAGTCACCAGCTCTCACAGGGACTTCTTCAAGACCTTCAGACTTGGTTGTCACTTGTCACTGGTCCCACCACAACCCTCTCCCTTTCAAATCACCCCCTGGATGCCTCCAGAGTAATTCTCTAAAAATGCAAATATCAGCTTTTTCTTAAAGTTCTCTAGTGATTCCCTGCTGTTAACAGGTTGAAATCTATGCTCCTTAGCATGGCATGTGAAGTCCTTGATAGCCTGGCCCTGCTACCTCTCCAGGCCCCTTTCCGAAGTTCCTGGCATGGTGGATGAAATGTACCAGTGAACGTGTCAGAGCTCAGAAAAATACCATTAGGGCTCCTGTGGACATTGACTTACCAGCAGCACCATGACAGTTCACATTTCCATGTCCTAACCTGAGCTATTCTACCTAGAATGACTTTTTCTTTCCTTCCTAAATTGCTGCTCCGGCATCACCTTCTCTAATCCATTTCCCCACACCCTGTTCTCCCATGACCACCTCCTGTTACCCATGAAGTTAATCAATTATCCCTTTTGCTACTTCTTTGCCTTAGGCATTTGAGAGCAGTGTCTAGAGGTTAATTTATCAGATATAGACCCATATTACCTGGGCTTGAATCCCAGATCTGCGCCTTAGAAGTGTCTCAATTTCTTACTGCGTAAAGTGGGGATGATAATAGTCCTTACTTCACAGGGCTGTTATGGAATTCTGTGAACTGATATATATAAAGGCATTATTTTAAATAGTGCCTGGCTCACAGAAGGTGCCATAGAAGTAAAAGATATTATTATTCCATAATTTCACATATCACACTATTTCATAGCCACATGCACTTGCATAACTGCCCTCCTTTTTAGCCTATGAGCCTCTTGGGGTACAGGTAGGGTAATCGGCTTGTTTCAATTTGCCTAGGATTTTCCCAGTTTTAGAACTGTAAGTCCTGTAACCAGGGAAACCCCTCAGTCCCAAGCAAACCAAGAGAGTTGGTCACCCTATGAGGACCCTATCTTATTCACCTTTGAATCACCAGGGTCTATCACAGGATACACAGGTTACAGAGTAGAGTATCCATAAGGGTTTATTGAACTATAGAACCAATATTAATTGCCTTTTCACTTTCTACCTCATAAATATGCTGTTAAACTTCAAAAATCAGTCTTCTTCTTGCTGTGAAGTCACAGCTGACTTTTCAAAACTTGTCACTGAATAACTGAATATATTATTTTTTAAAAAACTGTACAGGAACTAGAAAGGATGATTCCACCATGTTATATATCATCACCGTAATAGAATTGGCCACGCTTTAGCAATCGAAAACATAACTGTCACGTTAACAACAGGGGAGAATGGGAGTGTCATACTTTCTTTTCTATCTAGTGACAGGCAGGTTGAAGTCTGAAGGTCCCTAGTTCACATCACAGCCTGAAGAGCAACCTTGTCCTAGTCAGAAATGTTCCCTTCACTGAATGTATCTGTCTACCCAGTTGTCAAGAATGGCTAGAGCTCCTGTTTCTAATATGCTTTATCTTACAACCGCTCCTCATCCAAACTGGCTCAGATCATTTTTCACAGTACAAATATAGTAAGAAAGCCCCACAACCAAGATCCTGTTAGACAGGGACTCTGGACATGCCGGAACTCATAATGAGGGCAAGATCTTGTCTTCAGAATCAAGGTCTAGGAAGAAGCTGACAGGCAGCCAGACCAAGATCCCTCAGGCAGAATAATAGCAGAGTTGCTAAGAGCATGAGCTTTGAAGTCAGAGTTCAAATGCTACCTCCTCCATTTACTGACTGTAGAATCTTGTACAAATTAATCACCTCTATGGGTCTCAGTTTCCTTGTTTGTAAAATGAGGATGTAATAACAGTACTGACTTTCTCATAGGATTGTTATTACATTTTGTCTTAGCCTGTGAAAACAAAGCCTGAGGCAGAATCAATTGCAAATATTCTATTAAGTATTGGGAGATATAACCTCAGGGCATCAAGAGTGAAGGGAAAAGGGGAAATGAGTCAAGGAAGGAGGGAAAACAAATACAGATGGTTTGTAACTGAACTAGCCAAGGCATCATAAGAAAACACATATGGCTGTTTGTTTGCCTGTGACTGCTTCCAAGAAGCCTTCAAAAGAGTCCACAGGGAAGGAATGGAGAGGAAATTATCTGCTGGCTACTTCCAGTCTCGTGTCTCTCATTGGTCCAGTTTTTTTCCATTTCCAGATAGTACTACCCAGTCCTTCAAGGTAGACATGAGTGAAGCTGAAGCCTCCCTCCATGGGTCTGGTTGGGTCAGAGCTGTTGCAGCTCTGTCACAGCAAGCATGATGGACCCACCCTTCACTTGAGACAGCTGGTGGCATTTAGAGACAGGGCGATGGCAACAGCCAAAGCTCTCTATTTGAGCAAGTGGCCAAAGCCCAGGGAACAGGTAGTTTTGAAATAAATCTGAAGAGACTCCACTCTCTCTCCACAGGTTATTCTCGCCGTTTTGGACCTGGATTGTCCAGGCTACCGTCACTCTTTCCTTACAGCTTGGCTCCAGGTATATTCACAGGTCCTCCAAAAGTGTAACTGAGATCAGGCCATAATATGTCAAAGAGCAGAAGTCTTTAATTTTCATGAAGTTCAATTTATCAATTTATTTTATGGTTTGTGCTTTTTGTGCCTCCTCTAAGAAATCATTGTCTTATTCAAGTTCACAAAGACTTTCTCCTATGTTTTCTTCTAGAAGTTTTACAGTTTTAGCTTTTGCAGTTAGTTCTACGATCTATTTCATTTTAAGTTAATTTTTACATATGATATGAAGTAGGAGTTGAGGTTCTTTTTTTTTTGGCATATGTATATCCCATTGTTCCAGCACTATTTGTTGAAAAAATTCTTTTTCTCTATTGAAATACCTTGACACTTTTGTCAAAAATCAATTGATAATATATGTGCAGGCTATTTCTGGGCTCTCTACTCTGTTTCATTCACCTATCTGTCTATCCTTATGCCACTGTCTTTATCTATATAGCTATCCTTACACCAGTACCATGTCTTGATTATTGTAGCTTTGTAAGTCTTGAAATCAGGTCATGTAAGCAATTTTGTTCTTTTTCAAAGTTGTTTTGACTATTTTAGATTCTTCCCATTTTCATACAGCTTGTCAATCAATTTCTAGAAAGAAAGAAAGAAAGAAAGAAAGAAAGAAAGAAAGAAAGAAAGAAAGAAAGAAAGAAAGGAAGGAAGGAAGGAAGGAAGGAAGGAAGGAAGGAAGAAAGAAAGGAAGGAAGGAAGGAAGGAAGAAAGAAAGAGAGAAAGAGAGAGAAAGAAAGGAGGGAGGGAGGAAGGAAGAAAGAAAGGAAGGGGAGGGAGGAAGGGGGAGGGAGGGAAGGAGAAAGAAAGAAAAAGAGAGAGAGAAATAGAGAAAAAGAAAGAAAGAGAGAGAGAGAAAGAAAAAGAAAGAGAAAGAAAGAAAGAAAGGCTGCTAGAATTTTGTTTGAGACTGAATTGAATCTATAGCTCAGTTTGGAAGAATTGGCACCTTAACAATACTAATTCTTCTGATCTGATCATGAAGAAGGTATACTTCTATTTATTTAGGTCTTCTTTTATTCACTCATTAATGTCATGTAGTTTTATGTGTATAGGTCTTGCATATATTTTGCTGTATTTAGTTCTAAGTAGATTTTTGTAGATTTATTAGATTATTCTACAAAACTTTCATGTCACCTCCAAATGAAGACTGTCTTGTTTCTTTCTTTCCAATCTATATGCCTTTATCTTTCTTGTCTTACTTCACTGGCAAGAATGCCTAGAACACTAGAAAAGGTAGAAGTGGACATTCTTTCATTGTTTCTGATCCTAGGAGGAAGCACTTGGTCTTTAATCATTAAACGTAATGTTGGCTATAGGTTTTTGCAGATTCTCTTTATCAGGTTGAAGAAGTTCCCTTATATTCCTGAAACTTTTTTTAATCATAAATGGATGTTGAATATTGTCAAATGCTGCTTTATCTGCATTTATTAAGAGGACCATATGGGTTTTTTCCCCTTTATTCTGTTAATGTAATAAATTATGGTTGACTGTTATACTAAGTTGCTTTCCTGCAATAAACCATGCTTGATCATGATGTATTATCCTTTTTGTATACTGCTGAAGTTTATATGCTAACATTTTGTTGACATTTTTTGCCTCTATGTTCATGAGAGACATCGGGCAATAGCTTTCCTTTCTTGTAATGCCTTTTTTCTGGTTTTGGTATCAGGGCTTCAAAAATGAACCCAGATTTTAAAGAGGTTTATGTAGGATTGGTATAATTTCTTTCCTAAAGGTTTGACAGACCATAATATTTAACATGACTTTTATTAAAGATTTGGGGATAAAAAAATTATTAGGATGCAAAAAAGAAAATCATAAAACTAGAAATTAGCTTTCCCATAGAGAATCTCTGCCTGGCTAACTATCTCCTAAATTCTAGTCCTGTATCCATGTTGCAGAGACCAGCACACCTTCAATCTGTGTCCCCTTCTCTTTGTAACTCAGGTCTCCTAATCCTCTCTCATGGAAGAAAAAATATATATATTTTCTTTTTTTAGAGCAAATCCCGAGTCTTATTAAAGTCTTATCATTACTAAAATAATACCTTAAAATTGATTAATAGTGGTACACCCATACAATGGAATACTATTCAGCAATAAAAAGTGAAGAACTACTAATAGACATTACAATATGGATGACTCTCAAAATAATAAAGCTGAGTTAAAGAAGCCAGGTAAAAATATAGATGGCCAACAGGCACATGAAGAGATGCTCAGCATCACTAATTATTAGAGAAATGGAAATCTAAACTACAGTAAAGTATCACCTCACACCAGTCAGAATGGCCATCATCAAAAAGTCTACAAATAATAAGTGCTGGATAGGGTGTGGAGAAAAAGGAACCCTCCTACACTGTTGGTGGGAATGTAAACTGGTACACCCACTATGGAGAACAGTATGGAGGCTCCTTAAAAAACTAAAACTAGAGTTCACATACAATCCCACTCCTGGGCATATATCCAGAGAAAACCATAATCCAAAAAGATATATGCACCCCAATGTTCACAGCAGCATTATTTACAATAGCCAAGACATGGAAGCAACCTAAATGTCCATCAAAAGATGAATGGATAAAGATGTGATTTATACACACACACACACACACACACACACACACACACACACACACACACACAGTGGAATATTACTCAACCATAAAAAAGAGTAAAATAATGCCATTTGCAGCAACATGGATGGACCTAGATGTTATCATATTAAGTGAAGTAAGTCAGAGAAAGACAAATATCATATGATATCACTTATGTGGAATATTAAATAATCATACAAATGAACTTATTTACAAAACAGAAATAGACTCACAGACATAGAAAACAAACTTATGCATAGTTACCAAAGGGAAAAGGAGGGGGAGGGATAAATTAGGAGTTTGGGATTAACACATACACACTACTGTACAGTAAGTCCCCTACATGTGAACCTTCAAGTTGCAAACTCAAAAATGCAAACGTGCGTTCGTATGTCCAACCACGTAAGTTAGTTCATGTGTCTGGTGTACATTGTCATGTTTATGCATCCTCTACAAGTGGTTGTGCTTTTGTGTACTTTACTGTACAGTACTGTATAGAGTACAGTAGTACAGTATCTTTATTTCAAGCTAGATCTGCAAGAGGACGATTTCATTGAACTCTTTGCTGTGCAACACAAGGAGCTTACTAATGAAGACCTGATGGAGTTGGAGGTCCAGAGAAAGGACAAAGAGAGACAAGAGGAAGAAGAAATAACTGAAGAACCGAAGAGATTCACGATGCAGGAAATGGCAAGGGGATTTTCTTTATTTAAGAAGGCACTGTTAGTTTTTGAGGCACAGGACCCAAACGTAGAATGGTACACGAAGGTTGCAGCAGCCGGTCAGACTGCAATCCAGTGCTACCGTATTATCTATGATGAGAAAAAAAGAGCTACTACCCAGACATCACTGGATCGTTTTTTCAAGAGGGTAGATAGAATTGAATCCAGCAAGGAACAAGAACCTATGCCATCAACATCAGGTGTGAGTGAAACTGCAGCTTGCCCTCCATTCCCTATTGCTGATGATCCTTCAGCTCTACCACCTCCCACCTCCTCTCCCTCCTCCAGTCAGTAACGCTTCTTACCTGTTCACTCGATGCCAGCCACTGTATGCCAGCTGTTGTACTGTACTACTTTACCTTTCAAGGTACTGTACTGTAAGATTAAAAATGTTTTGTTTTTTGTTTTTGTTTTTTATGTATTATTTGTGTGAAAAGTATTATAAACCTACCACAGTACAGTACTATATAGCCGATTGTGTTAGTTGGGTACCTAGGCTAACTTTGTTGGACTTACAAACAAATTGGACTTATGAACACGCTCTTGGAATGGAACTCGTTTGTATGTAGGGGACTTACTTGTATATAAAATAGATAAACAGCAAGGGCCTACTGTATAGCACAGGGAACTATATTCAGTACCTTGTAATAACCTGTAACAGAAAAGAATCTGAAAAAGAATACACATATTCTTATATATAACTGAATCACTTTGCTGTGCACCTGAAACTAACACAACATTGTAAATCAACTATACTTCAATTTTAAAAAATTAAAATTAAAAAAAAAAAGAAATGTTACCATTAAAAAAAAATTGACCCTCGGGACACCCCTGGTGGCGCAGTGGTTAAGAATCCACCTGCCAGTGCAGGGGACTCGGATTCAATCCCTGGTCCGGGAAGATCCCACATGCCGTGGAGAAACTAAGCCCCTGCACCACAACTATTGAGCCTGTGCTCTAGAGCCCACAAGCCACAACTACTGAGCCCACGAGCCACAACTACTGAGCTGGCGTGCCACAACTACTGAAGCCCAGGTGCCTAGAGCCAATGCTCTGCAACAAGAGAATCCACTGAAATGAGAAGCCCATGCACCGAAATGAAGGGTAGCCCCCACTTGCCCCAACTAGAGAAAGCCCGTGCACGGCAACGAAGACCCAATGCAGCCCAAAATAAATAAATTTATTTTAAAAATTGACCCTCAAAAAAAGAAGAAAAATCCAGGTTAAAAAAAAGTGAATGATGATGATTCCACTTGTATGAAATTCCATAAAATGAAACCTAATTTATAGTATCAAAAAGCAGACCAGTAGTTGCCTGGAAACAGTGGGCCTAAAATAAATAGATGTTCAAAAAATATTTATTGAACATCTGTTTATTTCAGGTACTCTGCTAAACAATTGTTATGTATTATCTCATTTAAAACTTTAATATCCCTTTAGACATGACTATTAAAATTGAGATGGGACCACTGTTAAAATGAGGAAATTGAAGCTAATATTTTGCTATACATCATACAGCTAATTATATCTGATAAAATTATTTGAATAATTTTCTAATAAGTAGAAAAACCAAAACCTAAAAGTAGATCAGCCTTGTATCAAAGTCCTTACTTTTGATACTGTGCTTAAAACCACTTCCTTCTGGCCTCTATCATTTTCTGGTGAAAAACCAGCTGTAAATCATTTTGAGAATTCCTTGTACATAAAGAGTTATTTCTTGCTTGTTGTTTTCAAGATTTTCTCTTTGTATTTAGCTTTTGACAGTTTAATTATGATGTATCTAGATGTGAATCTCTTTGACTTTATCCAGCTTGGTGTTCACTGAGATTCTAGGATGTGTAGGTTAATGTTTTTCATCAATTTGGGGATGTTTTTGGCCATTATTTTTTCAATATGCTTTCTCCTCCTCCTTCTCCTTCTGGGATGCCTATTATATATATGTTGGTACATTTGATGTTGTCACACAGATCTCTTAAGACTCTGGTTCTCTTCATTTTTTTTTCTGTTTTGCTCCTAAAACTGATTTCAATTGACCTATCTTCAAGTTTGCTGATTCTTTCTTCTGCCTGCTCAAATCTGATATTGAGTCCCTCCAGTCAATTTTTCATTTCAGTTATTGTACTTTTCAACTCCAGAATTTCTATTTGATTCTGGCTTTTTTTTATAAATTCTACCTTGTACTGATATTCTCTATTTGGTGAGACATCATTCCCATAATTTCCTTTATTTCTTTAGACATGAATTCCTTTAGTTCTTTGAACATATTTAAGATATTCAATTTAAAGTCTTTGTCTAAATGGAATATTACTCAGCCATAAAAAGGAACAAAATTGGGTCATTTGTAGAGATATGGATGGACATAGAGACTGTCATACAGAGTGAAGTAAGTCAGAAAGAGAAAAACAAATATCATGTATTAACGCATATATGAGGAATCTAGAAAAATGGTACAGATGAACTGGTTTGTAAGGCAGTAATAGAGACACATATGTAGAGAACAAATGTATGGACACCAAGGGGGTAAAGGGGGGGAATGGGATGAATTGGGAGATTGGGATTGATGTATATACACTAATATGTATAAAATAGATAACTAATGAGAAACTGCTGTACAGCACAGGGAACTCTACTTCACTTAGCTGCACAGTAGAAAGTAACTGAACATTGTAAAACAACTATACCCAAAATACATACATACATACATACATACACACATAAATAGATAGATAGATATTTAAAAAAAATAAAGTCTTTGTCTAATAAGCCCAACATTTGGACTTCTTCAAGGGCAATGTTAATATACTGCATTATTTCCTGTGAATGGAAAATATTTTTTTTGTTTCTTTGCATGTCTCATTTTTTTTTTTTCTGTTGAAAGCTAGGCATCTTAAATAATGTAATGTGGCAACTCTAGAAATCAGATTGTCCTCTAACTGAATTTGTAAAGTACAGAACTAAATCTGTAAAGTCTGTATTCTTGTCATATGTGGCCACTGAAGTCTTTGCTTGGTTAGCTTAGTGGTCAGCTAATGATTGAACACAAATTTCCTTAAAGGCCTAGAACTGATCTGGCAAATGGGTTCTATGTATGTGTTAGGGCACACCTTCAATACTCATCAGGCAGTTGACAGCTCTGCCTTAGCCTTCACATCCTGCTTGCATACAGCCTCAAAGTCAGACAGAGATGAGCGCTTAGGACCTTCTCAGGTACTTTATGAGAATGCTCTCAGCTCTGGGCATGCCTGTGATCTGCCAGATCCCCAGGAATGTGTCAGAACTTTTCAAAGTCCTCTATGGACATCTAATTCCTCAACTTTTCCTTTTAAGCTTTTTGGTTATCTACTGTTTGCTACCATTCTTATCCACCACCTCAGGCAGCTGTGATATTAAGCCATTGCTGATGTTTGTTTACAACAGATGCCCCAGAGGAAAAGGTTATTTGCACTTGGTGAGCTCAGAGTCAAATAAATTTAAAAAAAAAAAAAAAAAAGCCTTGTGAGTGAGTTCTTCCAGGGAACCACCAGAAGTGTCAAATAATGATGATTCTCTCAAAATGGGGTTTTAAAGATGCTCCATTACTATTCTGCACCATCCAGTGGCTGCCAGGCTACTGGTTTTTACTATGAATGTAGGCTGTTTAGTCTTCAAGGCTACCACAGAGCTGAGGAATATGGGAATGAAGCAAGTTAAAAATGCCACAAAGCTTACTATTCTTACCAAATTCAGTTACTTTTCTTGAATAAACACTTCCTGGATTGCTTCAAACCTTTGGTTAATTTCCAGGGTTCTGAAAAATTAATTCTGACAATTTTTGCTGATGTTCTCATTGCTTTTATGTAGAAGAGGATTTTCAGAGGTCCTTACTTTGCCATTCCCACTGTCATACTTTTCTTTTGTTTTTAATATTTCTGTGAAATGTTTAATTACGTGTACCACTTGTAAATGGTAATTTAAAAATCTCAGTTGGAGAGTTTTATCTTTTATTAGGAAAAGTAAACCATCTGAATGTATTGCTCACATATTCAGTCTTAACCCTACTCCTTCATTTTACATTTCTATTTATTATGTTTCCTAATTTTGTTTCTTTTTATTTTTCAAGTATTTTTAGACATCTTTATTCCTCTCTTCCCTCTAACAGTTTGAAGCTCTACTTGGTACTTCTGTTTTACCATAACTTACTGTAAACATACACACTAAAATATCTAAATATATTTTTATCAAAGTAAAAACGAAGTATAATAAATACATAAAATCAGATTCAAAACAATGTTTAAAACAAACAAAACTATTTAAATTATTACAGTGTACTTTGGTGTTTCTGGTTTGGGAAGAAGACTTGAAGTAACCTTAATAATTGCTGCTATTTACTGAGTGGCTACTATGCACCAAACAGGATGCATACCTTTTATTTGTTAATTCATTTAATCTTCACAACTCTGTAATAAATCTTTTTATATATTACACAGACTCAGAGAATTTTATTAAAGTGCCCAAAGTTACACAGATTACAGATAACAATATCATGGTTCAAGCTTGGGTCTGCCAAATTCCAGAGCCAAAGCTCCTCTGCTTCTCAAATGCTTTTCCCTTTCCATGGTAAAAATTTTAAAGCACATTTAGCTGGGAGGGGTGTGCATGTTTATGAGAACAGATAATAGAAAGTTGTCTTTCTCAGTATCTCTCATCAGACAAAATTTTAAATATAGAGAAGGAAAAGAAAATATAATGATAGATGAAATCTAGAAAAACAGAAATGTGCTAAAGGATGGCCTGGAAGGAAGGGACAGCTGGGGTAGTATGAGAAGGAAGTCAAAGAGACAGAGAAAGTCAACCTATTTTGAGTGAAGGGAACAGATGGGAGATGAGCAAAGACAAAAGAGACCATGTGGGTAGGTGTTATCAGTTAGAGGGCAAGTCACTGGAATTTGATCAATCGACAAGAATTTATTTACTGGACTCCAGGGCACTGTGGGAGATACTAAAGAATGTAGAGTTATTTGGGGAACGATAATGATGTAGACAAGACAGATGGCTTAATGCTGAAGGAAAAGGCTAGAGACAGGAGGCAGAAGTAAATAAGTAAAAGCAATCCCCATGTAAGCTAGCTTGCATATCAATCTGGAATTTCTGTGGGAATGGTTAAGATATAGAGGAAGTGCTACGGCTGCTATTGAATTATAGGTAAAAGATTTGTAGGCAGAAAGAGAAAGATGCCAAATCACCTACTGCTTTTGTGTAAATTAAAAGATTATTAAAAATTAATGAAAATATACCCACATGTACATACACACTACAGACAGTGCTTTACATCCTCCTTCCAAAGTAAATATGGCCGTTTAGCTAAGAATGGGTAGGGCCTGATGAACATGACTAATATTGAATAGGTCTGACCTCCTCAGAAGGCACCAGGAAGTCTGTGTTGGAGAAAATTACAAACAAGACTTAAAAGGTGCCTAAAGACATTCAACAATGTAATGAAGATGGATCTCCATTTGTTAAAGTGCAAGTAAGTCAAGGTTAGTTGGTGCTAGTGGACACGGAACCCAGTTCAGAAGCATGAGAGGAAATGAGCTTTCTGGGTAGACCCTTACTATATTATACATAATAGACTCTCAAATGTGCATTCATTTACTCTGAAGTATCTGCTGAGTATCTTCTATAATAAGTATGATAGCTGCCAGAAGTCTGCCTACATTCTAAGCTATTTACATTCATTATCTCATCAAATCCTCACAACCATAATATGTAGTTGTTGTTATTTTCTCTATTTTAAAAATTAGAAAAATGAGATGCAGACATGTTAAGTAACTTGCCCAAGATCCCATCTTCAGTAGGTGGAAGAGGAGATTCACATCTTAATCTGTGTTATATTTCTTTTACCCTGAGACAGGCACATTTTAGGTACTGGGGATATAAAAAGTAATATTTGGCAGTCCTTGTTCTTGTGAAGCATATAGACTAGCTGGGAGACAGAAAGCCAAACAAACAGTTGTAATGTGATAAAAGTATTTACTGTAACAAGCATATACTGAGTGAATGAGTAAAGAAATACTCAAATTTGCCCGGGGGTGTCAGAAACTACTTGAGCATAGACTTTAAGGATCAACAATTGTTTCCTAGGGGATGAAGGCACAGATGGAATTTTAATACATACAGAGCAGTGCATACAAAGACCCAGAGGTAGCAAAGAGTTTGAACCACTTAGGAAACTCTAAGGAGGTCAGAAAGACTGAAACCTAAAATGTAGAAGTACAGTATCAGATGAAGCTGGAGAGGCAAGCACTTGTAAGTAAAGCTAAAGCCAGTTATTTCATTCATACATTTGTTCATCCAATACACACATGCTAGGCAGCAATAGCCTTGGTAGCATCAATATTTCAATAGCGATACCCAACATAATGGTGGACAGCTTTTGAAATCCACAGCTAACCTCCTGGAAATTGACTTCAGGTATGACGTTGGTGAGGACCTGTTTAGAGATTTGTGGAACAGCAGTCAAATACTACTTGGAGAATGCCAGTAGTAAGTGTCCTGGAGGACACTATCTGGAGTATCTGGGGTGAGCAGGGATGAGCCTATCGGTACAAATTCCCCAAAGCTCTGGGCACTGAGATAGTCCAACAAATCTCAGACAGGCACAGTTTAACACCTTGAGAGAAGGGGGATCTGCAGGAAACAACCACACTCTCTTATACACCCAACAGAAGACAGCATCTAGAGTATAAGTTGCAAAATTCCAATTATATATAAGCCAAGAATAATTGAACAGACTCCCTGGGTTATAGAATTGAGATACTTCCTCCCAGTGGGACAGAGATCAAAAGATTTTTCGTAGAGGCTCAAGTCATATATGTTTGTATGTAAATGCATATGTTTATATAGTAAATGGATGTTGTCATTTCATTCTTGCCACCAATTAGCTATATGGCCATAAACAAGCTGCTTCCCTTCCCTGGCTTTCAGCTTTCTCATCTATAACATGAAAAAGCTGGATCTGATGATCTCTAACGTCCCTTCCAGCTATAATATTTTATTAGGATTCCAGATGGTTATTGGGGATGATAAAATTTTTTGTCAACTTATAATTATGTTGTGTAAATTATTACAACATTAGATTTTTCTCTTCTTAGGAATTGCCGTGTGAAAATGACCCAACAAATGCAGAATTTACATCTTTCTCAGTCAAAAAAAAATAGCGCCCCATCATCTCCCAGTGCTGCCAAACGTCTGTACCGGAACCTCTCTGAGAAACTGAAAGGGAGCCACTCTTCGTTTGATGAGGCCTATTTTAGAACAAGAACTGACCGGCTGAGTCTCAGAAAGACTTCGGTGGTAATAAAACTCTTTATTTTCATCTTGGTTTGATTAGTGCAGTTGTGTTTGGATTTAAGGAGGTACTACGATGATCCATGTTTACTTCAGAACCTGATGTTTGCAAGTTTATAAATGTTGAAAGTCAGGTAAGGTAGGAACTGCACATATATATGTTGGCCGAAGTTTAAGTGACTGTGAGATTTTCCCTTTCTTTTTCTTAATTTCTTTTCCTTTATTTTCCCTTAGTTTTTCTTTCTCTAATAGACCATAGAACCCACAAAATAGCAGCTTGACAAATATGGAGTTTGAGATTAAATAGGCTTTCTGAGAGATCCAGTGTTCATTCAAATCCAGTGTTCATTCAAATATTGAATGAACAATGAACAATATTTTATTTACTTATTTATAATGTATACCCCATATGCTTTCCAAAGGCATTCAAGACAGAATCCAGGCAAAAAAAAATGCAAATGTATTATACAATGGTAAATAAATCAATAGCGATGGTGATTGTAGGGGACAGCAAGGGAGCAAGAAAGGGAAAAAGAAAGTAAGAAGGAAGGAGAGGAGGGTGGGAGGGAAAAAGGAAGGAAAAAAACTAGAAAAAGAAAATAGTGGGGATGGAAAGAGAAATAGATATACCAAAAACCTAGGCAAATACAGTCCCTAAAATTTATCATTACATTTACCTCTGAGTTCCTAGTCAGTCAAAGCAGAAGGGGAAGGACAATTGGTAATAGCATTCCGTTAGCTAATAACTGAAAGTATACCAAATGAATATCTTCCTGTTGCTAAGTCCTCTGGCCTCTATAAGATGTCATAGTGAATTATGTAATGGAGAATAAAGAGTAGTATTGGGGATGTTATAAACATTCTCACATAGCAGTTTCTTATACTGCCCCTCAGTAAAAGCTGAGGGCATAATATTAACATGCTCAGCAAGGGTATTTCTGCGGGGGGTAATGGCACCATTTGTTTGCGCTTAAAACAGAAATGAGCCCTAGCCTTTCCAGATAGAAGCATACTAGCGTTTGCCAACAAAAGCATGGCGAAGGAAATGACTTAAGAGTGAGAGCAAGTATGGCACATGAGAAATTAGGCATACTAAGAATCACAAACAAATACACAACTGTGTTGTTTGGACAGGGCAACATTTTAACTTTGCACTCATTTGTTTTCTAATTTGTTTTCTCATTTCAAACTCATCTTCTGGGAGGGCTTGGTTGTGGCTGAGTTACGGCCTAAGCATCAGAGGCTGTTCAGCTTAGCAGATTGTCGACAAAACACTTTTCCGTTCAGCAGACTGCCATGTAGCAAAGACAGCTGCATATCAAACAGTTCTATCCCCTGGGTCCCCATTGTCAAAACAAGCATTTGCATAATAGCTTTGTATTTTCCTCAAATTTCATTCATGTGTTACGCACTCAGCTAAGTCGACCTGTAGCCTTTGATGCGGAGAATCGATTTTTGATGAGACTAAAAATAAAACCTGCCAACCTAAATATGTGGTTACTGAAGACCTTCCACATTTTAATCAGGCAATCCCTATGCTAGCTCAGGACCATTGGTATTTCAACGTGTTTAAACACCTGGCAACTCTTGGAGAAGATACCAGATAAATGTATGAATAGTATATGTGTTGCTCTTATCCCATGAGCTACAGAAATATGTATTTGAGAGAATTCTAAAGCTTTTCTCCTTTGCTTACTATTAATCCCCTGAAAGAACTTTTCAAAGGAAAGATATTGTCTTTAGTTATTCTCTTCTATAGGCGATTTGTATCCTCTGAATATTCAACTTTTGGCCCTCTCAGGCCCCAAAGCAATTGCCACCCATCCACTGAAACCCTCCCTGGACACCACCTCTTGAGCCCCTCACCTGAGGTCTCAGAAATGCCAGGTATTCAGTGGCTGGGGCTCAGGGTTGAGAAAGTGTAGAGGTTAGTATAAAGGAGTCTAGGAGTTAGGGAGTCAGCCTGCAGGCAGTGTGGACCTACTAGAGATTTGTAAATAAGGAAGGGACATGTAGCAGTGTAAATTTTAGAAAGACTACTCTTGTATCAGTATGGAGTAGGGATGGAGGAGACTAAGACTAGCAACAGGTAGGTCATTGCCATGATCTCGTAACAGTCTGAGAAACAGTCAAAACACGGGGATGGAAAGGGAGGGGATGAGTTTGAGAAACAGAGGAAGTGTATTCCAAGCTAGTCATAATTTAAATTACCTGTGCTATGATATCTATGCCAGCGTTTTCCAAACTATGTTCAGTAGAACCTTATTCCAGGACAGTTAAAACAAATATAATAAAAAATATGTTCTGTGAAAAACTATTTGAAACAGGTCATATTTCTCACCTATTAGAGAGTCATAATTGCATGTCAAAATTACTAAAGGGCTTGAGAGGTCTTACAATAAAATAATGCAGTAACTTGGTTTAATCTAATGTTTACCAAATTCATTTGACCACATGCTACTTTCTTCATAGAACACCTTATAATGGCCTACTGAACAGTATTCCACAGAAGACTGGTTTGAGAAAAACTGATGTTTGGTCTTATCTATAGACTGCATGCTGTATTGTCTCAATGCATCTAAATGTACAGATCTTTTCAATGTTCATGAAAAAAGATGGAGGGAGGGTCCAATCGTGTTTACTTTGGAGACCTTGGAATAAATAGCAGTTATACCACTTGTTAAGTGGGAATGCAGTCACTGAAGCAGTCCCTAAAATTCAAAACAGCTAGGCCATGAAGACAAGCTGGCCTATGAAATTGTGCTCACCTGCTTCATTCTTCTCCAGAACTTCCAGGGCAATGAAGCCATGTTTGAAGCAGTTGAACAGCAAGACATGGATGCTGTGCAGATCCTCCTGTATCAGTACACGTCGGAAGAACTAGATCTCAACACACCTAACAGTGAGGGATTGACACCTCTGGATATTGCCATCATGACCAACAATGTGCCCATTGCTAGGATTCTTCTGAGAACAGGGGCCCAAGAAAGTCCACACTGTAAGTAAACTCAAGAATAAAACATGTACTATTAAGGCCAGACCACAGCTTTATGCCACCGAAATAGCCATTGCTGGCCCTTAGAATGAATGGTTGACTAAGCATAGGCTCTGAAATCCTTTACATGTTTTCATGGACTTTCATGCAAACAGTGAGAGTGTTTATCAGTCTAAGCATCAAGTTACGTTCTAAATAGAATACACAGAATGTTATTGTAAAGGAACCTCAAAGGAACTTCCTCTTAAGAACTGAATGCAAGTTTTAAGATATGTGAAATACCCCAAGTGAGGCTACAGCACAGGACATATACATAGAAAAAAGAATGAGATAGAAAAGAGAATGAGTATGTGTGCGTTAATGTCTTTCTGTCCACAGTCAATATGGCGGTTCCATTCATTCATTCACTCATTCAACAAACAATGAGGAAAGGGCATGTTCTAAGTACTAGGAATGCAGTGGTGAGCAAGACAAAAATCTCTATGCTCAAAGAGCTTACGTACTAGGGGAGGAGATTTCCAACAATCAAGTAAATAGATAAATTAATATATAAATTCAAATAGTGATAAATACTACGAAGAAAATAAAGTGAATGAATGGGTGGAGATTGATGGAGTGGGGACTATTTTAATAGGGTTGGGCAAGAAAAGCCTCTCAAGTGCAGTGACATTTGAGCCTAGTCCTAGGCAAGATCAAGGAATGAGCTATGAGAAGATATGGGGTCAAATTTTAGGCAGAGTGAATGGCAAATAGAAAGGTTCTGAGGCAGGTAGGAATGAGATTGCCATATCTGAAGAACAAGAAGGCCAGTGTGGCTAAAGCAAAATGAACAAAGGGGAGAGTGATGGCTGAGGGAGAAGTCCCAGGGACCAGATCATACAGGAGCAGATTAGCCAAGGTGAGAAGTTTCACTTTGATTTTAAGTGTGATGGGGAGACAGTGAAACAGTTTAAGCAGATGAAAGACATATCCTGGGGAATTCCCTGGCAGTCCAGTGGTTAGGACTCTGTGCTGTCACTGCTGGGGCCCAGGTTCAATCCTTGGTCAGGGAACTAAGATCCTGCAAGCCACGTGGCTTGGGAAGGAAGGTGGGGGGAGGGAGGGAGAGAGAGAGGGAGGAAGGAAGGAAGACATATTCTGCTTTACATTTTAAAAGATCACTACAGCCGTCTGTGGAGAATACACAGTGGTTAGGGCAACTGTGAAATTGTAAAAACCAATTAGGAGGCTATTCTAATGGTCCAGGAGACAGATGCCAGTTGCTTGGACTAGCACAGTAGTGACACTGATGGTGAGCAGGGGTGGAATTCTGAATGTATTTTTTAACAGCTTTATTGAGATATAATTCATATGCCATACAATTCACTCACTTATTGTGTACAATTCAATGGTTTTTAGTATATGCACAGACTTGTGCAACCATCACCACAGTCAATTTTAGACCATTTTCATCACCCCAAAAGAAACCCCATACCCTTCGGCTATCTCACCCCAGCCTCCCCACTCCTCCCAGTCCTGGGCAACCACTCATCTACTTTCTGTTTCTATAGATTTGCCTCTTCTGGACATTTCATATAAACGGAATCACATCGTATGTGGTCTTTTGTGAATGGCTTCTTTCTGGATGTATTTTGAAGTAGAGCTGATAGTACTTACCACAGGGAGCTGCTCTCAGGTCACAGACCCCGCCCAGGAGTGGATGGGATAAAATCATATAGCCCTTGCCCTGTGCCAGGCACTATTCTAAGCACTTTACATGTATTGACTCCTTTAATCCTCACACAACATTCTGAGGGAGGCACTCATATTCCCTTAGGTGCAAACTCTCTGACCCAATGACCACAATGGCTCTGAGCCACAGTTTTTATGTTTCCTAAAAGAAAAAAGTAAACTCATCAAATTGTTAGTTTCACTAATACTGATTCACTCACTTCCAAGTGGCGAGACCCAGAAGGCTGAAAGAGAAGCAAGTAAATATATAATTAGAGGTCACATCTCTGCTCCTAAATTTCATAAACGCCTGCCACCCAAAAACTAGGTACAGAGGCAGAACCTTGTATCATAAAACTCTTTATTTTAAAAATGCTAAACTCACCACATCCATGTCAAAAACAATGAGGACTTGGGTTCAGTAGCATTGGGGCTCTTCAATAAGAGCTCCATCATCAAAGTGCTGCTTCTTTTTAGTGGAATTGGAGGATTTGGAGGGATGGGCAAATAAGGATGGAAGAAATCAAAAAGGTTTATTTGCTGCCTTCCAATTTATGTTGCAATAATGTCTGTCCTAAAGATGCAGTGAGAGAGCGGTGGAGAGAGAATCAAGGGGTCTGAACATAGAGAATGCAGACTGAGCCCCATTCTATAGGAACAAGGAGACCATTCATCCAGATGTTGCCTGCACTGAGCTGGATGAAACATTAGTCTTACTTACCTGAGACGCTGCAAAGAATTTCTGCATTTTCCATGAAACCAGTAATACTCCCAATCTCCCCAATCCCCCTTGTGCATAATTAAATCTCCATAAAATAACCCACGTACTAAATATTTAGTTAAACCGAAAGCAAATTCATTCAAAAGATCCCTGGTTTTTCTCATTCCCTGTGGGATGATAACCGCATTATCATCACAAACTTGTAAAGGACAGTGAGAGAGAAACCCAGGATTTAGCTTCTAGGAAATATGACACCTAAGTCACCTTGGCCACCCAAAAAGTTAAAGAGATAGGATCACGTATAGACTCCCACATGTGTAAAAATAGCAAAGGACTATTGATTGAGAACCTATGAAATCTCCACATACATTATCTCCAGTTTTCACACTAGCCCTTCAGGATGATGTTATTAACTCCATCTTGAAGAAGAGGAATTCGTGATTCTGAGAGGTTAAGTGACTGACCAAAGGTCACACATCTAGCAAATGAATAGGGATGTCAAGGATTCAAGTCCAAGTGTGTGAGATACCATGCCTGGAATCCTGCTGTGCAAACTCACTGTCTTTCCAAATAACTAATATAGAAGGCTGTGGCCACTGGGCCCCTGTACCTTTCCCTTTGTGCCTTTGCTAAAATCCTATGGTGTACTTCTTTGTGCTATTCTATGAGCTGAGATGCCATTCCTGTTGAAAAAAGGCAGGATAGAAGAACACAGTCCATTTTCAGGGATTTTTAGTTCACTTTATGTATCAAGTACCAGAGAAATCAAATTGCTTCTGTGCATGAGGATGAGCCAGCCCATGAGAAAAACCAGAGTCTCCCAGCTAGAACCAGATAAGCAAGCACCCACTGCAAATTGATCCCCAGAAGCTGCAGAGGCAGGATAGAAGAATGAGGTCTTAAGTTCTTAGAGTATTTTACACATTGCAAAAATGCTTTTGCTTGCATCATCTCATTTGATCCTGACCACTGGCTTGTGAGATGAGAGTTAGTTTTCTCGTTTTGATCAACAAGGAAACTGAAATAAAGACAAATAATTCATCCAGTGCTCCAAAGCTAATAAGTGGTGGACGCATGATTTGAACCCAGATCTTCTGTATTAAATGTTTTGGTATTTGTGGGAAAGCATTAGCACACTCACTGTCACACTGTAGATGTTCAATTCCTTCCTTCCCTGACTCTCCATCTATCCTCTTCTAATGCCAGGATTTCTAATAGGGTAAATTTTCTGTCTTCCCTTCCCCTGTGTGTTCCCTTCTGAAAACAGCCCAATACTCTTTTCACTATGCCAACGAAAGATCCTGACATACATAACTCAGAAGAAAGTCCTCTGTAATTCTCTCCCTTTCGTAACAGGAATCACAAAGACACTGATAAGTTTAGGGATTTACCTCCTAAGCCACTGGTCAGGCATGTCTTCTGGGCTTTAGCCCCTGAAATCATAGAGCTATATGAAGGTGTTCTGAATAAACATGGCTTGAAATTCAACCATGTACATTTCCTTATTCATAAGGAAAGTTCCAGAAGTGGCCACCCAAATTTGCACACTGCCCCAAGTTTAAATATACACAGAACCTCAGCCTGCTCATTAGATGAATCTACTATCTTTATTCGGCAACTTTTTTCTGTTCCTCCCACCTTTAGGTAAAGCAGCACAAAGTAATATTCATTCCTTCTAGGAGAAAACATCAGCCACTGTTGAAGTAGAATCCCACCTACGTGTGCCGAGCTCAAGAAACAGGCCCAGAACCTGAAAGGACTAGCGCTAGGAAAGCTAATGTACAAAGGTACTACAGGATACCTGGGGACTATACTTTTGACTTTTTCATCCATTCAGTATCCCACTTGCCATAACTCATACTCAGTTGAACAATGGCTGAGAAAGACTTGCTCCATAACTGAAAGTCCCTCGTCATAAACCCCTCCCTTATTCTAACTCATATCCTGCCTCCACCCTTGAATCACACTTCAACAGTCTCCAGGAAGAATATACCGAATCATCAATGAGGTCCTTCCCTTTCTGAGACTGCTATCTATTTGGCATCATTTCGGCTCTATAAATAGTAACCATAAAGAAACTAGTTCTTTTTGGATACCTACCATGTGCAAATCTGGTCACTCACATGGATGTTATCTCATCTTTTGACCCCAATACCTGGCACATATGTAGGTGCTGATAAATTTTCAGTTGAAATTTCAGTTGAATTTTAAGCCCTGCCTTACACTGCTGGGAACTGAAGGTATCGAATTTTAGCACATACACACACACACACACACACACTATGTGTACAGTGCACGTGCACACATACATACATGCACTTGCACACACAATGTATGAAGAAAACTTTGTCTTCAAGTAATTTACACTGTGGGGAACCTGTTGTTGTTGCCATTATTGTGTTTTCCAGGCACTGTTTTGAAATTTGGTTGCAGACGTAGCCTGTTTTTATTTTTACACTGATTAATAATATGGCAGAACACTCCTCATTTTTAGTCTTTCTGCCCTTTCCTATAGCTGCATTCTCCCTTCTCTCTAGACCCTCTCCTCTCTCTCTCTGCATTCCTTTGTGAACTCCTCTCTCTCACTTTCCCTTGGATACTGCCTGTGGAACTAGGAAATGTCTCCCAGAATTAGTTATGTTCAGTTACTTCATAAAATATGATCGCAGAGTAGCTGTCATCTGAGTGTGGTGCAGACACCAATGTTAAAATTTTGGCAGACTCGTCAGGACGCACCACTATTTCTGCAGTAGTCAAGGGTCCATGTTGGTGCTGGGACTGGTTCAGGGTACGTCTAAGAGGTGTGACTATAAACTAATGAGGCTGGCTTTATGTAAACAAACACACCAGAAAGTCTACAGTCCACTCGAATGTTATCCTTTAAGGGGGTCCACATAGGAGACCCCACACTTGCTGCAACAGTGCCGCCATTGCTCTAAACGCTTTTGGATTTGTCCTCAGAGCCAGTTTATGAGAAAATCTGACTCACTGCTTAGAGTCACATCTGATTTTTGTTCCAAAACAGCATTGCTCAGCGTCATCACCCGCCACGCTCATCAGTCTTGGTTTCCAATGATTTAGAGAGGTTTCCTGAAATCAAATCTACCCTCAAAAGACCAAGATTTGCAACCATTAAGACTACGTAAAGAACAAGCCTTAGGCGGGTTGCTAGAATGCGTCCCCAGATATTTTTATCTGCTTCATTAAAATAGGTGTAAAAATCCTCACCCTGACTTACAAACTTGCTCCTCCTCAAACCTCATCTCATACTGCTCACCACTCACCCGTGACACACCAGCCTCCATTCCATTCCTTGAACACTCTTCACTATCTTATTAGGCGGCCTTCGGATTGCTATTCCCTATGCTTGAAATGATCAAGTGCTTTTAATCTTGATCATTACTCGGTCTATTCCTTCTTAACATTTCACCTTAAACGTCACATCTTCAAGAGAGGCTTTCTTTGGCCACCAAATCCAAAGTCTAAAGTCACTTTCTAATCACATCACTTTATTTTAGTTTTCTGCATAGCGCTGAAATCACTGTATGATATTCTTCTCAAGGTTTTGATTTCCTTATTTTCTGTCTCCCCTGCGTTAGAATGTAAACTCCACAAGAGCAAAATTTGTCTCATTTGTCACTGTATCCCCAGCAAACAGAAGGCACTCAAAAAATGTGTGTTTAATTGAACTGAATAAATCCCAAGGCTACTTTCACTTGTTTTGAAGGGTGTGAATATATTACTAATTTTGAAGGGAATGATTTCACTGAATATCAAGTGAATGTATCTCTTTTTGTTTGTTTCCAAATAATTATTTAGACATCAGGTGGCCATAGCCTAAGTTCCAGTCACTTGCTCTTCAAGAGTTGATAACTGTCCTTTCATTCTTTTATTTTTGATTTTTAAATATACGTGCAACACAGAATATATTCTCCTTGCCAAAAATTAAAACATATAAAGTTTAAAGATACCTTTGTTGGCCCACCCAACACATACATGTGCACATGCACACACTCACTATCTAGGTTCCTGTTCCTCAGTTCTGCCAACATAACCATTGCTATCCTCTAAAGGCATGATTAAGCCAGAGGATCCACTGCCAAGCTTACTCAGAGTGACTGCTGGTGAGAGACCCGTGTTCCTTCCTGCATGGGCCTCTCCATAGTGCTGCTCCTTAACATGGCAGCTGGCTTCCCCCAGAGCAAATGATTTAAGAAAGACAAAGAGACCAACCAAGATGGAAGCAACAGTCTCTTTTATCACCTAATATCAGAGGTGATATAGTATCATTTTTGCTGAATCTTGTTATCTTTTTTTTTTAAAGGTACAAGACTTTTTTTAAAAATTAATTTATTTATTTTTTGGCTGTGTTGGGTCTTCGTTTCTGTGCGAGGGCTTTCTCTAGTTGCGGCAAGCGGGGGCCACTCTTCATCGCGGTGCGCGGGCCTCTCACTATCGTGGCCTCTCTTGTTGCGGAGCACAGGTTACAGACGCACAGGCTCAGTAGTTGTGGCTCACAGGCCTAGTTGCTCCGCGGCATGTGGGATCTTCCCAGACCAGGGCTCGAACCCGTGTCCCCTGCATTAGCAGGCAGTGAATCTTGTCATCTTGATGACCAACATAGATCAACCCTGGTACAGGGTGTGAAAACTAGGAGACAGAGATCACTAGGGGCCCTCTTGAAGGCTGGCTACTCCACTACCTATCTAAGATTGTTGAGAATTAAAGGTAATAGGTTTAAAACATTTCCCTGGCACATTGTAAATGGTCAAAAAGATTGTTAGCCAATATAACTCGCAGAAACAAAATAAAACAACCCAAGATTTTCTGGTAGAGAATTTAAATATTTTACTCATCTGTTGTATAGTGTTGTGAAAACACTGTCCAATATAGGCACTTTTTAAAGTTTGTAAGATTTTATGTTCTAAAACTGTACTAACATAGACATATGACTGTTGGTACTTGAAATGTGTCCAGTCCAAATGTAAAACTTACATTGAATTTTCAAGACTTAAGTACCAAAAAATATTTAAAATATCTAATTAATAATTTTATACTAATTGCATGTTGAAGTGATAATGTTTGGATCTGTTAACTAAAATATATTATGAAAATTAATTTCACCTATTTCTTTTTGCTTTCTTAATGTCACTACTAGCCAATTTTAAGTGATGTGACTCACACTGTATCGAAAAATCAGCAGAAGATACAGCTATCTTATTTCATATTTAAACTCCCTATGATGTCATTGGGTAATCTGCTTTGGATTTTCTAAATAATTTCTTCAAGTGTTTTGTGTGTTTGTTTCAGAGAAAATGTCCATTTGCCCCCCTGGAGTTGGGGAGACCTGGGCAGGAAGTCCCTTTCTATGTCAATGGCTCTGGCTTCTTAAAGAGCAACAATTACAACTTAAACTATATAATATGGACTTCGTGAATCCACATTCTGCTGAAAGTAGCAGAGAAAAACATTCCAGAGCCCCATGTCCAGGGTGTAATGAGTTCTAGGAGAGGAAAGTTCACAGTAATTAAAATGAAACACTTAATCTCCAAATCACTAAAACCTTTCAGAAACCACACTCTCAAAGTCCTTGGGAAAACCTGAAAATAAGACAACAGGTTGAGGCCCAGGTGAAACCAAAGTGAATTTTGAGCCCTGAACCTTATCAAGACAGGTAAACTGCAACTTACGCTTTGAGTTTTTGAATTAAAAAACATTTAATTATTAAAATACCTCCATATTATTTCTTTTGACATTCCTAGCTGAAAACAAGTCAGTTGTGAGGTTGTTAGGAGGCTGTCATTTATGATCAGCAAAGATAAATATTATTAACTGCTATTCTTGGTTGCCCAGAGGATATTGGCTTATAATCAAGGGTTACACCTAAGTGACCTTGTTTTCTCCTTTGAAATAACAGGGTTGAAATTGACGTGACTTAGTATATAATATATTTCTGGATGGTAGCTAGAACAGAAAATTTTTATCTGGGGCAAGAGATTTTTTTTTTTTTTTGGATGGAAGAACACAGAGCTATTTTATAAAAACAAGTATTTGATTTATTTTTGTGTGCCTCTTAAAAATATAACACAGACTAATAGCTTTAATAATAATAATACAAACCTCTACTAATCGATAGTCTTCTATGTAAGATTATCACAAGGCCACCTTGGTGAGCAGTGACTTCCCCTCAGGAAGGAAATCATACAGGGCCAAAGGTACTATAGGAAGAGGCACTTAAGGCTGATTGTAAGCATCCTTCTAACACTGCTGTTAAATTATTGTCTTGGTGCCCCATATTTCTCATCAATAAAAACAAGGAAAATGCCAATAACAATAGAAAAGTTGTTGCTACATTGCAAAATGGCATATCATTAGTAATGGGCAAAGGTATTTCTTTAAGCAAGTCAAATGAATTGTTCCCTAAAAGCCTCAGTTAAAAATTAAAATTAGTTTACATTTTACCCTCATTATATTTTTCAAGCTTTAAGCAATTAACAACTAGGCCCAAATTCACCAATTGCAGGGCAAAGGCAAAATTAAGAAATGTAAGGCTAGTAAGTAGTTGGCAATCAGTAGGTTAGATTCTTTTTTTTTTTTTTTTAAGTTTTTTTTGATGTGGACCATTTTTTAAAGTCTACTGAATTTGTTACAATATTGCTTCTGTTTTATGTTTTTGGTTTTTTGGCCACGAGGCATGTGGGATCTTAGCTTTCTGTCCAGGGATTGAACCCGCACCCCCTGCCTTGTAAGGCGAAGTCAACCACTGGACCGCCAGGGAAGTCCAACAGGTTAGATTCTGATGGTGAAGAAAATCCACTTGGTCTGATTATTATTTATCTGAGGATTTAAACAGTAGCCATAATTGTATTCTTTGAACACCAAGTTCCTGCCCCTCCCCCCACTCCCACCCTGTAGTTAATTAGCTGGGCAGGTCTTATTAACAAATGCCCACTCAGAAACACTGGGTGGTAGAAATGCTGTTGATAATTAAACACCACAATAGCACGGAGCCTATTTCAGGAGCCGCCAAGTGGTCTTGCCCCAGCCGGACAGCTCACCACACACTCACAGACCCTCTATTGTGCTGGCTATGGCTGCACAGAGGGATAGCTGCTTGACTGGAGAAGGGATCAACTGCAGTAAGAGTGGAAAGACCAAACCTTGCAAACAGATACAGGAGTTCTGGACTCAAAATATCTAGAGGGTAGAAGTGAAAAGAGAATGGACCCAAGAAAAAGGGAAGTGGATGGGCAGGAAAATTAATCACAAAATTGACATTAACCTTTCTAGTTTCTATATCCAAACAGCCAACCAAAATGAGTTCACCAATCGTGTGCCAAATAGATAGCAGTTAGAAAACTGCAATACATAAAGAATAGGTTAATTTGTGTTCCATTTAGGTTTAGAGGAAGTTCACTAAGTTTAAGGTTTTTAAGGAAACCTTGGATCATCATCCCACCTCCCTGGGTATCAGTTTCCTTATCTTTAAAAATAAGGGGGTTGAAAAGGTTCCCATTCTGGGGTGGAAAAAATAGGAATGGGGCTCCCCAAACAATTTCCAAGGTGTCAAAAACTTAACCAACACATCATTACTCAAGATAAAACTACAAATTCTAATATGATTATCATATTTACTTGATTTTCCTTAAAACATTAACCCAGTTTGTTAGGTCTGATTATCTAATTCTGAAGATAGGCTTCTATTGGCAGTTATATAGGTCATTATTAATAGGGAGAAAAATGATTAAGTCAGCTGATTTGGCAGTCAATAAAGAAAATCCTTCAAAAGAGAGTGTTTTATTAAACTATTAAAAAATCCATAGGATAAAAATAATAAAAGGTTTGCTTGGTGAAATGGTTTGAAACCATTGGCTCAGTTAGTGCCTCTCCAACTCGTGCATGGAATTACTTCTAACAGAAGCAAGTGAGTAGGTATACTCCCAGGGGTATCTGGGAACTTAGCCTGGGGAAAAAAAGAGAGAGAGATCTATAAACTTTCTTTTTTTATCTTAATTTTTTAGGAAAATGTTCCATTCTTCTCCATAATAGAAGTGTTTGTTTTAACTTCTAAATAATTTGCTTTCATCAAAATCTGCATTGAAAATTTGATGCTCCAGAAAGACACACATATTTATTCTGAGGCTTCAGAGATGCCCACTGCACCCCATCAACACCACCACCATGCTACGCTGCATGTTAGGTATCTCACTTTGAGAAGCACAGGGATCTAAATGATCTTGGAAAACTTACTTGGCTATAAAATTCTGTGTATCTTCCTTGTTATTCTACGAAGAGGTGAATGCTTTATCTTAAAGATACAGAATCTCTTTACCACTACAACTCAAATAGCATCAGGTCTACAGTCTAGGAGTAAAGGCAAAGTCTAGAAACAAAATGTTTTGTGCTAGGAAAAGCAGGAAAAATTTCCAGGGGGAGCCAAGCATAGCTCAAGAGAAGCTGTCCATCTGAAATGCCACCTGGATTCACACCAGTAATAACTGTTGTGGATATAAAAATTAATAGGGGGGATTTCATAGTATTAGAAAAATTTATTTTTATAAATCATGTGTCTATCACCCAAGTGTTGACGCATGCATGCAATTCAAACATCAGGCTTTCAATAAAAAGCTCACTGAATGACTTAGCAAAGACAATTCCCCCATTTTCTCCACAATTTGGAGTGGAAGAAGGAGGGGGGGAGAGTGTAGAGGGTGCAGTTACTGGGTCAATTAATCAACCTGAAAACTGTGACACAAACTCTGACGCCTAACCTATGTCTAAAAATACACAAATGTATACGAATTTGTTTTAAACTGTCAATGCCTATATTTAGGACCTTCCCAGCAAGGCTATAATGAGACTGTGTTTGAGGGCTTCAGTCACAGCAGACTCTAGCATTAATCTGAAGTTAGTTAAATTAACAGCATTTAGTACTGACTTGTCAATCTCACTGCTCCAGGAAATTGCACCTTGAGGCTGCTAATATTGCCAATTTTTCCACAGGAGTATGTGCCCATGTGTGTGTATGTGTATTTTTTTTCTCCAGAACCTCTGTGTTCATACACCATCATTGCTTCCCTACATCCACAGCACTTATATTATCATTTATTCTGGCCTCCTTTAGCCTTCCCAAGGGATTATGTATAGTGTGGCTGCTCAGTGAAAGAGTTTTTTAGCTTTATATTTGTTTGTTTATTTTTCTGTCATGGCTCATGACTGAGGCTTTAAAAAAAAAGTGTGACAGTATTTAGAGTACATGATTGACTGCTATAGCAACATTCATTAACCATGACAAATGTGCAGCAAAACACAGTCCTGAGTGTTCTAAACAACAACTTTAAAAAGAAAGAAAAAGAAAAAGACTCAACTAATTTTTCATTGACCTCATCTATAAATAAATTTAGACTGATGGTGAGCAGGGGCAATAATAAATTAGTATTCGTTTCCTATAATTAATGCGAACATGCCTATATAACCACTTAATTTCCATTTCAAAATATACCTAACAAATTTTCACTTGCATTATCTTCATAATATTTTCTCTCTGGATTAGAAGGATGAAATGGTTGGATTTCTTTCCCACCCACCAGGGGGAAATATTGTTTTGGTCATAGAGAATGTCAACCACATGTTGGTGACAGATCCGCAGAACTTGACTCTGATCTGTTTCATTATTTGTATGATCCTCTACCACATGCCCATGCTAAGGTTGTCTTCTTTCTCTGTCACCAACCAGGAAGGGCTCCACTGAAGTGACCAAGTGAGCACCTAGGCAGGCCCTCACATGCATGAGTGCCGTGAGTAAACAGCAAGAAGCAGACTCCCAACCTGACATAAGAATTTGAAATGTTCTATCATTGACATGAACGTTCAGTCACACAAGGGAAGGTTGGGTAAACAATATGATGTGAATCAAATAAAGATTATCACACACTGAATAAAACAGAAATATCAAGCCTGACAACCTCTCTCTGCAAGAGGAGCTAGTATAACTTGCTCTCTTGGGCATGGGCATCTCCAGAAACCATTCCTCCAATCAGACCACAATCAAAGATCAAACTGATCAAAGATCAATGTCTGATCACACCCAAGTCACCCAACCATCAGGACTCACTAGCTCTACTGGGGCAGCAGTAGTGGAACACTTTGTTAGCAATAAGTAAATTGATTAACAAGAACAAAATTACCACTAAGACACACATACAAAAATCTCTATGAGCTGGGAAGAATATATGAACAGAAGATTTGAATCAGGTTCTACAAAAACAAACAAACAAAAAACACCAAAAACAAAAAAACCAAACATATTCTTCAGTAGAATGCAACTTGCCTCGTGGACGACTTTTCTTAAGGCCTTCCTAGTCCTACAAAGCTTTTGCCCCTTAGTGTTTTTCCCTCTGAAAATCACGGAAACAAATGTGTGCAATGTGAAACAGAAGTGGGCCTCATACTAGTGGAATTCTAATTAACTCTGCTAGGCAGCTATTTGGGCCAGAGGGCAATGGGAATATCTTAAGTTGTTAGGTGTACTATCAACTAGTTGTGTCACCAATTAGACCTTATCATAGTAAGATAGTTAATAATGAACATAGATTCCACTTTCCCCAGGCATTTTTAAAAACCCATAGTAGACTCTCAGATATCCTGCCAACGAAGTAGCATTTCCCCAGAAAGAAAAGGGAGTCACCCCGTTTTTTTCCCTTCAGTTGTCAGCCTGGAAAGCCGAGCAATGCACCTCAACACACTGGTGCAGGAAGCCCAGGAGAGGGTGAGTGAACTGTCTACTCAGGTGGAGAATGAAAAATTCAGCCTGGACAACACAGAGAAAGAGAAACAACTGAAAGCTTGGGAGTGGAGGTACCGACTCTACAGACGCATGAAAACAGGCTTTGAACATGCCAGTGAGTATAAGCAGAGGACTTGTACATTTAACTAGACTGAACGCTGGTTTGAGACAGCCGGGCCTTCTTTCACTGATTTTTTGCAGCTCTACAGGGTCATGGATGGCCGTTGTCAGCCTATGTGGAGCAAGGGCTCTGGGAGGCTGTAAAAGGATCTTTTGTCTTGCTTGATTTTCTGGCTCCTGATAGGTTCTCTGACAACAGCCATGAGGCTTTAGTGCTGCTGGCTTCCCTCCACCATGTCACACTCATCTAGCACTTTCCACCCGCTACACCCTAATGCCTAATGACTTGGATGGTCTGATGCCCTAAGTGCCTATATTTTGGGATGTGGAGGTGGAAAACCATTTGTTTGCCTATTTGTCCAGTTTCTGCTTCAAGCTCCAGTTTAAGTTGTTTTCAACTCTCTACTATATACAGCTTATATAAACTGACCTTCAGTTAATACAGGCAACAGAGAAGGACAATCAACCCATGAATTACGCTTTTGTCTGCACTTCCATTCTCTTTACCAGTTCTAACAAAAGTTAGTTTAAGAAAAGCCTTGTTTCTGGATAATACTCATTAGCACTGGAAGGTACTGCTTAGTGCCACCCTTGATATAAAAATTCATATAAAATCCAAACACTTGTGAAACAGTAAACTCTTATTCCAACAGGTGATCTTATTTAAACAACAAAAACTAAAACTTAGGCTTGAAAATTTAAACATAAGGGAAAGATAGGTTCATTAGGCTGGGAATTATCTGCCTCTGCTTTGTGATATAAATAAACACCAAAGGCAGGGAAATTCTTGTTTTCTGTAGTATTGTATACTAAATACCAAATCTAGGCCTAATCCTTTCTCTTGAAGCAAATAGCTTAAGTAACATTAATGAAAGGTTGCTTTTAATATTAACAATCTCTTTAGCAACGCTGATACACGTTTTTTAAAAAAAGATATTCAGCAATTGTTTCAATAAATGTATTTACTATGGTACCTCATTCAGGACAGATTAATACTAGAATCAGTCACATTCTTAGGCTTGATGCCATTTTTTAAAATTTTTCTAAATTACAAAACATCTTCTGGGTGTTAAAAAGTACCTAGAGTGATCAGAAGTTCTTTAAAACCTGAGGTTAGTGGACATGACATTTGCCCATGAAGTCTTTCTTAGAAAAATAGTACCTGATGTAATTGGAAGCAGCCTGAGAGCAAGGCAAGTTAGCATTCCATACTGGCAAGAGCCCAGAATTGGGCATCTGAAGCCATGGGCTTCCATCCTAGCTATGTCTTCACTGTGTCCTTGAACCAGTAATTTGGCCTCTTTGGGCTGCAGTTTCCTCATCCTAAAAGTGGGGATGCTGTTACTCTTTCTACCAACAGGCTTGCAAAAAGGCTCCAACGAAATGATTTACATGAAAGTACTTTATGAAATGTAACAGTCTCTATCTACAATGTCGGTTCCTGCTAACACTTTCTGGCCTCCTCTCCACTGGTCCAGTCCAATCTCCTATTGTGTTTCTAAGATAATTTGAGAAGGCTTAACTGGTATTATTTACCCCTTCAGAAGATGTTCTAATGCTCAAATAAGACCACAATGGCAATGAATAAAGGCCATTGAGACTTCCAATGAAAATAAATGTTCAAAAGCAAAATCTATTAGGCTCTACAAACAAATGTTTCCATAGTGTGTGTTTCGGGGTACCCTTTGAAGAGGCAGGAACATTGTTTGAAAAGGATTTGCTATATTAAGATCCTTGTGCTTCTCCTTCTGTCCCAGGAGCCCCTGAGGTGCCAACCAATGCTTGTCTCATGGTAACCAGCAGCACATCACTCACTGTCAGCTTTCATGAGCCTCTTAGTGTCAACGCAGCTGTAGTAACCAGATATAAAGGTACTGGATTCCAAATATTTTTGTTACTGCTCCTTCTTAAAAAACAATCCATTGTTTGGGGATCAAGTGTGCATTTTGTATGTTTGTTTTTCCTGCTGATGGTATTTTTTCATCCTATTTACTTTTTGGAGTTGAAATATTTCCATAGGCAGTCAAACAGAGCAATAAAGTGACTAAGTCACAGACTCAATTAATATTAGTATTAATATTTCATTCTTGTTTGCAGAGGGCCTGCTCTGCGCATAGCATACGGTTCAGGACAGGACTGAGTAGGACACACTAAAGAATCAGCCTTGATTTACAGGGCTTAGAGGCTAAGATATGGAACGTACTAAATAGGGGGCATATAAATTAATAGCTGTAATAGCAGGTAACTAGGGTTAAGAACTAAAACAACAACATTGGAGGTCAGAAAAGAAAGAGGGATGGTTAAATGACAGAATCAGGAAGGCCCCAGGGTAGCAGTGGCAATGGGGCCTGGTTTTCAAGGACAGCTGGGATTTGAAGCAGAAGATACTGGGAGGAAAGTGAACGCCAAGCGGAGGGAACAGTGAGCACAGGTATAAAAGCAAGAACATGCCAGAACAAGTAGAAGAGAGTAAGGGAGCTTGCAGTGGCTCCAGGGGAGGGTTCGTGAGAAGAAGCAGTGAAATGTAATTAGAAAGTGAAACTAGGGTTAGGAGGAAGGGGTAGAATTAGGCTTGAAATCAAGATTAAGGAATTTAGACTTTATGTGATGAACTCTGCGGACCACTGAATAAGATAGGGACAAGAGCAGAAGTAGACTTTTCAAAGATTTAAGTGCAAACACTGTGTATGATGTATTGGAAGAGTTATGGATTTAGAATAAGGAAATGAATTAGGAAGCTATTCAGGAGAGAGGTCACAACAGCCTGACCTGGCTGCTATGGCAGCACTGGGAAAGGAGAGAGCCCACAGGAGAAAGATTTTATGGAGATGCTATGATGATAACAGCCAAGGCTTACATAGTGCCTACTACGCACCAGGCACTGTTTAAAGCCTATATATGTATTAACTCTATTTATTCTTCACAACAACCCTATAAGGTAGGTACTATATGGTTCCCACTTTGCAGATGAGAAAACTGAAGCAATGAAATTAAGGACTTGCCTAAAGACTCGCAGCAGAGCCACAAGTATCACATTATGCTGATTCTACATATGGAAATACCCTGAACGGTCCTAAAATCTGATAAGACTCTCCGAACATATTCCAAGATGCCAGGCCATAGTCCAAGAATTTCTGTGTTCAGGTCACTACTACTCCCTTGGGCCACAAAAATGTCCAAGTAGTATATGTGCTTCCTTTCTCCTTCTAGAGCCTGTTTCCAGGAGACACTTCTATGTCTACAAACATTAGTCTACCCACACCCTGTAGCTTTCTGAGTTACTTGGAATTTTCCAGATAACTCCACTGTGTTTGTAATATCTTAGGTAAAACAGCATTGAATTGGTTATCACTTTGGGTTTTCTGTATCAAGCTAAGAGAAGGCAGCCTGAGGCTACTAGCAACAGCAAATAAATGAAGCCACCAAGAATGGCTGCCCACAGCCATCCTTCAATACAATTCTGATACTTCCTCTTGGTTGCCAAGATTTTCTGAAATTCAGAGCAAGTGTTTGCAGGCAATGTTAGACATGGGCATTTTCCTTTCTTTCTACCTCTCTGCAGGGCTTTGATAAAGGGTTTCATCAATGCTGCCCAACTTGACGTTTTCTTACATTTGATTAGTGAGCTATCAGGAGCTAATTTATCCAGACCATCAGGTAAATAATATGTGACCATAATGCCAGCAAATTCTATCAACATTCACATATTAACACCTATCATCTCAGGAGACTTGCATTTGGGGGAGGTTGAAATGAAAGGTCACAAATGGGATTTGTTAGTGACTGGAGGGGCTTAATTAAGCATTATAAATAGAATTGTCTGTTGCATTATGGAGTAGGTTTCCCTCTGTTAATTTATAAGGTCATAAATTGAGTCCTTAACCTGACTGCTCTCAAGGGTTATTTAAAACAGCTGCCAGACTACTGTACCTAGAGACAGCAGGACAGTTTTTCATTCAGGGTTGAAGTAATTATTTAATTATGAAAATATTAGCAAAATTACCCTGAGACAAGGATATTTTGTTTGCGTTAAAAGAGAAGAAACAATTAAATCCACAGAATGAAATGGCAATTATCTAATTGGTTAGAGGGAAGGTTTAACCCTGCAGTATTTAGGGTTTGGCAAAAGCATCTCATACTGTTCTCCAGAACTTTTGGGCTCAGCAAAACCTCAAGCCTATTTTGACACCTGGATGTTTTCCCCCTTCATGCTTAAGCCAGTTTTTGAAAGAAAAATCTGAATCCTTCTGTTTCTTCTTATTTACACTCAACTCATCAACATGTTGGGTTTTGTTTTGGTTTGGTTTGGGTTTTCTTTTTTCAAAAAAAAGTTTGTTGATATCCAGAAATATTTTAAAGAGCATCTCTTTATACACCTTCTTCAGGCCCCGAGGGCAATGCACCAGGCCAACTGCCATCACAATTTGGAGATTAAAGGTGTAAATTTCAGCTTAAAACCCAGAAAACAGTTTTGAGTGAGACCCCCTGGACTTTTCTGCCTGCATCTTCCCTGAAAACAGAAAAATGAAGCTAAGAGAGCTACAGTCTGTTTCTAGGTGTTTCCTCCTTGGACTCAAAAAGAGTGCTTGCATCTTTTGGTCCCATCTCACCAGGTTTCATGGCTTACAGAGCGAAACTAGAGCTATTTCAGATACGTTGATGCTTTGGACAATTGCCAGAACTTCATTCCACATTTTCTCCTCGCTGCCTTGGGTGACCTCCCTGGAGCTCTCATTTGCAGAGGATATGTCATTTCCCAGTAGTCCCAAAGCAGAAAACATTTTCAAAAGTGATTTTACTGCTCTTTGCAGGGTTAGGGGTGGATAGGAAGGTATCCTTTAACAGGTGCAGTGCAGCATCTATTTTCCATCTGCAGGATGAATTATTTTCTAGCTTTTTTTCAAAAGCAAGCCTTGAAGTGGTCACACTTTGGAGTCTGCCAATGACGTGATGCCTCTGTAGTTGCTCCAGTGCATGTGGGCAGTACCCTGGTTTGGATGATGCCCTTCCCCACCTCTCTTCTCATCTTGTTCCCTCACAGATTAGAAACTGCCACCCTAATTCCTCCCTACAAAGGCTTTAATAGCAAATTATTAAAGCCTTTGTAGGGAAAAGTGGTGGGGAGGGATAAATTAGGAGTTTGGGATTAACATATACACACTACTATTTATAAAACAGATAATCAAACAAGGACCTACTGCATAGCAGAGGGAACTCTACTCAATATTCTGTAATAACCTAAATGGGAAAAGAATCTGAAAAAGAATAGATATATGTATATGTACATATACATATGAATCAGTTTGCTGTACACGTGAAACCAATGCAACACTGTAAATTAACTATACTCCAATGAAAAATAAAAATTTCAAAAAAAAAGTCGAGATTTACCCTTCCCCCAAGGTCACATCCCTATCACCAAGTTAATCTCTGTTATGAGTTTAATGTATACCCTTACAAACCCTTTCTTGATGCACGTACACATATATGTATATACACATGGATGTATAGTTTTGTTTGTGTGCTCTAATATAAATATCATACTATTTGTCTAGTTACACAGCTAGATTTTTTTTCAGTTCAACAGTATACATATGTCAGTGTGTTTGGATCTTCGTTCTTTTAAATAGCTGTATAGTATTGCTATTCCATAGACAGAGATGCCATAATGTATTTAATCACTCTCCCACTGATGAACATAGGTGGTTTCAATTTTTTTCCTATTATATAATGTTGCAATCCTAGTATGTGTCTCTTACCTGTGAGAATATTTTTTTCTGGGATTGTAAACTGGAAGTGGAAATGTTTATGTATTCACATACTCTGTCTCACTGATCTGCCTATACTTATGCTAATGCCATATAATAACTTCATAGTATATTTTAACATCTGGTATAGCAAGTCCCTCCCTGTGGTAATATGTTCCCTTCAAAATGAATTTTAGAATTGGCTTGTCAAGTTTAATTTTTTAAATCTTATTGAGATACCATCATATTCCTAAATTAATTTGGAAAGACTTCCCATCCATGACATGTCTTCCTAATAAAGTTGAATTTTACATATTCAGGAAAGTTTAATAATTTTATTTATTTATTGGTCTTCTTTCCTGTAAAGTTTCATGCTGGATATATTTTACAGTTTTTGTGGCTATTATAAATGAACTCTCTTTTCAAGATATTCTCTAATGGGCTATTGTGGGACAGTAGAAGAGCTATTGTAATTTTAAAACAATCTTTAGTTAACTGCTTTACTGAACTCTCTTAGTAACAGCTTTTTTTTTCCCAGTAGATTGTCCTGCACCTCATGAATATTTTTTGTCATTTCATCTTCAAGAAAGGATCATTTTGTCCCTTCCTTCCTAATACTTTGCATTCTTTTTCAGATCTCCTTCATTAACCAGAATCAATGTGAATTCTAGTTCCCATTATATTGTGTATAGTAACTGGGATAGTAGGTGTTCTTCTCTCTGACCTGTTTTTGTCAACATGCATCTAATATTTTACTATTAAGTATGATGTCTACTGTAATCTTCTGGTAGATATCTTTTACCAAATTACAGAAGTTTCAATTGGATTATGATTATTGATATAGTGTTGAACACAATTTTTAAATCTCCCCTGTGGTTAGAGACCCTTTAGAACCTCAAAAGTCATGTATTTGTGCCCTTTTTTAAGAATTGTTGATCATTTGTCTATTTTATTGGTTTGTTTGAAGAATTGACTTTTTTGATTCATAAAATGTGCTTCTTGCTTATTTTCTATTTTATTAATTTTTGGCTTTAGCTTTGCCAATTCCTATTGCTTTCCATGGGTTTACTTTATTACTTCTTTCCTAGTTTTTTTTTTTTTTTTTTTGAAAACCTAATTTACTTCTTTATTTATTTTTGTTTCTAATTCATGGATTTTAAGGCTATATTTTTCCCTTGATTACTGTTTTGTCCATACCCAAAAAGTTTAAAATGCATTGCTATAATGATCACTTATTAATAAATAATTTATAATTTGTTTCATTTCCACTTCAACCAAAGTTTTTAGATGAGTTATCTTAAACTTCTAACTGGCCATATTTTTTGCCATAGTTTTATTGTTAATTTCTAATTGTATTATATTACAATAAGAAAATTTTAAAATGTGGACTGTACCCTGTTGAGATTTTTTTTAATTCTTACCTGTGGCTAACCAATGAATCATGGATATGTACCATACTTGGTGTTTGAAAAGAATGTGTAAACCCCATTGGGTATGAAGCGGGAATGTGTGTGTGTGTTATTTAAATCCCTGTTTTTTTCTAAAGTACTTGTCCCTTTAATCATTGATCTCTGAGAAGCTGCTTTATTTGTCTTGCTTAATGCTGTTTGCCTCAGTTTCTGTTTGTAATTAACATTGCTTTCTATGGTTCCATTTGCCTCCTGTCTTTTCTATCTTTTTATTTTCATCCTTTCCATGACATTTGAAAAACATTTGTCTCTTGTAAAAAGTATAGAGTTAAATTTATTTACTCTGAGAGTCTCTTTCTACACACTTTTAATTTTTTTTTTTTTGTCCAAAGTGATATATCCTTATAAGAATAGTATTAAAAAGCAAATTTGTACTGAAAGGCTTATTTATAATGAAAAAACAACCCTTATTTGCTCCATTATTACCATCCTTCTTCCCCTCAGAGCCAGCCTCTTTTTAACTCCTCTACTTCTCATAGTTACTTGTCTACTTTAATCAATAAGCTTCTATGGCTATTTTTTGATTTAGCAATTACCGGTCTTATGTATGCAATTAGAATTATAACAAAAAAGAATTTAACTCTCTCACAATACCACACTCATCTACACTTTCTTATTCTCTCAATATAGTTATATTTCTATTTTTAGTTAAGGCAACAATGCTTATACTATTATGAGTTTAAGTTTTTGACATTGCAAACTCAAGTAGTATACTTTGATTATATTTCCTTTCCTATGTATTTTCCTCAAATCTCTAATTATATTTTTTTCTTTCTTACCCTACTTACCATTATCTTATTCAAAATTCATTTCAAATGATCTTTTCAGGGTGGTACCTATTTTCCCAAGAGTAGTTTTTACTTTCCCTCTCAGAATACACTCTGCTCATGTTCCACTGTATAATAATAACTCATTAGGTTTCCATTAGGGAAAGGCTCATTAAAACCACAAAGAAATATTACTACATGCATATCACAGTAGCAAAAAATTTAGAATAGTGACAGCACCAAATGGCCAGAATGCAGAAATATCGGATCACCCATACATTGCTGGTGGGAATGTAAAATTATACAGGCACTCCGAAAAACAGTTTGGCAATTTCTTAAAAAACTAAATATGAAAATACCATACATCTTACCAATTGCACTACTGGGCATTTATTCTAGAAAAATGAAAATTTTGTGTTCATATAAAAACCTGCACACAAATGTTTACAGCAGCTTTATTTGTAATAGCCCCAAACTGGTAACAATTCCGATGTCCTTCAACAGGTGAATGGTTAAACAAACTGTGGTACCTTCATGCCATTGAATACTACTCAGCAATAAAGAGGAACAAAGTTATTGATATAGTCAACATCCTGGATGAATCTCCAGAGAATTATGCTGAGTAAAAAAGCCAATCCTCAAAAGCTACACAGTGTATTATTCCATTTATATAACACTCTTGAAATAACAAAATTATAAAAGTAAAGAACAGATTAGTGGTTGCTAGAAATTAAGGAGGAAATGAGGGGGAGAGAAATGGGTATGTATGGCTCACTTTTTTGTTTTCTAAATAATTGATATATTTTTACATAACTTGTTTATCTTTTAAGAGATTTGGAGAGAAAAATGGTAGGCAGGCATGTGTCAGTTTGGCATCTTGATTCAATCTCCAAGTCAGTTCTCTTTCTTAGCCACGCTGTATGCTCAGTAAACATGACCTAATACTAGCATTAGCCTAAGCCAACAACTTATGAAAGCATATCTGCTATTTCAAACAATTATGTAAGCTAGGTAAGGACAAACATGAAATTGGGTTTTTATATCAGCTAGTGAAGGGTTATTCCTTACACTGATGTCTTCTTCCTGTTATATTTGGAAAAGCATAGATCCATAGAGTAATAAGGAGTTTTTGGAATGTTTTTCTCTAAGGTATGAGGAGTTCCTTGAAGGCAGAAATCTTGTCTTTTTCATTTTTCCCTTCACCTCCTACATTCCAGTGGCATTGGCCTTATTTCTGATCTTAAACCATTTCCCTCGCTGCATGTTCTTTGCACGTGATGATCCCTTTGCCAAATACAATAAAATAGGAAACTTAAACACCCCACTCATATCAATGGACAGATCTTCCAGACAGAAAATCCATAAGGCAACAGATATCCTAAGTGATGTAACAGAACAGTTAGACTTATGATATTTTCAGAACATTACACCCCAAAAAACCAGAATATACATTCTTTTCAAGTGCACATGGAACATTCTCTAGGATTGACCATGTACTAGGACACAAAACACCCCCTCAACAAATTTAAGATGGTAGAAATGATTTCAAGCATCTTTTCTGATCATAACAGCATGAAACTATAAATCAACCACAAAAAGAGAAATGAGAAACAAAGATTACATGGCGACTAAACAACATGCTACTAAAAACCAATAGGTCAGTGATGAAATCAAAGGCAAAATTAAAAATACCTTGAGACAAATGATAATGAAAACACAACCATACAAAATCTATGGGATGAAGCAAAAGCAGTTCTTAGAGGAAAGTTCATAGCGATTCAGACCTTCCTTGACAAAACAAGAAAAATCTCAAACAAACAACCCAACCTACCACCTAAAAGAATTAGAAAAAGCAAAACTTAAAGTCAGTGGAAGGAAGGAAATAATAAAGATCAGAGAGGAAATAAATAAAATAGAGATTAAAAAAAATAGAAAAAAATCAGTAAAATTAAGAGCTCATTCTTTGAAAGGGTAAACATAATCAACAAACCTCTGGCCAGGCTCATCAAGAAAAGAGAGAGAACCCAAATAAACAAAAAAAGAAATGAAAGAAGAGAAATAACAACTGATACTGCAGAAATACAAAAAAACCATAAGAGAATACTATGAACAATTATATGCCTACTAATTGGACAATCTAGAAGAAATGGACAAGTTTCTAGAAGCATACAGTCCACCAAAACTGAATCAAGATGAAACAGATAAGTTGAACAGACCAATCACTAGAAGTGAAATAGAGTCTGTTTAAAAAAAAAAAAAAACTCCCTGCAAACAAGTCTAGGACCAGATGGCTTCACTGGGGAATTCTACCAAACATACAAAGAAGAACTTATACTGATCCTTCTCAAAGTCTTCCAAAAGATTGAAAAGGGGGGAACACCCCCAAAGTCATTCTATGAAGCCACTATCACCCTGATACCAAAAACAGAAAAAGAAAATACCAAAAAAGAAAATTACAGTCAATATCTTTGATAAATATAGATGCAGAAATTCTCAACAAAATATTACCAAACTGAATCCAACAACACAATTAAAGATCATACACCACAGTCAAGTTGGATTCATCCCAGGGTTACAAGGATGGTTCCAAATATGCAAATCAATCAATGTGATAAACCACACCAACAAAAGAAAAGACAAAAACCACATGATCATCTCAATAGATATAGAAAAAGCATTTGATAAAATTCAACATCCATTCATGATAATAACTCTTATCAAAGTGGGTAAAGAGGGAACACATCTAAACATAATAAAAGTTATTCATGACAAACCCACAGCCAACATAATGCTCAATGGTGAAAAGCTGAAAGCTTTCCCACGAAAATCTGGAACAAGACAAGGATGCCCAGTCTCACCACTTTTATTCAACATAATATTGGAAGTTCTAGCCACAGCAATCAGACAAGGAAAAGAAATAACGGTTTCCAAATTGGAAGAGAAGAGGTAAAACTGTCATTATATGAAGATGATATGATATTATATATAGAAAACCCTAAAGATTCCACACAAAAACTACTAGAACTGATAAACGAATTCAGCAAGGTAGCAGGATACAAGATTAACATACAGAACTCTGTTGCATTTCTTTACATTAACAATGAAATAACAGAAAGAGAAAGTAAAATCACATAAAAATCACATAAAATCACATTAAAAAATACTTAGAACTAAACCTTACCAACGTGAAAGACTTATATGCTGAGAAATATAAAACATTGATAAAGCAATCTACAGATTTAATGCAATCCCTATCAAATTACCCATGACATTTTGCACAGAACTAGAACAAATAATCCTAAAATTTATATGGAACCATAAAAGATCCAAAATTGCCAAAGCAATTCTGAGGAAAAAGAACAAGCTGGAGGCATAACCCTCCCAGACTTCAGATAATACTACAAAGCTATGGTATTCAAAACAGGATAGTACTGGCACAAAAGCAGACATATGGATCAGTGGAACTGAATAGAGAGCCCAGAAATAAACCCACACACTTACAGTTAATTAATCTTTGACAAAGGAGGCAAAAATATACAATGGAGAAAACACAGTCTCTTCAGCAAGTGGTGTTGGGAAAGCTGGACAGCCACATGTAAATCAATGAAGTTAGAATACACCCACTCACCATACACCTAAAAAAACTCAAAATGGCTTACAGACTTAAATATAAGACATGACACCATAAAATTCTGAGAAGAGAACACAGGCAGAACATTCTCTGACATAAATCATACCAATGTTTTCTTAGGTCAGTCTCCCACGGCAATAGAAATAAAAGCAAAAATAAACAAATGGGACCTAATCAAACTTATAAGCTTTTGCATGGCAAAGGAAACCCAAAACAAAATGAACGGACACCAAGAAGGGACACAGAAGCAGAGGAATGCAAGCAGCCTCTAGAAGCTGGAGAAACCAAGGAATGAACTCTCTCCTCCAGCCTCCAGTAGGCTCATAAAGATTAACAGCATAGAAGAAGAGGCCAGAGGAGATTGGTTCAAGATGGCAGAGCAGAAGGACGTGCGCTCACTCTCTCTTGCGAGAGCACCAGAATCACAACCAACTGCTGAACAATCATCAACAGGAAGACACTGGAATTCACCAAAAAAGATACCCCATGTACAAAGACAAAGGAGAAGCAGCAATGAGATGGTAGGAGGGGCGCAATCACTGTAAAATCAAATCCCATAACTGCTGGGTGGGCTACTCACAAACTGGAAAACAATTATACAACAGAAGTCCACCCACGGAAGTAAAGGTTCTGAGCCCCACATCAGGCTTCCCAACCTGGGCGTCTGGCAACAGGAGGAGGAATTCCCAGAGAATCAGACTTTGAAACCTAGCAGGATTTGGCTGCAGGACTTTGACAGGTCTGGGGGAAACAGAGACTCCACTCTTGGAGGGCATACACAAAGTAGTGCACGTACCAGGTACCGGGGGAGCAGTGACCCTGTAGGAGACGGAACCAGACCTACCTGCTAGTGTGGGAGGGTCTCCTGCAGAGGTGGGGGTGGCTGTGGTTCACTACGGGTACAAGGACACTGGCAGCAGAAGTTCTGGGAAGGACTCCTTGGCATGAGCCCTCCCAGAGTCCACCATTAGCCCCACCAAAGAGCCTGTAGGCTCCACTGCTGGGTCGCCTCAGGCCAAACAACCAACAGGGAAAGAACTCAGCCCCACCCATCAGCAGACAAGCAGATTAAAGTTTTACTCAGCTCTGCCCACCAGAGCAAAACCCAGCTCTACCCACCACCAGTCCCTCCCATCAGGAAACTTGCACAAGCCTCTCAGAAAAGACTCATCCACCAGAGGGCAGAGAGCAGAAGCAACAAGTACTACAACCCTGCAGCCTGTGGAATGAAAACCACATTCACAGAAAGATAGACAAGATGAAAAGGCAGAGGACTATGTTCCAAATGAAGGAACAAGATAAAACCCCAGAAAAAAAGCTAAATGACGTGGAGATAGGCAACCTTCCAGAAAAAGAATTCAGAATAATGATAGTGAAGATGATCCAGGACCTCGGAAAAAGAATGGAGGCAAAGATTGAGAGAATGCAAGAAATGTTTAACAAACACCTAGAAGAATTAAAGAACAAACAAACAGAGATGAACAATACAAAAATTGAAATGAAAAATACCTTAGAAGGAATCAATAGCAGAATACTTGAGGCAGAAGAACGGATAAGTGACCTGGAAGACAGAATGGTGGAATTTACTGCCACAGAACAGAATAAAGAAAAAAGAATGAAAAGAAATGAAGACAGCCTAAGAGACCTCTGGGACAACATTAAATGCACCAACATTCGCATTATAGGGGTCCCAGAAGGAGAAGAGAGAGAGAAAGGACCTGAGAAAATATTTGAAAAGATTTTTGTCAAAAATTTCCCTCACATGGGAAAGGAAATAGCCACCCAAGTCCAGGAAGTGCAGAAGAGTCCCAGGAAGGATAAACCCAAGGGGAAACACACCAAGACATTTAGTAATCAAACTGACAAAAATTAAAGACAAATTATTATAAGCAACAGGGAAAAACGACAAATAACATACAAGGGAATTCCCATAAGGTTAACAGCTGACTTCTCAGCAGAAACTCTACAAGCCAGAAGGGAGTGGCATGATATATTTAAAGTGATGAAAGGGAAGAACCTACAACCAATATTGCTCTGCCCGGCAAAGATCTCATTCAGATTCGATGGAGAAATCAAAAGCTTTACAGACATGCAAAAGCTAAGAGAATTCAGCACAACCAAAACCATACAACAAATGCTAAAGGAACTTCTCTAAGTGGGAAACACAAGAGAAGAAAAGGACCTACAAAAACAAACCCAAAACAATTAAGAAAATGGTAACAGGAACACACCTATCGATAATTTCCTTAAATGTGAATGGATTAAATGCTCCAAGCAAAAGACACAGACTCGCTGAATGGATACAAAAACAAGACCAATATATACGCTATTTACAAGAGACCCACTTCAGACCTAGGGACACATACAGACTGAAAGTGTGGGGATGGTAAAAGATATTCCATGCAAATGGAAATCAAAAGAAAGCTGGAGTAGCAATACTCATATCAGATAAAATGACTTTAAAATAAAGAATGTTACAAGAGACAAGGAAGGACAGTACATAATGATCAAGGGATCAATCCAAGAAGAAGATATAACAATTATAAATATATATGCACCCAACATAGGAGCACCTCAATACATAAGGCAAAAGCTAACAGCTATAAATGAGGAAATCGACAGTAACACAATAATAGTGGAGGACTTTAACACCTCACTTACACCAATGTGCAGATAATCCAGACAGAAAATTAATAAGGAAACACAAGCTTTAAATGCCACAATAGACCAGATAGATTTAACTGATATTTATAGGACATTCCATCCAAAAACAGCAGATTACACTTTCTTCTCAAGTGCACATGGAACGTTCTCCAGGATAGATCACATCTTGGGTCACAAATCAAGCCTCGGTAAATTTAAGAAAATTGAAATCATATCAAGCAACTTTTCCGACCACAACGCTTTGAGATTAGAAATAAATTATAGGGAAAAAAACCGTAAAAAACACAAACACATGGCGTCTAAACAATACTTTACAAAATAACCAAGAAGTCAATGACGAAATCAAAGAGGAAAACAAAAAATACCTAGAGACAAATGACAATGAAAACACGATGATCCAAAACGTATGGGATGCAGCAAAAGCAGTTCTAAGAGGGAAGTGTACAGCAATACAATCCTATCTCAAGAAACAAGAAAAATGTCAAATAAACAATCTAACCGTACACCTAAAGGAACTAGAGAAAGAAGAACAAACAAAACCCAAAGTTAGTAGAAGGAAAGAATTCATAAAGATCAGAGCAGAAATAAATGAAATAGAAACAAAGAAAACAATAGCAAAGATCAATAAAACTAAAAGCTGGTTCTCTGAGAAGAAAAACAAAATTGATTAACCTTTAGCCAGACTCATCAAGAAGAAGAGGGAGAGGACTCAAATCAATAAAATTAGAAATGAAAAAGGACAAGTTACAATGGACACCGCAGAAGTACAAAGCATCATAAGAGACTACTACAAGCAACTCTATGCCAATAAAATGGACAACCTGGAGAAAAGGACAAATTCTTAGAAAGGTATAACCTTCCAAGACTGAACCAGGAATAGAAAATATGAACAGACCAATCACAAGTAATGAAATTGAAACTGTGATTAAAAATCTTCCAACAAACAAAATCCAGGACCAGATGGCTTCACAGGTGAATTCTATCAAACATTTAGAGAAAAGCTAACGCCCATCCTTCTCAAACTCTTCCAAAGAATTTCAGAGGAAGGAACACTCCCAACCTCATTCTTCAAGGCCATCATCACCCTGATACAAAAACCAGACAAAGATACTACAAAAAAAGAAAATTACAGACCAATATCACTGATGAATATAGATGCAAAATTCCTCAACAAAATACTAGCAAACAGAATCCAACAACACATTAAAAAGATCATACACCATGATCCAGTGGGATTTATCCCAAGGATGCAAGGATTCTTCAATATATGCAAATCAATCAATGTGATACACCATATTAACAAACTTAAGAATAAAAGCCATATGATCATCTCAATAGATGCAGAAAAGGCTTTTGACAAAATTCAACACCCATTTATGATAAAAACTCTCCAGAAAGTGGGCACAGAGAGAACCTACCTCAACATAATAAACGCCATATATGACAAACCCACAGCAAACATCATTCTCAATGGTGAAAAACTGAAAGCATTTCCTCTAAGATCAGGAACAAGACAAGGATGTCCACTCTCACCACTATGATTCAATATAGTTTTGGAAGTCCTAGCCTAGAAGCAAAAGAAATAAAAGGAATACAAATTGGAAAAGAAGAAGTAAAACTGTCACTGTTTGCAGATGATATGACACTATACGTAGATAATCCCAAAGATGACACCAGAAAACCGCTAGAGCTAATCAATGAATTTGGTAAAGTTGCAGGATACAAAATTAATGAACAGAAATCTCTTGCATTCCTATACACTAACAATGAAAGGTCAGAAAGAGAAATTAAGGAAACAATCCCATTCACCACTGCAACAAAAAGAATAAAATACCTAGGAATAAACCTACCTAAGGAGGTAAAAGACCTGTACTCAGAAAACTATAAGACGCTGATGAAAGAAATCAAAGATGACACAAACAGATGGAGAGATATACCATGTTCTTGGATTGGAAGAATCAGTACTGTGAAAATGAGTAAACTACCCAAAGCAATCTACAGATGCAATGCAATCCCTATCAAATTGCTAATGGCATTTTGTACAGAACTAGAACAAAAAAAATCTTATAATTTGCATGGAGACACAAAAGACCCAGAATAGCCAAAGCAATCTTGAGGGAAAAAAATGGAGCTGGAGGAATCAGACTCCCTGACTTCAGACTATACTACAAAGCTACAGTAATCAAGACAATATGGTACTGGCACAAAAACAGAAATATAGATCAATGGACCAGGATAGAAAGCCCAGAGATAAACCCATGCACCTATGGTCAACTAATCTATGGCAAAGGAGGCAAGGATATACAATGGAGAAAAGACAGTCTCTTCAATAAGTGGTGCTGGAAAACAGGGCAGCTACATGCAAAAGAATGAAATTAGAAAACTCCCTAACACCATACACAAAAATAAACTCAGAATGGATTAAAGACCTAAATGTTAAGACCGGACATTATAAAACTCTTAGAGGAAAACAAAAGAAGAACACTCTTTGACATAAATCAGAGCAAGATCTTTTTTGACCCACCTTCTAGAGTAATGGAAATAAAAACAAAAATAAACAAATGGGACCTAATGAAACTTCACAGCAAAGGAAACTATAAACAAGACGAAAAGACAACCCTCAGACTGGGAAAAAATATTTGCAAATGAATCAAAGGACAAAGGATTAATCTCTAAAATATATAAATATTTACATATATAAATATATATATTGAGCTCATGCAGCTCAATATTAAAAAAAACAACCCAATCAAAAAATGTGCAGAAGACTTAAATAGACATTTCTCCAAAGAAGACATACAGATGGCCAAGAGGAACATGAAAAGCTGCTCAACATCACTAATTATTAGAGAAATGCAAATCAAAACTACAATGAGGTATCATATCACACCTGTTAGAATGGGCAACATCAGAAAATCTACAAACAACAAATGCTGGAGAGGGTGTGGAGAAAAGGGAACACTCTTGCACTGCTGGTGGGAATGTAAATTGATACAGCCACTATGGAGAACAGTATGGAGGTTCCTTAAAAAACTAAAAATAGAAATACCATATGACACAGCAATCCCACTACTGGGCATATATATACCCAGAGAAAACCATAATTCAAAAAGACACATGCACCCCAATGTTCACTGCAGCACTATTTACAACAGCCCAGTCATGGAAGCAACCTAAATGCCCATCAGTAGACAAATGGATAAAGAAGGTGTGGTACATATATGCAATGGAATATTACTCAGCCATAAAAAGGAACGAAATTGGGTCATTTGTAGAGACGTGGATGGACCTAGGGACTGTCACACAGAGTGAAGTAAATCATAAAGAGAAAAACCAATATATATTAACGCATATATGTGGAATCTAGAAAAATGGTACAGAGGAACCAGTATGCAAGGCAGAAATAGAGACACAGATGTAGAGGACAAACATATGGACACCAAGGGGGGAAAGCAGGGGAGGTGGGGTGTGCGATGAATTGGGAAATTGGGATTGACATATATACACTAATATGTATTAAATAGATAGCTAATACGAACCTGCTGTATAAAAAATAAAATAAAATTCAAAAAAAAAAATGAACAGATAACCTATGGACTGGGAGAAAATATTTGCAAATGATGCAACCAACAAGGGATTAATATCCAAAATATACAAACAGCTCATACAACTCAATAACAAAAAAAATCTACCCAATCAAAAAATGGGCAGAAGACCTAAATAGACATTTATCCAAAGAAGACATACAGATGGCCAACAGGCACATGAAAAGATGTTCAACATCACTAGTTATTAGAGAAATTCAAATCTCATTGGTGTGAACCCTCTCAGAGGCCGCCATATTCTTAAGACCTGGCCCCACCCCTATTTGCACACTTTTTAATGATGGCCATTCTGACTGGTGTGAGATGTACAAATAGGGGTGGGGCCAGGTCTTAAGAAAATGGCGGCCTCTGAGAGGGCTCACACCAATGAGAACTTCCCAGGGCTGCCACTGCCTGTGTCTTCGTCCATGCAATGGGCCACAGCTGCCCTCCACCTCTCCAGGAGACCCTCCAATATTAGCAGATCATTTCCTCTTTGCTTTCTATGCTGCTGGCTTCCTTTGTGATTTGAGGAGTTTTTGTAGTGGTTTTAATTCTAGAAGGAAGAATGTTTCCACCAGGTAATATAACCATGATTCCACTGAATTGGAAGTTAAAGCTGCCACTCAAGAACGTCAGATTCCTCATGCTTCTGGAACAACAGGCAAAGGAGGGAATTATGGTGTTAGCTGGCATAACTGATCCTGACTACCAAGTGGAAATTGGTCTACTATTCCAAAATGGAGGAGGATTATCTGGCATATGAACACTTCTGCTACTTGAAATAAGTCACAAATTAAGTGAATTGCAGGACTCCACTTCCCATTAAAAAAAAAAAAAAAAACTAAAAAGAGGATGTCTTCTCTTTCCTTCTCCCTGGCTGTGGGAATGTTTTAAGTTAAGTCAACTGGATGCCCCCACCTAGGACTTGAAGCTTGACCTGGTGACACAAAGAACCTGAAACAGTTGGAGATTTTTATGGTGGTAGCAGCAGAGCCAAGTGGTTTCCCATTCATACTGCTCCTGGGGCCTGACCTCGGCTGTGCTTTCAGCTGCCTGACCTCTTCACTCTTGCACATTTTTCATGTCTGGTGCTTCAGCTTTCTTGTCAATTTCGTGAGGTCCCAGAAATCCCTCCAATAAATTTCTTTTTTGCTTAAAAAAAAAAAGTGTACAAAAAACAAATGCTGGAGAGGGTGTGCAGAAAAGGGAACCCTCCTACACTGTTAGTGAGAATGTAAATTGGTGCAGCCACTATGGAAAACAGTATGGAGGTTCCCTAAAAAACTAAAAATCGAGTTGCCATATGATCCAGCAATCCCACTCCTGGGCATATATCTGGAGAAAACTAATTCGAAAAGATACATGCACCCCAATGTTCACAGCAGCACTATTTACAATAACCAAGACATGGAAGCAACCTTAATGTCCCATCGACAGATGAATGGATAAAGAAGATGTAATATATATATATATATATATATATATATATATATATATATATATACACACACACACATACACACACACACAGACATATATACATACAATGGAATATTACTCAATCATAAAAAAGAACAAAATAATGCCATTTGCAGCAATATGGATGGTCCTAGAAATTATCATACGAAGTGAACTAAGTCAGAAAGAGAAAGACAAATACCATATGATATCACTTACATGTGGAATCTAAATACGACACAATGAACTTATTTATGAAACAGAAACAGACTCACAGACACAGAGATCAGACTTGTGGTTGCCAAGGGGGGAGGGGCGTGGGGGAGGGATGGACTGGGAGTTTGGGGTTGGTAGATGCAAACTATTACGTTTAGAATAGGTCTAAATGTAACAAGGTCCCACTGCACAGCACAGGGAACTCTATCCAATCTCCTGGGACAAACCATAATGGAAAAGAAGATGAAAAAGAATATATATACATATATATATAAATGTATAACTGAATCACTTTGCTGTACACCAGAAACTAACAAAACATTGTAAATCAACTATACTTCAATTAAAAAAACAATGATCCCTCTGCCTAGAACATTGCTCTCCCATTCTCTGCCCACTGATTGCTCATGGCTCTATTATAAGTAGTTTCTTCAGGGAAGCATTTTCAAGTATTTAATATAAATCAGGCCTATTATAAGTTCTATCATGTCTTTCACCTTTTCTCCAAAGTAGTGGTCTCGGCTTGCAAACATCTCTACTTCTGTGATATATTTTTAAGTTTAAATCGGTTTCTTTCCTATAGAACTTATTGGAGTCTTCAATATCTAATACATACAATAAATTATTTCCCAAATTTAACTTGAGCATCATTGGATGTTTCATGGGAATAATGTTTCATGAAACCCTGAGAGTATTTAGAACAGGAATTCTCAGACTAAGCCGAACAATAGAGTCATTTAGGATCCATACCAGGGTCGATTCCAAGACCAATCAAATCTGAGTCTTTGCAGGGTAGGAACCCAAGCATAGATATTTTTCAAGAGCCATGAGATGGCTCTAAGATGCAGCTAGGTTGTTAATGTGTGGTCATGTTTTTGATACCTATCCCTCCCTTCAGACTGTAAGCCTCATGTGAACAGGGACTTTTTATCTCTGTGTTCCTAGAACTTGGCACAGGGCTCAACATTTTTATGGTGGGTAGTCAATTAATTCATTGTCACAATGAACACAATAAACACAGTCCCCTTGATAATGGGGCTTAGAGGTTAGTGTAGAAAATTAAGCTCACTCACGTAAGAATTCAGTTCGCAGTATGAGGAAAATAGGGCCTGTCACTGACCAAAGTGTTGAGGCTGGAGTTTTTAACTGGCTTTGTCCAACCCCCTCTTCTATTGAGCCTCACCCTTCATCCCTGTCCTTTATAGGTAGTTTATGGTTCTCTTCTCAGAGCCCCTCCCCTTGCCTTCAGTTTCATTCTTCTGTACTATGCTGGCTCCCCTAAGCTCGCTGTCTTCAACACACTTGCCACTGGAAAGTTTCTGCAAGGGTGATCACATCACTATTGCGTACAGCAGCTTATTTCTCCCTCCTCCCCATCGCACACCCCTCTGGAACTTTGGAGCCACGAAGCCTCTTGGCGGAGAGGGAGGCCCACCAGGCAGCTCTTTACTGCCTTGCAACTGTGAGATTCTTCCCCACACTTCCTCCTGAGGAAAAGTCAGCCTGTCAATCGAGATCTAACAGTGGAGCCGTGCACCGTAACGTGCCAAGCCCCGCTTTCCCCGTCAACCAGCCCCATCACCACCTCCTACCACCATACCCACCCCCGGACTGAACAAACTGTATCACTTACCCCCTGGGAGCCTGGCAGCTGCTGAGCCCAGACGCCACAGGGGCTGGTGAGTTTCCAGTGGCCACAGAGGCAGGTCTCCACTCAAGGCACAGCTCTGTCCATGACTGCCCAACTGGGCACACAGCTGGCACTACAGCTGGCACTACAGATGATGAGCCACTTCCCGAGCCACCTTCTCCCCATGGAGATTTTCCCTTGATTCCTTTTTGGCCAGAACCCTTTGCAGCATTATAGTTTGTCAATAGCCCGCGACTGCTTTCTAGAATTTCTCTCCAGGAGAAAGTGTGTTTTTCTAAGAAATAGGTGTTCTAGCCTAAAGCCTAATTTCATGTGAGGGCTCAAAAATGAAACAAAAATAATCACCCTGAAGTCTGGAAACTGAGAGGCCTCTCCACGTCGTGAAGAGTGCTTCCTTTTGGGAGGTGGGAGGCGGGGGTGGTCCTTTGTGCTTAAGTACAAATTTTCCAATTATAAAAATTATGTATGCTCCTTGTATCATCCAGGGTCCCAGCAGAAAACACACTCAGCTTGAATTTTGAGGAAAGGGATTATTTACAGAGGATTGATCAGGGCTCATAAATGAACAAGAGATAGCAAAGCATGCAGGACTCGCAACATTGGGAAGCTGTTATCACCCCTGCTCCTGAAGGGGTAAGGGGCAAAGCTGGAGTGGAGACACCAGTCAGGAGTTGCTGTGCGAAAGGACACACCTACCACCAGACTGAGGCACTGGATGAGCCCAACTAGAAGCTGGGGGGAAAAAGGCCCTGGGGGATGTATCCACAAAGGTCAGCCCCCAGAGGAACACAGAGCAGCACAGTAAAGGTAAAAAAAACCTTCTGGGGTGAAAAGAGGGTGGAAGGACAAAAGGAAAATCAAGCCTAATAATTACAGAACATTGCAAAGAACAGAAATTTTAAACAAAGAAACAAATCACTCACCCTTAATCCTACATCTCAAAGAAATCTACTCCTTGAAGGAATGTCCAGTATTGCTTGACATATCCATTAAATCTGATATAATATATTTAATAATAATGGTGAACATTTGTCAAGCCATGTACCAGGCACTGGGTCAAGGCTTTACAAGCATTGCTTCTTCTAAACCTCATACAGCCCTACAGAATAGGTATAATCATCATCTTCTCCTCATGAATGGGGAACCTAAGGCAAAGAGAGGAACTTGCTGAAGGTCCTATAGCCACGCCAGAGTTCAACAGAACCTCAGTCATCGATCCCAGAACCTCTACTCTTAATGACTATACTGTACTGCCTTTTCCTCGTCACATCCCCATGTTACAACTTTTGCTTTGAAGCACTGTTTTAATCCATATTTACCATTATATGGAATATATCTATATTTTCTTGATTGTTGGCTATTCAAGTTGCTTCCAACTATTTCACTATTATAAGTGCTGCTGTCATGAACATCTCTGTATTTAGAGTCTTTCCTGCATTTCGGAATATTTCTTAAAAGGAGAGTTCTACTAATTTTTCCTCCATTTTTTAAAAATTAAGCACTATAATTATTGGACGTATTTAAGACAAGGGTTTGCATATGTATAAAAATTCTCAAAACATCAAGTTGTGTTCAAATGCAGCCATGAAAGTTAGCAAACAAGAACACATCTACAAAAGAAATTTCGATTTTTTGAAATTAAAATCTAATACAGTAATCATTCTTTAACCCTTTATAAAAAGGGTAATTTTTCCTCCATTTTAAAATCAGTCTTGATTTTTCTATCACTTCTGAGTCACACAGTTGTAAATAGCTAAATGTGGACGTGGGAAGTAATATTAAAACTCTCCTATTCTACCACTCTACCCCATCCCCAAAGAAAAGAAAAATAAAATTAAAAAAGGAGGGGAGGCATAATGAGTGAAGGAGCTCTCATTTACAAGAAAGAGCATCTAAATAAGTTGAGAATCCATCGCCCCTGCCTAATCCCCGTGTCCCAGGTGGTAAGTGGAAACACATCCATGAATGATGAGCACAGAGCACACAGAAGTGCTGCACACACATGAACCGAATCTAAATAAATGGAGTTAAATCTCTTCTATTCCGATCAACCATTTCTACTTCCGATTAAGTCTGTGCTAAGGACTACACTGATGGAGTGAAACAATTGGTCAGGAGAACTTAGGTCAAACTGTTGATTGCCAAAAAAGAGTTGTCCATTGACAAAGGAAGGGTTTAGGATATTCTACAAAGTGGTTTAAATTCTAAAAATGTGCATTTGGTTTAGGGACATTCATCCCACCTTTAAGTACAATAATTGACATCCCACCTAAGGAAAATGAGATAAACTACATTCTAAAAACTACCTAGCCAGGAATTGCCTGGCAGTCCAGTGGTTAGGACTCTGCGCTCTCACGGCTGAGGGCCTGGGTTCAATCCCTGGTCGGGGAACTAAAATCCCACAAGCCATGTGACACAGCCAAAAAATAAATAAATAAAATAAAAACTACCTAGCCTTATTGGCAAGTTTGTCAAAATCTTGATTTGCCTGTTCTCTACAGTGTGCTGACTATGGCATGGTATAACTTAAGTCAAAGTAACACAGTCTCCTGGGAGCCCATGATCCATGAAGGATGGTGTCATTGCAAACTATGGTAGCCGAGCACGAGTCTGTACTAAGAGGCCATTCATTATACAGTAGGAGGGGTCCTAACCAAAAAGTCAGGAGGCTGCTGTTCTAATCCTGGTTCTACTCGAACTAGCTAAGTGACATCCCTCGGTAAGTCATGTCTCCTCTTTCAGCCACAGTTCTCTCCTCTGAAGAAATGAGGGAATAAGATTAGATTGGTGGTTTTCAAACTGACCCATGGAATCTTAGGTCTCCACAGAGATGCCTCAGGACAACGTGGCAAGGCAGTTTTGGGGGTGGGGGGAACAGCAGGATGTTTTCCAGACTCTACAGTCTAAATAATTAAGTCTTCCTGTTATATTCTTTCAGAGCACCATGTAAGTTTCCTTTATAGTCTTTTTCCAGTTTGTAGTTACACCTTTATCCATATATTATTTGCTTGATATCTGTTTCTCTTACTAGACTATATTCCATGAAGGCAAGGACTATGCCTATTTTTAGTTCACCATTATCAACCCAATGACAAGCACAGTGTTTGGCAGGTGGTACATGATTATTTGTTGAATGAATGAATGAATTCACACCTATCATTTCTGGTCCTGGAGGTGCTTAAAAACATGGAGATGATTAGTTTCAGTAAAGTACATACAATATTTTTGTCCTTCTCTTCATTAGTAAACCAAGTGAAAACAACTATCTCTGAGTTCTGACTTGACCCTGACTTCTTAGAAACTGTATGACCTTGGGCACAGAGATCACAGCTTCTCTGAGCTTCAGTTTCCTCTTTTTATAAAATGACCAGGATAGTCTATGATCTCTCAGGTCTCCTCCTGCTCTAACATTCTATGATTTTCATGATTTTGTCCCTTTTTCAATCCAAAGAAGTTTAGATAAAGCTGATGATCTGCAAGACTTAGAACTCTACAGCACAGAGTTAATCTATGGGAATGAACAACCTCTCTGGTGTAGAGAAATATTTAGGGAATATCTGAAATATTCTGAGAGGTGTACTATGAATTGGCAAAGACAGCACTAAGAGAAAAGTCATCACTCTTCCACCTACTAGCTTTGCTTGTGATCTTGGGAAAACAGTTCATCTCCCTTGGGCTTCAGTTTCTTCATGTACAAAATAAGGACAGAAGTACCTGTCTCAGCTGCCCTGTGTGATGTTATAAGAATCAAAACAAATGAAGTAATATAAGCAAAACTGCTTTGTAAATGATACCGTGCTATATATACGTAAGATGATGTTGTCATTATTATTATTAGGTTAACATAAAGGTCATGATATTAACCCATTATAAAGCCAAAATAATTAAACAATGAAACAGTGGAGCATAATAAGTCAATAGGTTAGAAGGGAAAATCCATTAGTAGCTCTAAATGCAGGAATTTAAAACAAGATAAAAGTGGTATCACAGATCAGTGGGGAGAAGATGTACAATTCAATAAGAGGGCTACTGAATAGAAAAATAAAATGTAATTGAATTAATGTCTCACAGTTTATTCCAGGATAAATTATAAAGAGATCAGAGATTTCAAAGTAAATAAAATATAATCATAAAAGTTCTAGAAGAAAACATGAGAGAAATCCTTTACAACTAACATAGGAACAGCCTTTATAACCATGACTCAAAATCTAGAATAAATTCAACCTCATTAAAAAAATATCTTCAGGGACTTCCCTGGTGGTGCAGTGGTTTAGAGTCCACCTGCCAACGCAGGGGACGTGGGTACGATCCCTGGTCCGGGAGGATCCCACATGCCGCGGAGCAACTGAGCCCGTGAACCACAACTACTGAGCCCAAGAGCCACAACTGGTGAGGCCCGCGTGCCTAGAGCCTGTGCTCTGCAGCAGGAGAGGCCACCGCAATGAGAGGTCTGCACACCTCAGTGGGGAGTGGCCCCCGCTCGCCGCAACTAGAGAGGGCCCACATGCAGCAACGAGGACCCAACAGAGCCAAAAATAAAAAAAATAAAATACCTCTTTAAAAAAAAAAAAAAATCTTCAGCAGAAAGAACTTTAGCTACATAAAAAAGACAAAACTTCATACAACAGGCACAGGTTCATCTTTGTAACATATAGACAGCTTTTAAAATCTATAAGAAAAAATGAGGGAAGGATAGTTCATAGAGAAACACAGATGGCTCCTAAGCATATAAAAAGAAGTTCAAGTTCTCTCATTGTTAAAGAAATGGAATTTAAAACTGACCTGAGCTATCACTTTTCACCTTTCCAAATGGCAAAAATCCAAAAGTTTTAATATAAACTGTTGATTAGGCTCTAATCTAATAGTCACTCTCATATAACGATGATGGAAGAAAAATTTTTATTACTCTTATAGAGGGCAATTTGGCAATATCTATCAAAATTACAAATGCAAATAACTTTTAACCTAGCAATCCTTATTAGGGGTATTTATCCTACAGATGCACTTAGAGATGTATAATATAAAATATGCACAAGATTATTCATATCATTGTTTGAAAGAGTAAATTACATCACATACAGTTTATAAGAGTAAAACACAGAATATCTATCAACAGAGAACTAGTTAAATAAATTACCATACAAAGTAACTATAAAAAAAATGTGGAAATCATTATGTATTGTATGGAAAAATCTCTAAGAAAAATTAAGTTTACAAAAAGTTTAGAAGAATACATATAATACGCTATCTTTTGTGTAAAATGGAGGAGGGAGTGGGGATCTGTATTCCTATTTGTTTCAGTATGCATGAAGAAACTCTGGAAGGATACATAAGACACTAAGAACAGTGTATACCTATGAAGGGCAAGCTGGAAACTGACAAGATGGCAGACCAGGAATTGAGGGAGACTTATCCCTGTATCACTGTTTATACCTTTTGGTTTTTGAACCACATGGATCTATTCAAAACATTGAACTTAATTTTAAAAATTAAAAGAAAAAATAAAGTTCATGGGATACAGAGGAAAAAAGGTGAGGCAATGGAAAAAGACATATCAGACAAAAGATACCATGAAGTGATAGCCTTTATGGAAAAAGTGAGGCCAGGTAGAGAGACACTTTTCTTCCCATGCCCAGGAGTAGAAAATGCTCAAGAGTACACCTAAAGAAAGAGAACAAAATTTTTCTATAAATTTCCAGTGTTTTTCCCGTATTTACAATCATGAGAGAATAATACAGTAAGCCAGAGTAGGAAAATTATTTCAAATCTTTTAAGGGGAAAGAAAAAAATATCTGTTGCTATCATTTCTGTGACCATAGGGGGTGAAATCCATGGAGCAGGTTTCCATGTTATAAAATAACAAATTCTCCAAAGGAGTCTTTTGTAGTACTTATTTAAGCTATCAGGAAAGTGAAGAGTCTTAAATGACAAGAGTGCTTACATATTTAATTTTTGTGTAACATTAGAACCATAAAAGTCTCTCTACTTAAGATGGGGAATATGTGACACATGCAGTTAATTTCCACATTAAATTATTGAATGAAAAATACACACATTATCCATTGTGACTCCAGGATTAGGTCAGGTCAAATTTTATTGCTTTTGGCCAAGGGCTTTTGTAAGACTTATAAGGCTAAGAGCAGGTACAGTGTTATCTTTGGTATAAGTTATAGAGTTAGAATGAGGTTCTGAGTGGGAAAATACTTAGCATTTCAGAGGTAATTTCATGAAAGTCATCATGAGACTAGCACATCACTGTGTTGATTTAACTGGAACTTTATAAGATCACTTTAGCTATGGTTTCTGAAACTGCCAAGGTTCATGTATCCGCCTGATAATAAATAATCAACCTCTTCTAGATTAATCTGTAATGGATGCTAATTTGAACTACCTCCAAGAAGTTTCTGGCATGAGACCAAATAAATACGGCAAGAGGAAAAAAAGGGAAGGAAATGTGGAGGATCCTCCAGCTCAGGGTTTCAAAAGTAAACATTTGATGGACTAAAGGTGTCTAACAGTATCTACCTTCAAACCTGAACATGGACATGGAATCTGGAAAGGGTTTAATTTTTCTATCCGAGTAAAGAAAATTTGTATATGATAAAAACAGTCTACCAAATAGGGCATATTGAACAAAGTGCTATCCCTTAGATTGGCTTATGAAGAAATGTAGTAGAAGTGGTAGCACTAATAGTAGGAAATATTTATTGAGCTTTTAGTATGTGCCAAGCTAAATGTTTTCTATGTATTATCTCATTTAATCCTTTCAACAGTCTTATGAGGTAGGATCTATTCTTCTCTTCATTTGTAGATGAGGGAAATTAAGAAGTTGCCCAAGTTGTACAGCTAGCAAGTGATAAAGTCAGGATATACATATTTCTCCAAAAAGGCATATTCATAACATCACACTGGACCTCCATTTATGTTAAAACATATACAGGCTTTTATTGTTCTGTAGTAGGTCAGAGCTTACTTATGATCAATAGATTCTTTGTATTTGATTATGGCTTCTGAAACATAGGCTTGAAATAAGGGGATCTCAACCACTCCTAGCACAAACTGCCAAAGTATCAGAGGACTACAAGTAAGATAGAAAATAATTTAGAACACTGTGACAAATAATTTTAGGCTATATTTTCTGCAGATCATTTCAACTCCATACATCCATATCGGAAATAAGTTAGACTGGAATAATCTCAGAACCATATTTTAACAAAATGTGTGGATGCTTTCTTCAGTGACTGCAATTACTACAACTATTTTCAATATGAACTTTCTAGAAAAGTATTTTACTAAGCTTAAATAGCTACATATTTAAATTCCTTATATTGGTCAATTAGTTGGCCCATCATAGTATTCTGGGTGTCTTTCTGAAAATTATAGGTGTTTACAGGAGTTTTATCTCCCTATGTACATTTGTTAACTATGTTTCCTCCATTTGTTTTCTTTGAGACATTCTATTTAAACCTGGATTCCTATTATGAAGTAGCAGAAGTATAAATTGCTAGTGGATTAGGATAAAGACACCTGTGGAAATGATGGGAGCTTTTATGTGGACCTGCCAGGTATACTCTCTTGTATTATCTTAGCGGTGGAGGAAGACAGCAATCAGATTACATTTGTCTCAATGTTATGTTCCTTATTTTAAAAATAAATATTTTCTTCAAAGCTATAGAAAAAGTCAATGAATGATGTGACTTCCATAAGTAATGATTATAAAACTCTTTTGAGAATGCCTAAAATTTTAGGTTTCTATGGAAAGAATTCATTTTACAGTCTCATTTACTTAAAAGCCTGTTCATAGTGGCATGTGAATAAATCCCTATAGCTAACAGTTCCACGATGAGGAAAACTCTACAGAAGTTCATCAGCATCTCTTTCAATGGGACTCAAACAGCCTTCGTGACCTTGTTCTTCCTCCTTACAGCAAGTTATCCCCAGATAACTAAATCATGGCCTTAATACTCTTAGTATGCCTATTTTTTCTCCTAAAACATGAGTTTAATAAAGGAAGAACAGGTACTATTTTTTAAACATAAGCAATCACAATTCCCTGCCTCATTCTTCTGAATTTGTTCCCAGTTCCTCTACTTGTTAGCTGTGTGACCTCGAGCAAGTACTTAACCCCTCTGGCCTCAGTTTCTTCCTAAAATAGGAAGGCAATGTTTCTGCCTTCCTATTTTAGGAAGTCATAAAAATGGATCCACAGTTATTTCAATAATACACAATTTAAAATAACTGAGAGCACAATAACTATTAAGCAGAAGAAAAGCCGGGCCAGTTTTGAGAGTTGAAGCCCCAAAGGACATTTTCTTTGCCCTGAGGCATCTCCTTGTTATAACCAGGAACCTATTAGAATTCTCCAAAGTCCATGTTCTTTTCTTTCTCCAACAAGTTAGGTCTTAAGATAGTTTTGTCCACGAGGAGAAAGAGTACTTCCTGTAGGCCTTACCTTTCCTACATGACTGTTTTCTTGAATCAGAATATACTTTGCTTTGTTAGTCAGGGAGAGGGAATATAATTTCTTGCAAATGCTACCTGAGTGGTTTTCACCTGAATAGTTTTAACTACCCAATAGAAATAGTTTGCCAAAACTTCCCCATGATTTCCAAATAAAGGTATCGTTTTAAATGATACCTACTTTCTTTACTGATAATTTTATTCTTCCATATTTAAACAGTCCAATCTACCTAACACTGGGGTGGTATATTCTTTTTTATTTGGTAAGGAATTAATAAAGCTAAGGAATGTGTTTTTGTTGGTTGGATGTTCTTTGAGATCAGAGGATAAAGATTTGGACTTATGGATCTTTTGCTAAAATGGTCTGATCTAATTCTGGAAAATCGAAACCCAGTACAAGTTAACAAAAGAATTGGGATTTTTTAAATGGTCTTAAGAGATGACCCTTTGTTTTAAAACATGAACAGTAAAACAGAGTGATAAAAAAGGATAAAATAAAAAATAAAAAGGTATAAATATAAAAACATATAAAAATCAATTTTAGAAGAGTTTTACTTAAAATGGTGGTGAGCTCCAAAACGCAAGAACAAAATAGTAAAATACTAAGAGCCACATAAGATATGTATAATAAATAATAAAAGAAAACCCCAGGATCCTGGAATTTAACAACAAAAGAAAAGCAGAGATCATTTGGTTCAACCTATTCTTTTAAAACTAAGGAAACTGAGACCCAGAGAGGTGAAGAGACTTGCTCAAGGTCACAAAAATATCTGGCAGAGCCAAAATAAAAATCCTAGATTCCTGCTCCCAATTCACTATTATTTCCCCTATAGCATATCATTTCCCTAATAAAAATCTCACCAGAAACCACAAAGAGGCCTGAAGCCTAGGCTAGGAATTTCAGGGGTTAATGCACCTAGCTCATAATCTGAGCAATTTGTAGAACCGAGGTGAGATTTCTTGAGTTTGCAGAAGTTGAGAATTCTCAACAAAAGGAGCTTGTTCAATTCTGATCTCCCTGGGATTAGAGTAACATGCTGAGAGTTCTTAGACACTTGCTACTTCTGCTGGCATCAGAGGTTCACAACTTAAGCCTCAGATTCTTGCATTTCTAACCAAGGTGGGATCATGGTAACCAAGACATCAGGTCAGAATCTCCAGAATCTCCAGTTGGTGCATGGGAGTAGCCCACTGGCCCTCCCTCTCCAGGACTCTGAAAAAGAAACTAATTTAAGAGACTGACTTTGCTCTTCATGTGGTTTCTAAGTATAACCAGCTTTAAGTGGTGATGACATGGGTCCATACTCCTTAACATGTAGACAATCTTTTCACAACCTGGCCCCAACATTCCTTTCCAGCTGCATCTCCCACCTCTTACCATCTTGCATTCTACAGCTGAAACCATAGAGCAGCTCACCTTACCTTGGGCTCATCATACAATCTCATGCCTTCATGCCCTTGCACATGCTGTTTCCCCTGCATGGCATGCCCTTCCACCTTCTCCCAACATCTAGACTGAACAAATAGATAGCTGGATGGATGAATGAATGGATGGCAAATAAATGAGGGAATGAATAAATATAATTTGAGAAGCACCAGAAAAATCTGCCATCCTAAAGCAGCTCCAGCTCCCATTCAAAAAATTAAAATAAGCCCCCACTATTTGAGTAGTCTCAGCTTCCCTACTAGATCACAACAGTGTTGTGATTTTCAGCTGTGAGGCATTTAGTAAATAGTTTAAATAATGATTATGATACTGAAGTTGGAGTCTTGAGTACAAAAGATGTGAAATTATACCTAGGGTGCATGTAATTGGGCACAACCCTGTATATATCAATGGGAGTGCAGCATATACGGGAACCCGTAACCCATTATGTTTGCAGTAGAGGAAACAAGTTTGGAAACTCTGTAGTAGAAATAATGCCCTATGTTTTATCTTCTTTTTCTTTCTTTCTTTTTTTTTTTTTTGCTAGCTAATATTTTATTTTTTATTTTTATTTATTTTTTGGCCATGCCGCACAGCATGTGGGATCTTAGTTCCCCAACCAGGGATCGAACCTGTGCCCCTTGCAGTGGAAGTGTGGAGTCTTAACCACTGGACCACCAGGGAATTCCCTGTTTTATCTTCTGATTTCCTATCTTAAAATAAAAACATTTTTGGGGAAAAAAACAAATAATTAATCAAAATACGTAAGTGAAAATAGTCTCAGGGCATGTCTTTATGCTATTAGCCATCATTCATACTTTGATGTAAAGTAATTTATTATTAGATGTGTCTTTTATTTTTTATTAGAAGTTTAACTTTCTTCTGGGACAGCTGGGTTCAGAATCTTGATAATGGGAGAAGGCAGGGTGGTAATTTGGAAGCTTGGCACAGTGGTGCAAGAGACTAGGCTTATTTAGCGGAACAGGATAACTCAGTGAGGAACATATAGACATTGTTCTGGATGAACAGGAGAGACCCAGAGAATGCAAGTTAGAAGGTCCCAAGGACAACTCTGAACTGTTTCACAGTCTTCATCCTCTCCTTCCTTTGATGCACATTCAATGAATAGGGCACAATCCCAAGAAAACAGAACTCAGGGTCTAGAATATTGGTTCTAAACAACTTTGGTATCATTCTCCCTTAGAAAAGCTCATGAACACAATGGCTTTGCCTACCCAGAAAAACACAGAACAAAACAAACCAAAAAATGCACTTATGCATATATACCCAGTATATTTTATCTACAATTTCTGCACTTTCATAGACACTCTGAAGCCAAGACTTAGATTTCGTAGTGGTCCATTAACTTCAGGTTAAGGACCCCATGACTGGTTAATATTTGCAGACCATTCCAAAGTTTGTCAAGTATTTTTCATATCATTATGTCATTTAACAACCCAATTCGCCAGGCACCCTGTCATCTTACTCATGAGAAAATAGAACATCAGCGTGGTTTTTCAGAGTATATCTTCTATTTCTATCTATATGGAAAAATATCCAGAAGGAAAGTCAAGAACTGGTATCAGTGCTTGCCTCTGGGAAGCAAGTTAAGGGAGAATTTAACTTTCTGTAGTGTTTGTATATTTTCCATGTGTGATGTCACTTTTTTTAAAAAAAGAAAGATATCAGATCTCCTACTTTCAAACCTGCATTTTTATATCCCTTTCAATAGGTGAAATAATGGGTACACTTAGAAAAATCAGGTATTTTCAATGTCTTCTGAAAATGAAATCTTTTAATACAATTTATATATCATTTTAAAATCACTTATCCCCTAACACTAGTCAGATAATTTACAGGTAAATAATACATTTTAAAAGTAAATTTCTTTGCAGCATGATGAGATTGTATCTTGCTAATATACAGCACTTATATTTGTAACAATTAAATGTTTTATTGGGTGTCCTTGGCTTTTTACTTGCAAATTAGTTTTCAGTAGAATTATTGGACTGTGGAATTATATGCCAGATTTTTTGATACATGTTTTACTTATTTTTGGGGCTAAAGTAAGTAAAATTTCTCTTCTTCATTCTCCAGTTCCAGGCAGCATTTAGCCACACCTCCCCCACTCCCACACACACACATTTTTAAGTATTTCTTCTCTTTGTGTGCTACTAAAATTTTTAGGTAACTAAATAATCAATATCTAGTGTTTGTACATGTTTTTTAAAAATCAAAACCCTGAATCGTGAAATGCTTATTACTTTTCTATTTTGAGGCTTAAAGAAATAAAAAATGTTGGGACATTTGTAAACAAATAAGGATGATGAACACCTTGATTGGGACCTTACCATTCAAAATGATTCAAAATAAATTACTGAGTGGTGAGCCGGAAACACTTAAATTCAGCTGTGATCCAACTCCAGTAGGTTTTTTAGTTTCTATTAAAAATGAAAGAATCTATTCCATAAAGCGGAAAGCCAAAGCAGTGTAATTATTTTTGGTTTCTGCCTGGACTTTCATTTACTGCTGAAGCTCAATGGCAGATCTGGTGATGCAAAGGTGAACTTCAAGAAGAGCCTTCCACCAGCTTTTCCACAACAAGAGAGACCATGTTTCAGGTCTAGAACTGCAGTTGCCCAGGTTCCCGAAGTCCTGGTCATGGCCTAGGAGGGTGAAAGCAACAGCGCATTTGTGCAGCAGCAGTCAGATGATGTGATTCCAGCATTTGTCAACACCATCCGACAATTACTCTGAGTAGATTCATCTTAGTGACTGAGTTGAAGTGAGGAAAAATAAAAAAGAATTGTGTAGAAAGGTCACTGTTCTCAGGCATGCCAGACCTTCATGGGAAATCTAAGTTATCTGTGCACAATGTTGGTAGGGAATGAGCTGGGCAGACACCCCAAACATTATAAACCATAAGCCCTACAGAAAACAAAGAGTTTTGGGGCCATGTGTCACACAGACATGTGGTTTGGCTTGTATAAGAACTGAAGTCAGAAATTGTACAGCTGAGTTGTAATACCTGCACCTACTAGCTATCTGAAAGTCAATGAAACACTCTTAAGAATTAGCTCCCTTACTTGAAATGCAAGAATAAGAATTAACCCAGCAGAGCTAGTGAGATTTAAATGTCTCCCATTACCCTCCTTACACCAACACTGGTCATCAAGTTAAAACACGTACTGATCATGTCATTCCCCTGCTCATTAGCCTTCACTGGCTCCCATGAGATAAGAAAACCAACCCTCAGCATTGCAATCAAGGAATTTCACATATCAGCCCGTCCCTCAGCCCCCACATCCTTCTTTCCTCTGCTGCAAAGCATCCCTCCTCTACCTTATCATGCTCAACTCTTTCAACCCTCAGTTTCTCCCCCTGCAATGCCCTTCTCTGTGCAGTAAAATCCTACTCAGTCTTCAAAACCCAGACCAAACATTGCCTTCCTTTATTCCAACCCCTCTTCCAACTCTGATGGTCCTTGGAACTTCAGCAACACTTTGTTCACCTGCAAGATCACATCTTACTATAATTGCCTGTATCTTTATCCATCTGCCCATTGGTCTGTGAGTCCCAGGACAAGGATGATGTCTTATTTTGTGTTTATATCCCCATCACCCAGCTCAGTGCCTTCCAATCTTAAAGATGCTCAAAAAATTATGTACTCATATATGGAAATGTGAATACATGAAGGTGTTTTTAAACTGGAAAGTGTCATTTAAATGTAGTAATTAGCATTATTAAAGGTGAAGAACCTGAGCAATAAGGAGAATTTGGTCCCAGAGTTTTGTACTTGAAAAAAATTTGTATCACAACCCTTCTTAATCTAGATGCCACATGTTTTTCCACGATCCTGCAGAGGAATGGGTGGGTGCACCAGCAGGTGAACCCCTTGGAGTTACAAAGCATAACACACCTTACCCTTCATTATGGGACAGAGCTGGTCCACGGAACTGTACCTTCATCTGACAGCTAATTGAAGATTCAGAAGGAACATTTCTCAGAGTTTCTCCAAATCAAAACTCACAAACCTGTGTACCTCTATGATTTCCTCTCTACAGCTACTGTTTTCCTCACCTCTCAGTACATGCTGAAGCGTCATTTAACTATGAGGGAAAGAGGTACTGGATTTTGAGACCAGACAGACACAGGTTCGAAATCTAACCCTCCCATTCATTCCCAGTCTGTGGCCTTGGACAGTGTACTCAGTCTTGCAGAGCCTGTGACCTCACTTCTAAAATGAGAAAAATGCATAACAGGGTGGTTGTGAAAATCAAATGAGAAAAATGTGGAAGAAGGTTAAAGCAATCTAAAAATGTTTTAGAACATTTAGAAAATGTGTTATTCCCATGACGAGAGGTAGACTTAGCAGCCACAGTTTCCCCTCCTTTTGTTACTTCTTCCCCCAGTTCTCCCTCCTGGATTCTTTGCAGAGGACCCACAGTACAGATATACATCTCACTGGGCTTGGGTCTGCTTTTGCATAGAGGGGTATTTGCTCGAGCCCCTAGTAAGTCTGATCTACTTTCTTCTCCGCAAAGGAGAACTTTTGCAGGGGAAATAACAGTTTCAGCAGCCCCTGTGGTAATAAAGCATTTCTTTGATCTCTTGCCACTATCTGAGTGTTGTTTTGAAAGCTACTTAAGGATGAAAGTATCCTCCAAAAAACCTACTGTCAAAGGAGATTTCAGTTCACCTCAAATTCAACCAACTCTTGAGGTTTTGCATGTGTAAAAATGAGATGGGGACAGCTACATAAGTACTGAACGAGCAAAGAGATGTCAATGTTTTTATTACTGTTTGCAATTGAACTTTGAGTAAAGCTGAGACCAGTTACATACACCTGGAGAGAGGGCATGGTTTTTGATATGACCACGATATTTGATTTGGAAATTTTTAAGTATACAGCGTTGCTAATAGCTCTTAGTTTAAAAAAAAAAAAAAAAAAAGAGTTGAACTCCAGTATTCACTATTTCCTATGAGAGCTTGAAATGCCAAATATTTGAGTTTACATAAAAATTTGGCTCACAAATGCCTCAGTGAATAGGAAAAGGTATCTCGTGGTGGCTAAAAAGAAGTCAGGCACTTTCCTCCTCCTCACAAAGGGCAAAGATAATGCCAGCCCTGAGCGGGTACCCCATCGCACATGGATCACAGCATTAGTAGTATCCTTCTGGTCTCCCTGACTACAGCCTTGCCTCTCTCCAGTTTTTCTCCCACAAGCTATAACAGTGATCTTTCTAAAGTGCAAATCTGATCATACGATGGCTTAATCTTTCAATATCTCCAAAATGCCTTCAAAATAATGTTGACACTTGTTAGCATGATGAGCTCCTGCCTCCCTGTGGAATCCCATCTCTGACTAAAGCCACACCCCCATCCCATTCACCTCTTCTGTTCCCCATAATCCCCCTGCCATTCCCTGACCACAGCACAGTTCTATGCCTTTGCACACCCACAAACTTCTGCCTGGAGTGCCTTTAACCATTCTCTTCCCTTGGCAGACCTACACATCCTTCAAGAGTCTGCCAAGAGCCAGCTTGTCCAAAAGGTTATCCCTAATCAACCTCTCCCCCGACTATTGAGGGTGCCCCCACTCTAAGCCTGCCTCTATCACAGCACTTATCTTATTGCATTATAACCTCATACTGACTTGTCTGTGTCCCCCATTGTCTTGAGGGCTAGGATCAGGCTTATTCATAGTCACATCCTCAGCACTTTACATCATCTGGTGCCTAACAGGGCAGCACAGAAAGTCTGATAAGTCAGTCAGCCAAACAGCACTAGATTGAAAGTTGAATTTGATTTCTTATCCCAAACATGCCAGCAATTATCTTGGTGTTGGACAAATAGATACAAAATTCAATAAACTCAACTATGTTTATTTATTGAAATCCGATTATGTATATATCCCTCCAGCAAGTCCACATAATTCTTTCTCTGTCTGCGGGCCAAGTACCTTACTATCAAGATTTAAATATCGCCACTGACTTTCCTGCCCCGCCTTGTTATTTTAGAATAGATGAAAGACTTCTCACAATCTGGAGAGCTTCATCTTCCCACAAGTGAGTAACCTCTTTTGAATGCGCAAAATAGCAATCTTGTTCTTCATTTTTAACTGTGAATGTGACAAAGTCTTCTTTATTAAATAAATTATTGCAATCATTCATTTAAGACATTTGTACTGGAAACCTACTAAGTGCCATTTGCTCCTATGGACCCAGATAAAAGGCATGGGTGGATCTGCCAGTTAAACAAATGAGCTGTAAAACACTCAACAAACATTTTAGGTCCAAGCTACTGATTCAAATATGTTTTGTGAGTGTTGAAAATATAGAGACTTCACATATAAGTAGAAATGTTGAAACCAAAGGCAACAAACAAAATAGAGGTAACTACAGCACTACCTCCAAGAAAAGTAATTAGGCCCTTCAAATAGCTCCAGCTAGGATATACATCGTGCGCTGCGATGTGTAACCTTTCAGAGGGATCTGAGGGGAAAAAAATACATGTATGTTGCTTACAATATGAAGGGTTTTCTTTAATACCCTGAAGCCCATATGGGATTTCAGGACCCCAAGTAAAGAACCCCCATAGCAGCATATTGAGGTTTGTGCCCTCAACATCAGCTAGTCTGATCATCCACATAGAAGCAGCACCTGAGTCTGGGATTGGAGAACAGGGCTCTCTGTCTCCCTGAGAAGCTCTGAAAGGCTTATTCTTGCCTTGATGGGAAAATCTAAAGACAGAATTTTTCAGGATCAAAAAGGGCACCTTGTTGAGTAATTTACAGTAGAACGTGAAAACAAATACTGAAGGGAAGTGCCCCAAATAGCACATTCCCCTTGGTGAGACACAAAGGGAAGAGGACTATGGTTAGCTGCTCCTAAGGTGGTCTCGTTCTTCCTTTTCTTTGCTTTCTTCCTTCTTCCTTCCCTCCTTCCTTCCTTCCTTCCTCCCTGCTCATCTCTCTCTTCCTTCCTTCCCTCCTTTCGTTCTTCTTTTCCCTTCCTGTCTTCCTTTCCTTATTTATTTCTATTCTCCCACAAATTCCTCTGGATCCTGGGGGACCGCTCCTGCTTTGGAGTTGGTTTGTTCCCAGGCCGTTCATCCTACCTCTGACCTCAGCTTAAGCATCTCTAGCCAGAGGAGAGAGAAACGGGTGAAAAAAGACATGGGCCTTATTCAGGACTGGGGAGGGCTACAGTTGGCTACTGGAGGAGGGTGAAGGAAGATTATCTGGCACCAGTGAGGTTACATACATAACACGGAACAGCCTCCAAATGTATGCCAGCAATTTACATGAGTCTTCCGTGACTGTTCACGCTTTTGCTGTTTTGTTTTCTTTCATCAGTACTTATCTTGGCCACCACAGCTACACGCAGCTGACACAAAGTACAGAACACCTTCATGAGATTCACAGACCCTCAGCCTCAGTGCAGTCCCCTGCTCTGCTCAGTGACCACCGCACACTATCCTCGGTCCCTCCTGAAACCACAACAAGGAAACCACAGTACTGGAGACGACTCTGGCCCTTGGGGAAAGGAGGCAGAGGTGCCAACCAGGAGCCCCTGCCGCAGGTTCACTCAGTAGAGGTCAAACATGAATTCTGCAGACTCTTCACAGTTGGGGCTTTCTCTAGCTTAAAAGACCTCAACATGGCTGTTAGTCCATTTATCACTTTCTCCTCATATGGGCTTGAGAAGAAGACGAGAGAGACAGGGGTTCAAATCCAGACTCTGCACTGATAAGCTGTGTGGCCTTAAGCTAGTTATTTAAAAGCTTTGAATCTCAGTTTTCTCATTTGTAAAATGAGACAAGTATTATTTATGATATAGGATTGTTAGGAGGATTAAGTAAAGTATTTAGAAGTAGATCAAAGTACGCCAATAAATATTAATAGATGTTTTCCCAGTATCCTCCAAAGATCACTAAGCACTAGCTTCATATAAACCATTATGTTTTTAACTAATTCAGGATTTTCTTTTTACCTTTTATTTTTTGTAACATTTTACACATGCCATATTTTAAAAGGCAATCTATAACCTTTTGAAAAATAATTGGAGCTATTTTCATAGGAAAAACTGCCAACCACACCTTTTGCCAATAGTTCTTTCCCATTATCAGAAAACACAGAGCCTAACTCGGCATCAACTAGAAATACCCTTTGTTGGGGCACTTGAGGCACCCATAGCTAACGTTCTCTGAGGAATATGCTGGGATTCATGGCCCCTCATTAAAATGTGCCCTCAAACAAAGCAGTATAGATATAAGGTGAAAAAGATGCTGTACACATTTTACTGTTTCTTGGGGTCCAGCTGACAACAAGTGTTTTCTCACTTTGACTCAGGAGGAAGAGGAAGTGTCTGGCATTTTATTCAATTAACAGCTATTTTTGGAACTATTATTACTCCACATAGGACACAATGTTGGCCACTGTAGGGGATGCAAAAATGAGTCAGACACGGTGTCTTTCCTGAAGAAAACTAAGGGGAAGATAAAAATTCTCATTTAACACAGTTTTTTTTGAATGCCTACAATGTGCACATCCTCTTCAAGGCCTGGGGATACAGTGGGGGATAAAAACAGACAAACTCATGAAGCTCATATTCCTTGAATAAACAAGTAAATTTAAATAAACAAGACAATATCAGATAATGATAAGTACCAAAAATAAAGAAGGATGATGTATTAGAGTGAGACGCAGATGAGCTTGGGAGAAATAACTTAGTAAGTTAGAGAAAAAGAAAGTGCAGAGGAAGCAAAATGGGTAGAACAGTAGGATAGGGGATTCCAAAGAAGTAGGCAGGCGCCAGATCATGACTCCTTGTAGACTAGGGGTCTACATATAAAGGATCAGATAGTAAATATTTTAGGCTTTGCAGGCCATATGGTCTCTATTGCAACTGTTCAAATCTGCCACTGAGACAATATATAAAAGAATGAGTGGGGTTGTGTTCCAATAAAATCTATTTATGGACACTGAAATATGAATTTCATATAATTTTCACAACTTACAATATATTTTGATTTTTTTTCAGTATAAAAACCATTCTTAGCTCATAGGCTACACAAAAACAGGTGGTAGGCTGGATTTGGCCCACAGGGTCTCAGTTTGCCAGCCCCTGTTGTAGACTATGTTAAGGTGTTTGGATTTTATTGGAAGTGCACTTACAAGGTTTCAATGAAGGAAGGCATTGTGATATTATTTATGTTTTGAAGGACCTGCTCTGGCTTCAGTAGACTGGGGGCAGGGGAAGTGGGTATGCACAGAGACAGAGAGACCTTCTAGTTCAGCTCTGAAACTGCCCTAGGAGTTCCAGTATGCAATGATGGTAGCTTGGATGAGGGTGATAATAATGGAGTTTAAAAAAATTAAAAGGAAACAGACTTGAAATATATTGTGCAGGTAGAGTTGAAAATACATTGCATGAATCATTATAATACAAAATAGAGAGTATTAATGTCAGAAAAAAATGACAGATAAAATTACTCTGGGGAATCAGGGAGAATGACCGGGGTTGAAGGAGCATGAGCTTTTCGTTCAAGTAGGTTTTGACAAGAGGAGATGGGAGAGGCATCAGGCTGGAAAGACAACTTGTTTCCTAAGAGTCTGCATGGTGATGAGGAAAGAACTTTGGTCTGAGATAGACCTGACCTCTCTGAACCTCCTGTCCTCACCTGTAAAAATGGACCATAATATTAAAGTGTAAGCTTCTTAAGGCCAGGGACCATGTCACTTGCCTCTCCATATCCCCACAACCTAGCTGGACAATAATCTAATATCAATTCAGTAAATATTTACTGGTCTACTATATGCTATGACATATGCTATTAGAAAATATATATTCATAGCAACTGTCCTCAAAGAGTTTGTAAGATTAAAGAGATAACTGCACTAATAGGTAGTTACTGTGCTACAAAGGGACAGTATTATATCTCTGAGATACATAACAGGGATGTCAATTTTATCTTCGGATCAGAGAAGGCTTATGTGCAGAAGTGACATTTACACTGATTCCTGAGGGAAAACGAGGGATAATTACGAAAGTCAGAAAGGAGAAAACATTTCCTGCAAAATAAACAGTATGTGTGGAGAAGAAGCCTGACATGTTTGAGGATCTAAAAATCAGAGAGAGAAAGAGAACTGGTGGGTGCCATGAGTCTGAAGCTAGAAGATGGAGAAGGCCCATGTCACCCAGGGCCTTGCAGGCCAGGATACAGATTGAGGATTTTATCCCAGGCTCAATAAGAAGTTATAAGTGAGTTTTGGGTTCACACAGACCTGGCTTTAATTCCCAGTTCTGCCACTTGTTAAATTGGTAGAATTGCTGAATGAGTGACTTAGCCTATCTTGCAGGAATATTGTGAGAAAAAAATGACAAAATTATCTGTGAAAGAGCCTGGTCGATTTTCATTAAGTGTTAGTTTTCTTTTCCTGGAACACAGGGAAAATTCAGGGAGTAGTGCAAAACAAGCCTCAGAAATGAGGTTAAATGCCCAGCAAATAAGTCCTTATTTTGTAGATCAAGGGAGCAAAATAGAACTCTGAGGACTGTCCCTCATTCATCAATGTCCACGTGTAAACCCATTCAATTTGACTCAAGTCAAACCCACTCTATTTGAGCCTATACTCCATACTTCTACAAGAGAGTGGGGTGGGTGTCCAAAAATCAATATGGCATGACTCCTTTCCTTAAGGAGTTTAATTAGTTAAGGTTATAAGGAGGAAAATGGTATGTTAAAAGTGGGTGTAGTAAATTTACAACAGCTAAGATTTGAAAACAAGTGTAAGTGCCCCCGTAAGTGCTTCATGGATGAATGAATGAAGATGTGGTATACACACACACACACACACACACACACACACACACACACACACAATGGAATACTACTCAGCCATAAGAAAAGATGAAAGCTTGCCATTTGCAACAACATGGATGGACTCTGAGGGTATTATGCTAAGTGAAATAAGTCAGATGGAGAAAGACAAATATTGTATGATTTCACTCATATGTGGACTATAAAAAAATTTTAAATAAAATAAATGAACAAGACAAACTAAATAAAAACAAATGCATAGATATGGAGAAGAGAATAGTGGTTACCCAAAAGGAAGCGGGGGGGAGTGGGGGAGAGCGAAACAGGTAAAGGAGTCAACTGTATGATGACAGATGGAAACTAAATTTTTGGTGGTGAGCAGACTGTAGTGTGTACAGAGGTAGAAATATAATGTAATACACATGAAACCTATATAATGTTGTAAACCAATGTTACCTCAATATTTTTTTTTTAAATGGGTAGGAAAATGACCCCCATCCCCAAAGCCAAATAGAGTCACTTTCTCTGAATGAAAGTTGTCATCTGGCAAAAAAGTTGCAATGTTTTTGCTTTTGCCCCTGTGGCTGGTTATTTTAATTCCACGAGGACTCAACAGGATTCAGAAAGCTGCAAATTGATCACATATCTTGGACCTTGCGCGTATCACAATTCTTGGACCTTGCGCGTGTAAATCAGACAGATCCTGCACTTCCCTACTTTGTATCCTTTAGAAAGTAAAATAGATTGTCAGAGTTCTCTCCCTGCAGACAAGAAGGGCATCACGCTGCTGGAAACAAAACAAAAACAAAATATCTCAGCATCCCAGGAAGCTTCCCAGAGCAGCTCTTACCCCATGGAACAGATGTCAGATGCTGCCTATTCTCAGAGAAGGAGTGTGGGGCGGCAGTCCCAGCCTTCAGATCTTTAATTGTCACTTGGTTTTGAGTCCCTACCATTGTTCCACTTTATCCGTTGCAGCCTTTTAAAAGCTTCTACTTCTTTAATGAACAAAAATTATCTGGACAGTTTCTCTTACAAAGTAATCTAAAACAAGTGAAAATTTACCTGGACATCTTATAACTCAAGGATATGGCAGTGTTCCAAAGAAAAAGGAAAAGTGAGAGGTTTGCCTGAATTAATAACCGATGTTCATATTTTCAGTCCACAGTGTCTTAAAAGTGCCCATTCATAAAACCCAGATAATCATGAAATAAAATATAATAATAATGTGTAACAATAAAACATAATAAAGAATAAAATAATAAGGAAGCCCAGACAGTTCTGTTTAGGCATGGAGCTCTTTCAGGCCATCAGAAGCAGTGGACGGGGATGCTTGCCAAACCTACTGGAGGTTAGGTTTCTGCTGGCCAGCCCCTGACTCTGCCATCCTTGCTGCAGTCAAGTCCACAGATGCCTGCCCTACAGGCTGTATGCTGTGCCAATTTCAGGGCCAGCCCTGGCTTGGGCAAGAAGAACTGATGCAGGGAGTCTGAGCACCTGTACTGCCCAGTGCCTGGGTCTTGGCCACTGAACAGACTTCTCAGATGGTGACTGCTTAGTAAATGAAATTTTGCCCCAGATTCCCTCACTGTGCCGCTCCTGCCTCCTAAAGGGGCTTATGTACCTCATTTTCATCTCCTGGTAACAGAATGTCACCTAAGTTATATCTGAGAAATCTGCTCCCCTTGGACACTATACCCTGCTGGTCAGGATGCATCCACCCTGAGTCTATATGAGCAACCACCTAGCATTTATCCAGTGGCATGATGGTAAATGTTTAACAATTGGATCTCTGGGGAAAAAAAGTACACACACATACACACACACACAAGTCTTCTATAAATTCTACTAATAGAAAGGATATGTAGCACACAATTTACAAATAATAATAACATATACCATACACTTTTTTTATAAATTCCTCATAGCCTATCAATTCTCCCAAAATGCTTTTGTTTATTTTCATGCAATGAGTGTAGTTACCATGTAAATGTTGGCTGATATTTTCATTTACTTTAAGGAATTAAAACAAAAATGAAACAATACAGACTTATAACTTGACTCATCAATGACATTCTTTGTGTAATCAAGTTACAGTTTTCGAGTACTGGAAGACTATTTCCTCAATTGTTTTGTGCTACTCGCAGTGTAACAGCCACAGAAACTTCTAACTTTAATCTGAATTATTAACATTTTCTCCATCACTTTAAGTCTAGACCAGTGGTCAGCAAATTTCTCCTGCAAAGGGCCAGAGAGTAAATACATTAGGCTTTGTGGACTACATATGGTCTCTGTCACATATTCTTCGTGTGCGTGTGTGCATGTGCACGCGCTTTTACAATCCTTTAAAAATGTAAAAGCCAGACCTCAGGTCGGATTTGGCTTTTGGAATTATAGTTTGCCGATACCTGGTTTAGACAGTCCACAAAATAAAAAATCAAGCCTTGGTTTTATAGCATTTGCTCATTGCTATGCTGCAAATATTCCCACCATGGCCAATTTCAAGCTACCAATGTGATGTCACTAAACAGATTGGGAAGATAAGTGCAATAGTACATCATTATACGCTATTTCCACCCTATAGATAAAATAGGTATCAATAATCTCAAGAGCATAATTACTAGTAAAATGCAGTAAATTAGGGAGTCATGAGTTTTGAGTATTTACTGTCTTTTTCTTTAACACAACTTATTTAAGTTTATACAATTTAATTTTTAATGATGGCTGTGTTTAACAACCAGCTGGCAAAATTCCTAACATTTTAACAATCAGCTCTTGCGAGCCATATGGGTCAACTCCAGCACCCGCTGGATTTATCCCATCTAACTGTGGATGGAGCCAAGCTCTGGCTTTCTCCTTCTCCCACTTTGTGCTGCCTCTAAAAGCTGACCTATTATGCCACCTAATCTTAGATGTGACATGACGAGGGGATTTTGCACTTTGTACTTTGTGATAAATCTGAGACCTTCCCAACTCTTAATTTAATCTTCTAGGTAAACCAGTAGGTGAATCTACTAAGGAAAGAGATCCTATAAACGCAAAGAAAAAAGTGATTTCTATATGATCTGGGGCTTGGGGATTACCTTTACTTCTGATAACTCCACTAGTGCAGAACACTCAGACTTTCTCATCCCCAAATGGCAGAAATTACTGAAGGAATTTTTGTTTAAAGTCACCCCTGGTTAAGAGACCAAAAAAGTACAAAGGTGAAGCTCCGTGAATCTCACTGAAGACATTAGGCTGGCAGCAGCTGGGTCTCTAGAAGACTGGTACTCTTTCAACAAACACTTCATGCCAAGCTTGGAAAAAGAGAAAGAACTCTCAGCAGTAGTAAGAATCACAAAAATTATAGTATCGTTTATTTAGAAAGCAAAGACGATCAAGAGAAAGAATAAATTCAGCCATAACAGGAGAGCCATTAGGAGATAAATAAAGAAGCAAATAGACCAGACTGTGGAGCTGACTTTTTTGTTGTTACTTGTAGTATTACGTACTTTTCAAAAACCTGAACATTTAGAATCTCTGCATCATGTCTGTATCTGTAGGTAGCTCTGTAATATGGCAGGCAAAACTAAGACAATACACAATGTACATAGGTAGGGGCATATTACTTTTGTAGATGGCAGAATCTGACAATAAATAAATGAATATAGTCTTCCAATTCCAACTGTGCTTTTAATCTTCTAGAAGTAGTAGGTGCAGGAAGGATTTACTAGTGTCCAAAAAAAAAAAAAGCCTTTTGCCCTTAATTTAAATCATTGTTTTTCTAGGGAAATTTAATTTGGGGAAAAAAAATGTTTTTCTAATTAACTAGAAGACTGTGTGCTATGCAAACAATAAAGATTCTTGTTTGAAAGTAATGCATGCCCCTACTCCTAGAACTACCAAGGGAATTTAAAATAAAAAATGCAAGCAGCTCCAACCTCGTATTTTGCCAGAGCTAAACAGAATTCCCAGATCCAGAGTTTTCACACGTCATTTCCCAATTTAAAACCCACAAGTGTTGAGTGGGTTCATGCTTCAGCAAGACACATCTTCTCATCTCTAGGAATGACTGTATTTGATCTTTTTCTGGGTTTCTCGGCACATCCCTCTCTCCCTCTTTCTTCTTCTTGTGCTATGGTTGGACCGAAAGGTTAGAAACTGCACAATTAGATGGATCAGGGGAAGATTTCATAATGCTCTGGTGCTGGGCTGGGCAGTCGAGCCAAATTCCATTCATTAGCTAAGGCGCCGGGGTGAGTGTGGCCAGTAAAAATGCTGTTTTGGTTCCATAGAAGTGCTGATAGGGAATAGGAAATAAACTTTTATTTTTGGGGTCCTTAGAGGCAGTATGGACAAGTGAGGAGTCTGGGATGCCGGGAATCTGGAAGCCAGGAATTAATCTCCATCTTAACTACTTACTGGGCAGCTCAAGCAACTTCCATTCTCTTTTGACCGTATTTTTTCTAACACTGTTTTCTTATTCTTTAAGTACCAGCGCCAGATTTCTGTCTACCTTATTCTTCAAGCATTCCAAAGTCATGAATCAAGTATTCAATTCACCCAACATAAACTGAGCCACCTATACTGTGCTAGGTGCTGTGATAGATGCTTTGGAAACTGGTATTAATACAACTTGGTTCATGCTCTTAAAGAGCCTATAGACTAAAGAGGAGACAGATCTCTTAAATACAAAACAATAAAGCAAGTGCAATGTAAGAGACATATTAAAATTACTATGGGAAAGTTGGCAAAGGAGCTTCCCTTGGAAAGCCAAGAAGAGCTATGGAAACGAAGGATCCTTGAACCAGGGGTTTGAATGAAGGGGTAGAAGATTTTGGGGAAGGAGAGCATATTAAAAGAGAAAACAGCATAAGCAACGGGTCTGAGGTCGAGTGACCAGTGAGGCTCAAGTGGAAAGCTTGGGTAGGGCCTGGGCAAGAGGCAAGACGCAAGAGGATAACTTTTACAGTCTGTCCTCCTGGTGTGTGAAGAGGATAAAACAACTCTAGACTTTGAGGCATTTGAGATTCGAGGGAGAACCTGGACAATAGCAGGTTTTAGATTTTTTTTTTTTTAATCAACTGAATAGAAATTAGACATTGCTGCAATGTTCTCTCTTTATGCCTTTACTTCTGCACAGTCTTCACCTCTCAAAAAGCTGGCCTAAAGAGTGTTATCACTCTTCAGGGCTTGTTAATCACACAGTCCACACCATGAGGCTTGAAATTTACCTGCACTTTGACTAAGTTCTCTGCTTGTGCACCCTAACACTTCCAGTTATGAATTTTCTACTCTTCCCACTGATTCTGGGACATTTCTCCTCACATCACAGACTTTAAATGACGAGGGGAAACCTTCAGGAGCTCTTCTTCCTCTTAAGCTTGGTCTGTGGTTTATATAGCTGCCATCAGGAAAATGGTGATGGTTTAGGTAGAAACTCTCTTGCCCAACTGCTCTACATTTCTAAAGCTTAGATAAAAATGAAATATTTGTTAAAATAACAGAACTTCACATTTAAAATATTCATAGCTATTTGATACAAATATAGTGAATCACAGTTTGAGCCAGAGCCAAATTTTAAGAAATACTAACACCTAGGTTTTGTCTGGTACCTTTCTTACTAATGTTCAACTGCTATGAGCCACTGCATGATTGAACCCTGCTTCTATTTCCCAGACCTAAGTAGAAACAGTTGCCCTGATCTTTATCTTAAAACTGTAAGTCTTATATCGTTTTAAACTTCATATACATGGCTCCAACCCTTCAGGGATTTAGAGCAGACTTATAAGTGATTTTTCTCATGGCTTTAATATTAAGTCTTAAACTACCTACACATAACTTTCCAGAGAGACCATGCTAAGTTGCCTTCTTAGAATTCCCAGTTGGCTCTCAAAGTGATTCCGGCTCATTCTATTTCCAGAAGTGAGCAGAAGCTACTTTCTTTATGTCAAGAGTCCATCAACCCAAGGAAGTACACAGAGGGAAAAAAAACTATAGGTTGCCCCAGAATAGACTGGCCATTCCAACATGGAGAATTTTTTTCCTTCCATGTAGATCTTCTCTTTCTCTAGACCCTTCCCCCTTTGAAACCTCGACATGTTATAAGATCTAATTAGACTTAAATGCTTAAAACTTTCTATTAACTCCTAAAGAAGAACACACCTTCCTACAAACCTGTTTCTATTTGTTTTTTGTTGTTGTTGTTGTTTTTCAAGAAGCCAGGCCCTCTTTTCCACCTGAAACATGCTTTGTAGAACTATTTCAATAGAATATGACAGCTTTCATTCAAAAATAAATTGTTTCTTCAGAAATTTTAAAGATTGCATCTTTGAGCAACATTTCTTTAATCATTTCTCAAATAATCTGGTCTTGTTCCCACTAATCCCTAGCTCTTCTTTTGGGATGTTACCCTGAATCCTTAGCCTGAAATCAGAAGCTCTTGATCCTCAGTCTTGGGCTTGGGGCTTCACCACATCAGTGAACCATGCATGTCTCAATGGCAACCAAAGATATTTTTGTTTCTAGAATTTTCCTATATTCTTTGTTCTTTCTAGATGTCCTTGCACATGTGCTACTAATTTTCATTTTGTTTGTGATAATTCCCTCAATGACTGCTCTTTTTTCTTTAGCTTAAAATAATATGCAACACTATTCTCTGATTACAAACCCTCTCTAATTTGACCTTAAGAAACTTGGCTTTTTCAAGAGCTAGTAGCTCATAGGCATAATAAAACATCTGGGGAAAAAATTATACATACATACCTATATATACATAACACATATATTAAAATACATACATATATATGTTTTAGAATATGTATTTATAATAAGGTATAGGCTTGATTTGAGAGTAAACATATAACCTTAATCATTTGATTCTAATTAGATTTTACAATATGCCTAAGAGCTTCAAAGGGCAAGAGTCTGGAGAAGGAGAAGATTCACATGGAAGAAAAATATCTCCATGTTGGAAAAACAGTCTATTCTGGATGTATGTGTGTACATATGTATATGCATACAATAAAACAAATATATATGTATTTGACTTGTACAATATTTAGTAAGCATTTTCTACGCACCAAGCACACAGATCCAAGAGTGGATCTAGAGGGGAAAAAAATGACTAACACTTTTCTTATTCTCAAATTTCTCACAATCTAACAAGAAAAAGAAGCATAATATATGTGTAATAAATCTTGTTTTTATATAAATTAAGGACTTTGGGAACACAGAAAAGATGTATTTAATTAATTATTCCTGAGGAATTTAGAGCATTAGTAGGGTTTTGACAAGCAAAGGTTGGAAGATGAACACAAGACAGAGGCATAAAAATGCACAGAATAATAAACAGGTAACAAGGACTTTGCTTTGGGAAATGGCAGGACATAAGGATAGTAGAGTAAGGCTGGGACTAGATTATGAAGGTCTTTGAATGCCTTGTTAAGGTTTCATTTTACTTTGGAAATCAACTGGACACTATGAAAAGATTTTATGAGGAGAAACTAAACAATTAGATCTGCATTTTAAAACTATAATTTGGGCTATAGTAAGAAGATTGTATATAAGGATAAGGAGATGAACAGAAAAATCAATTAGGAGAGTTTATCAATTAGGCCTACAAAAAATCAATTGCAGAGTTGATGCTCATGATTATAAGGGTCTGCTCTAGAATAGCTTCAGTGTGAGGGGGAGAGGGAAATTTATGGGAGACATTTAAAAACAGAACTTACTGGGTTTAGTAATCAACTGGTTGTGAGGAATTGGGGAAAAAGAGGAGGCAGGATGCACTGAGTTTTGGGGTTGGTTGACTGGATGTGTGGCAGTGCTAAATGAGCTAAAATTAAGAAAAAAAGAGGAGAAACATATTTCGGTAAGGAAAAGTACTTAATGGAGTACTTCCACTCAAGTGGAGTGGGGACACTCAGGTGGAAATTTACAGAAAGAAGTCAGAGCTCCAGAGAGAAGCTAAACATTGAATTACAGTTTCAAGAGTCATTGTTGGAGCCATAAAAGTGGATAAGGTCACTAACTGGGACAAGCATGTGGAATGAAAAAGGAGCCAAACCCTCAAGGAACAACACATCAAAGGACAAAGAAAGGGAGGAACCAGGGAGAGCCTGAAAAGAGGGAATCAGGAGGTAGAAGAAGCAGAAGACAGGGTGCAACCGAAACCAAGGGGAAAGAAGGTTGCAAAAATTGGGGGAGGCCAAAGTGGCAGGATTTCCCAAGAAGAGGCTGTTGTGGATGATCAAAGCACTAGGAATTTTAGGAGAGCAATTTCAAGAGAGTGAGGATAGCAAGCTAGATTCCCAGGAGCATAATGAAGAGAAGCAAAAGATGCAGGGGCAGCAACTCTGAACAGAGGGATTGTGTGACTCTAGGGGAACAGCAGGATTTAGAGATGGTTTGGCTTAATTTTGAAGTATTTAAGTGTCATAGAGAATATAATTTAAATCTAAAGGCCCATAGCTTGTCATCATGAGGTTGAGAAATATGCAGCCCTTGTCTTCCATGTGACTGAAGCTCCTGCTTCATGTAGGATTGCCTCAAATCCTGCCGTGTGTAAACGGTCACTTAAGACACTTTTTACTGATGATGTACAATTTCTCTCTCCTGACCACGGTTTTTTCAACCAGTGGAAAATGTTATGAAAGAGCATGTCTCACAGTAAAATGGGGTGTTACAATTTGGGTGTTAAGATTTAACTGTGAATGAACACCCACTTTGGGGATGTCAGGTGTGTGCGGAGCACCGAAGAGATCAGCCACAAATCCCAAATTCTCCAGCTGAAAAGAAGCCTAATGAAAAGGCTGCAAGACAGTATCAGGGAGGAGAAGGAAAGCCAGGGGAGCAGCATACGAGACACTAAAGGAAGAGGGTGATTGCAGAAGGAAAAGGAGTCAAATTATGTGGAAGGAAATGAAAGGAGGCTTCTTCATTTGGGATGAGAATGCCCCTGGGAGCTTGAAGTAGCACTCTCAGTAAAATGGTGAAACAGAAACCAGACGTGGGGAACAAACAGAAGGTAATATCCTAATGAACCCTTCACTTCTCACATGAAGTAAATATCTTCTATATACAATGAACTTTTATATATAATGTGCCTGCGCATGTGTGTCTACATACATATATACATACATACACATTAAGGTATATTATTCACTGTTGAATGATTTTTTCCCCACCTTTGTTTTAAAAAATAATGGTGAACTTGGAAACTGACTTATGCCGAGGAGAATTGTTAGATGTGCCAATATAGGGAAAAGAGGGTAAACGTACTGTTTTTGAGAGAGATTATATGCTAGAGTTTCTATGATGCTTCTTGGTAGATGACTATTCTCTCTCTCTTTCTTTCTTTTTCTCTTTCCCTCCCTCCCTCCCCCTCTTCCCCCCTCCCCTTTCCATCCAGTGGAATGGAGCATGTCTAAAGACTTTTGTCCTTTGGCTGGAGAAATCATCATGGAAAACCTGCAGACCCTGAGATGCACAATCACAGGACTTACAATGGTAAATACCAAATCCTCCTGTTAGACTTCCCATTCCCCTACTCCTGATGTTTGTGCTGGGATATTCATAGCAAATGCCTACTTTGGAAGCAACAGACAACGCCCAGTTCTCTGGCAATAACTGCCACTCGTTAAGCGTGATATGTCTGGTATCCATAATCTGAACCCCACAAAGGAGTGAGCAGACAGCATGAACCACTTTGTAAGCTGCCATGTTCTACAGAGATCAGAAAAAGACTGGCCTCATGCAAGCCTTGAAAGCTGCTGCTTTCTGGATCACAGTCTAATCTTCGGGGAGGGATCAAAGGCTCTATGAGATCCAATTCTGACTCCCTGTCTGATGGTAAAAATAATAGCTTCATCTAACCCTCATCTCCACAGCCTCAGTTGAGATCAGTCATCAATTGGAGTCACACAATTTCCTGAGAGAAACCCTTTTCCCTTGATTAAAAAAAAAAAAAAAAAAAATCTGTCCAAATGTGCTTTCACAAAATAGAAACTATATATGGTGGCACTACATTTCTCAGTAACCTGAACCAATTTAAACTGTGAATGAAAAACTGGAACAGACTGTGCTTATTTATTTAACCAATCTAAACTTAAATGTTAATTATTTATAGAACTATAAACCATATAAGCATATGAAATGCAGAAAATAAAAACACTTAACAAATCAGTCCAGTCTGGAACAAACCCTATATTTCCTCAAACAATTAAATGCAACAAAACTGGATCATCAAAATCTTTTTAATTGAAAAACATTTTAAGTAAACTTAAATTAAACCTGTATTTTTTTATCCAATTCAAATAATTAAAATCTTAGGACCTTCATATGTGAGAGGTAGAAGGAGAATTTTCTTGTTGTTTTTCTAAAAGGTTAGTCAATTAAAACAGTTATCTGTAAAGCATAATCCTGAAGCCCAGAATTAAAAATCTGTGTTAGGTTGCACCTCTTCAAGTGTGAACCAGCTTATTCTAATAGAATTCTTGGTGGTTGGGTCACCATCACAGAATCTTAACTTTTAGTCTTACTTACACATCTACACCAGGGGCCAAAACCGTGGATTAGCAGAACAAACAAACCCCTGAATGGGTGGCCCCTAGAGATGCTATCATCATCTGATTCCCAACCCTATAGCTCACATGATGGAAGAGGGGCAGAGAGAACCCGAGGGAATTTCCACTGCTTAAAAGAAAAAGTGATATGGTGATAAAAATGGAAAACTCTCCATAGAGAGTTTCTCTAATATTTGAACTAATTTTTACAGGGATTAAGTTTTTCCAGTTGGTCATCCAGTGAGAGCAACACAGATACTATCCTAATCACATAAAAGCCTAGAAGTAGATTTACACTTCACAGAATCTCCATATCCTTGAGGTACCTAGAAACCCATTTTTAATGTTTTAAAAATTAAGTTTATAATATGGTAAGGCCATTACTATTAAATCCCTAGCAAAGGCTCTACAAAGATTGCTATTTTTTTTTAACTTCAAACACCACTTTACAGATTTTGCAAGCAATGCTTTAAACAAGTGCTGACTTCTAAAACACCCCTTTGGGTTCATCAGAAAAAAAAAAAATTCCTCAAAGCAAAAATATAAAAGCATAAAACATTTTAAAATATTATAAGCAAACAAAAAACAACTCCTTAATTCTTTTTTTTTAAATTGAAGTATAGTTTATTTATAATGTTACATTAGTTTCGGGTGTAGAATGTAGTAATCCAATACTTTTATAGATTATACTCCATTTAAAGTTATTAGAAAATATTGGCTATATTCCCTGTATTATACATTATATCTTTGTATCTTATTTATTTTTTACCTGGTGGTTTGTACCTCAGTTCTCTTCTCCTATCTTGCCCCTCCCCACTGGTAACCACTACTTTGTTCTCTACATCCGTGAGTCTATTTCTTTTCTGTTACATTCCCTAGTTTGTTTGTTTTATTTTTCAGACTCCACATATAAGTGATATTATACAGTATTTGTCTTTGTCTGACTTATTTCACTAAGCATAATAACCCTCCAGGCCCACTCATGTTGTTGCAAGTGGCAAAATTTCACTCTTTTTTATGGCTGAGTAATAATCCATTGTGTGTGTGTGTGTGTGTGTGTGTGTGTGTGTGTGTGTGTGTGTGTGTATAATCATATCTTCTTTATCCATTCATCTGTTAATGGACACTTAGTTTGCTTCCATACCTTGGCTATTGTAAATTATGCTGCTATGAACATTGGGGTGCATATATCTTTCAAATTAGTGTTTTGTTTTCTTTGGATAAATACCCAGAAGTGGAATTGCTGGATCATATGGCAGTTCTATTCTTATGTTTTTGAGGAGCCTCCATACAGCCACAACTCCTTAATTCTTAATGTCATAAAACATTAAAGCATATAAACCATTGTTTTAATAATGGTTTTAAAACTGAAGTAGCATCAAAGAATTAATTTTTAAAATGTTTGAACAACTGAGTAAAGGATATTTATTGCAGCATTATTTATTTAGCATAAAATGTGGAAACAATCTAAATGTCCACTAATGAGGGATTGGTTAAATAAATGACTGTGTTTACCCAAAGTGAAGTAAACTACTAAAAGAATGAAGCAGATCTTTAATTATTAATCTGAAAAGATGTTCATTACAACTTGTCGATCTTGTAAAGCAAGTTGATCAGCTAGAAAAAGGTGATAGTAGTTGCCACTGGGGAGGAGAAAATAAGGAAAAAGAGGTAAGGGCGAGAAACTGCAGGTTTTGGTAAACCTTACAGAACTATGACTTCTTAAAAATTGGTGTATAATGGTTTGGGGAAGGTCAGGAAAAGCAACTATGATATTCCAATTTTGAAAAAAGAAAGCACAAAGAAACTAAGAGGGCACCCCAAATATGTTTATTATCATGTAAAAACGTAATAGTCAAGAAAAGCTAGAAAGTTAAAGTATGGGTAGTGGGATGAACAAGTTCATCAGACACAGAATAAAGCTTCTAGGGTAAAACTGACTAAATAAAACTCCCAACGCATCAATCTCTCTATTTCGATACTTTGCAGGGCCAACAGTATTTTGTTCAAGTCTCGGCTTATAACATGAAAGGATGGGGACCTGCTCAGACCACGACACCAGCGTGTGCCTCTCCTTCTAGTAGGTGGTGGCTGTGACCTCTCTCAAGCCTGGCCAGACTCCAACTCCAGTTCCATCCTCAGGATGCCATTGCCATTCCCTCTCCCCACTGCTTGGGACTAATAAGACCTCCTCAGAGTAGCATCTGGCCACATAACGAATGATTCCTCTGCAGAAATGTTCCCCTGGGAGGCAACTCAGTGGAGTGAAAGAAGAGGGAATTTGGAACCAGCAAGACTGAATTTGATAGCCATTATACCTTTTATTAGCTGTGTGGCTTTCAAAATTTACTGAAAGTCTCTGAGTCTCAATTCAACATCTGTAGAATGGGTCCAATCATACCCTTCACAGGGCTTTTGTGGAGATGTACTGAAATGGCACAGTAGGAGTGGCTGGCCCAGAGTACATGCAGTCCATTTTAGACCTCAGCTCCCCTTCCTCACCAGAAGTCTAGCAAATCTTACTTACATTCTGTCAGAAGAAAAGCTTTCTTATTAACAGGCACTCTGATACACTCTGCCACAAATAGAAATCTATAATATTTATAATGGTGGCTGAAAAACCCAGCAAAGCCCCTTCTAATTATTTTAAACTTAATAATTTATGTCTGGTGTATTTGGTAATTCTCTGTTAACCAGAAAATTTAATTAACAGGAAGAACATCTCCAGACATACTACATGATAGATTTTTCTGCATAATGAACCTATTGTTCTGAATTATATTTTATTTTAAAAATCTTCACTAATGGGATCATTTAAAATGGTATCATACACTTCTTGTGAAAGTGCAAACTGCTCCATCCTTTGTGGAACACAATGTACCATATTATATCAGCTGCTATAAGAACATTCATTTCTTTTTACCCTATAATTATACATCTAAGAATCTAACCGAAAGAAACAGATGCAGACACACAATCATGAACAAATATGTGCACGGCAGCCATATATTGATATAGTGAAATATCATGTGTGGGGGGGAGAACAAGTATCCAATATTAACTCTGTGGTTGAATAAAGTATGATATATATAGATCCATACTACAGAATAAAATGCAACCCTTAAAAATGGTGTTTTAAGAAACGATTCATTGTATAGAAGAAATTCTTATACGTTTTATGTAAACAAACATCATAATTTTTTTCATATAACATTTAAACTGTGAGCTTGACTATAATTAGGTAGGTGTGTCTGCATATACCTATTAAAATTTAACAGCAGATATTTGGGTTATGAGATTATGGGCTCTTTAGTTTCCTATTTTATATATTCTTGTATTTTTCGAGTATTATAATAACCCTTTGCCCAGGAAAAGCCATGAGTCGGGTGGTATATTATGGGCTTTCACATTCAGTGTCTCACTGAATCCTGCCAACAGCCACTGTTCCCATCTTGTGGGTAAGCATCTTCATTATCATCTGTATCACTATCAACACCAGAGCTAACGTTTATAAAACTCACTATATGCTGCATGTTAATCTAAGAACTTTACACAGATTAACTCAATCTTCATAACAAACCTGTTGAGGTGATTTTTATTATTTTACTGATGAGGGAACTATTAATATTGAGGTACATACACACATACATACAGCCCAACAACAGAAAATTAGCAAGCACTGAAGTCAGGTCCAAACCCCATGTTCCTTGCTCTTAACCACTATGCTGTCCTCCTCCTCTATTAATAAGGGAAATTAGGATTCAGAGAGGGTGTTGCCTTGCCTGGGGTCACAACTTTGGTAACACGGCTGAGCCAGGATTCAAGTCTGAACTAGTCAAGACTCTGCTGTGGTAGCTAATGCCCTGCTATCAGGCAGACAATCAGACTAAAAGCCAGCCAACCATTCCTGACTACTGCCTCTGGTGGATTCAGATAGCTAAATCAGGCCATACAGAGCCTTGGACCACAAATACCAGGGATCTCTAAGACTCCTAAGTCCCCTAGCATTTGATGATTTAAATATTCCAGTCTTACTTGGACATCTTTCTTACTGAAGACTTACCAGAAACACATGCGGGGAATATTGGAAGATTAAGATACTTAGGGAACCCATCTCATTCTACGGGGGTAAAAAGAGTATGTATTTTTGGAGATGGAGGGATAGAAGGGATAGAAAAGCAAAAAAAAAAAAAAAAAAAATTAGACCTGAAGGTGGGTCAGAGGAAAACCCACTCCAAACGCAGACCCCATGCAAATTCTGATCTGCATGATGTATTTACTTATAAACATCAGATGTCCCGGTTCTGTAAACTTCAAATTCTATTCAGACACTCTCCCTCAGAGCCCATTTGAAGAGCTCTCTCCAGAATGAAAAGAACAGTTGTCCAGGGCTGGGAAGAGTTACTTATTACTTGGTAATTAACATAGCAAATGGCAACACTTTCTAAAACAGCACATTTGATTAGTAGGGGTATCTGGCAAAGAACTGAAATCCAAACATGTCATTACAGTCGCTGCAGACATGCCATGTCACTTGGAAAGAACAATATAAAAACACTCTGGTTCTATTTATAAACAGAGTATGACATTGTGATGTAACATATATCAGTATTCAGATATTTACTAGAAGACAATGTATTCTAACATAACAGAATAATTGGAAATTTGGTAATAAGTTCCAGTAAGCTATAAAACTTTTTAAAATATTTTTACAAAAGGCCTGAATGTGTTTTTATAGACTTATGTTATATGGTATGGTACATAATAAGAGAAAAGGACCCAGACAGGCTTGTCTGAGTTACGATCAGGAAAGCCCTGATATCACCAGTGAATGTAAGCTCTGCATTGCGTTGCAATTGAAGTGTCTCATTACCAGAACAGTGAGCAGTATTATGTGGCATGATCTGCTCTTTTCCTACCACACTAAGTTTATTCCTGTCAGGCTCCTGATTTCTTAATATATTTTCAATTTTCTCCCTCATCCCTAAAGTCTCCTATTTTATGTAGTCATCAGAACCTTCCAAACATCTATGAGAAAGACTCATTCTTTCCAAAAACCTTGGCATCATGTCCAGTGCTCACTCGGGCTGCAATTTAGCATTAGCAATTTTCTAATGTATCATAAAGTCATCAGCTCAAGCTCACCTCTGATGTAATAGGCCTCAGCTGAAAGAGCCAGGTCCACTTCATCTCCCCCTGCATTGATGGCAGTATTAACACTCATTAGAATGTATTAGCATGTTCAGGGCCATATAGTAATTGTCCCCCAGGAGTCTTACTCAAGCCAACAACATTGCTCATCTTATCTGAGTACTTCAGATACATTCATCCAACTAAGGAAACGAACTCATAATGGCCTTTGGGAATTCATGAGAGCAATGTTTATTCTCACTGTGTCCAGATACCAGGGAAACTATAGATAGTCCAAGGGCCACTTGGAGTTCGTTCCCTCAAACATTTCCAAATTTCCCATAGCCCATCCTACGTGAACACCATAATGCTTCTAGTCACAATGCCTCACCAACATTTAATGAGCATCTCCAATGTGTGCAGAATGGTGCTTTACTTGCAGTATTTCTTTGAAACCACAAATAACCTAAAAAGAGACTCAAAAGCTCACTTTACAGAGAAAAAACCTGAAGCAAAGAGAAATTAAGTCACAGTTTCTGCCAACAAAGAACAGAGTCCACAGAAAGCACCTATGCCAATTCCCTGTCTCCAGAGTTGACCACAACTAAGCCACACCACACAGACTCCAACCAAACTCTGACCCTCCTTCTCAAAAGAAAACAAAAACAAAAACATGTCCATGGTATAAGGAAATGAGCACTAGACGGAGGGTCATGAGACTATGTTATACTCCTAGCTATGCCACCACCACCACCAAGCTGAAAAATTTAGAACTGGAATGGTTATCTCTGGGCCTCAGCCTTCTAAGAGGTAAAATGAAGAAGGGTACATTGGGGGAAGGTGGGAAGGAGGAGGGATTAGAAAATCTCTGAGGCCTTCCTCTCCAAAGGGAATTATCTGCTAAGGTAAGAAATGATGTCTCCACACTCACCACTCAGGAAGTTAACTTTCCATCAATGAGTTCCCTTCTTTTTAAGTTATTATTTACATAAGGTTTTCCACATAACATTGCACTGGATAGCTAATATACCTCTCATTTAATCCTCACAAAAATCCTGCAAGATAGATACTATACTCTTTTTTCATACTACGGAGTAGAGGCCCTGTCAGTGTAAGTAACTTGTTTTACGGACACTGAGCTAGGAATCAGAAGAACCAGGGCTCAAACCCAGGTTTATCTGACTCCAGAACCTGCATTCTTTCTAACTATGTTGTACTACTCGGCCTTGGATGGACCAATGTGGAATGTTTTTACCTAACTTTAACTGTCATGGCATCTGCTTAAGTTTCTAAACAAGGGAGACTCCATATTTTAAAGTAACTCTAGGTGGAGGGAATTTGAAACTTGTTCAGTTAGAATTTAAGCCTCAAATATACTTGTGAACTAACTGGCTTTTCTCGAAAAGAATGTCTAGCAATTTTAGAGAAAGCATTTCAACCAAGAAGCACTTAAAGTTGTTGCTTTTGAAAGATCCAGAAAGTAAAACCAGGGGAAAGAGAATAGGGATGGACTATGAAATGACTGACCTGCCGAAAAAAAAAATCTAGAGTTGGAGACAGCAGAATTATAATCTTGACATTAGTCCCGTACGGGTTATTACTCTTGATATCATTATAGCCAAATGGAATGAAAATAGAAGGGGGAGAAAAATCTCAGTGGGTATTGCAATTTAAATTTGCCATGTAAGCTAATACTGTATATTTAGAGACTGAGCAGACAGGGTGGTTGGTGGCTCCGAGTATGTGCAGGAGTTGCTGTGCCAGCTAACCAAAGCAGACATTCATTAGAGCAAAATGTAGATTTCCATTTCTTGGCATCTGACATGGGCTCTTTCCTTGGAAAGAAATGTCAATTTGGCCAAAAGTGTCAAACCTACAATAAAAGCATTGGGACCGTGGATTTCATCTAGTCTGCACATTCCCACCCCTTTCTTGCCTACCGTGGAAATCCAGTGGCGACTTGGGGTGCTGAGTGGAGAGGTGACAGGGGAACTGATTAGGACACAGACGCTGAAAAGGAGGGTAAGGAGCTGGGGGAGGGGAAGATGGACTCCCAAATTCTCTGTTTTCTTTTGGCTTTCAATTACCATTTTCTCTTGCCTTAAAACTGCCCAACACAAGAAACCAACCACAATTACTGTTTTGCACAGGGCCTGAAAAATGGCAGCTTCCAAACCCTTGGTAATGCCTGCTAGCTGTGCGAGTACGGGATGCTCATCCACACAGTCTGCGGGTAGTATGAGCAAAATGCAGCTCCCGAGGCAGTGCAGGGAAGAGGCCTCCCCTACTTGAAAATTTTACTCTGTTTGTTTCTTTTGTTCAATAGACTGGAAAGACTATGACGACAGAGCGCCCAGACACAAGGGACAGAGTGAAGTTTTGGAAGGTCTGCTGCAGCAGGTCCGAGCCCTTCATCAGCATTATAGTTGCCGGGGTAAGGATAAAAATCTGTGCTGGGCCATCGACTGAGGTCTCGGTGGCGCCGGTAATTTTAGCAGTTTCCTAACTGGGTCATACCTTCTCATTCATCAGGGAGGGAGAGAGATATTAATATTTGTACATCTGGAATCACTTTACAGCACTATCTTACTTTAACCCTTCAGAAGAGACTTCCCTCTCCCTTCCTTCCCTTCCTCTTTCTTTCGCACCCTCACTCCATAGGAACAGTTTGAAAACAAGCACAGGAAAAATTGCAGCTGCCGTTAGTTCCCTTCCCTTTAAATTGTACCTTCACAAAACTTCTCAGTGTGCTGAGTCTTCGGGATATTCACCCTCAAACTTTTCACCTGCAAAAAAAATTCTGTGAACATCCCTGAGGAAGCACAACCAACTGTAACAGCAACAATAATATTAAACTTTTGTGTACATTTATTATAAAATTTACATACAATTCACATCCAATATCTCTTTTTCATCCTCATTTTGGCAATTATCACTGAGGCTAAGTGACTTGACCAAGGTCACAATGCCAAGAAGAGACAGAATCAAGATACCAACGTAGGTTTTCTGTCTCCAAGCCAGTCTTCCTGCCACACCTCGTTTTTGTCTCCCACCCTTACATCAGGACAGGGCACTGGATTTTAATCTCACCCTGAATTTTAATCTTCCCCTATACTACTGCTCAAGAGAAAGTAGAGCATACGTTCTCTAGACCTAGCCAACTACACCCAGAAAATCTCTGAGAAGCTTTTAAAAGATTATTTTCTACTTGGGCTGTTCAAATGGGACAGGGTCAGGTTTCTGATCTGTGTAATGATTCGTGGAGCAGGCACTTAGGTTTATTTGGAGAATTAAAGTTCCATAAAGTTTTCATTTTCCGTGCTCCTTCACCCATCACATCTCTAACTGCATTGTACTCTCTAGATTCAGGGCGCTACAGGACCAGCTAGGTTAATAATCTATGGTTGAAACTAAGAAATGTTACATGAGTTTTGACTAGGTATAAAGAAATCACACTCAGCATTAGCAAAAAGTTGTTCCCAATTGCTGTATAGCTATGACAAAAGAGCCCTTCAGAAATGTTGGCTATAGCTAGAAATGAGGGCAAGTGTTTGCAAGAAAATAATGTTCTAATGAGTGGTTGGTTCATTAGGAGATGTAAATATGCATGGAAGAGGCTTAGGAAATCCAAGTGGGATTTCATTCTCGGATCTCTAGGAAAACTTTATCCAGACCAGGGCCTTCAACATTCCACACCGACCAAAGTACATTCAGTTCTCAGTTATCCAGGGTCCATTTAACCAGGACAGGCATTATCTAGGCTCCTTTCTCTTCTTCTCCCTCTCCATCATTTCCCTGCCCATTGGTTCCTGCATGGCAGGCAAAAATAATGAAGCAATTGGATAGATTATTCTCTGCAATTCATAAGCCACTTTGTGTTTGGTCTTTATCAGAGGGGGAAAGCTAAAACTACTCATGAGAATGAGGGATTATTTTTTATATTATCTGAGGATGTAGATGTTCTCCCCATTACTACTGGATTACATTCCAACAATCAAGAAATGATTGTCTAGATAGCCCAATTATTTCTATGGTTGCCATCCAACTTTTATCATGTACCTATTTTCACCCCACAGGGATGTAAATATACACACAGTATCAAGGAAGATTTAAGTAAGGCATAAGGTAGAACTTCCCAAAAGGGAGGAATATTTTTATATTGAAATGTACTTTGGACATTTAAACAGTACCCAAAGTGTGTTCCACATAAGAGTGGTTCTATAAGATGCTCAGCTGAAAAAGGGTCTCTAGTCAAGTATATTTGGAAATTGTTACATTATATGTCCCTCTCTTGGAAATGTAAAATAGACATTAAAATATTAAAGACTCTAATAAAAAGAAATTTTGAATTTGGTTAAGCAAGCATTTTCCAAACTTACCTGGCCACTGTAAAACATTTTTTACAGAATTAGTGTTCCAAGGCACAAACTTTGGGGAACACTGACCTATAATATGCCAGGATAAAAGAAATGACCTTCTGAGATGATACAACATAAATCTCTCTAAATCTAAAAGGATAAATTAAGGATAATTAGGTACTGCATACAGAAAACTACAAAACTGTTATTTAAAATAAACTATCTTGATACTACATGGTTTACAAATTTTATAATTAGAAAAAACAATTATTTCAAACCCCAGTTCACCCACTTACTGTGGGTACTTAAGAAAAGCACTTAACTTCTCTGAGCCATAGCTTCCCTATCAGGAAAATAACCTGCATAATAATATGTATCTTTCAGGACTGTTACAAGAATTAAATTAGATAATGTATTAAACTCGTCTGGCATGAGTAGGCACTTTGCAAACTCTAGCTTATTTTTTTTCATTGTTCTTCCAAATGAAGAATGAGGTGCTCTCCATCCTCAGCATTTTATATGTCCTAGAATTAAAATGTAATCATTGACTCCACTGTAATGAGCCTGGAGTACTCAATAAATACACAGCATATTCTAAATGCAGAACTAATAATAAAACATCCCTTCTCCTACCAAAGCCCTGCATGGGAAATACCAAAACCCACATTAATTTCTCTATTTTTGGCTAAAGAACTGGCCACAGCTAATTCGCATCTTTAGTACTGGGATGGAAATTCAATGGAGATGTTGAGTGGCCTTTATTGTCCACAGGGTTGATGCCCTGACATACATAATGAATCATAAAGAAGTCAACTGTGTTCACTAAAGCAGTCCCCTACAGGAGTGAATTTCCATTATCATCCAGTTTTTCAATTGGCAAACATTAATTGAAACACTGCCTCCTATGTGTTAGGTGCTAGACATACCAGTATGAATAGCATAAGCTCTCTATGCTCCAAGCACTTAAAAGCTAAAGATCTACTGCATTCAGAGTCCAGAAAACCAACCATTGCTCCAGAGCCCTGAACTAAGCAGAGACAGAATAGAAGCCACAGTGGTTCTTAAGAGAAAAGTGAGTTTAGACCTTGTATCAGTCAAGATAGGCTATATCATGCTGTAGTATCCAAATGACCCCCAAAATATTTATTTCTCCCACATGCTATAGGTCTACCACTGGTTGGCTGAGGGCTGGCTGTCCTTCTGTCTTGTCATGATCCTCTTTCTAGAAATATATTTCAGCACCCATGGGAGAAGGAAAAGAGACTCTTGAAGGTCTCATATGGACAAGACTTTATCATTTACTCTCAAAATTCATTGGTAAAACTGGTCACATGGCCCCAACCCAACCACAAGAGCTCCAAAAGTACAACTGTATTGTACCATGTGCCCAAACTGGAGGAGACCTGGAATATTTGACATTTTCATGGGCCCCTTTCCCAACTGGTAGTAGCATTTCTCATTTTTCTCTTTTTTTAGTCTAATTTTTTTAGTTGAGTTTTCATTCTTATTTAAGTTATATGTGACTATACTCTGAAGCCAGATTATGTGGGTTCAAATACAGGCTAGACATTTACAAATCTGCATGACCTTAATAAGCAGGTTGCCAGCTTCTCTATACCTCACTTCACTCACCTGTAAAATGCAGATAAGAATTATATAAACCTGTCATTTGAGGACTGAATTACTTAAAATAAGTAAAGCACTATGAAGAACTTTATTATGAACGAAAAACCAATTTCTCCCATCCTCCATCTTCTATTCCCTAGAGGCTCAATTATTTTGATATTTTCTCCATAGCTCTAAATAACAGGCTTATATTGCTAATTCTTGATTTTTAAAAAAATATACAAAGTAGAATTGGTCCTTCATTAAAATGATTTGTATGTTAAAAATATATATATACATATAGTTATTATCTAAGGAAGATGATTATTTCTCTCTTTTTTATCCCTCCACCCTCTTATATGCACATGTAATTCCTACTCCCTCATCCTCCTAATATAGTCATTTTAATAAGATCAATATTTATTGCTAACATTATAATGATCATATAAATTTTATGATTATTTTCCTTTCCTGGATAACTTGTTTCCTCTGTAGATAATAATCAACTTTTATTATGTGTTTTTTTATTTTTCCATGTGGTTATAACCAATTAATCCCCAAGCTCTTCTCCAGTTCTATCAATTTTCTCTCAGTACAATCAGATACATAAGTATTGTTTCAAATGGCATCTTCTTAAAGAAACCTCTCATAGACCTCTCTGACCTGCTCCAATCTAGCCTGGTTACTGGCTGCCTCTATGTCTGTTACTTACTGGCACCCTAGGATCTCCTTTCACCACCACGTTGAGGACTCTTCTTGCCACTCTCCAATACTGGATTTCTTCTTTTTTGTTTACCATCTCTTCCTTTTTCTGGGGTTTGTCTGCCATTGGTGGAGCCTTTCCTCTAGTAGCTTCCTGTCAGGATACTTGGGAGCTAATTTTTGGATACATTAAGTGTCTGAAGATGTATTTATTCTATTTAATATTTATTTAGGATAAATAAGTATAGAAGTGGATAAGTATAGTATTCCCAACTGAAATAATTTTCCTTCATATTTTGAAGGTGTTGCTTCATTGCCTTCAAGCTTTCAGTGCTGAAAAGTCTGATACCATTCTGATTCCAGAAGTTTTATATGAAATCTACTTTTTCCTACCCTGGAAGGTTTTAAGTTTTCTTTTTACCTTCAGTATTCTAAAATTTCACTGTTATGTACCTTCATGTGGCTCTATTTTTGTCTGTTGTGCTGCACATTTTTGGCAAGCTCTTTCAATACAGAAACTTACAGCCTTCAAGTATGGGGTATTTTCTTAAATTATTTCTTTAATTATTTCTTCCCCTCCTTTTGCTCTGCTCTCTCCTATGAGAACTCTTATTCAGATACTGAACCTCATGCACTAGCCATTTAGTTTTATTTTCCCCCCCTCCTACTTTCCATCCTCATGTCTCTTTGCTCCACTTTCTTGCAGATTTCCCCAATTTTATTTTCTATTTGGTTTTCCAGACTTTGATAAGATATTTTTAATTCCCAATGCTCTCTATTGTTCTCTGAATACTTCTCTTACAGACCCTTATCTTTTTTACAAGGATGCAATGTCTTTGCTTGTCTCTCAGGCTATTAATGATAGGCTTTGTTTCATTTTATGTTTTCTTTTCTCAACATGGTCTCCCCTCTAAATTGCTTTTGTTTGTTTTGGGGCTGTGTTTTTTTCTGTTACATGCTTTTAAAACTGCCTAGTGATCCTTGGATGTGTACTCAGATTTAAGAGAAGAGAACACAATAGCTGTTGGGAAGCTCTGAGCACATGGATAGTGCTCTTTACTTATACAGATCACTGTAGGGTGACCTGGCATGGCCTTATCTTTAGGAAAGCAATAAAGCCAATGTCAGAATCTTTAGGTGTACTCTTACGCTAATCAGAGTCTCCAGAGATGCTTCTTCCAGTGTTCTGCCTGGAGAATATAAATTTGAGTACCACTGCTCCAAGAGTCCACTGGGGAAATATTCTGTATGGAAACTTTCATTTAATCCACCTGTTTTGAGTACATACCACTCCCTCCCTCCATTTTTTAACCATACACCATATCTTTCACTCTAAAGATCTCTGTTTTTATGCTTTCCAGGGGATACGCTACTAGCTTTCTTCTAGAGTGGGGAAAGGGTAGGAGAGGACATCTAGAAGTCTAACTACTTTTTAAACAGATTTCAACAAAACCCTCTGATTTTAGCTCCACATTCACCACTCTTCCAGCAGTATATGGTGCCCATGGGGTGAGTCAGGTTACTTCTCAGCTTTCTCAGGTCTGCTAAATCCATCTGTCCATCTGCTTTCTGGCTACCAAAATTCACTTGCTTTTGTCTCCTTTCCCATCTCTTTGCCTTTATAGATTTATGTCACTTCCTCTTTTTTAAATCTCTTTACTCTGCTTTTAGTAAGATTTTGGGAGATAGTAGTATGTGATAAATATGTTCAATATGCTGCCTTTAATCAGAAGTCCAGCAGCATTATTTTCAAGTAGAATATAACCAGCAAAATACATGTTCAAGTTAGAAAAAAAAATGCCTTTGCTTTGTCCTGCCAGGAATAACCATTACCAACACAAGCTTGAAGCTGGCATGAATGCTTGTGTCAATCAGCCCATTCCCAACTGCTCCTATAGGATCATAGGCAGAGCCACGCTGGGCCTCAGCCATGGGCCATCCGCCCAGGTTTCCATGTCAACAGCAGTGATATGGACCATGTTCTCATCCCCAGTAACATGTCTGTCAGGAGTTTGGTGATGACCCCAATAACCTCAGCTTCCCTTCATTAATTACATTTAAGATGAGAATTAAATCAGTGATCATCTAGTTCAGCTCTAGGGAGCACAGTTTGCAAAGACTGCTACAGGAAATCTACTACTTTTATCAGTGAGCGCTCCAGTTGTAAATAAAAGCGCTAAACAGAAGCAATGGATGATTTGTTCATCACTGGAACCACAGAACCTAACATATAGTAGCGTACCAATAAATATTTATTCGGTGAACAAATGTTTGTTTTTCTGGGTACTGCCTTTTTTATCTTGGACAATCCACTTAACCTCTCTGTCTCAGTTTCTTCTTCTGAATAATGAGGATAATCATACCTATGCCTACAACTATTTTTGTAAGCCAACATACACACTGGAAAAAAACTACCCCAGAATGCTAGCAGTGGTTCTACTAATGTGGCAGGATGATATGTGTGGGATTTTGTTCTTTTTTTCTATGCTCCAGACTTCCTGCAATGTGCCTATATTAATTTTATAATGAAAACAAAATTTAACGGAATATGCAGACTAACAAGGAGAGCTTTGCCAACATTGAGAAGTGTGTGACTATTAAAAGGCAATGGGAGCTGGGGACAAAAGTTGATCCCATTTCTTTTTATCCCACCTCATAATAAATAAGGAGAATATAAACAAAACACTTAAGTGACTTCACCTGGAGTTATAAATGTTACTCATTTCCAACATTTTTGAGGAGCTGTGCATTCATTAACTACTGGCATCTCAAGATACAAAAGCGTCTTGACGGAATGAATGGGCTGAATCCCTACATGAAACTAAGTAAAAGTGACACTGAGGGGACAGGAGACAGAAAGGCAAAAAGATGGGAAGAAGGCACTGAGAGTGTTGTACTTCCAGTGGAATTTACACTGTATTTTTTTTTTCTGTGTTCCAGAAAGTTCAAAATTACAAACCACGGGCCGCAAGCAGTCAGTCTCTAGGAGCCTGAAACACCTATTCCATTCCTCAAACAAGTTCGTGAAGACCTTGAAACGGTGGGTCCTATGTAGTTTTTCCAGGAAGTCTTAGCTTCTCAGGAATCTGCTGCTTTTGGTCTGAGTGGAAACTTGGTAGAAATTTCTTTTTTTTATTATTAAAAGAATGCAAAATTCACTTTTCTTCTGAAAATTTGGACAAGACAGCCAATAAATTTGTGGTGTTTAAGAATATGCTCATAGGTATATTTTAAATTATCTTTTATCATGTCCAAAAATATTTTTTCCATGATCCAGGCTTGGAGGAGAAGATGATTGAGGACAATTTTTATTTTGCTTCTTCTTTTTAGGGGACTCTACATAGCTGTTATATTTTATTACAAAGACAATATGTTAGTCACCAATGAAGATCAAATACCGATTGTTGAAATAGATGACTCTCACACCAGTTCCATTACACAAGATTTTCTGTGGTTCACAAAGGTATCCTGAGTTCTAATTTTATTCTTCCCCACTTTGCACCAACAGTCTGTGCATAAATCTCTGAAACTTTAGTTGAGGGGTTGAGGGGTCTTCAGTGATCAAAATATTGGGGTGGGAGTAAATTATCTCAAAGGTCTCTTTCAGCCCTGATTTGCCCTATGTCATTAAAAATGCCAAAATAGTATCTACACTACATTTTCAAAGCAAAGAAGCTTCTATCCTGTCAGATTGTGTCTCCACTATTCTGAGTTATGGGATCATTTGGCAAAGACTAAAATGTGAATCTGATTGTTTCATTAACATTCAGATCTTTTTCCAATTGGACAGAGATCAAAAAGTTGTTTTGCATGTATCTGAAAATGGACTGGAGAACAAACCTCAAGGGTCAGGTTTCCTTCTCCCTACGTTGCTTTGATGCCACAACCTAAATCATGTACTGGCTTGGACGATGATATGACCTCGTGACTTCTTTTGCAGCTGTCTTGTATGTGGGAAGATATAAGGTGGTTGAGGCAAAGCACACCTATCTCCATGTCCTCATCCACAGTACTACAAACTCGGCAGAAGATGCTTGCAGCAACAGCCCAGTTACAGGTGAGGGGCCAGGTTTCAACCCAGACCTCCAAGGAAATTTTAGAAAAACATGTCAGTTCAGTTACCAGTCCTACCTGGAAAGGATATATGAAGTCTTCCTGGACAGTTTGAGCTGCACACCTGCCTTTGTAGGGAATCTGTGCTTTTGGCAGTCTCCTGGAAGAGGAACAGGGGTCTAACCTGAAGAGTCTAGGTGTGAACAAGGAGTAAAGAGACTTGAATTCTGGATTTGATGTTAATCGGTCAACTCATTTCTCTTTTCTGGGTCTGAGTTTCATCACTTGCAAAATAAGAGTTTGACTAGCTCTCTTGAAGACCTCTTGATGCTCTGGCATCCTGCGCATCTATGAGTAAATGGAGATAGAGAAAGAGACCCCCAGATATTTTAAGGAGTTTCTTGGCTTGATGCTTATGGCATCAACGATGCAAAGGCATATGCATACACTTTTGATAATTAAAAAAAAAAAAACTTCTTAAAAGGTTACCTTTAATTCTGAATTTAATCCTTCTGTACTATTAACCCAATCAGATCAGGTCCCCAAGCCCTGCAAGAATCTTTGTAGGTTACAGAGCCCCTCCTAGAAATGATATTGAATTCTAACCAGTCTCTTCTGGGTTTCCCTTTCATTGTTTTTTGTTTTGTTTTGTTTTGTTTTGATAGTATATGAATTTGTGCTTCTTAGCACAGAAAAACATCTGCAACATAGAACTGGGGCCTTTAAGATATCGAAGAGCCTTGATCAGGGATGGGTATCTACCTACAAAGCTGTCAGTTACATCAACCCCAGAAATACACATAACAGGAATCTACATAAGCTGTGTTCATCCAGGCCATACCAGCCGAAGCATATAAATAGAGGCATAATAACAAAAAAGACTTTCTACAGCTCCACCCCCACCTTCAATTACAAGAATTCCATTTCTTAACCCATGCAATAATCTGACTCCTTGCAATAATAATAATTATTGTCTTTCTATTATAATAAATTCTGAAAGGTAACCCTTAAACCTCCTGTCCTCTATACTCCATTGCATAGGCGGTACTTTGCCTTTTGTCCTCAGTAAGATTTTTTAAAAACGTGCTCTCCATTTCAACTCACTCTTGATTACAGAATCTTCTCCTTCAGCTCAAGAAGTTCTTGGAGCTGGCCCATGATGACTGTGCTGAATTCAAAGAGCCTCTTCCTTTCATCACTGACCCGCTTGAGCTGGATCAAGCCACTGTACCTCAAAAACACCTCTTTCTTTAGGATAAACTTCATTCCCAGTAGGCTCCTGGGTCCCTGAGTAAAGTTCTTTCCCAGGAGTCCTTAATGGACCCTCCCATTAGCCCACCATACAGCCCAGACGTGCTTAGATCACAGACTGAACAACTTTAGAATTTCAAACGGGGCTCTTTATTTTATGTTTATTAGAGGCTTCCTAGAACACCTTCATCTGATATCGGTAACATGAGAAGGGTTAGGCTGTCACAAGCCATTGCAGTTAAACACTGAGGGGCTAGAGGGAAGCCATGATGGTCAGTGTGCCCTACTCAACGATTACTTCCATTGCAACAGCTCTTGGATTTGGCCCCCCAAGGTACTGACCCCCATCGCTTTTCATAATGCATCAGCCCCCTTCTGAGGTCATTTTCCTCCTTGTCTAGCTTAGATTACTTAGCCCATCATAATCACTCCCTTGAAAATCCTCTAAATTTCTGGCTACTGTCTCCCTCCATATTATCTCTTTGGAAAAAAATCCAAGCCTGGATGAATCCAACATGTCTACACTAGAGTAGTTGCACACTGCTACAGAAAAAACATCACTGAAAAGGGGGGGGTGAGGTATGATTGGTTTTATGTTAAATTCATGACTACAATTCTCACATGTAAGGTTACCTTGTGATCCCATTCCATTTCTCCACTAAATTCACTTTCCCAAATTACAAGGCAACTATTTAAAACCTTCTCCATTCTACCACATCCCTTCCCCTTCCCCACATTCTCCATCCCCACATCAGGGGACACTTTACTGTATAACTCATTAAGAAAATAAATGGGAAATAATTCTTTTTCCACTGCCAAATTGAAAAGCCTCCTTGCACTGATGTCACTTTCTCTTCCTCCCCCCCCCCCCATTCCAACAGATAAAGCCTCACTCCTACCAAAGGCTCATTCCCTCACATGTGCTCTGGATCTCAGTTCTTCACTCCCTCCTTCAGCTACCAATCTCTCTTCTCTTCTTTAGAACCAAACTTCTTGAAAGAGTGGCCAACATTCTCCTTTTCCATTTACTTCCTCACTTCCCATTTAGTTCTAAGCTCTTTCCCTGACTTTTGCTACCACCGTGCCTACCAAACTGCTCTCTCAGGCCACCAATAATCAGAGGCAGATGATGCGCATAAAGCTTGAGCTTCGGGGACCCCCACTTGCATGATCCCCTGTGAGTGTGAGAGTCGTGGAGTGCTTAGGGAGGGGACGTTGGGTTACAATCTTTGTGATAAACTGCCTAAAGAAACCCAGGAGGGAAAGGGGATCAGAAATTCCAAATACTCCAGTATTTGGGGAGATTTTCTTTCTCAGTCTAAATACTCACTTTTATTTTTTTAAAAATTCACTTTTATACCTAACTTTCATATTTGTAATTTTGTATTCTTTATCTTAAAGAGGACCCCAAAATTGTGTGGTACAGGCCCCTACAAAACCTGGATCCATCCCTGCCAATGACTTCAGTTTCACTATAGCCAATTGACACTTTTAAATCCTCTTTGCAACTGACATCTCAGCAGCATGTGATACACTTGGTCCTGCTCTCCTTTTTTAAACTGCCACATCCCTTGGCTTCCATGACTCCACACTTTCCAGATTTTTCCAACTTCCTGGCCTGTCTTTCTCAGTCTCCTCTGCTAGCTTAAATGCTGTTTCCTCTGCTTGGAATCCTCTTCTACTTCTTTGTCTCACTAATCCCTACTTATCCTTCAGATCTCAGCTTCATTTTTATACTTCCTCAGGGAGCCTGTCTCTGATCTCCCAATTAAGTGAATCACTCGCATAGCACCTAGCATTCTTCATTCAGAATGGTGATCGTAATACCATTAGTTAATTATTTGTATCATTATCTGGTCACTGACCAACTTGGACTGTGAGTCCCTGAGCCCAGGGAATGAATCTGCCTTGGTTACCACTATATCCCCCATGTGTGGCAATGTGGCAGATCACCCATAAGTACTGGCTGGATAAATAAATGTATTTATCAGTGCAACCCCTGTACCCCTAAGATCACACTTGAGGGTACTCTATCTAACCAAAGGGAGAAGGGATCACAGAAATGTACCTCATGCCACAGTTACCACCTGGAGAGCTCTCCAGCCCTGCACAGTGACCAGTGCCCCCTAGTACTTAATAGTTACCCCTTTCAGTGCCCATCAAAGGTCAGAGCACCACCTGCTTAAACAACAGGAGTCACTTTCATCTTTTTCTGTAGTACCTATTGCCCAAACTCCTTGCTGACCTTTAGAATGAAAATGTCTAGAAATACTGAAGCCACTCCTTTTTTTTTTTTTTTGGTGGGGGGGGGGGAGGGTGGGGGGTGACAAGGCACAGAAAAAACTTTTCTGAAGAGGAAGAAACATAAATTTGGAGAGATTTACACTTAATATTTTAGGTCTCTTTACTAATCTAACATGTCTTACAATGTTCTGAGAAAAGTTAAAAGGCATTCTGAAGTAGCTTGATTGGCATCAGCCATACATAAATCCTATTGCTTCACCTATGGTGTATCTCATTTTACTCTCCCCCCCTTTCCAGCATCACTACCACTGCTTCATTACTCCAGTTATGTCAAAAGCCTCCAAAGTCATCCTCCTGCTTCCGGTCTTAACACCCTCCAATCCGTTCTCCACACTCCTGCCAGAGTAGCCAATAAAAGATGCTGACCATGTCATTCCCTGACTCATACTCTTTCAAGAGTGGTGCAGACATTTTATCATGGCACACAAAGGCCTTCCTTGCCATCTTTCTCCCCCTCCTCTGTTTCCATGGCATCCTGACTTACCTTCATCAAGTGCATACAAAACACTGTGCATCCTGCGCCTTATTTTCCAGTTTCTGTTCTATAGGGAGGTTTTTTTAAAATTAATTTTTATTAAGAGTATAGTTGCTTTACCATGTTGTGTTCGTTTCTACTGTACAGCAAAGTGAACCAGCTATACGTATACATATACCCCCTCTTTTTGGATTTCCTTCCCATTTAGGTCACCACAGAGCATTGAGTAGAGTTCCCTGAGCTATACAGTAGGTTCTCATTAGTTATCTATTTTATACATACAAAGGTTCTTTAATACATGATAATAAATAATAATCGTGAAACAACTTTCATTTATCTAACAGAGTAAGTGCCAGGCACTGTGCTAAGTAAGTGCTTTCCAAACTATATCTCATTTTATCTTCACCACACCATAATGAAAAGTACTATTATTGATATTCATTTAACACATTATAAAACTGAGGCCTAGAAAGGGAAAATAACTTGCCCAAGCTTGCACAAATAGGAAGTAGCAGAGTCTGGATACAAACCCTGATCTATATAACTCCAAAGCCTGTATTCTTTCCAATATGTCATCATCTTATTGTGCATTCATTTTACAAAAAGCAGACAAAAATTTTAAATAGAACAAATTATATACATTATAGTTAAAAAAGAAAAGGTAAAAGTCTATTCTGTATCATTTGGAGCCTATCTAGGAGAAGTGGTCTTAAATTTTATTTGGAAGAAGGTAAAGTATGAATTAATATTACCTAGGTAGGAGAGATAATTATCTGCCAGCATTAGGATTTTAAAAATATAATAATAAGATTAGAAAGCCTGTAAGTGGCCAAGACCCCACATTGTTTTTCCTACTCTCAGGAAAATGGCAGAGGCCCCAAGAGGCAGAAGGGTATAGTCCTCTTACACTGAGAGATACCTGAACTACTTATGCTCAAAATACAGGAATAATCTGAAACTAGATTGGGTTATATTAAACTTTCCTCCTCCACAGATTTTATTATTTTTCTGCAAACTCTTATTTTATTTTATTTTTTATTGGAATATAGTTGATTTACAATGTTGTGGTAGTTTCAGGTGTACAGCAAAGTGAATCAGTTATACATATACATATATCCACTCTTTTTTAGATTCTTCTCCCATATAGGTCATTATAGAGTACTGAGTAGAGTTCCCTGTGCTATACAGTAGGTCCTTATTAGTTACCTATTTTATAGAGAGTAGTGTGTATATGTCAACCCCAATCTCCCAATTTATCCCTCCTCCTCTTTCCCCCCTGGTAACCATAAATTTGTTTTCTACATCTGTGACTCTATTTCTGTTTTGTAAATAAGTCCATTTGTACCATTTTTTTAGATTCCTCCTCTACAGCTTTTGGAAACGAGTGTTAGTGAGCTAAAGCCAGGTAACAATTCATGAATACTATGTCTTTTTCATTTTTCAAGGGGGGGAAAAGCTTTCCCCAAAATTTTACTCTTCTTTTCCAGGCCTTCATATCTCTATGCCAGACTTCCTTCGACTTCCCATGTCACCCCAAACTGAATAAAAGTCTCTAAGTATTGTGCATCTGTCTAGGGTTTATTGACAGACCTGTGACCTGGTGTGGTTATAACCTAGAGGCATTCCTGTGAGCCATCAGATGGCTTTTATTTATCTTCACCTAGTAGAATCCTCAGGGTTCCCAGATCTCCTAATCTTGATTGCATAGCATGACAGGTATTAACATGGTGTGTTTTTCCTTTAGGCACTAAAGAACCCCAAATTTGCCCCCTTAGAACGTGGTTGCAACTTATTTTCACAAAGATATTCTTCTTTTAAATTGGGCCCTTCCCAGAGCTAGCTATTCAACCCAATTTGCTATCAATAAAGAACTTCAGGAAGACTTTTAGTGCTTCTTGTTTAGAGCATTAGTCAACATATCCAAAGCTAACAGTGAATCACTGATAATAACTCTGCCTAAATGAAACGACCATCTCATTCAATGTCCACTCACCCACTTTGATCCAAAGCAAATCAAATTTTCCAGTGTCCTAATGATGTTACTTCAGTCAACAAAAATTTCTTGAGCTATTACTATGTACCAGGCACTGTGCAAGGAACCCAGAGAAACAGAGATGAAAAAACCATGATTTCATGACATGTACATCAATACGCAGGAAAGTCAGAGTCATGCTAAGATATAAGTTGGTACACGAAGCAGTAGGGGACAAAAAAGGAGATGATAAATTCTACCTATGAGAGTTGAGAAAGTCCTCCCAGAGAAGGTGAAACCTGGGCTGAGTGCTGAAAATGAGTAAGTATAAACCAGGGTGGAATTCCAGTTGGAGCACTAAAGAAAGCCCATACCCTGCCTACCTGTATCAAGCTTGAAAGTTTACAAAGCACTTTCTCATACATTGCTTGACTTAATCCACCAATCATTCTATAAGGTAAGGATTAGCATAAGGGATGTCTGAGCTGTAAGGACTCTTAATTTTAGATGATGAAACTCAAGGCCAGAAAGAGTAAGTCATTTTTCAGAAGTCTAAGTGTTAATGAACAGCAGCCAACCCTGAAACTCAACACCAGGATAACTAAAGGCTTAACAGCAGTAATGTGCTGGAGCCAACTTGTACTCACTTAGGAGAGCCAACAGTTAAGTATTCAGAGATTTTCAAAGCCTTTTGTCACAACCTTTGGTAGCTTGAAATAGGCTACTGTGGGAATATTTACACCACAGAAATTGGCATATTATATATCAAGCCTTTTTTTTTTTTTTTTTTGATGGCCAGTTTACCAGCATGCCATTGCTGATTGGCCAGTACTACTTTGCAGCAAACTGCTTTATATAAGACTGTAGTACTACACAGGGCTGGATTAAAAGCCTTACCCAATTACTTCTCTATGATTTAGAAGTTAATTGTTAGAAAGGGATAATCTGACTGAGTAGTTAGGCCATTTTTAAAAACAGTAATCCTGCCAAATGAATTTCTATAACATGTCAATAATTATTTATGAAATTTCTTATTTATGTGTTCTGTCCTTGCAAATTAAGAAAAAAAAAAAAGACATAGTCCCTACCTATGAGGAACATTCCACTGCTTTTGTAAATGTGAATACTGATCAGCTGGCTCATTCATTTTTAGGTCGTCCTTATCACTTTCACAAATTCCAGTTCTATTTTTGCACTCCTGCTAACAGGTTATCTTGTCAGCATTTACGTGAGCTCACAAAAATAACAGCCAGGAGCTCTGAGATGATTAATTATTTTAAAAAGCTATAGATATTCAAAGTAAAAGGGTATTTTATCCTATTCACCCAGTGCTCTAAGTTAGAAATCTTCAAACCTTGCATATTTGTAAAACTGCTTATTTTAATAACATCTACCTGGGCCCCTTCACATTTAATGTGGCATCCTTCTCTTCTTACCTTTCTAAAAGTATTGTCTACCTTGTTGACCTAGCTCACAAACAATTTTAACAAAATTTTAAATAAACAGAACTCTCTTAAATGCAGATAAGTCAAACCAGGCCAATCTCCCAATTAAAGTATCTTGAAGGGAATGTGCAGTCATTTGGGGACCTGTACAATGTGCTACATTGTCAATTCACTTCTTCATTTTAAACAACCCCGCTTCATACCAGCTTACTGTAGATCTCTTGAAAACTCCACAAGTAGCATACCTGAAATATCAGGCATTTTTCTTTAAAACATCTGGGATTCTCTTCAAGTGCTGGTAACTGAGGTTTATGTGCTGGTGTGTCTATGTGGGTAAGAGATATTTACAGGTATTAAATTTGCTTAAAAAAAAACATAATTTTTGTGCCTCTTGCTATAATCTTTGCAGGCTTATGGTTAAGACATTTTCTCTGAGCTTCTGTTAAGTCCACTTGTATGATGCTGCATATTCTATTATAGGTTTAAGTCTGCTCAACAACAACCACCAAAAAACAGCTTCTCAGAAACATCAGATAATTATTCAGTGTCTTTTGTTGCAGTTATGTTGCTTTGTTTGCCCATCATCTAAGCTACCAGAAATCTGTTTGTTTCTAGAATTTACTTGGGACACACAATTTGGGAAGAGTTTACTATGAACCCATTAAAGACCGGCATGGAAATATCCTCATAGTCACCATCAGAGAGGTGGAGATGCTCTATTCATTTTTTAATGGTAAATGGATACAGATCTCAAAGCTGCAAAGCCAGAGGAAGTCTCTCTCAACACCTGAGGAGCCAACAGCCTTAGACATTTTACTGATAACCATCCAGGTATGTAGTCTTTTCAATTTTCCTAATAAAAGTTCCACAAACACTTATTGAGGCTCTAGTGAAATATATCAAGAGCCATTTACATATGCAGTAATGGAATGAAGAGGTCCAGAGACATGTCATTGTTTGTATTCCACACATAGGAAAGACTGAAAAGCATCAATCAGCTTGTCACTTCTACAAGCCCCTTCCAAGGCCCTAAAAACTTCACATTCATAATTCTGTATTCTTTTCCTTAAGAAAAGCACAAAAAATTGTATCAGCTTAAGGCCCGACCAAACTTGGATTTGCCCCTAGACACACAGCTAGAAAATGGCAGAGCTGAAAGTTGAACTCAGATCTTCTGATTGGAAGCAGGCTTCTTTCTGCTATATTATATCACATTTGGAGGCAGGAGTTACGATTTTAATGAGTGAGGGATGGGAGATGAAATAAAAGACGAGCCACCTGAGAACGAAATAGCCACCAAAATTCAAAAATCAGGCAGCTGAGATCCAGTCTCTTAACCTGGATGGCAGAGCTAGGATACAAACCTATATCCTGTGCTCCTGAGTCTAGCACTCTCTCCACGCCACCACATTGCCTCACATGTTCTTATGTAAACATGGGCTTCAAGCTGTTTCTTTTTCCTTCTTTTAAACCCAGTGATGGGCATGAGTTCTGTAGAGCTCTCCAGTTAGGTGGCAAAGCTAGGAGAAACAACTACCTTGAGGCCTACACAACCAATGGCATATATCGACAAGACAGCCAATCTGGAGTAATGGGGAAGAAGAAAGGGCTCAATCCCAGACAAACAAGCCAAACCCAAGTCTTGGCCCAGTAACCCCTCAGATCATCCTAAACAGCTAAGTAACCAGCCTGCTGACTTACTTTCATTCTCCACTGAGGGGCGGCTAGTACAATGATCTCACCTTTCTATTACTTGCTCCGGCCCAGACCAGGATAAAGTCCAGTGTAGCAAAGGTAAGCCAATTGGTCAAAGCCAATACCTCTGGATTTGATTTCATGGAATTTGGGTTCATATGAAATTTATAGAGGGTGAGGGTGGGTGTGTGTGTGTGTGTGTGTGTGTGTGCGCGTGTGTGTAGGTGGGAGCATGGAACACAGACACATTCGTGGTTCCCCTCCTCACCTTTTATAAGTAAGTGCTAAAAGAAACATTTACAAAATCATAATAAATTGAGCTTTTACAGGGTGACTAATACACTAATCCCCTATAGGGATAACTTGGAGTCTGGGCTACCTTTGCTCCTAGAAACACAGCACAGGCCCCAGCATGATATAATACCTGGTTTCTCCTAGACTTATTACATTAAAAATGTGTTACAGGTGCAGAAAAATTCCAATCTGGCAAAAAGTTGTTAGAGAAGGAGACCAAAAATAGAGGCAAGATCAGGTTTCCACACAGATCCAAGTGGAAAATTTACCCCCGCTGACTGGCACATTCCTGCTTGATGTCATTCCCACCCACCCCCTACTCTCCTTTTTTATCCTTCTACTTTTTCTCTCTCCCCTCCTTCCCATACAGGTCTTACACTGGAGAGGAAATGGGGGAATAAAACTACTAGGGCGGTATTCAATTACTCCTAGACTTAACATTTAATTATGTCAGGAGGTAGCCCCACCAATTCAACATAGAGATAGGTCTTGGTGGTTGACCAAAGCAGGCTGGGTAATTCCCACAATTCCAGGCCACAAACCACTCTTTTTTCTCAGGGTCATAAGAGTGATGACCACCAGGCCTTCTGATTGGAAGCCTGAGCTTCTTTCTGCTACATCACACCGCATTCTGAGGCACCACTTTGGAATCAGGCTGACTGGGTATGATTCCTGACTCCACCTTTTCTGGTTATGTGACTAGAACAAGTTACTTAATTTCTTACCTCCTGTATTTCCTTCTCTGCAAAACAACCTACTTCACTGGGTTCTAATGAAGATTAAATGAGTTAAATACATAAAGCATTAGAAGAGTAACACAAAGTGAGTGCTCAATAAATGTTAGTTATTTTTATTATTTCTCTACTCAGAAAAATCCAACCAATGCTAGGCTCTCCCTCAGGGCACACTCAATCCATCTCCTCCTCACCCCTACTCTCCCAGGAGACCCTAGGTACTGGCTCAGTCATTTCACTACTTCTTCTACCTTTTCATAAGAACTAAGGAAAAATTGTATAAAGACTATATGATCCACAATGGAGTTTTCAAAACAGATAAGGGCTTTAACAAAATCTGGGCCCATAACTAATGTACTAATCCTTTAGGGCCCCAGGGGACCTCCAGGGTCTAACCCGCTCAAATTCCTGACCCTCTCAAGTCCCAGACCTTCATAACAGGCCTCTCTCATATATCTGGAAGGGAGAGAGAAATCCTTCCCACACTTGCCTGGGAAGGAAAAGAGAGTTATTACAGACAAGTTAGAATCCCCCTGAGCAAACTAACTGGCAATGAGAGTACAGTTGGCCCTTGAACAAACAACATGGGGGTTAGGGGTGCTGACACCACCCCCCCAGTAGTAAATCCACATATAACTTTTGACCCCCCCAAAATTATAATGTGAAAAAGAAATTCATATTTATTTAGAGGTATAACAATTCATGCATTGATAATAAAGAAGCAGCAGTATGACTGCTTTATGGTAGCCTAGTGTAATTGATACAATTGCTTCACGGTAGCCTAGCCTATATACACTTATGAACGGTCATAAAATTTTTACGGCATACAGTATTATAGTCACATTCATAATACAGTATTGGAAACATTGTTACTTTTTTTAAAAAACCACTTACCTGTGATGATAGGCTGATAGGCAGTTTCTCCAATTACAAGAGACAGGCATACTGTATGGTAATGTAATTCTTTGAAAGAAAAGTTATAAAACAGTAAGAAAACTAAAACATTATTAATTTTACATTAACTATTACTCACCTTTTGCCTATGTAAGGATAGGTTATCCACTTCAATACAAGTCTAGCACAATACAAGTGTGCACAATGTTCCACACATATATTTTTGTATATTTACTGAAATCCATGTATAAGTGCACTTACACAGTACAAACCCATGTTGTTCAAGGGTCAACTGTGTTTCCAACAGAAAGGCCCCTCTCAGGTGCTGAGTTTCTCTGACCATAATCTTCAGGGGTCACTTCAATAACTGGAAACCTCCAGGTTTCCAAGTTTTCTCTGAAGATTAATCTCTCACATTTGTACTACACTTTCAAGTTTATAACACTTTGTCACATCTATATCATTTGATCCTCATGAAAACCCAGTGAGGCTGAGTGGGAAATCTGTGTCCAATTCATAAATGAAGCTATGGATTTCAGGGAAGTAACTCACCAAGGTCATAACAGCCAAAAAAGCAGCCTGTGGGACTAAGACACAAGTCTTCTGACTCCTAGCCTGGTGCCCTTCCCATTCTGCCATGCTGCTTTACACACCTTCCCCGTCCTTTTCTCTAGATCCTTTTTAAAAGTGTGATCCTAGAGAAGCTGTGGTGAAGCTTGCCCTCCATCTCCATCCCATCCCTGCTTTCCTTCTCTTGATCTCCTTAGGCATTTCTTGTCACCTGCAAGGACCCAGCATCTTCTTCTTACACCTGAGGTGCCCAGAACCTACTATCTCTTCTGCCCTTTTCTGCTTTTTTCCTGCACATTCCTGCTCTCTCTACCTCCAAGGAACCCCTAACAAGGGGATCAAAAACTACTGGAATCAGGAAGATTAATGGAAATGAGTCAACTGGGCTGGATATAAGAAACAACTGGGGTCACACAAAAACTTGTTCACCAATGTTCATGGCAGAAGTATTCACAGTAGCCAAAGAGTGGAAACAACCTACATATCCAATAACTGATGAATGGATAAACGAAAGTGATGTATTCATATAATGGAATATTATTCTGCCATAAATGAAGTACTGATCCATGCTAATATGGATGAAAACATTATGCTAAGTGAAAAAAGCCAGACACAAAATGCTACACAATTAAATATTCAGTACAGGCAAAGCCATAGAGACAGAAAGTAGATGAATGGTTCCAGAGGCAGGAAGAGGAGGGACTGGGGAATGACAGCTAACGAATGGGAGTTTTCTTTTTGGAATGTTGAAAATAATCTGGAATTAGATAGTGGTGACAGTTGCACAACCTTGTGACTATAGTAAAAACCAATGAATTTCACACTTTAAAAGAGTAAATTTTATGGTATGTGAGTTATATCTCAATATAAAAAAAAGTGGAAGTAACAAAGACTATAGTAATCCGAAGAGCCCTTGTCTCATCTAAAGAACAGCCCTATTCAGCCTCAGCTAATTGCAATGGAAGAAAGTGGTCCCAATGTTGAAATATTTTTCAATTTTTAAAGAGAAGTTGAAAGTCCAGAGTTTTGGATAAAATCTCTTTATTTTTAAAAGTTAGAAAATAATTCAGAAAATTTACATTCTTGGCAGCCTATATAATCTTGGGCCACAGGCCACCATTTTATGACCTCTGCTAACCCTGGACAATTCAGCTTCCATACCCTATTCAACAAAACAAAAGCCCTGTAGTAATTGGAAAAGCAACTACATATTGTTCCTCTAACAAGCTCTTAGGATATCTGATCAATGAAGAGAAGAAGGGTATAGCCTCCTGGTCACTGCACCAACACAACATATTCTCTCCCAAAGGTTCAGCCCCAGACCCCCACTACCTCTGGGCCTCTCACTTCATAGTTAACAAACATTTTTTCAGCACCAGCTAGGTGCCAGGAACTCTTCTAGGTGCTATAGGAAAAACAAATGAATAACTCAAGGTCCTTTCTTTCAAGTTCAGTCAAGGGAGGGAGACAGACTTGTACACAAATCAAGGTAATACAAGGCAGAATTAAACCAGAACCTGCTAGCAGCACAAACAGTGTACTATGAAAACACAGACAAAGCAAGTATTAATTCTACCTGGAAATATCAGGGAAGGCGTTGTAGAAGAGGTGACATTTGGCTGAGCCATGAAGGGTAAGTTAAGTTTACCAGGTGGAGAAAAAAAGAAAAAGAGAAAGACAGGGAGGAGGGAGAAGAAAGGATGGGGGGAGGGAAGAAGAAAGGAAGAGAGGAAAGAAGGGAGGAAGGAAGGAATTAATTAAATAGAGAATTAAATTAAATAGAGGGCATGGTACAAAAAATTGGGAGGAAGGAAGGAATTAATTAAATAGAGAATTAAATTAAATAGAGGGCATGGTACAAAAAATTAAGGTAAAAGATGGAAAAGTAGATCCCCCCCTCCCTTGGGTCCACAACGGACCTTACACAACCTTTATCATACTGGGTTAAGAAAAACTTGCTCACATGTCTCTCTCACAAACTGAAATATGAGTTCCATGAAAAGAAGGATCATGTCCTATTCATCTTGATGTCACTGACATCCTAGCATAATGCCTGATACACAGTAGGTGCTCGATAAAAGTTGGTAGAATGAGTGAATTCATGAACCAACAAAGAATCAAAGAAGAGAGATTAGGCTATGTATGAGGAAGGAAAAAGCAATCCATTTTGGCTGGAGATAAGAGACACAAGAGGACTGTAGTGGAAGTAGAGACTAGAAATGCAGGTTAGAGGTCAAATCAGGCAATATATAAACCCACAGGCATTTGATTTGGCTTAGGAGGCCTTTCTAATGTACCTCAGATTATGTGAATAGGACAGCTTCTTTCTCTTCCCATGCATTTCTCAGGCTCCAAAAACATTCTGACTAATGAAGGGTAAATGACTATGTAAAGGCAGGAAAACACATAGTAGATGCTCAGTAATAGTCTTTAAAAAAATTGAATGAAAGAGTGAATGACTCCATCCCAGAATGGTGTTGTTTTTTACATAACCACAGTATGTTCCTAACTCACATTCTATTTGTGGTCAGTTCTGACCCCCACATGTTTTTTCTTATACTCATACCCACTCTATATTTGTACTCTTGGGTTTGGGTCTTTACAAGCACATTTTCTTATTACGTTTCAACCCTAATTATGATAGGCTCATTTTTCCAATGCATAAGGTCATTCAGAGCTTTATTACTATTTTCCAGAAAATCAAAACCACACCAAATTTGGGACCCACAAATTTGATACACACATTCTTCATTTCTTTGTCTGGAACATCAATAAACATGATGAACCGACTGGCTCTCAGGACCAGTCTCTACTGGGCCATCACTCAATATGTCCTACTATTGCCATACTATCCCCATCATCCACAAATCTTCAACCCTGATATTCAGCTTATTAAAGTCATGTGGTCAAGATTCTATTAATACTTTTCCCAGATTATCTAGTGAAACAGATTATACTGGAGACAACTCCCTGGTCTATGGATCTTGTTCTTTTGCTATTAGAAATTAAAGTTGTCTGTATGATTTGCCCATCACAAAACCATGTTGACTCCTATTTAGTGTCTCAGGGTTTCCTAGGTGACTGCAAATTGATTGACTGATGGTTTGTTCTCATTTTTCCCAAAGATCTATAAGTTGGTGGTTTTTAATTACTAGCGTCATTCTGTGTTTCTCCCCTTCCTGTTTCAAAGATAGGCATATTTGCCCTTTTCCAGTCTTTAGGGACTTTTCCAGTTCTCCATCACTTCTCAGAAATAATGACCTGTGGGTTTGTGGCCACATCTGCTTGTACAGCAAGCACCCCTAGGGTGCATATCGTCAAATTCTGCTGATTAAATACTTGCATTTTTCCTTCTCTCATTAACTGTTTCTCTCTCTTTGATTACCTGTTCATTTCTCAAAATTTCACCTTGACTGAACTTCCTCTAGTCAACTAATTATCTGCGATCTGTTCTGAAGAGACAAGATGAAAAAATTCAGCCTTATCAACCTCCTTATATTAATAAGAATTCCTTCCTTCTTAATCGTGAAGTCAAATTTTTCTCGTCTATTTCTTTGCCAAATATCTTAAAAGTTATTTAGTCTTTGCTTTTCTATACATGCTAGTTATGTCTTCCTTCCAATTGTGACCATTCTTATTTTGTCCCTCTTCTGCTATTCTCATACATTCTGTTTTAGGGACAAGGCCTGATTTCCACATGTTGCAAACCTATTACATACAGAAACAGTACTGGGCACTAAGAAGAAAAAGCAATTTAAAAAAAAAAAAAAAAGCCCTGCCATTAATTTCATAGTCTAGTTCAAGAAAAGAACATAAAAGAAGAAAAATATGAGTTAAGTACTCCTTCCTCTGTATGCCTACATTGTCTCTATTATAAACTGGTTTCGGTATATTGTGATCATTCCTTTACTCATCTGTCTTTCTTGACCTCTTCAAAAGCAGGGATCATATAAGGTTCACCTGAAACCCCAATGTCTCCTATAGTACCTGGAACTCAATATGTTTGATAAGGATGGGACAAAGGAGACAATACACAATATAGCATATGTTAGATGTTACAGATGGTTAATTCTACAGAGGAGGCGTCATTTCTTCAGAGTATACTGTCAAGGAAGACCTCATACCTTTCTGTTCCATACTGAGTTCTATGTAAGTTTAAACTTTTTTTTTCCTCTTCTCTTTTGCCTTCCCTACGTTTAGTGGTAGAGTTGATTCCCTCTTTTTTACCCCCTTTGAAAACTAGGCTAAACTCTGGCCTATAGAAATCCTTCCCCTATAATCAATTTCCTGAGTCATCACTCCTACTCTGTTTCACCCCTACACTGCCCAAATGTATAAAAAGTCTTACCTACTGATATATGGAAGAGGGAGTGTCTGTATTACCAAGTATTTATTACCTGAGTTCCTGCAGTCGTATAGAGAAGCAAAAGTCACAACCTTAATAGTTCACTAGAAAACTGACCACATAGAAAACAAAACTCCACTCAAACATTCCTCTGTGCTTAACTAGGTTGGCACTTCCTATTGCACCAACTTCATTCAGTCTCCGCTGCCTATGGAATATTGTGATGTGACAATACAATGCAAATGCAGTGCAAATCTATTACAAGGTAAATTTTTAAATCTTGTAAAAGATACAGAATTTTGTGAAGCTGATGAAGATGACATGGAGATTAATCAAATCACATGCAAAGTTACTGACAATTGACAATCTAGCAATGGTAGGCCAGTTAACAACTGAAGACCACACAATGAACAAGGATTTTTAAAGAGAATGACCTGAATATCAAATTTTTTTAATGCAAGGGGAAAAAATATATGGAGGCTTCAAATACTCTTGCAAAAATTATCCTCTTCATGATCACATTGTGAAAGTCAAACATTAGGAACAGCATTTCAGCTATCACACAATTTAGTCTAAAATGTTAACCCAAGAATCAATACTTGATTCTCTCTTCATTCTCAGAATTAGTGATTACAACTCGAATGTTAATAAGATAAATAAATCTATTGCTATTGCTTGTTTCATTTTTCAAGATAACAAATCAATCAAATCCTTTTTTTTCTACTTACTATAAAATTTTGATCCTTTTCCTGACACCAATTATCCTGAAATAATGAGGTTTCCTATACTGCTTTGTCAGTTTTTACACTTGCAATTTGTTTTCCCCCAGCTAAACAATAAACCCTCCAAGGACAGAAATTATGAATTCTATTTTTCTTTAGTATCTGCCTCCACCACCACCAGACCATTCCCAATCACAACCCACACACCTATTCGTGGAACAGAAATCTGAGGAAAGTAAGCATGCAGAATATATTAATGGCTGAGTACCTGACTTGGAGGCTAATTCTCCTGAAGGTAAGACTGGCTGTACCACCAACACATTCTCAACATTCATGGTGGTATCCAAGGTTTCTCACTAATTACTTAGCTACAGCTCCTTTAATTCATGACATGGTGTACCTAAGAAATGAAAAGAGATTGTCTTTTAATGTGTTCTTTGTTTTGTTTTTCCTCCTACAGGATATTCTCTCCTATCACAAAAGGAGTCATCAGCGTCTCTCTCCTGGATTATATCTGGGTTACCTAAAGCTATGTAGCTCTGTGGATCAAATCAAAGTTCTTGTTACCCAAAAGTTGCCTAACATTCTCTGCCATGTGAAGATCCGTGAGAACAATAACGTTTCCAAGTAAGTTGTGAGGAGTTTAGATTTTCCTCATGATGAAACAATGGCTAAGTGATGGGTCTGATGTGCCAGAAGGAAACTGAAATGTTACTTCTGAGTGAAGTTTCTATGATGAGAGGTCCTCAGGGGCCAGCACACTGGGGCAAAGGCATAGCTCAGTTTTAACATTAGGATAAGGAGGGCTTGTAGTATTGATTGGTGGAAGGAGTGGGCCCATTTAAAGGGGACACTATCCTTTCACTTTCCTCTATGCAACCACTGACATTCAGGTTAATGAATAGATGTCCTTTTCTTTCAGCACTGCTATTTCCAATATCTTTTCTCCACAACCTAAAAAGTCACATTTAAAAAAATCACTTGTGTAAATGGGTTCTAGTAGAGTAACTGGTCTCCCCTTAACCTTAAAGGACCCTCCCTACCCTCATTCCCCCCACCCCAACCCCCTGGCCAAAGGACTTGGTATGTTTCCTACAATCTTTATGGTTCTCTAGGGAAGAAAAGAAGTAACAAGGCCTGACCTTCTGGAAATTGCTCTATGATTTGGCATTATGGTGAATTACTGTTAACTTTGGAAAAGTTGCCCAATCTTGGTAATCTGACTCAGCTTTACCACTAGCCCTCTAGTACACCTCTGAAAGTCTACTAAAATGAACTGAACTGTATTCAACACAAAAAGAAAAGGAAAAGAAAGAACAGATAAGAAAAGAAAAAGAACTTGAAAAAGAGTTTGTCAAGCTTCAGTGTACAATTTAGATCCTCAGGCTCTAGCTGCACCTACAGATTTGCTTAACCAAAGGAGACTCTGATTTGGTCATTTAAAATTTGGTCCCTAAAGTGAGAAGAACTTTTTAACTAGAGTATCTCACAATGTTTATTAAATACTACTTGGTGACAATGAAGGAGATGATGATGATGATGGTCTCTTCAGAGAACTCACTAGCTGCCATACTCTCTTCTTTCACTTACCAACTACACCTAGACTTAAGTCTGCCATCTGGTGGCCACTTCTACAATCAGCATTAGTTATCTCAGTCCTTCCCAAGAGGCTCATTTGTGGGTTGATTTTGCAATGGTTACTTTCATCCATTTTCTAGATTTGTGTCTTAAAGGTTTAGACTCTATCTTTTAGTGGTTGTACCAACTAATTTCCATTTGCCAAGGATCCAAGTTTCATTTTTACAAAAGACTCCAGTAGCCTTCCCTCTGCCAGTTCCATCTCCCTCATCCTTAAAGACTAAACTGATTAGTGGTAGATGTTTCATGGTATTCTTCCTGGTAATTTATTTTCTAATTTGATTACAGATAATATTTTAGCAATGTGGTCCTTTAGATTTTGTGCATACTTGTGCTAGTCAGAACCCCTCATTTAGTTCAGTATCAGTGACGGAAGAAAAGATATAGTTCCCAAGCAGGTTCTCAAAGATTTCAATTATTTGTGAGGCCAACAGTATGCCCAGATTGAAGCAGGATTTAATTTTCTTTTTTTTTTTTTTCCTCTTATTGAGACAAAGGGTAGATTTTTCCATAGTCTTTTCCAGTGTGGGAATTGAAATGAAACTGATATCATGAAAACAGAAACTTTTCTAAGAGGGTAGCTGGTTAAAAGAGAGTGTATTCTGATGAAAAGCTCATGTCACAATCAATTTCATTTTCGGGCTCATCGCTTGGAGCCCCAGTGAGTATAACCCATCAGGGAGAGCCCTCAGAGGATTTTCACGAGGGTGGGAACATATGTTAGCACCTCCTGTCTTTCCATCCCAAAACAGGAGGGCTTTCCTTTCCTCTCTAGCCTGCTCCTGAGAGCATATTGCTGCTCCCTGCAGAGTTAGAAAATGTGCCAACTGAATGTGTTTAGAGATTTGTGCTAAAATACCTGTGGAAACAATGTTGCCCAAGAGGCATTTACCTTGATCTTTTCAAGATCCTTTTGAAGAGCAGCTTTTGGGGGACAAACCAGATGTGCTTTCCTCCCACCACCATTCTTTTCCCTTCCCTTCTGCAGGACATTTGGAAAAGTTCACTAGGAAGGACTGTAGAGCATGCAGAATAAAGACACAGATGACTGGCTTGAAAGGAGGATGGAAGCAGTGGTGTGTGTCCCCTGGTTCCTTTTATTGGAATTGTCTGCTATTCCTGTTTGTGATTCTCCTCAAGCTTTTGGAAGGGGAAGGAAACCAAAATAGTACCCACGATCACAACAGGCCAGGGTTGAAACGTGCCATGTGGTTTCTTGCCTGAGTTGGACCAGAGTCCTGTGGTTACCCAACTGCTGAATTAACCAGCAGATGCCCCTGTGGTAAAATGTAGGGTCTTAGAACTTACAGGGGATCTTCAGGAAAAGAAAAATGAAGACAGGAAATTATTACAAAATATTTCAAAGCTCCAATCGCAAAAACTGATTCATTACAAATCAGACCTGCTGTTCTGAGGTGTATGTGGTTTGATAGGTGAAATAAGCTTACGTTAGAAAGAGTTCATTTTAAACTCCATTTGGGTGGCAAAAAAGTTCAAATTTCAAGAATTGCATCAAGTTTTAACCACCAAAAATTGGTTATTCAGGTTCTGGACATATGCAGTAAAAATGTTCTGAGCTGTGTTCTGAACTTTTGTTATATTTCTAATTTTAACTTGACTCAACATACAGAGAGGAGTGGGAACTGGTCCAAAAGCTTTCTGGCTCTGAGTCTATGGAAAGTGTGGATCATACTTCTGACTGCCCCATGCAATTGTTCTTCTACGAGCTCCAGATGGCAGTGAAAGCTCTCCTTAAGCAGATCAATATACCTCTACACCAGGTACTAGTCTTTACCATTTTTATCTTCTTTTTATGGCTCATGGAAACTGCATTATGGGGTAAAACTCAAGAGGTAAAAAAATATATGTATACGTATTTTGTTCATTTATTTACATACCACTTTGCACATACATGCACGTTTTCAATTTGATGCCTATAAGTGGACACAGACTGCATTTCTGTACCTTTTCTCTAGCTCCCCCATGTTGACGTCTTCCAAAGTTCCCAGAGCCCACTTCACTGTGGTTTGGTCAAACAAGGAAAAATAATTGGCTAACCCACCTTGAAAGACATCAAGTCTCAGCTTCAGGATAGCATGAAGCAAGGGGAATAAATAAATAAACAAATAAGTAAATAAATAAGTGTATGGTTAGATTTGCAAATAATTTACTTAAAAACAGAAGACTATCGGTAGTCTAAGTCTAGAGCAGTGGCCAAGGTTATGCCATGCTATCTTTCCACAAACAGAAAATTTGCTGTCAAAATCACTTGTCTTGTCTAAATCAAGATGTGCAAATCTTACCTCCACTAATAAGCAACTTCAAAAAAAAAAAACCCTGTAGGCACAGAAGAGAAGAGTAAAAGTTTATTAGGTTCTGTCTAGTAAGCTAACATCATGTAGCATTAGGTTAGATTCTTTTTTTTTTTTTGACCTACATTCACCATCTCTCCCCACTCAACACACACACACACTACTATTCCTATACACACAGAAAATAAACCAAGTTTAGCCTGCAAACAGGAAGACTGCAACAGGAGTGACTGGCTCTCTTTAAATAACAGAAAGACAACTATGAATTGGCCTCTGACCCATGGAGGCAAGAGTCTATCGGAGAGTGTTCTTCCATTGGGGTACTGCTCTGATTACAAGTCAGTATTGCAAGCCTAGTCCAAAACAGCCAACACTGATGAAGAATAAATTGCACAAGATGCTATAAAGACACTAGAGGAGCCACTGGATTATTCTGGGGGTGGCCATGTACTCAGGAGGAGGAAAAAAAATACCAGCTCAACTTGCAACAGTAGATACCATTAAAGGGTTTCTTGGGCTTAGAAAGTTTGAAGCAGCTCATATTTCACTGGTGACTCTTGGGCTATGTATACATGTTGGGAGAAGGCTGCCTAACTGCCTAAGAGTACATACTTTTTTTTTTTTTTGGATACTTGTAAAATTTTCTCAGTCCTTGGCCAGAAACTACATTTTCCCCCCTTAACCAACTTAAATTGAAACTAGTGGATTTTTAATTCAATCCATTTTTGTTGCTTCATGTAATTATATTCATCATTTTGAAAAGCCCACAGAATGCAATCATTTTCTGCTTTTATAAGAAGCATAAATGTTGTTTTCAGAGTTTATGTGGAACATTACTGCCTTAAATCTTGATTTTATATAGCATTATTAAATGGACTGAACCCTAATATTTATGTTGTATAAAAATTCCAAGCTTGAAGTTGTGTAATTTTGTTAGATGTTTTATGCCAGTTTGGTGTTGTTTATGTAAGTGCCATGTTGTAACTCTCCTATTTTTCCTCCGCGCGTGTCCCTCTGCAGGCAAGGAACTTCCGCCTCTACACACAGGAGGTGTTGGAAATGGGTCACAATGTGTCCTTTCTTCTCCTGCTCCCTGCCTCAGACGACGTCTGTACAGCCCCAGGACAGAATAATCCTTACACCCCACACTCAGGGTTTCTTAACCTCCCTCTTCAGATGTTTGAACTTGGTATAGTAGCTTGTTTCACCTAGAAATATTAACCCAGCCTCCTTATAATAAAATCACAAAGTTATATCTGTTCCCCCTTGTCCCAGTGGAGGGTCAATAAATCACATGACGGCTTTGGCAACAACCCTTCCTAGAACTGTGTACAAGTCTGAGAGAAAGCAAAGCTCCAAAACTATGTGCCTGAGCAATAATTATTGAAACCTAGCTAAGGCCCAATGGAGAGGAGGGACTTCTAAACAGAAAGTTCAGTTATCAGGCTGCAGTTCTTGCCTCCCCTTTGCTTTCCTAAAACATAAATACAAGAACTAATGTTTTCATGAAAAGCACTGCCCCTTCTCTTTCTTCCTCCCTTTTCTTTTTTTTTTCTTTTCTTTCCTCTTCTTTTCTTTCCTTCTTTCTTTCTTTCTTCTCTCTTCCCCCCTTCCCACCCCCTCTTTCCTCCAAATGGGAAAAAAAATACTGAAATTAAAATGTAAAGTATGTATCACTTTAAAGGGGAAAAAAGTCTATAAGTAGTGCTAATTTGTTAAATAGACTCAATTTCTAGCAGACCATTTGAGAAGTTGACAGGGTCTCCCAGGATGCAATACTGTGATTATAATGTGGGATTCTGAATGGTGGAAGATCTTGTCCTAACTTTCAAAAATGAATAGCCTGGGCCCCAGGTTCTCTTTTTTGCAGAGACCCCTGCTGCCCACTGAAAATGTGAATAGGGAAGCTTTGTCTCTTCCCCACGCTTCATTTTGTAACAGGCCAATAAGAGGCAACTAACAAGAGTTCCATCAGTTCAAATGGATTGCAGGATTTGTGGGAGTGGGAGTGACTGGGTGGGTGGAATGGAGGCAGACTCTCTTTGGACTGCTCCCCAGCCACCAGATTTAGAAACAGACAAGGCAACTGCCTGATGTCTCATTCTGAGACCTGGGCATCTGAATCTGAATTTATCTCTTGAGGATAAATGGATAAAGTCTCCCAGTTTCCCTTGCTCCAAGCAGTTTACATGCCCAAAAGCTGATGAACAGCAATTGCTATTTCCAGAGGAGGGAGAGTTATAAAGAGAAGGCTGAATCAGACTTGCAGACTGGGACTTGAGAGTACTGGGTCCTCTATTGTGTGGCGCTGGCAATCATTTAACCTTCTTGTACCTCTTCTGCGCCAAATCATTAATAATATTGGCCATACCAATCCCAAAATGCCTGAATGTGAATGTGACCATTTAATGAGTTCCCCATCCAATGAACATTTTTAGTCTATGATATAACTGAACTGCTATTACAAAGCATAGTTTGAGTCAGGGTATTTCAATTCAAGTCGCTACATGCACATTAGGTACCTACTGTGGAGATTAAGAGATGAGTTAAGACAAAGGCTCTGCCCTCAAGGGGCTTTTTAGTACAGTGGTAGGAGTAAAATAAGAACATGAGTTAATTTTTAAATGATGTATAATGTGCCAAAATCTTACGCGTTAAGTGATATTGAAAAAAGAAATGAAAGCACATTTTCTCAAAGAAGGTATCAAAAAGCTATATTGGAGAGGGGATATTTGATATGGGTGTTAAAGAATGGACAGGATGCTAATAAACATGGATAATGAAAGCTTTTTTTGTCAGAGGGAGCAGAATGAGCAAAGACGTAAGAATAGAAGAACTCAGAAAGAATCAGAAGAAGAACAAGTGGTCCAGTTTGGCTAGATATGAGAAATGAACTGAGGAAGTAGTAGACATAAAGCTGTATGGACAAGCTGTAGCCATACTGGGCAGTACTGTTAAGAGTCAGGCTGAGGAATCTGTTTAAGATGGATTGAAAGCAGGGTTGGGAAGATAGTTCAGAGGTTATTATAATATTCCAGTGTTAAGATAGACACAAAACAAAACAAGGAAACAAACACAGATGTAAGAAACACTGGAAGTAATCGACAAGACTGGACAACTGTTTGAATGAGAAAAGGCAAAGTTTAGAGACTTCTAGAATACCCCCATGGTTTTTAGTTTCAAAGACTGTGAGGATATTGCTGCCATTAACCAGACATACATAAGGAAATCAGAGAAGAAAATGCTTTGGGGAAGAATATGATACTTTTAGCTCTGAATATCTTGAGTCTGTAGGTGCTAATTCAACATCCAAGTAGACATATACAACTGGCAGTAAAAATGCAGGAGACAAAGTTGGGTACCAAACACAGAAATTTGGCCAATGTCTACTGATAACAGCTGAAGCCATGAAAGTGAATGATTTCCCAGGGACAGATAAATGAGAGAGAAAAGAACTAAAGAAAATACTTCATTGGAGAGCCAACTGGGAGTCCACTCTGTGTGAAATGGTCATTACTGTTCCATGATTACAGGCAAAATACATGAGATTCATTTCCCCATGGCTCAGTAGGGAATGGGAATGATCACTGATTTAGTATCAGTCATAATAGTGACTTGACTTGACTCTCAAGACCCTGGAGGACCAAGCCCTGCAAGTATCGTATCCTCTCTATCTTGCTTTCTGGGAGGCTCACACACTATTCTTGGGCAACCACACTTTATCCTACTGCTGTTACTCTCTACTCTACAATTTCCTCTCTTCACTCATTTGTTCACTAATTCATCAATAAATATTTAAGTAACCTACTATGTGCCAGGCACCATTCCAGGTATTGAAGTATCAGCAATGAACAAACTCCTCATGGAGCTACTAACAGTCCAGTGGGGGAAACAAATGGTAAACTAATCAACAAACATTAATATTGTAAATGTCAGACAGTAGTGAGAGCTATGAAGAAAAATAAATCAGGATAAAGGACTGGAGTGCAGTGACAGGAACTACAATTTTGTATAGGACGACCTGGGACGGCCTCTCTGAAGAAGATACATTTGAGCAGAGATGCAAGATTTCCATGCAATGAAAACAGCAAGTGCAAAGGCCTTACAGTAGGAGTGTGGCTGGCTAAGATATCAGTGTAGGTGGAATGTAGTAAGCAAGAGCAACAAAGATAGGAAATGATATCAGAAGATCAGCAGTGGCCAGATCATGCACGGCTTCATAGATCATGATAAGGACTTTGGATTTTACTTTAAGTGTGTTGGAAATACAATGGAGATTTTTGAGTAGTCGAGTAACATATTAAAAGCTCTGCAGAATCTGGTAGTCCTCCCCACAAAGAAATAAAAAGCTTAACTTTGTTTAACCCAACATTTTCCAAATTCATTTGACAACAACTAGAACCATTTTGGGCACGGCACCTATTATAAACCCACAGAAAACATACCTCAGGATATGATGCCCTAGAACAGTGCTTCTCAAATTTTAATGTACATAAGAAACACTTAGAGAGCTTGTTAAAATCGATTCTCGGAGTCCCACTCCAGAAATGCTGAGTCAGTAGGGGCTGGAGAATTTGCATTTCCAACAAGCTTTCAGCTGATACTGAAGCTGCCAATCCGTGGACCACACTTGAAGCAGTACTGCCTAGAACACAGAGGAAAAGACGTTTTAGGAACTTAGAAAACTAGGGTTGTGGTTAGCAAAGGAATAGAATCCAACAGTGTCTATCTCTTTGAACCGTCTTACCTCTTCTTAATACTAAAAGCAGTATAAGACCATCAGGTACCATCCTTCCCCTATGAAAACCAGGCTATAGATCAAAGCCTGGATCTCAACAGTTCCTGACTTTAAGATGGTATTTTTTCCTAGAGTAAAACATAACTTCTTACCCTACTGGTTCTCCGTTGTTACCATATCATTGGTGACCCAGCTGATTAATGAAGGCCATGTAAGTTTCCAGAAAAGACCACTTGATTGGGCTTGTTTCCACTGGCATACACAATCCTATTAGTCTTTTCTAGGGATCAGGAGGAAATATTGCCAGTATCAGGAAATTAATATACTCTAGTACTATGCTTATTGTACTTTAGCACCACCAGCAACAATTTTTTAAATACTACTGGGCCTTAGTAAGAACCATGATAAACTCTTATTTCCAAGCAATCAGAGCTTCCAAAGAGGCAGATTATCAGTTACTTCCTCCATCAGACATCAGCCTGCAGGCACTTAATAATACCGACTACAGGAACTCCTAAGAGCTTGCTACAGTGGGCCTAGGCCCCTCGAAGAAAGACCTAAGCAATTTTTGCTTGTTTTTGTATAGGTAGGGACTTCTATATTCCTTAGACAGGTCCATAGTAAAAGGTCAATAGATACACTAAGCATTCCTGAGAAAGAGAATGTTGTTGAAAATTCAATCAGAACTCAGAAAATTGTAATAACAACATGAGAGTTCTAAGAAAACTTGAAAAGTGCAAATTATGGGAATATGCACCCTATAACAGAATAAAGTGTTATACTGTATTTCAGTCTGACTTGTATAAGTCATCCCTTATACAACGAAAAGATCTGAGATTTGGCACACTGACCATGTTCCTGCCAGTGGCCCCAGTGAATCATAAATAACTTGCTAACCAGCTATGGAAAACTGTATCTGTGCCCATTCCAGCACAGACTAGATCTAGCAAGGACGAAATGATAAAGGAGCTTAGCCCTCCGTCTCCTGGAGTGAAGACTAGGCTGAGGAAGACCCACAGGATGCTCCTTCATGGGATTACTTGTTGGGGAAAGAGAGAGACCATCATACAGGAGGATGCTGTGAGGCCTCTACGAGCAGGGCTGAGCTGAGGCAAAGTGGTACAAATGCAGACCCACTCCCCCTCCGCAGCGTGAGAGCTGATGCTCCCCGACCCTTTGGATAGGAGCAGGATAGCAGTCCTCTGCAGTAATAAAGTATGTGCCTAGGGAACAACAAGGATCACTATTTATGCTGTTCCCAGAAGTGAAAGGAAAAGCCCTTAGAAACTCTGTTCAGTGATATGGTCTCTGGAGGATTTGCCTAGCCTGCACTGAGAAGGTCACCCTGCCCTGACCCTGCGGGCAGTCACAATTGAGAGCAGGCCTATGAAGAAGAAAGTTGACTTTTATCAATTTCCTTGGCTCTATGATTCCAACTGACTTGACTAGCAAGATTAAGAAACTGGGGAATTTTTTAGAAACAGTTTGAAGCCTGGTATATATTTCATACTTCAGTGCTTGGCTGCATCCTTCATTCAACAAATATTTACTGAGTTTCCACTGTATGCAAAGTACTGTGCTGGGGCTGGACATACAGACGTTAATAGGACACAATCTGCCCACCAGAAGTCTAGAATCCAGTGGAGGATACAGACATCTACACCAATAGTCCCAATGCAAAGAAAATCCTGCTGTAAGACGTAGGTTGTTGAATTTCAGAGGAAAGACACCTAATCCTTTCTTACAGAGATAATATTTGAGATAGACCCTGAAGTATAAATAACCATTCAGAAAAGGAAAGAAAAGGTAGAAAAGGAAAAGCATTTTAAGCAGAAGGAATAGCATGCACAAAGGCTTGGAGACATGGGAAAATGCAGCTCAATTAAGTACACTCTTAGCAGTTCATTGTGAAAGATGCTTAAGGCATCTGAGGAAGAGTGACAGAAGATAAAACTAAAATTAAAACAAGTAAAAATCACAAAGGGCTAGGCCATCCTAAAGCGGTTAGATTAAGTGGTTAGATTTTATCCTATGGGCAAAGAGGAGTCTTTTAAAAGATTTTAAGAAAATGAATAATATGGTCTTACTAGGTTTTAGCAACTCTATGGATTGCAGGAAAACAAAAAAAGGACTGAGGCTAGAGGCAATGAGACAGTTAAGAGACTGGCCCAGGTGGGCAATGATAAGAACTCAAACCAAGACTGCCACAGCAGGGGTACAGAAGAGAAGGCAGAGGCAAGAGGCATTTAGAAGTTAAAATCAATAGGACTTTGTGACTGATTTAATGTGGTTGGAGAGCAAGATGGAGGAGCCAGAGAGTCTGAATAGGGTGCTGAAATGGATAATGCTGCCGTCTACCAAAACAGGAAATAAGAGGGGAGGAACAGGTTTGGGGGGAGGGGAGAGATGATGAGTAAGTTCAGTTTGACAAATGATGAGTTTTGTTTGAGGTGCCTGTGGGATATCCAGGCATTGAGCCTAATGGAATCCAGGCCACAGGCTTATAAGAAATGGCACGGTCTCAACCCTCATTCCTAATGCCCATTTTTCATGATTTAGGGTACCATTCCTGAACTCCAACATCAACTCATTCACTACCAGGAATCTTTAGAGAGGCATCTTATGCCCAGGTTCCTTCTGACACCTTGGCAAAGAATCACGGAACTAAACTGACCCTAGGAGGTAATCTTGTTGGTTCCTTAGCTTCCAAACTAGGCTACACGGCCCCGATTGATTAGGACTTTATTGAGTTAGAGATCTTTAGGAAGAATATTCTAATCTCAATCCCATTCTAATATTCTACCTACTAAATGCCTCATTCTTCCCAGGGGGACGTGGTAGGGATGTGAACAAAAATTTATTTTATATCTGATATGTGCCACATGCTATGCTGGGCACTTTACTGCTTATTATTATGTTGTTTTATCCTAGGTAGACATTATTACCCCTGTCTTAGATATGAGGAAACGGAGGCTCCCAGGGGTTATATGCCGATTATGATGAAGGTAGTAAGTGGCAGAACTATGATTCAAATCCAGTTTCATCTGACACCTAAGCCTGAGTACTTTCCACTCTACTATACTCCTAATCTCACTTCCAGTGTCGGTGCTAACGGCATTTTAGTCTGTCACTATTTTATACAGAAAGAAGAGAGAGAAAACACCACAGAAACTCAGCCTTAGTTTGTAAATTAATAACAAATCATGTGGTCTGGGATAATGCATTTTTGTACCTTACACCATTTTGCCTGTAAAATGCATGTGATTCACATTAGAAAAAAATTAGAAGCTTCCAGTCTATCCTCCCCTTCTCAGGGATGCCTACCAAATGTATCATTGCTAAACCACAAAAGACTATGTTAAAGTAACATTTGTTAAAGTAACATTAAAGGCTCTGGCTAAAAACCACTAGAGCGGGAAAGTGAAGCCCTGTCCTTGTCGTTGAAAGGTCCTCATAGCTCACTGTGGTGAGTGGCACGGGTGGTGTGGGCACTGTGAGACCACCCACTGATCCAAGGCTCTGACCACAAGGAGACACAACAAGAGAAAGTTGTGGACACCCTGGCGTTCTAGAATTCAGATGGGACCGATAGTATTTCCTTTAAAGAAATTCTTCAGTGCCTCTCACTATCTTCCCAGTCATATTTTAGAAAGAAGGAAAAAAGCTGATTTTTTTTTTTTTTTTTACAACTTGGTTTGGAAAGGCAGACTGTGAGACACTTCACTCTCTTCACTCTCCAGCCAAGAGAGGACATCTGTCAAGTGCAAACAGGATATAATTCCTCCTTGAAAGGCATAAAGACACATTCAGGGAGCTACAAGGGTCAAGAGTAAGCTAAAAAGTAATGGTGACTCTTTCCTGTAGAGCGGCCAGTAAATAGCACAGACCTGAAGTACACCTTTTGAAACAGGAAAAGCAAAAGCACCTTGAGAAAAGAGGATGGAGGGAAAGAGGAGACTTTGGAGGAAGGGTCTGCTCTCTTCAGATCAGGGTGCACATTTTGTTGTTGTTGTTGTTCATTCAGTCAATAAACATTAACTGAGAAGTTATAATGTTCCAGGTTTTGAGGAAATAAAAATTAATAGGAGACATGGTTCTTGACCACAAAGAAATCACAGTCTAATACCAAGGCAGTCAAGTAAACACATTATTACAGTAAAGCAGGATCAGTGTCCTGATACATTTAGAAACAAGTGGTCTAGGAGCACAAAAGAGAGAAACTAATTCTGCCTGGAGGGAAAAAGGTGTCCATGAAGATTTCACTGAGGAGAAGATATTTAAACTGAATTTTCAAGTATCAGAAGATTCTGACCTGAAGGTATTGGTAAAAAAAGGGTATTGGAGGAGAAGGAAATGGCATGTTCACAAGCATGCAAGCACAAAAGGACCTGTAGTAGGTTCAGTTTGACCAAAGTGTAGGGTCAATGCAGGCAGAGGGTAGAGGGTGGTTGCATGACAAAAGATATGACTGAAGAGAAATTAAAATCCTAGATCTCAAGGAGCTTGCTTTATAGTGATGTTTGGATTTTATCCTGAGTCAAGACGGAGCTCTACAGAGGTCTGTAACCAGGGAAAAGCATGAAAAGTAGATCATTTGGGAAGAGCTCAATAGTTTGTCATTTAATGAGATCAGTTCTTCTGTCAGACAAGGGAGTGTTAGAGCAGAGAAAGTGAGAAGGAAGGATCTGACACCAGAGAGAAAAAAAATCCCCAGAACCAAAACTACTTGAATTCAGAAACACTGCCTTGAAATGGTGCACAGCTGGAATAAGGATAGGCCACTGGAGCCCTCACTCCATTCTCCTCTACCACTTCAATAGGAGGAAACACAAACAGAGCAGGTTACCCTTACACTCATCTGAGTTTCATCCTGAGAGAAAATCAAGTAAGGAAGCAGGCAGTGGTAAGATGGGAATTGTAGGGTACACAAAATCTCTCAATGTGCATTAAAGCAGGGCTCCCTCAGTAAGGTGTATAGATGACCAGATGCCCCATTTTGAGGTATGTGGTTTTCGTTTCCCTAAATGTCCAGGTCTAGGTCTCAGGAATCAACAGCAAAGAGGCCCAAGGACAGTAATTAGATGTTCTTCCTAGAATTCCTCACCAAAGAAGCCAAAATAAAAATGTTTCCATTCCACAGATCTGTTGAGTTATTACAGCCCTATTTCCAAAGCACAAAACACACTGATACAGGTCAGAGGCACACAGAGTAAGTGAGGTTCCTGGCGAGTGAGTCTCCAAACTCAGCAATGGCCAGGAAGAGACTGGTACTACACTAGTCTGAATTGGGATGCTTTCCTCATCTTACTGGAATCTGAAGTTACGGTATATGATCAGAGCCAGTCAGAGAAGTGTGAAACATCGGATCACCTCAGGTTGCCTGCACCAGGCTGAGTCCCACACTCCTCTCTCCCTCCTCCACGATAGAGGTGAAGATTAGACTGTTTCCCTTGGCCTCTGGCCCATTATCTTTTAAGAGAGGAAGGTGAAGACAAAAATGGTCTATCGAGCATTAGCTCCATCATCCTTCCAGCGGAGCTGAGGAGTGGAGAGGCAGGAGAAGAATCAAAACTCATCATACTAGGTCTTTACAGACATTTTCCAGCCAGACAAAAGACAAAACATACCCTGAGAAAAGCACGCCTTGTATCTTCTGGGACTTCTGGCCTTGGAAAGGAACGTGCAAGATACATACTGGAAATCAGACATGGCAGTCAAAACTAGGTTTCAAATTGCTACTTGCTTTTTTTTTTTTTTTTTTTCCTTTAAAGTGATAAGCAAACTTACTCTCCCAGTAGTAGCCCAACTTTAGGGGCTGAACATAAACTGCAGCTTTAGCCGACTCCGCTTCCCCATACCTTACCAGGACTTGGTAAACCTTAAAAGGGAATACTGTATGACTAAAGCCAGACAACTGGCCCCTTAAGAGCACATTTATAATTTATTTATGGCCTAATATTTTCCACTGATAGGATTAATAAATCATGTTTTCATTCAACTTGTTTTCTCTGAGGTATGAATTTCTCTATTTTGATACCAAATCTTAACATGTTTTATTTTGCTTGTCCATTTTCCAGTTCATTTTTGCAGCTACAGGGAGAAATTTATTAGTCTATATTGCCGCCTTTCTGCTGTTGTGGAGCTGGATTCTCTGAATACCCAACAGTCCCTGAGGGAAGCAATCTCAGACAGTGAGGTTGCAGCTGCCAAACAAAGACACCAGCAAGTTTTAGATTTCATTCAGGTAACAGTTTGTTTCTTCTGAGGTAAAAGGGAGAAAGAAGGGACATGGTGGAGGGGATGAGAGCCAAGCCTAAGAAAGAACAGCAATCTGGGCTAATTTAAAGACAACCATGTGCAAACAGCCTGTTGATTTGGTTAAAATGCGGAGCTCAGGGAAATGTGAGTTTTTATACAAAGGCTTAAGAAAAAGCTACAGATCAAACACTGTGTTAATAAGAGCTGTATCAGCCACTGTGGTAGGTAGCAGTAGTCTCCCATACTGGAGAGAAAAATCACTGCCAGAAGAAGTAGAGATCAGAATATTATCCTTACCCAGTAGCCCACTGATAATTCCAACAGAGAGAAAAACTGTATTAATTAATTCAGTATCCCAGAGAAAAAGAGAAGAGAATGACCCATCAGTTTATGTTAACCCAAATTCAGCTGGACCTAAGATTCCTCATTCTTTGGACTTCTTTCTGGCAGAACTGACACTTTAATGTGTAGCTACAGAGGTTAAAAAATGTGTTCCCTGTCCATGGTCTTTTCTGGAAAAGCCCTATGGTGACATCTTAGGGTCTTGAGAAAGGGGTACTGATTACTCAACAAGAGAATTTGGATCTAGTCTGAAATTGCCCCTAAATCCCTTGGACAAATCTTATGATCTTTATGCCTGTAGTAACCCAATTCACAAAAGGAATATACAGTAGTCCCCTCTTAACCTCAGGGGATACATCCCAAGACCCCCAGTGGATGCCTGAAACTGCAGATAGTATCTAACCCTATATATACTATTTTTTTCCTATACGTACATACCTATGCTAAAGTTTAATTTACAAATCAGGCACTGTAAGAGATTAACAATAATAAAATAGAACAATTATAACCATACATCGTAATAAAAACTATGCAAATGTTCTCTCTCTCTCTCAAAATATCTCACTGTGCAAATTTAATGCCTCTTCCGTCTTAACTAAGCACTTATCATGCACTGTGCCCATAACTTTTGCAGTTTGAGGCGCAACAGCAAAACTACAAAGAATTTCTTTTCTTTCAATTTCACGGAATGAAGATTCATTCTTACCACAGATCTTAGCAACTTCACCATATATTTTTTTTTCTTTCCTTATTAAGTCAAGAACTTTCACCTTTTCACTTAAAGGAAGAACTTTGTGGCTTCTCTTTGCCATAACCAAATTGCCAGCATCACTACGTCTTGTGCTTTGGGGCCATTATTAAGTAAAATAAGGGTTACCTGAACACAAGAACTGCAATATTGCAACAATCTGATAACCAAGGTGGCTACTAAGTGACTAATGGGAGGGATACGCTGGACAAAGGGATGATTCACGTCCTGGGCAGGACGGCGCAGAATGACAGGAGATTTCATCACACTTCTCAGAACAGTGGCAATTTAAAACATATGAATTATTTATTTCTGGAATTTTCCATTTAATATTTTCAGATCTCAGTTGACCAATGGTTACCAAAACTGCAGAAAGCAAAACCATGGATAAGTGTGGACTTCTGTAATAGCAATAGCCCCATCATAAATATCACTTTGACATATATTCAGGTCAATCTAATAAATATTTGTTGGACACCCAGGTGTCAGGCACTGTAAGGGAGATACAAAGTTGAATTACACATGGTCCCTGACCTTAAAGCATTTAAAATCCATTAGGGTAGACAAGAAATGTGTAAAAATACTATTTGTAAAATGAGTTAGGTGCCAAAAGAGAGGTACAAAAAAAAAAAAAGTTTTGTGCCAACACAAAGAAGTAAAAATTTACCTACATTTGTGGGTATAAAAAAGTTGTCATAGAGGATGTAACTGATACCTGAGCTAGGCCTATAGGGATAGGTTAGTCTATAGTGAGGAGAAATAGACTAAGAGGCAAAGAAAAAGAATAAACAGATAAGGCAGAGAGAGCAGAAAAATTGTATCTGGGGAATGATGAGTAGTCAAGATTAGCTGGGGCATAAACTGAGTAAAGGACAGTAGTGAGAAATTAGGTAAAAATGAAAGTAGCAATGAGATCAGATCACACAAGGGCTTTATTAAAGGCCATGGTAAGATATTTGTACTTAATTCTGCAGGCAATAGGAACCTGGCCAAAGTTTTGGAGAAAGTCAGTTATAGGATCCCACAGATGTTCAGGACAGAATCAAGCAGCGGAGGATATTCCTCCCATTCGCATTGGTATGGCCACACTGGTTGTTTATAGTAAGTACTCATTCTCATTGGCTACTAAATAATTTGCATATCATTCCTAGATTTAAGGAGAAGTAGACTAAAGGCAGGGAAACCAGATACGAAGCTATTGCAACCCTCCAGGCAAGTAATGAGGATCTAAGATGAGGAAATGCTGTGAGCTTTGGGCAAATAAAGTTCTCTAAATCTCAATCTCCTCATCTGTAAAACAGGGATGATGATAATAATAGTACTAGCTCTCAGTGTCACTGAGAGAATTCAACAAGGTAATGCATGTAAAGCATTCACTAAAGTGCCTGCACATAATAAGTATGGAATAAATTATACATTCATTCATTTATTAATTAATAAGAAGGGAAAATGCTTTAAAACATGATATGCAAGATTGTGGGTTTATTAAGTACTCAGGAAGAAGATATCGTAATATGCTTGCAAAGTGTGAGCAGACAAATCCTATCCTACTTCTCTCATCCTAAATGAGATATTTTAGGTGACCTCTTAGACTAAAAAAATAAACCTTTCAAGAACTTACTTGCTTTCTTGACCTGAGAGTGTAGTATTTAAAAATTCAAAACATTTACGTCATTTATTTTATTTCCACTAAAAGTAGAACATTGACAGGGGGAAGGGGGTGGGAAAAGGAAGAATGAAGCATGAGGAGAATACGAAAGATTGGCTTATCTTTTGAACCCAATGTAAGGAATAGTGGAACAAAGTAAGAAGAATAATGACTAGAAGACAATTAGCATACATTTTTAGTCCTGGATCTTCTACTGATAAACCTTGGAGTACTGGACAATTCATTTGATCCAGGGGCCTCAATTTCCTCATATATAAAATAAAAGAATAGGACTAGATGCCTTCTTAAGCACCTAGTTGGCTCTAACGTTTCATGACTTCTTTAACAACCATAAGTATTTTTAGAGAAGCACTTCTCTAATCATACCTTAAGTTCTATTTCTGCTTTATTCCACTTAAGGCTCCCCTGAATCCACTATGTTCAAACACAAGAAAGCTGACTTTCTTCAGTCTGTCACAGTCTCAAACTACTCCAAGAGTTTCTGGCTCCATTCTTACTTCCAGAAGACTATCCTCACTCCTCTTTTTCACCTAGTCTAGGGCTCCACTGCCTTTTTCTCCTTCCCTTTCATCACACTATTAAGTGGGATGGATAAAGGCAGGCCAGGCCAGGAATTCTTTAAAGTTCTAGCCTGCACTGGTCTCCCAAAGCAGGTAACTTGAGAGTGGCCTCTACATACTCTTCCAGCCAGCCAGGTAAACGTAGACTTGGATAAAAGCCAATTCCCAAAGGGTTCAAAAAAGCACTTCTTGGCCAGGCTAAAACCAGACCATATCCTTGCACCCATAGCCTTCAGTGGACTGCCTTGCTCCATCCAACATGGGTGACTTCACTGAGTAGAGTTAATGCAATATCATCTCTCCCCTTATCTACACTGAGCTTCTCAATCTCTCTTGCTCAGAATGAAAACCAGCTGCAGCCATTCACCCACTGGCATTCACAGCTCAGCTCACCACACACCATAATCTGCAGAGGCAAGTGCCAGCTGTGAGAGCATTTGTATGATTCCAGATCTAAGACAGTGTTGAAGGCACTACACAAACCAAACATTGTAAACAGCAAGGGAGTCTATGTAAATACAGTAAGGAAAAGAAGCCAAGGAGTGCAGCCAGAAAGGGGAAGGGCTAGGCCAGGGGAGGTGTAGAAAATCACAGATAAGGTATACAGCCTTTATAGACAACACATGCAGCAGAAATGTCAAAGTGTTGAGACTTGGCACTTGGCATATTCTGAGCTGCTAAAGCCTAAAGGGTAATTAGGCTATAATTTATATACTGTAATGCTTCAAATGCTCCTAAGCTGTAACAGAAACACAGCTCATTAAATATAGCCAATCTATCATCCCCTCAAGCACCTTGTAACGGTGCTGTGAGAAAACCAATCACCTTCACATTTTAATAAAAATATTATCTTGCCTGAGTACAGAGAAAGGGGTGTCATTTATGGGATGAAAACCAAAATTTTTAAAGGGCAGGGTGAGAAATGGATGCAATACTTTTAACCAACAGACCTAGTAAGTTCATAGTCTTTCTTTTTAAAAAACGTGTCAGCAAGTCTTTAGAAGCTGAATTTGGACATTAAAATCAGGGGGATTATGTTGTCAGTTATTTTTAGATCAATGGTATAAGGTAAAAATGGGTGAAAATTGTACTTCTTTTACAGCTACTTAGCTAAGTCCGTTAAACTCAGTCCATAGGCTTCCCTGTACCTATGTTTTTGATTTTTCTTCAGTTAATACCTCTTCACTTCATCACTGAGAAAAATTAAGAAATAACCATTGTTTCTACACATAATTTTTTAAATTTCTACACTAACTCTCACTATCCATCCTCAACAATAAGGCTAAAGCAATCTATCCAAAGAGAACAAGTAGATTGTTAATAATTGTATTCATTTCCTAGGGCTGCTGTATAAATTACCACAAACGGGGTAGCTTAAAACAACAGAAATTTATTCTCTCACAGTTCTGGAGCCCAGAAATCTAAAATCAAGCTGTTGGCAGGGTCACACTCCCTTTGGAGAGTGGGAGAATCTGTTCTCTGCTTCCTCCAGCTTCTGGTGGCTGTTGGCATTCCTTGACTTGTGGCCACCTCACTTCAATCTCTGCTTCTGCGGTCACACTGCCTCCTTCTCTTCTGTCTGCCACATCTCCCTCTGCCTCACTCTCGTAAGAATGTCTTTATGAGGACATTTGTCATTGGAATTAAGGCCCACCCAGATAATCCAGGATAAACTCCTCCTGTCAAAATCCTTAACTTAATCACATCTTTTGCCATACAAGGTAATATTTACTCTTTTATCATATAAGGTAATACAAATTCCAGGGATTAGGACATGGACATGTATTTCGGGAGGCCACATTCTGTCCACTACAATAACCATGACTGTCATTGTAACAACTGAAAACTTTGTAACAATGTACAGCTTACAAGGTGCACTCATCTACATCATCTTACTTAATCCTCATAATAACTCTGTTCGAGGGCAGAGATCTAAAGAATTAGATAACCATTCATTCATACCTTCATTCGCTGAATAATCATTTATTGAGTACCTATTCTTTGCACAGCCAAAAGTTAAAGGTACAAAAGCACAGTACCTGCCCTTGGCAGGACCTCTAAAAGTTGTCCATAGTCATGCAGTACCTTAAACTTTGAGATGAGAGTATGCTGCATGAGGTAGGATCAATAAAAGCTAGTTAAGAAAGCAACAATCCCATTAAGGAAATCTGTCCAAGTCTTGACTCGGACTTCCATTTTAGCTTTACCCCCTGAACTTCAGATTTCTCTCTTTACATTGTTCAGAGCCTCCTCATGGGCCTGCCACTGCTGAACCTTCAGTCCAACTCACTGCCTTAACAAAGCCTGAAGCTCAATTTCATGCTTTCATTACAGAACGTTACTAGAAAGCAAGGGAAAATGGCTACCAACGATGCAGTTCCATTCACTAGTTCACTCAAGCTTGCCTGTCACTCTGAACACCACAGACTATCACAATTTCAGAATCTGTGTTTGTTGGAGGGAGCACCAGGTTTGTGGATTCTTTAAAGAGTATTCTTTAAGTACACATTAAGGCCCTAAAAAGGAATTTTGAAAATAAAATAGAACATTGGATACTCCCTTCTACAATCAGAGAGACCTTAACCTTGCAGTATTCATACAATGAACACCTCCTACCTGGAAACTGAGTGACACCAACTTTCCAAAGGTTCTTCAAAAATAAATCATAAAGTGTCAGAGCTGGAAGGGAACTTAGACATCATTCGGTACAACCTCTTCTTTTTACAGCTGAGTAAATGGGTCAGAAGTTAACGGCTTGCTCAAAGCACCCAGTGAAATTAGATGCAAAGCCTATCACAAGCTCCAGGGTCCCATGAAAAAATGTCATTAACAACCTCCTTGGAGAGAGTCAGAATAACCAGAAAGTTTATGGATAGTGTCTATTAAGATTTGGGAGAATATCTGTCATCTACAGAGACAGACACATAAATATGAATGACTTTTACAACTGAGTAACAACTATTATACTTTATAATGAAAATGTTAAAATCTCTTTGGTAACCCAGAAATCAAATGGGCTACTCTAAAATTACAAGGATGTTTAAATTACTTAGAAGAGTACGCTGTTTAAGCTGTTTTGTACTTTAGAAGCACTTATATGTAAGAAAGTAAGTTTAATATATAAAAGTTATTTCTATTAAAATAGGTCCAAGAAACTCTGCTTATTCCAGTAATGCTTTGTTCTTCTAGTTCACATAGAACTAAAACTACATTCCTTTCTTCACCTGTTCTGAAATTCAGACTTCATCATATGCCTTCCCCATAATATCCTAATGAGTAATATCTCATTACATGCTGAGAATTAATAACACTTCATATGTACGAGAAATGCACCCTGCAGTTTTACAAAGGACCTTCCAATATATCATTTCACCCAGTCATCACAGCAGTCCTGTGAGGTATAAAAGGGGAAACGTCTTGTCCACATTTCACAAATAAGGCAACTGAGGCTGGAAAAGGTCACGTGATTTGCCAAAGGTTGTTACAGAACCAGTAAGCTGTGGATCCCAGCTGAAATCCAGGTCTTCCACTATTTGCACTAAATGAAACAGCCTCTCCGGTAAAAACATGCAAGACACAAGAGATTATAAAGAAGAGGTGTTTTCTGGTTTAGCGAACCTATGTTGAAAATATTTCACCCTTGCTCAGAACCAATACTGTGGAAAATGTATCATCTTGGACTCTCAGGGAAACTTAAACCTTTTTAAACCTGTTTGATAATTAATGTCTTTTACCATTTTATCCCAAAGCAAATAGATGAAGTTTGGCGTGAAATGAGGTGGATCATGGATGCTCTACATTATGCAAGATACAAACAACCAGTTTCTGGCTTATCCATCACTAAGCTGATAGACCCCTCAGATGAGCAGAACCTAAAGAAGATCAGTTCTACATCATCACATATAGAGTGTCTTCCATCACCATCCCCATCCCCAGAGATGCACAGAAGAAAGGCAGTGAGTGGTAAGCAATAAGATCTAAAGTTCTATATTTCAGTCACCAGATTCTTGGTCCTGTCTCCACTGATGAGGTTCTTCTGTGCTAAGTCATTAGTTCCAGCAAGCAGTAGGAAACACTGCTCAGTGGTAAGAGTCTAGAAGCACAGAGGAAACAAAATCAGAATGGGGAGGGGTAGGAAGCTAGGGCAATGACCTGAGATCACCTCCATTTAGGGGTGGGGAAGATTCAGTCCAGTTCTAGGCCAAGCTTCCAAGATACAAAAGGAATTTAACCAAAACCAGGTAATAAAGAGAACAGGCCCAGCCTCCAGAAAATAGGGAGGGACTGACAGGAATGAGGCAGGAAGTAGGTCCTAGTCTGGGTAAAGTTCATGGCAAACTTCCCACCCACATGGCACCAACATCCTGGGGTGAGAGTTGGGAGAGAAACCGTGGATACACCAGAATCCTGAGCCTGAGGCCAAATAAGTAGATTAGTCTCATCATGGATACAACAATCAGGAGACAACTTACAGATAAGCTGGAGGAGAGGCCTAGCAAGTCACCTCCACTCTTGGGAATTAAGTTGGAGTTTACATAGCAAATACTAACTGGATAAAACATAGCTGAGTTAATACAAACTTCTACAAAACACCCTTATGCTTATAAACAGAGAGAAAGCATACTAGTCACAGACAATATAATGCTCTTGCCTAGAACATGTTAAAACTAATGCCATTTTTCTAGTTGATTAAAATAATGGTATTCAAAGCATCTTTCCTGATTCTGTAGCTTATAAAAGCTCAAATTTTATAAGCTTTACAGTGATAATAATTGATATTTTTAATAAACAGTTCTGAAATGTGAACTTGTCCCATAGGGGGCAGCATGGCGTAGCAGAAAGAGCTTGGGCTTAGAAATCAAAGACCTGGATTCAAATTCCAGCTTTTTTTTGCTAGCTATATGCGCTTGAACAGATTACTACATGTAAGTCTCAGTTTCTGCATATGAAAAATGAGAATAATAATATATACACCTTGAAAAGTTATTTGTGAATAAGACAATCTATGTCAGAGGTTCATGGCACATAGTAGACAATAAATTGTAAGTATAGTATTTAATGTTATTCTTATTACAGAAGACTTCAGTGGGGGCATGAACCTTTTCTATAAGTAAGGTTATGTACATTTTTAAAACATCATGTCTGAAAATCAAAACTTGGCTAGTGCAAGAACTTGGGGGACAGCTAATTTACATTACCAAAGATTTCTATGATTTAACAAATAATTCAACAAAATAATTAAGTAGATTTTTATAGATTCCCAGTGGGCTGGGGATACAAATAAAATACCATCCCTGCCAGAAGCTAATCTAACAGGGAGACAGCTACATTAACAAACAATTTCATACTAATTGCATATGTGCTATAATGAGGACATGCATAGGGTGCTATAGAGTCTAATGAAGGTGTTAACCAGGAAATCATAAGATCAAAGAGAGCTTCCTGGAAGAGGTGACAAAGTCAAGTACTGACAGATAAGTAGGAGTTGAGCTGAAAAAGAGGAAAGAGGAAAGCATTATAGGAAGAGGAAGCAGAATGTGCAACTGTGTTGTAGTTCAGGGAACTGCAAGCAGTCTGGCTGCACTCAGGATCTAAGGACATGGCCTTTTTTTTTTCATTTAAAAAAACATTCATTGGTTACCCACTATGTTCCAGGCACTCTTCAAGGTAACAGGGATATAATGATAAACAAAGCAAAGTCTGTGCTCCCACAGAGCTGACATGAAAATATAAACAAGATCATTTCAAACAGTGAATATTCCAATGCATAATACAAAACAGCAATCAAGGTGGGTAGGGAGAGTGCTGAATCCACTAGGATGATCAGCAGAGACCTATCTGTGAAGGTTACATTTGAACCAGCCACAAAAAAAGGATCCGGTTATACAAAGATCTGGAGTTGGAATATTCCAAGCAACAAAACAGCAAAAGGCCCTGAGGTGGGTGAGGGGTGGAAAGAAAGCCAAAGTATTGGAGCAGAGTGAACAAAGGGGCTAGTGGTAAGAGATGGGGTACAGAGAAAGGCAAGGGCCAGACCAGGCAGGGCATGGTAAGAAGTTGGAATTTTATTCTACTTGTGATGGAAAGCCACTGAAAACTTTTAAGCAAGGATTGATATAATCTGTATTTTCTTTAGAATCCAATCTGTGTGTTGCTTGAAGAGACCAATGTTGGAAGCAGGAGATCAATTAGGAAGCTTATTAACAGAGGAGACAGTGCCTCAGGACATTATGATGCTATTTACCAAAAACAGGTTAGACAGGAGAAGAAACAAGCTTGAGCGAATGGGCATGTTGAATTTAGGTTAGCTTTGGGACATCCCATGCAAAAAGAAACATTCAAAACAAAACCAGGATGTATAGGGTCTGAAGCTCAGAAAAGAGAACTGGACTAATAATATAGATTTAATAATTGTTGACATATGAATGATGAAGCTATGAAAATGCTTGATATTTCCTAAAGAGAGCAGGTAGAGTAAGAGAGGAGACTATGGAAGGATCCCTGTGGAACAGAAGAGCGAGACTTCTTAAACTAAGAAGTAACAACCAGAGGAAGAAGATAAAATCAAGAGAGTAGTGTCACAGAAATTAAAACATATCAAATGATGGTAAAAGGTTAAATAAAACTGAAAAGCTTCTATTTTTTTGTTTTGTTTTTTGTTTTCAACAAGGAAGTCGTCAGTAGCCTTGATGACAGCAGTTTATAAAGGAAAGGAGATAGAAACCGAATAGAAGTAGATAGGGGAGTAAATGGGATCAGCAAGGATACACTCTTCAAAATCTTGGCTGTGAAAGAGAAGAAGGAGGGAGGGCAGTAGCTGGAGAGGTACAGGCTTGAAAGGGCATTTTTTAAAGGCAGGATAGATATACCCTATGTTGTTCCCCAATTCACATAATTCTACAAACAACTCTTCAATTCTACTTCCACTTCACAGCCCTTGTCTGCCCTCTCTACTCACAGAACTTTCCCAGTGTTTAATCTTCTCTTGGCCACAGGGTCCTAAGTGGGTCCCCCCTGGCTGTATGAGGGTGGCCTCTCCTGTGCCACATAAGTGCCAAATTCTCACGTTGGCCAGATGACGGGTTACACACACTCCCTGCTGGGAAGATCTGGCCAATTACGCTCGGATTTTATTATTAACTTAAAATGTGAGCGATCATCATTCTGTTTCTTAAAATATAACTCTCTCTTGGGTCCATTTATTTCTCTGAAGCCAAGATTCCATGGGCTGTGAAACACAAAGACGTGGAGGGCAGCAAATGAAAAATGGAACCCAGTGACAGGGAAACTGTTGAGAACTGGGAGAAACATTTAGCACTGCATCCCCTCACAAAAGCACAAGCATTTCAGAGCAATGAAATCTGCTCCTGCATACTCTGTCCTCTCCACTAGTATGACTATTTTTGTTTGGAAACCATTTATGAAGAGGGAAAAATCCAATTTAGAGGTATATCCCCATTGGTTGCTCACAGGGCAAAGTGTGCAACACAGTTCCATTCTGTGTGAGTAGGGGTCACTTAACTTCTGAGAAGCCTGATGGAAATACAAAGCCTATCACAAGCCTAGACTCTGGTACCAGCCCAAGATTTTGTCTTAAGGCTGTTGAGTACCTTGGATTTGTTTGTGTGTGTATGTGGTTGGACAAACAGGGTGGGAGAGCAGTGGAACTCTTTAACTTACTTCCCATTTCTGTGTGGTTTTCAAACACAAAGTAGAACTCCTCTGAGTCAATTAAAATTAAGCATCTCCCAAGGACCCAAGGAGGAAAGTTGGCTCCTAGAAAAGGCAGCGCAAGGCAGGGGTGGAATGATTGGTCCATCACATGGGTATTTTCTCTCCCACTCCTTTTCTGTGGGCATAGTAGTCACAGGCAGCAGCAATTTTTTTTTTTTCCGATACCACTATTTCTCCTAGTGACGCATGGGTGAGGCAACAGGGGGGAGGGGGGCATTGTTTCCTTCAGATGCATGTGAAGATTATCCTGATCTTCCAAATGTAAATCTTCCTGGTAAGCTTTTCCCAGATGATGTTAAGATTAAGAACACTATGGCATAAATTAAACAGATCAAAGAAAAAAAGCATCAACAGGAAGCTGAAGATGGGAAATTAGAAGGTGAACAAGCCCCTGAGGTTCTACCCAAGGCCTGATGAGAGATTTATTAAAATTCTTTGTTTCTAAATTATTTAAATTCTACTCAAACACAGTGGAAACAGATTCAATGAGGCACACACACAAAAAGCAGCAATTTGGACAGTGATATATTAAAAATGTGAAGACAGATTTTTAGGGCAAATACTACTAATTATTCCTTTCTTTCCATCCTGCCATGCCCCCTGCCTTTAAGAGAAAAGCAATGGCTTTAAATCAATTCTTCTTCCCTGCAATGTCATCTCCCCATAAAGCCCTCAAAATCCACATCAATTCTACTCTGCTGTTGTTGGCCTGATCCACAGAGACCAGGAGTTGCAACACCCATTACAATGGCAAGAAAGCCAAGCTTCCTAAGCCAGCACGAATACTATGGGCAGAACTTCCATCAAACAGCTCTTGGGTCAACCAGAGGGGAAATGCAAGGTTCTACCAGTGCTGGCCTGCCCAGTGGGCCCTCTAAGGGAAGTTGAGGCGCACAACCAGGTTTATTAAAAATAACAGCTGGGCAAGGCGCCTACAATGCTTAATGGAGCATATGGCCCGGATCTGGGGATGGAAGCTGCACTTTGCATTCTTTTCCAGGAAGGGAGGGAGTGGCAGTGACCTAAATCCCTGGAAACTCTCCTCAGTGCCCTGGCTGGCATCCTGGAGATTTTCCCAGCTTGTTCTGGGAGGGGTATCCCACTCTAAGCAATCGGTTCCACTAAGTCCTATAATAAATAATACAACCACCATGGAAGTCAAATATTTAGATTCCCACTAGAGCAGTGTTTCCAAAGTGTAGGTCTTTGAACCTACAAGATAATATTTACCACTCCATACTCAAGCCCTTTTTCATCTCTTTCCTGGGTTACTACAGTTATAACTAGCTCTTCTCTTGATTTATCTCCTATCTCCCTTGCTCCCGGGAGCTACAGTAAAGAATTCACATCATTTACAAACTCAGTGCTAAATCTAGGATGAGAAATACAGTACTGGACTAACTAACACAAGACACCCTTTAAGAGATGACTGTTCTCCTTTATTCACCATTCTCACAGCACAATCTTGAAGTTTTTCTGATTATTGGTTTGTATTTTAATGAGTCACCTCTTGATATGCTTTCTAGTTATTCTCTATTTAAAAGTGGAAAGAGTACTTCCCTGGTGGTGCAGTGGTTAAGAATCCGCCTGCCAATGCAGGGGACACAGGTTCGAGCCCTGGTCCGGGAAGATCCCACATGCCACGGAGCAACTAAGCCCGTGCGCCACAACTACTGAGCCTGCGCTCTAGAGCTCGTGTGCCACAACTACTGAGCCCCTGTGCCACAACTACCAAAGCCCACGCGCCTAGAGCCCATGCTCCACAACAAGAGAAGCCACCGCAACAAAGCGTAGCCCCCACTCGCCACAACTAGAGAAAGCCCGTGCACAGCAACAAAGACCCAATGCAGCCAAAAAATAAATGAATAAATGAATAAAAAAAAATTTGTTTAATAAAAATAAAAGTGAAAAGGATTTCAATAATATTAACACCTTCTCTTTGTAAGGCACTTAAAGTATTTTAAACAAATTTAATCCTCATAGCACCAATGGAAGATAGGTAACATAATTACCTACATGCTACAGATGAAGGGGCTAAGTTCAGAGGGGCTAAGTGATTTGCTCAAGATCATATACACAGTAAGGAACAAGACAGGACTTCAGCCCAGTTTTGTCTAGTTTTAAGATAATTGTTCTTTCTGCTACAACTGGGCTGACTCAAATCAAGTACCACCAAATATAAAGCAAAATGAAAAAAATAAAATAAAGCAAAATGATTTAGGTGATTGTTTTCAGACATTTCTATGGCAGATTAAGTAAATCAGATCTTTTCAGGCTGCTTTCAGTATTGTTTTTAAGAGGCAATCAAATCTCTTTGCTCTTCAAGCTCTCCGATTTCAATATTCGTTTCAGTTTCAGTTCAACCCAGCATTCTTTACTGAGAGCCTTGTATGTACCAGATACACCACAAGAGGCTAATAATACAGTGATGATTAATTCACACTCTAGTCCTCATGGTCTGTTCACATGTTCATGCTCAGATCAGATGATCTGGGAAATACAGAGGATCTGCATGTCCCTTTGCTTGACTCCTTCCTTAGCCCATTCCTTCACTGACTGGCTTCTTCAACATTTACTAAGCAGAGATGAACAAGACACAGTGCATGCCCTCTAGAGTTCACAGTTAATGAGGGAGATAAAAATACAAGTGAATAATTTATAATAAACCTTGATAAATGCAATAACAGAGATATAAATAAAATGCTTTATGAGCCATGAGAACTGAGCAACTAACTCCACCTGGGGAAATCAGCACAGGCTCTTCCTGAGAGACTGAGTCTTAAAATATGATGCTCCACTGAAATATTAGAATGTCAGCCCTTTAAAGCATACCTTCATATACTCCTTATTCCCCTACAACCAACAAATGCTCACTATTTGTACGCTAAGAGGTCAAAGTGCAAACTGTTCTTATAGCGCATTTGACCTGATATAGGCTGGAAAGAGGAAAAAAGTGACACACACTCCTCAGCAGTTGCTTCTAGATGTATCATTTTTACTATCAGACTTCTAGTGGGTTAAATGGTGGCCACTAAAAAGACACGTTCACGTCCTAACCCTCAGAACCTGCAAATGTGACCTTATGTGGAAAAAGAGTCTTCACAGATATAATTCAGGGTCCTGAAATAAGATCATCCTGGATTACCCAGGTGAGCCCTAAATCCAACGACAAGTGTCCTTATAAGACACAGACGAGAGCTCACGTGAAGACAGAAGCCGAGACTGGAGTGATGCAGCCCAAGGAATGCCAACAGCCACCAGAAGCTGTAAGAGGCAAGGAAGTATTCTCCCCTAGAGCCTCCAGAGGGAGTGCAACCCTGCTGACACCTTAATTTCAGACTTTCTCGGCTTCCAAAGCTGTGAGAGAATAAATTTCTGTTGTTTTAAGCCATGAGCGTGTGGTAATTTGTTACAATAGCCACAGGAAACTAATACAAGACCTAACGTGTTTCTCTTACTAAGAGCTTAATATAGCTATGTGTGGGCGCCACGCAAAGTGAATCAGATGCACCAGGTCCCAGGCCTCAGAAAGCTTCCACAGAAAGCCATGGGAATTCTAAGGTAAATGGCAGTACAGCAGGTCTTTGGAGTGAGACAAATCTGCGTGTAGGTTCCTATTCTGCCACTTACCAGCTTACATGAATTGGAAATTTTAATAAGCCTAGACTTCAGTATTCTTATCTGCAGAATGGGAACTGGTGTAAAAATTAAGTAAGATAAAGCACCTAGAGCACTTAGCATGATGACTGGCCCACAGTAAGTACAAAGTAAATAGCAAGTATTGTTATTACTATTGTGGATGCAAATGAATAGTACATATGGATAGCTGAATAGACAACAGTGACCAGATAAATAGAGAAGAAAGTTCAACTAAAGTCGATTTTCAATTAATTGCATGGATCTTATTTCCAGCCCAATTTCAAATCTTCAGTTAACCTCTCTTTTTCATGACCCCTATGGCACCTACCACTGCCATCATCAAAAACAGCCAACAGTTCTGACAGCCTATTACTCGCAGTTCCCAATTTTTCCCACTAAAGATAGGGAAAAGTACTGCCTAAAATTTGTTTTAAGAATTTCAAAGTCATTCATCCCAAGCCTTTATCCAGTTCTCGCCTTTTAACTTGAAAAGCTATGTCTGTCTTCTTCCCTAACCAGGAGTCCTTACATCTTTTTCACTAAAGACCAATGACAGCACTTGTGCCCCCAAGTGATCACCCCGCCTTGTTATTTCCATCAACGTACTACTCATGTCTTCAACAGTTCCCTTTCCAACAGTTCCTTCTTCTCTACCCACAAACATCTTCCCTCAACTTTGCTACCCTACCACATTCCCATTCCATCCCTCCAGGATGCTTTGGCCAACTGCTTAAGTTCAACCTGTCCCAAATTAAATTTACCACCTCTTCCACTGCCCAACCCTGTTGCAATTAAACTCCTCTGGTTTAATGCTACTCCTATCTCCCAGGCACCAAGGCCTGAAACCTATTAGTCATTTCAGGGCCTTTGCACTTCCTTCTCCAAGTTGTCTGAAAGACTGCTCTCTAAAATGTTCACAAAGCTGGTTCCTTCTGATCACTGAGGTCTCATCTAGACTCCAGAGACTCCTCCCTTGGCCACCTTATTAAACGAACCTCCCTCCCAAGTCACTCTCTAGCTGAAGTTCAGTTTCATTTTATTCATAGAACTTTACACTCTTTGAAATTAATCTTATGTATATTCTTATTGTCTAATCCTCCCTCTGTGAGCTGCTTGAAAGCAGAGACCATGTCTGTCTATCACAAAATAGGTGTTCAGTAAACATCTTTGAATGAATGACCTTCCTGGACTTCTCTTCTCTTCCACGTAACCACCACTCTTGCTCAGGCCCACAACCTAAAAAAGGTAAATATTTAAAGGAAACATAGCTTGGACAACAGCCTCCCAGCTGGCCTCCCTGCTGTTTCCTCCTGATCCAGTTCTTCTTACATCCTACCTGCTACATAATTATCCTAAATCACAGCTCTCATCTTGTCAATTACTTCTTCAAAATTCGCTGATAATTACCCACTGGTGACAAAATTAGGTACAAACTCCTTATCTAGGCATTCACTGCTCTCCTCTGACTCCACCCTACCTTTTAAAAAAAATTAAATAACCTCTTTTAACCATTTATTTAAAATAATTATAAGAACAGCAGGTTGCAAAGAAATGTACAGGAATTCCCATGTTCTCTTCCCCCAGCCTCTCCCCAGTGTTCACATCTTACACAGTTCTTATATCAATACAACATCAAAACCAAGAACCTGGTATAATCCACAGTTTATCCAGATTTTACCAGTTATACATACACTTGTGCATGTGTGTATGTATGTGTGTGTGTGCACATGCACATAAGCATGCAGGCTCGCTTGTATAGCTCTATGTATTTTGTCACATGTGCAGCCTTGGGTAATCACCACCATAGGCAAGATACTCAATTGTACCGTCACCACAAAACTTCCTCTGTTACCCCTTTATAGCCTTACCCACCGCCCCTCCCCACATCCTTGCCCCTGGCTAGTACAAATCTGTACTTCATCTCTATAATTATTTCATAAATGTCACATAAATGGAATTCTTTATTTGTATTGATGAGTATTATTCCATTGTATGGATGTATCATGCATCCACAGAAGGATATTTGGGTAATTTCCAGTTTGGAGCTAATACCAATAAAATTGCTATGAACATTCATATACAAGTTCCTGCATGAAAATAAACTTTATTTTTCTAGGATAAATTCCCAAGAGTGAAACTGCTGGCATCTTACTTTTGTAGCCTCATTTTCCCAAAATTCCATTCCTGTTCCCATATTATAGTCAAACAGGACTACCTGTATTGTTTCATTTTCCTCTCTGGTTTCTAAGCCTCTCATCAACATTTGCACATTTATTATTAAAAGCTGCCTCAAAACACTTTTTGAAAGTGAAGAAATAAATTAATATAGATAGAAATAGAGATGAATGAATGGAGAGAAAAAATAGAGATGACAGAGTACTTCATCAATCCTGTCCCAATAAAATGTGATCTCCTTCCTATAAACCTGCATCTTATTTGCTAAACTTCTTTTATAAAAGATATGTTCTTCCACAGTCTCATAGATGCATATATGCCCCTGCCTCCATTAAAACAGTAAAATCCCTGAAGCAGATCCTTTGTTATTAATTTTATATTCAGTCAGCCACCAAACACAGTGTTTCTGTTAGAGCAGCAGCTGAAGCAAAACAAAATCTTCACTGTTGAATAAATGGATGAATTAAATATCTTTGCCCTAAGAGGGCTCTGGTCCAACCAGGAAACCAGGATGTTATATTCACATTTAAAAAGATAACTAATAATACAAGTCTGTACAGGCTAAGTGCCAAAGGATAATTGAAGGAAAAACTACTTCAGCAGTGCAGACAAGTGGGCAGTCCTTTCTGGGACAGTTGGGGGGTGCTTCCTAAAGAAGGCTTTGTTTGAGGGGACCCTTGAACAGATGAGTAGAACCCCTCAAAATAAAAAAGGGAGTCCTTTTTGATAGCCATTATTTAAAGAACAACATAAGGGTTGATCTCATTCTTTGTAGCTGCTGCATAGCATTCCATAGTATGGATGTGCCCAAATTTTTAAACCATTCTCCTAATAATAAACGTTTAGGCTTGTATCACTTAGGATTAAGTCTGGATCCTTGTTACAGAAAACCCAAATAAGGGTGTCATTAACACAAGATATTTTATTTCGTTCTTATGTGAAAGAAGCCCAGAGGTAGACAATTCAGCGACAGTATGTGGACTCCATGGTCTTCAGATACCATGCCCCCTTTTTCAGCTCCACTATCCTAGCACATGGCTTCCTTTTCCAAGGTTGCCTTGTGAGCCCAGCCAACACATCTTGTTACAGGCAGTTGGAAGGAAAGAGGAAGAACAAAATGGCCTATCTCCCAGCTAAGCCAGCTCCTCTAATGCAGCCTTCCAAAAGTTTCATACCATACTTTCAGTTCTATCTCACTGGCCAGCATTTAGTTATGTGACCATGCCTAGCTGCAAAGGAAGCTGAAAAAAACGTGGTCTTTTACATGAATGCACTGCTGCCTCAAACAAAATTTTAAGATTTTGTAACTAAAACAGGATAATGGATATTGGGTAGAAGCCAGCAGCGAGAGAACAAAACTGAAATCTTGCCCTGCCAATGAGTAAGCAATGTCATCTTCTACAGTCAGGAAAAAGAAAAAAGGAAAAGAAACACTTCATACCCTGACCCTGAAATAAACAAACAAGCAAAAAATATATATATTACATCTGGTCCTAGTCCTTAAAATAGAAGAAACCTTAATCCCATTTGTGTAGATTACTGACTCCCTAACAAAACAATTTTTTTCCCTTAAGTTTACAGTATTCTTATGATAATCATACTGATTTTCCACCATGCACGACTAACTATAACCTTGTAACCCTGTGGGTTTTTACTTTAAATACCTGTTGTATTTTTTCACCAGCAAGCCAGCACTGAATTTGGACTCCCTTGCAGAACTTTGCCAAGTAAAGTATTTTTCTTTTCTTAAACTATTTTTCTTTTCTTAATGCTTCTGTGTCTCTAAGTCTTCCTTTCACAGTAGTCTCAGCCACAAGATTATTTCTAGTTTCATAAATCATGTTACAGTGAACAATTTGTAAATGCCTCCATGTACACACAGTGACAATTTCTCAAACATAGATATCTGAAAAAGGACTTGCTGGGACAAATGATATGCACATTTTTAATATATTCTACCAAGCTGCTATTCAAAGAGCCAGACCAGTTTCTATTCCCACCACCATTATATGAGGGTTCCTGATTTCCCACACGTCACCAATACAAGAGATTATCATTTTTATTTTCAGCAGATCTGATGGGCAAAAAAATGCTTTGTTTTTGCTTCAACTTGCATTTCCCAAATTACTACCTAATTAGTAATTATAGTCTACCTACGTTGAATATCTTTATTATGCTTACTGGCCATTTGTATTATTCTTTGAATTGTTGGTTATCTTCTACCCGTTTGGATTGTCTTCTTACTGATTTACAGGAGATGTATATATATCCTGTATATTAATCTTTTGTTATACATATTATTACTATTTTCTTCCAATCTACCACTTACCTTTTTACTTTATGTGATCATTTGTTTTTATTAAACTTTGATGTAGTCAAATTTATCAGTCACTTCTTTTCTGACTTCTGGGGTTTTGTCTTGCTTAGAAAGACCTTCCTACCCAAAATTACAAACATATTGTCTTCTAATACTTGTAGAGTTTGCTTGTTATATTTAAACTACATGGAATTTATTTTTATATTTGAGATGAGGCAGGACTTTCTCTAATATTTTACTAAAGGGATAACCAATTGTCCCAACACTATATACTGAATAATCTATTCACTCCCCTACCTTGAAATGCTATCTTTACCACATGTTCAATTATCACACTGAATTAAGACTGTTCCTGGACTTTATATTTCTGTTCTACAGATCCATCTGTCCATCTGTACACCAATACTACAAAGTTTTAATTACCAAAGCTCTGTAATAGGTTTTGATACCTCATAAATCAGGCTCCTCCCTACTGTACCTTAAAAAAAAAAAAAAGTTAGCTATTCTCACAAATTTTCTTTTCCAGATAAATTTAAAAATCAATTTTCTAAATTCCATTTAAAAACCCTATGGAGGGGACTCCCCTGGTGGCACAGTAGATAACACTCCGTGTTCCCAATGCAGGAGGCCCGGGTTCGATTCCTAGTCAGGGAACTAGATCCCACATGTATGCCGCAACTAAGAGTTTGCATGCCACAACTAAGGAGCCCACCTGCCACAACTAAGACCCCATGCAACCAAATAAATAAATACTAAAAAAAAAGAAAAATCCTACGGAGATTTTTGAACGGGATTGCCTCAAATTTAGAGATTAGAGATTTCTTGTTCTTTTTAAGAGGACTTTTCATGTTTTCAAAATTAGCATATATTTACCAAGTACCTATTATGGGCTGAGTTTTGTGGGAAATTCAAAGGATTTTAAGGCAGTCTTTGCCCTACAGAAATGTACAACCTGATTGGGAAAAAGATACAAACAACTAGTGCGTTAAATGACAAATATCTACAGAACTAACTTGTGGCTCAGTGTGATTAGTGTAGTATGCCCTTTGAGGGTGATTTTCACCTCTGATTTTACTTATGTTTTGTTTTTTTCTTTGGCCTTATTTTTTTTCTTTTTAAGCACGTGACAACATGGTAAGTATTTATATATATAAACCATTTATTTTTTTTTTAGTCACCCTAAGTAAGAAGTTCTACTGTCATCCCCATTTTGCAGATAAAAAAACTGAGGTTCAAAGAAGTTAAGTAACTTTCCCAAGATCACAGAGCAGTCTGGAGAACAACTAGGATTTGAAACCAGGTGTCCCTGACTTCCGCCACCATAGTGCCTCCTCTCCTTCCTTCCCCCTTTTAAGTTCCTGCTACTTTATCAAATGTAAAAATCATCTCTGAAATAAAACTAGGGAACAAATACATGAATGACATCCAGCTTTGTTTCCTGTTTCATCCTCTCTCCACAAGCCCAGTGAACAGTAAAATCGGATGTGGGGAAGGAGGGCATGTTCCCCTCTGCTTCTGCAAGGGTGGTTGGTCCTGTCCGAGTTCCTCTCCTTCCTTTCCCTTTTAGCTAAGAACTTACAGGGCCCTACGCCGAACGAAAAAGTGGGGCCCCTTGTTCAAAAATTATTAAAACGTCAAGAAATGAGAGCAGACCACTAAACGAAGCGCAAGCCCTTCTAGGCACGGAGGAGGGATGGGGGAGGGCCTCAACCACAGGACACTCCTTGAGCCCTGGCTAGGAGTTTCTCCTGTTTCTAACAGCAGTCTCTGGCTTTGCAGATTCACAGCCCTGCTCTGACGAAGAAGGCTGCTCCGAAGTCTTCCTCCCCACTGACAGCGACTACGACTCCAGTGACGCCCTGAGCCCCCGCGACCTGGACCTGGTCTACCTGTCATCGCACGACATCGCCCAGCAGGCCCGAAGCGGCCTGAGCGGAAGCGCCCCCGACGTCCTGCAGGTGCACGACATGAAGCCTCCGTCGGGGCCGCGCCAGGACGCCCAGGGCCGCGGCCCGGGGCCCGAGGCCGACCACTTGTGCACCGAGCTCCTGCACAGCCTGACCCTCACAGGCCCCGTGCCCAAGGACCACGCCAAAGCAGCACCGGGCGCGCGGCCGCCGCTGGGCTTCCTGGGAAAGCGGAAGCTGGCCAAGCCCCCGCACTACGGCGGCTTCAGTCGCCACTACCGTTGGCTGCGCATGCACAGCGAGACGCAGTCGCTGTCGCTGTCCGAGGGCGTGTACACGCAGCAGCTGCCCCGGGCCTGCGGCCTGGCCCAGGAGCCCGGGGAAGCTGAGCGGCTGGCACCTGCCCAAGAAGGGCCGCGGGGCCTGGCTCCGGCCCACGCCGCCAGCCTCCCGGAGGAGCGGAAGGGCAGCCTCCAGGATCCAAGGCCTGCGGTGCGCCGCATCTACGTGGAGCCCTACCCCGCGGCCCTGGTGGACGCCAAGCCTTGGGAAGCCTTGAGCCCGCCCGCCGGAGGCCCCTCAGGTCTGCCCAGCCTCACGAGCCCAGAGATGAGCCCAGAGGGCCCGACCCCCTCCCCTGTGTCGGAAATACTCAGCAGCATGCTTTAGGGAGGCCCACGACTGGCTGTCCACAGTTCCACTGCTTGTCCTTGCATTTTCCATCACCCTACCCCCAGCCTGCCCCCACCCCACCGTGTCCCCACCCATTTTAAAATGGTTTGAATGTTAAAAACCCAAAGGTTAACAGGTTCAAGGTCCTCTTTTTTAGAGTTGGAGTGGAGGCGAGAGTTGCCAGTGTCATTCCCAGTTCAGCCTATGAAGGGCATAGAAAAGCTTCTGTGTCAACATGGAGTCCTGGACACAAGGGTTCAAACATGCCATCCTACTGGTGGCACCTGTGGCAGAGGTAGGACAACCCAAAGAACCACCGTCAATTCTGCAGCTGGCTGTGTAATCCGACTCCTGAGCTTAGGCTCTTTCATGCATTTGTGATCGACAGGGAGGAGTTCTATAGATGAAAATAAGATTAGCATTGTTTTTCCCTCCATCCCAAACCTTTAGAAGAGTTTGGGGAAAGAAGCCCAGTTTGTGTCTCTAGGGAATAGGGTCAGTGGACTTGTCCTGGGTTCCCCATCAGCTAAACCAAGTCGTTCCAAAGTGCAGCGTTCTCAGCAGCTCACCAAATCCAATCTATCGGTCAGCACTGATCTAGTTAAGTAGGCCTTGGACAGGCCTTTTCTTCACTTAGTGCTGTGTGGAAACCTCCAGAAACAAACGTAGAGGAGGCTTCTCTTCTAGCTCTGTCTTGCAAAGATAGAATAGGGCGGGAAGCAGCCCTTCCTGTACACTCAGCTCCCATTCAAGCATGAAAATGGGCTGTGTATTATTCCAGGGTGCAAGGAGATGGCTGAGTTAAGTGAAAGACTGGATTATACACAAGATAAGGGGAGGGAGAGAGACGTGCAAAACTGTGTTTCCTTTCCAGTCCTAAAATAAGTAAAGCCATGGTGGGGGCTGTGTCTCTGAGAATGATAATGGATCTGCTGCAGATTCTTAGGTGATAGATTTGTAATTGAACAAGAAAGTGCCCTTCAGATGTGGCCAGGCAGGGATGGAGTTTTCTCAGTGACACAGGCACATCTACTCTCCCCCACGTAACGGGTCATGGGACAGACCGTCCAGAGCTTTGGTTGCTGCCTTCCCCTTTTCAATCCACCCTTCCAAAGTCAGTTTTGCCCCTAGATCAGTTGACCCATTGGGCTCAGGGAAAATCTTTCCTTAGAAGGCCTTGCCAGTGGTTCCAAGGCTATACTCAAAGACACCTGAAAATCTTGCTTGGGTCTCACTGCCTCCCACCTGGCTTTCTCACAAAGGAGAAACCAAATCAAAGAGCAATCACACTGCATATTCAGAACAGGCATGAGCCTTCTCTCCTTTCCTGGAGCCAAGACCCATTCAGTTCACTGATATTCTAAATGGTCCTTTTCTGCTTCACAGGCATTTTGGTTAAATATTGCTCTTTATGGCCCTACCTCTGTCCTCGCAGTTCTACCAGTCCTCCTCATGGGAGTTCACACAAAGTCCCCTGTTCACAATGTTATTCCGATTCCTTCCATTTTAAAAACATTTGATTTAAACATAAATAATTACCCTGGCGGAAAGGTACAGATTTGGCCCATGGCCTATGGTCATTAGAAAACTAAAGCCCAGAGCTCAGTCTTTATTTTTTTAAGAGATTTTATACTCAGTAACCGACCCCCCCCGCCCCCCCACCCCCACCCTGGCCGAAGAATCTTGATCAGAATCACTGCAGCTCCTTTTCCATGCCTGGGAGGATTTTAAAATGCAATTTTCTTCTGTTCTGAGTGAATTCTATATGTATGGAGTGTTTTAGAACTAGAACTAGAAGAGAACCTAAAATTAGTCTAAGTCCTTGCATTCACAGATGAAGCAGTTAAGGCCCAGAGAGGTTAAGTGACTTACTCAAGGTCACAGAGCTGGTTTAGTCTCAGAGTTTGGGTCAGAATCCAGAACCATTCCCTTTATAGCAGACTGTCCCAGTGGGAATTGGTACATACCTAGTCAACTTTTGATTTTCCATAGGCTGCGTACCTAGTTTACAGGTAATTCCAAATTCAAATCCTTCTCTCAACCTTTACCTAACAGATTTCCAATACCACAGAGCTCTCTGTTGCCAGAAATTACAAATTTCATATACTAGATATCTAAGCTAATTAATTAATTATAATTAATTTAAAACCGAATCAGGAGAAATGCACTTAAAATTGCTCACCATATGACTCCCATTTAAAAACAAAAATAACACAGAGTCATCTCCACTCAGTTTCTTACTTACTTCTAATTAAAAGACAGGTTATATATATTGAATGAGTTTGTGACATGAGATGCTGAAATCGTCAAGGACTCAGAAACCAAGTGATTCCCTGATCATGACCTTTCTGGTGGCAAGGAAGGAAGGCTGTGACTGAATTAGATGGAAGACATTTGACAGGCAGCAAGAGCAAAGACTGACCCGTCCTTCTGACCCTGCATTTGGTCAGCACGTTTTGACACATTGGACCAAATAATAACTCATTAAGTAGAATGGCGTTAAATTCAAACCCACTAATTTATATTAGGCACATGGGGTTATTTTTTCACCTTCTATGAGGAACAGAGATGCGTGTCCATGAAATGAATAATGAACGTTAGATTTCAGTGGGCATACTTAATCAACTTGAAAATGCATTTTCCTAGCGATATTCCTATAGAAAGGTGGATGCTATATCCTCAATAATTCGCTATTTGTTCAAGAAGTTTCCCTCTATCCACACCTCCACTTTGCAACTTCTTATGAGCCTAGTTTAAATTAAAACATTCTTGTGAGAGATAATTGTTTTCTCTAAATCACAGTCCTTTATTCATTTGTCCAGTCTTCTCATTATAGAGACTTTACAAAATCTGAGGATTTTTTGTATGTTTGTTTTCCTTTGTCTTATCGGCTTTGTTTTGTTTGTTTTGGATAGATGGACTTTTGTCTTTCATTCTTTTTAAATCCAACTGGGGAGCCTCTGGAGGAAACTTTCCTGTTTCAGGTCTTCTTTTCCACCGTGTTTCTGACATGCTTAATTCTCACCTGTGTTAGCTCGTCATTTGTGAAACCCTCAAAAATCATTGACTGAGGTCCTCCCGTATGTCCGTCTCTATTATAAGTCCCAAAGAGAACAAAAGAATCAAGTATGAAACAGATTCCCCGGCCACAAGGAGCTCACATTCTGCTATGAGTGTAGCCGTCATCACCATACATTTTCTTATCAATGTCTTAGACGAGGCAGGAGCCTGTCGCCTCAGCCAGGCCAACACAGTGCATGTTGGGCTAGGCATCTTTGATTTCGCTCTTGCTATCTATTGGTAAAAGAGGATAGCCTGGAAAATGCAATTCATCAATGTATATGCTCGGCAACCATTTACAAGGCTATCACATCCTCTTCCTTTGTAAGGGTACTTGGGAGACAGTCATCAAAAACATTCACTCTAGGGAGTGGGTATTTTAAGAAGTGGTTACTGGGCTTCCCTGGTGGCGCAGTGGTTGAGAATCTGCCTGCCAATGCAGGGGACATGGGTTCGAGCCCTGGTCTGGGAAGATCCCACATGCCACGGAGCAACTGGGCCCGTGAGCCACAATTACTGAGCCTGCGCGTCTGGAGCCTGTGCTCCGCAACAAGAAAGGCCGCGATGGTGAGAGGCCCACGCACCGCGATGAAGAGTGGCCCCCACTTGCCGCAACTAGAGAAAGCCCTCGCACAGAAACGAAGACTCAACACAGTCATAAATAAATAAATAAATAAATAAAAGAACGTGAATTCCATTCCATTTTAAGAACATTCGCTAATGTTCAAAGCAATAATTACACTGGAGAAAATGGTTGCATTTAATTTGAAAGTTGAATCCCGTTAGTAATAATATTCCTCCAGCCCCCATTCCTGAAGGATCCCAAAGCACTTTATGAAAAGCACTGACTGAAGCCTGGCTGTGCTCCCCTAAAAAGACCTTGTCCGGGAGCCACCTGGCAAACACCTACCCCATCCTTGCCAGGAGATCATGCCAGACAAGTGGGAAAGAGGACTGGCCTCTCATTCATTGTTATCCTGCCACACGAACGTGCACCCTGATGAACGCTGAGCTCTTCCCTCGAAGACAACGATTTTAGACACGTAGGCATACCAGAAAACCCCAACTCCTTGGCCCTCTTTTGTTCATCACGCTCCACCCAAGATGTAGTCCCTTTCTCTTGGAGAACTGTCAACTCAAGCTGTTAAGGGGTCTGCAGTGCATTTCAGTTCCCTAGTTACGTCAACAGCACACAGAATTCACTGGCTCTTTAAAACTGATAACTTGTTGGAAAGATGATGCCATTATTCTATGGCTCTCTCAACTTTGCATGTAGCAGAGCTACAGCAGAGAATGTGCATCTCTTAATATTGTTTATTGAACTATAACATACCAATTAGAGAGGGTAATTATAGATTAACAAGAGAGCACTCTCAGCGAATTGAAAGTGCTACATTGTCACTTTATAAAGTCTAAATATTTTTCCAGATGATTCAATTACGCAAATATGAACTTTTTTCTTTTTTCACCTTTAAGGAAATTTGTAAAGGAGCTATTTGGAAAGCAATGATACCTCTTCACAGGTAGTAGGGTGAATAAGGAAAAAACCTGTTTCTTTGCTGGTCACCTTTCATAAGATGTTCAAACACACGGCTTATGACTGTTAAGCTAAACTTCAGTGCGGCCTTACAAACAACAAGGGTAGTGTATTTGAAACTATGTTGTACAGCTTGGAAGCTTATTCTAAGATCTAAATTCAGAGTTTTTCTGAGGTGTTGAACTTTGCCATTAGCAAAAAGTATTTTTAGAGAAATCCATTGACTGTTTATGAAGCACTGATTTTGCCATATTTCGGGTCTCTGGTTTTTCCACCACATCTGCACACAGTAGTTATATATATTTTTTTAAATTATTTCTTCCATTTCCATTAATAATGAATTTGTAAAATTGTTATTCAAAAGGACAGCTGGTTTTGCTTAAACAATCAGACAGGTGGACTGTGAAAATATTCTGTTTGGATAAAGGAAGTAGGAGATTGTTGTTGTTTGTTTTAAATATTATCCTAGGGTCTTTCCTCTCCAGATATATACATTTTTTACTTTAGCAAAGCCAGTATTTAACTTAGTGGTAAATGTTAAGAAGCTATTAGTTAATACTCTTTGCTCCTCTTCCTTTATTCCATGACATGAAAGTCTGACTATGCTTTCACAGTAACCACCATCCAGTAGCTGATTTATAAAAAGCCAAGACTGGCAAATTGTTGTGTTCAGTCACTCTGAGTTGCTGTGTTGCTTCTTGCCCTGTGACAAAGCTGACGTTTGGGGATTCTCACGTATATGGTCACAACATCAGTTTAATGTTTGTGATGGAAAAAGAATTTAAAGAAGTGTGGGGTGGGGGAGTAGGGGTGTTTTATAGGAAAAGTAATTTCACTGACATTCTATCAGGCAGTGTTTAATTGCTTCCTGCCTAATGTGTACATAGTAATTTGGCTGATTATTGGTTGTTATTCGTTCAGAATTTATTGTATCTCATTGCTATGTATGCAACTGAGTGTATGTAAAAGTTTAGACTTCGGTATGTTATCTGCACAATTTTGTGTGCTTTAAACCTCTGTAAATGTACAGATGAATCATGTATGGTGTGTTAAATGTGACCTCCAATCTTGAAACGATAATATTTTGTAGTATGTACTTTTGCAGACTCTTTGAACATTTTAAACAGACATTGTAAATGGCCAGACCCTCAATCAAAAACAGCACTGGTAAAATGCATGCCTCTTGAGCCTACCAATTTATAAGAGGTCAGGGGTTAACAAGAATTAAGATAATTTTTCTAACGGCAAGTATTTTTGATAATTTCCTACCTGCCTAATTGTATTTGAAAGAAAAATTGTCAACAGAAGAAATCTTGCCTGTCAGAGGGAATGAGTTTATTTCATAGGCATTAAATAGTACTAATATATTTTACTTTATATCTAACTTGATGTTGTTGAAATCTAGTTCAAGGGTGAAGAAGTCAAAAATATTTTTGATTCTTCATAAGATCTTTTGTTGTTTAAAGGACAATTTCCAAGCCCTTGTCTTCAGTGTGGAGAAATGTCAATTAAATAATAAACTAATAGAATCGTCAGTATTTGGCTTACCTGATGCTTTTTCTAAGTCTCAATGAAGACAATAATTTTTCAGTCTGAGTTTTTAAAATCTTCTCACTGAAACACTGAAAAAGTTACTATTTAGGGCATTGTTTTGACAATTATTGGAAAAGTCTGACCACTTGGCCCTTGACTGATCAATAGCTTTTGAGTTATTTCTCTTGCATAATTGGTTAATGCCAAGTATTGAAAATACAGCAGCAGACTACCATGGCAAATACTCTCACCAAATTGCACCCAGGAGTTCAGACATCTTAACCTTTGCCCTTCTCCACTGCGTGCATATTTAAATGTCTTCAGTGCACTTCTGCATGTGCTGTCCTATCTCTATTTCTCTATGCCTTTATTTCCACACCCACAAAGCTCCTCCCTTACTGCTACTCCCTCTGGCTGAGATTTGAGATTTCTTCTGTGTTTGAGAATACTACAAAGAGATTACTTCAATCCCAGGAACTTGCACAAAGGTTCTCCTGAATTCCCAAGAGCAGGAAATATGCTGCTTTGGACCATGTATTTGTCTTATGCTGTTTTACAGAATTCTTTTAAATACACACACACACAAACACACACACATAAATTCAACCCTTTATTGGCATGTTTGTGGTCGGCTTTCCTGACAGCCTCAGAAGGCCGTTTTGTTGTCCTGACCAAATGTGCTGTTTTCCCTATGTAAATTGTCATCTTTCTAAGCAAACCATTACTTTCTTTTCCTAATTCTGTCTTTAAATAAAAGTTTACCTTCTTTCTCAAACCAAACAGATGACATTGCTCTTTAATATCCCCTTTCTCCTATGAACACTCCTGGGGAGGTGTTGGGGGAGGGACAGATTGGAGTCAGAGCAGCCCTTTCAAATTCAAGGTAAGAAATGTGCCTTCACTGACTGGGTAGCCCTTTTGATAAGGTATGCCAAGCAATATGCAGTATTTCCATCTGCCAGCAAGAAATAATTCCTTCTTCTCTATAAAAATTTTTGAAAATCATGTTAGGGAATTAGGCAAGCTTAAACCAGGAGTTTCTTATTGATTTACAGTGACTATCAGGCAGGGAAAAACACTCAGAAGGAAATTCTTTTGCCCAGTATTATCTGTCAAGTAAGTTAGATCTTTACAATGATTCCTTGGCTGTGAAAATGCCTTTCTTCTTCAGGTAGCATATGGCACGCTCACCTTTGCATAATGCTCCTTGTTCTGTCAATACTACTATGAGTAATAGTAGTAATAATAATAATAATAATCCTTGTTCTGTCATAATCCCTGCCCTGTCAATCATTGCATTGTTATTTTGCCACAGAAAGGACTGGCATTAGATACAGACTAGAGGAAGTTAGGCTCCAGCTGTATACTAGGCTAGATCAGATGCTCTAAGTCAAAAACAACTGCCTGTGTTGTTTTTTTTTTTCCCCATTATGGTTTATCACAGGATATTGAAAATACTTCCCTGTGCTATACAACAGGACCTGTTGTTTATCCATTCTATATATAATAGTTTGCATCTGATAGTCCCAAGCTCCCAATCCATCCCCCCACCACCCTCCTCCCCCTTGGCAATTGCCTGTTTTTTGATCATCATCTCCCCAACACATTTCATAGCTCCTGGCAAAGACCTGTTAAATGGGTGATAAACTGATGAAGAGATCACTGAAAATCAGCTTAATTCTCATAATTTGCTTAATTTCTCCACAAAGAAATGAACTCAAGGACCTTTCCAAATGCCTGTCAGCCTGAGGCTCTCTATAATGACTCAGAAGAAGCTCCACTCAGACTGCCTTGAATGTATTTCTTTAGGATTTCCTGAAAAACTCCACCACCCACCCCACACACCATCACCAGAGTGCTTTGATTAAGGTCAGCCCCCTGAAGGAAGCAAAGGACCTGGGGAGAAAGGTGCGCTTCCAGACAGCCCCCCGTTAGATCTGAGTGCCCAGTATCATGTCCAGTGATTGGGCACCATGGAGATGGATATATGCAGGTCTCCTATCCCAGCTGCACCCTCTGAGCAAGCGGAAAACCTGCAAAAGTCTTGTCCCAGTGCCCAAAAGGCCACTTTTGCCCACACCATTTTCCCCATCGAGCTTTTGATAACTGCAATCTCCTATATGTGTATAAAATACTTTCACAAGCACCATCCTATTTGAACTTGACAAACCGCCCTGTGAGGTGATCAGAGCAAGAACTTTTATCTCCGTTTTGCAAATAAGGAGCTTGAGGCTCAATAAAGTGAAATCTAGGGTCCGCGACTCCTGACTGTCTGGTATGCCACATGCCACTGAATTAGGTCTTATGAGAAAGGAAGGACAATGCCTGAACTGGCCACTGGAAGCTCTCTCTCTCTCTGGAACAGACACCCTGCATAGACAGACACACAAGGGACATTATATACACACAGATAATGACCACAAATGAAGCTAAACCAGACAGCAAAGCACACAGACCCTTTCCCAGGGGGCCCAAGTTCTAGCTCAGAGTCAGGCACTCTGTGACTACAAGCCAGACACTTTTCCTCTCTGAACTTACAGATGACGATATCTATCAAATGTGTGGGATCTTTATCAGCTTTGAAATTTCATGAATCAAAAATACTCACATTAAGGACATATGAGAGATGCGTCAGGATTCTTCTCAGAGCGTTTCTGTTTTGGTGATATTTTTTGTGCTGCCATTGTTCTTTGGGGGAGGGCAGGTGGTGGAAGATAAGTAGACATGACCTTGAGTCTCTTGTAGCTAAAGGAGAGTGGAGAAGGAAAATAACTGAGAGATCCATGCTCAGCATCCTTTTCCAATTCCCCCCCCACACCAAATTCCTCCCTCTGCCTCGCTCTGACCCCAGTCTCTCTCAGAAAACAGTTCCACCTATTTCAGTTCCCCTCTCCCTGGCCATCCAGACCACTGTGCAATCACAGTGGATGGGGTCTGGAATAGCCCTTGGACCTTCCCTGGCATCCTGACTTGGCATCCACGTCACCCACCAGCTGTTCTCTTAGATCCTGCCCAATCACTGCCCTACCATCCCTTCCCTGGAGTGTCCTGGAAAGGGTCAAGGCATTGCACAACTCCGGGGGGCACTATTATTAAGTGTGGAATGTACTCCGTTAGCCATTTCCCAGAATCCAGGAGTGAAGCAAGCAGGCCCTTTGCCAGCCAGCAAGCCTGCAGCAGGCATCTCCTTTGGGGTGGAAAGGGAAGTGGAAGGATTGGCATGGGACAGAGCACAGGCCCCCTTTATGTGGGATGTTTGTGCTACCACAATGGGGCCTGCTTTGAGGCACGATGTTGGACACACATTTGATTCTTTCAAGTCTGGGGCAACTTGAGCATGAGCTTGGTCCTCAGTTGGGCCATTTGGCTTGGCCAGAGCCAGGTGCCAGCCATTGTTCTCCCGCTGAGCTCAGCAAAGTCTGCGAAGTCAGGACAGCATCATTCCCTGACAAACGTTCAGTACATTTCCTCGGGTCCCAGGAGGCCTGATATTGAAATGTTTTCCTCCCCATAGTTATATTTTCCTTGGTTGAAAAAGTTTTGTTTTGGAAGTTGCTACCCTGTCGAGGTAATGAGTCAGTTTGGGAGGCCGGTGCAGAGGGGAAAATGCACATCATTGGCAGAGGCCAGAAGGATGGGGGTGAGAGAAGATGGGAGATTCCGGGTGGGAGAAAGAGGTCCACACCCTCTGCCCCCTCCCACTCTTTCAGGAAGAACACAGCCCCTCCTTCCCAGCTAGGGGCCTCTTCACTGGGGTGAGGGGGCCAAGCCCTGCTGCTGCCTTAGGGCTTATTCCTGGGAAAGGCTAGGTAGGCAGGGAAGGAGCTAATGTTATGGGCCACCTTCTGAGTGCCGTTGAATCATCTGCTTTCTGTGAAGGTTGGTAGTGTTATCAACCACATTTTACAGATTGGGAAACTGAGGCTCAAAAAAGGGGGAATCACGTGCCTGACATCACACAGCCAGCAAGTGGCCGAGCTTAGAATTCAAGGAGTCCCATGCTGGCTCTGCCACATGGTCTCACTACAAGACTCATTCATTCCTACCCAGAAACGGACCCAAGTGACTCAGGGGAGGGACACGAAGACCCACCTAGAGAGACACCTGGGGAAGGACTGTTGGCAGAGGGAGAAGAGGGGGCTTATGGACTTGAGCCATCCTCGCCTATCTCTGCCATCTTCTCCTCCCCTCAATTTTCCACCCCATACATCTTTTTCACGTGGAGAGAACAGTCACAGAGATACAAAAACACACATAGATGCACCAACACGCTCAGATCCCCCCACACACACACACACACCACAAACACAGCCGTCCACACAAGCACAGAAGCACACACATCTGGAGGTAAATCTCAGGATTCAAGGGCTGGCTCCACGCCAGCTCTGAGCCCCGAGTAGCCCACTGAGGAGCCCTGGTCTGCCTCACTTTGGGAGGTCAAATCAATGAAAGAGCCCTGGTAGTTTAAAAAAGAGAAAGGGAGAAAAAAAGAACACCAGCACCTCTCATGATGGGAGGTCAGAGCAAATGAAACCAGGAGGAGGGGGTAGCTGTACGGGGGCTGGGGCGAGAGCATGGGGGTGGGGAGCCTGTGCTGGCAGCTGAATTCCTACCCTGGCCCAGCTCCAAAAGATTAAAATAGAGCTCTTAGAGTGTCCCCTCCACAGACCAGCCTGCCAGGGGCCAGACAATACGTGGGTTTGTGCTCCAGCTTAGGCCTCCAGAGAGGTGATGTTTTTACCCGGACAGCTAAAGGCACAGAGGCAGGTCTAAAGCAATTCCAAGGCTCCTTTGGCCCACAGTCCCAGAACAGGCCACAGCAGAGGGAGAGCTGCCGGCTGCTAGGATGCACACAGATCTGCTCTCTTCTCTTCTCACCCTAGGGCAGGCCTCTGGACTCACACTTCTTCATTTTATCTGCCCCCAAAACACCCAACTGGCAGGGCTATGTGGGATGAAGTCTTAGCGAATTCGTTATACTTTAATTTGGAAAAAAAATCTCAGCCTGGCTGTAAACAGGCAGTTCTCCTAATGAGGAATGGACAGGGCATCCCTTGGGGTTATCTGAAATATCAGATAAGTACAAACACCTCATTTTCCCTACCCAAGGGACAGAGCTCTCCCAGAAGGAAGCCCCACTGGCCACTTGAGGTTTCATCTGCTTCCTTGTAATTCTTAAGGATTTCAGGCAGCTGGGACTTAAGTCCGACATCTCAGACCACTTGCTAATACAGAGGATGAAGACAAGTATGCATCAGTTAAGCGCACAGGCTCTGGAGTTTGCCAGACGTGTGTTCTAATCCTGACTCTGCCACTTAGTAGCTTTTTGAATGTGGGCAAATTATTTAATCTTTCTGGGACTTGGGTTCTTTATCTCTAATAGCACCTACTAGTGATCATAAGGGTTAATTGAGAAAATACATAAAATGTGGTCAAATCAATGCCTGGCATATATCTAGCAAAAGTTAGCCAAAAACAACAACAAAAAATTCCCTCCTGCTGGGTTTCTGGAAGACCCTCCCCCATAACTAGGATGAAAATATAATTTATCATCTAAACCAGAACACCTTTGATAGTGGGAGTGGACACTAATTGGACTGACCCTGGGACACTGGCTTACCAGGGACCGTCCCTGGAAAACTGGGACATATGATCCCCCTTCCTATAACTTTCTAAAGGGTCCCTATATAACATTCCATTAAGATAATCCTTTGAAAACGGTCCTAAACTTTATTCTATATCATGAAGCCCATTGGAAGTAATAGCCCTTTAAGACATACTATGATATTAACATATGAAATTTTAATTTAAAATATAATTTTATTGTAGATTTAAAAATCATAAGGTTATAGATAAGTGATAAGAGATAAAGTGATAAGTCATATTTGGATGGAGGACTGAAAATTGATAAAATTCTACTGCTATTTTAATTTTTTCTTTTCTGATATTTGAGAAAAGCAGCTCATTCAATTTTAATGGAAGACCCCTTGCTCCAGTTCACAGAATATTAATATTCCATAAAAGCAAAGTTTGAGAATCTCAGCCTTAAAGAACCAAGAATAACCCCCAGGGAGTAAGGGATGGAGGGCAACTTTTGTGGTCATGACATATTTTCTTTTCTTTAAACAGTTTTAGCCATTCAGGAATAAAGGTCAACAGCAATCCCACTACTGGGGATAGACCCTGAGAAAACCATAACTCAAAAAGAGTCATGTACCACAATGTTCATTGCAGCACTATTTACAATAGCCAGGACATGGAAGCAACCTAAGTGTCCATCAACAGATGAATGGATAAAGAAGATGTGGCACCTATATACAATGGACTATTACTCAGCCATAAAAAGGAACGAAATTGAGTTATTTGTAGTGAGGTGGATTGACCTAGAGTCTGTCATACAGAGAGAAGTAAGTCAGAAGAAGAAAAGCCAATACCATATGCTAGCACATATATATGGAATCTAAAAAATAATGGTTCTGAAGAACCTAGGGGCAGGACAGGAATAAAGATGCAGACGTAGAGAATGGACTTAAGGACATGGGGAGGGGGAACGGTAAGCTGGAACAAAGTGAGAGAGTGGCATGGACATATATACACTACCAAATGTAAAATAGATGGCTGGTGGGAAGCAGCCGCATAGCACAGGGAGATCAGCTCCGTGCTTTGTGACCACCTAGAGGGGTGGGATAGGGAGGGTGGGAGGGAGACGCAAGAGGGAGGGGATATGGGGATATAAGTATATACATAGCTGATTCACTTTGTTATACAGCAAAAACTAACACAACAATGTAAAGCAATTATACTCCAATAAAGGTGGTTAAAAAATAAAAGGAATAAAGGTCAAGATGTAGGAGGCCTCGGTTCTTCACCAGGTGTATCTCTGCATAGGGCTGCTTGAGTGTCCTCCTGGCATGGGTACCTGGCTTCCCCCAGAGCAAGTGATCCAGGAGAGAGAGCAAGGCTATCTAATGCGCCCAGGATTGAGGACAGGCCCAGGCATATCACTGAGTTGGTTGCCTTAATGAAAGAAGAAAATACCTGAGAAGTATACCTGGATTCTTAGTCCAGGACTCTAACCTACAGCTTTAACCTATTAGAAAGAATCTTTACACCCAATATCAAAACCAGACAGATCTCCAGAAGAAAGTAAGCCTGGTCAGCCAGGTAAAGTCTGGGTCCTCAAATGCAGAAAATGTTTGAGCAGCTTTTTGTGTATGACTGTTTTGAAATACACTACTGATTGTAAGCTTCTGATATCTTCCACTCAACCCAGCCAGCCCCTCTCTAGTCTTTGGGCGCCATTGGGATTTGTCCTCCTGAGTTTCTGGAAGACTCCTAAGGTCCTCGTGGCCCCTTTCTGACTTTATGTGTTCATTGTGTGTTAAAAAGAAAGCATCTTCCCCTGGAGTGTTTTGATTGCATTAAATGCATTTGAATCACATGTGGAGGGCTGAATGGCTTACAATGTGATCTCTCTTTTAATTGTCACAACCTGTTAGGTGGTCACTGGGATGATGCCCATTTTTCTTATGAAGATATCGACTCTAAGAGGACATAGCCAGTAAGTAGAGAACCAGGAAATGCAGACCCAGGTCTTCTGACTTTAAATCCTATGCTCTCTGTACTATATCACACTTCGGTATTGCACTCCATTTGTTTTATTTAATATGAAAGGATATTTAGATATGCTTACTCCTTGCATTTCAGCTAAGTCATTTAAACCACAACAGACACACACATTTACACGTACACTCACCAACACACATAGACCAACTTCAAAACTGGGCCCATATAAATTAGCCCACCCTACACTCCGACTCTAAGAGTGAGTAGATGCATTTTCCTGTATTTTCCTTCAGCCACATTGCCACTTTGAGAAATTGGCTACTGCATAAACAAAATAGAATTACGGGTTAGAGATTTGGTTTAAGGGAGAGAGGACAGTACATCGTTTATTATACCAATAACCAGCATAAAAGAATGTAAAACATGCTACCAAGTAAAACCAAAATCCCACCTTGGGAAATCTATCCAATAGAGAGAAAAGCACCAGTAGATAAGAATATTTGTACAAGATGCTTATTGCAGCTTTGCTGGTTGTGGCAAAACTAACTAGAGACAACCTGAGTGCCCACAAATACAGGAAGAGTTGGACAAATTATGCTGCATCTATAGTGCTATTATAATGAATAAGAATCATTTATATTGACCTGTAAAGATCCATGATGGGTTGAGAAGGCAAAAAGAAAAAAAGGAGGGGAGGGAGGGGAAGGAGGGGAAGAGGATAAAGTGTATTTTAAGACCCAGCTTGCTGTAAGTAATTTTTAAAAATCCTATTAATGCATGTACATGTTGTGTGTGTGTGTGTGTGTGTATGTGTGTATATATATATATATATATATATATATATATATATATATATATATATATATACACATATATATACATAGAAATAAATATGCAAAGAAACATAAATTGTAACTTCAGAGTTTGGACTAGCAGAGGGAATATTGACATTTTTGCACACTTCTGAATTATCTGACTCGGTAAAAAGAGCACATATTATTTCTGTAATTTAAAACAATAATAAAGCAGATCAAGATAAAAAATAAACTAAGACCAGAATTTTGCCAAGCCTGATTTGAGCAAAGAAAACTCAGATTCCTGCCCTTACATCTTTTAGTTTATCCAAATGCACTCTCTTAATTGGCCCCAGACACTGACATCTGTGTGGAATACATCCACTCTTCACTCCCTACATTGGTTTTCAAAATGGCCACCTCTGCTGGATGTTAAGACTTCAGTTGAAGCCCACCTTCGCCACCTCCACCTCTCCCTCCACCCAAAAAAAGACTTTGGTCCCCTGCGGAAAAGGCCAAGAATAAATGCTTTCCGCCCCAATTATTCTCCCCACTCTTTTCTCCCTAAACTCCAGATGGTGAACTCTGGAAGTGGGTGACTGTGGGAGGTGGTGGAATCTCCCTTTCTAAAGTTCTTTCCCAAGAGAGAGCCACATCTGTGGAGGATGGCTCGGACTTAACTGCCTTTAGAACAAGTTAGTTATGGATGGTTTGCCATTTTTGGAGTGCTGATTGCATGCAGAGCCCAGTGAGAAGGAGAGATAGGAAATCAGGAGCCCTGGTGGCAGAGCAAGTATACACAGATGAAATCTTGGTAGCCTGAAGAAGCAGTATTTAATCAGTAACTTCTATGTACATTTTCGGAACATAGAAATCTAGGCAAGATAGCTTATACTAGTGACAGGCTCATAATTCAGAACGATCTTGATCAGCAGATGTCATTTAGTAGGGATTAAAGTTCCATATTTAGGTCAGAAAAATCCAAGAACGGTATGGGAGAATTGTAGCTGGGCAAAGGATTTTTAAAAAATTGATTTAGGCATTTCACTTAACAAACTCGAATTAAATAAAAGTATAAAAATCTGCTAAAAAATAGTAAACATTAATTGAATACCTGCTACGTGACAAACACTGTACTAAGCATGAGTTAATGAACTCGAACAATTACACAGTCTTCTGTATTCATATGTTGAGTCTTATGCCCAATTCAAGGGACCATGTTTCAGCTTCACTGGCACATTACATGAGAACAGTAGGGGGATATACAGCAAGTCATGCATGGAATAGTTAAAAGAATTGAGGATATTTAGCCAGAGGTGTTAATATATGATAACTGCAGTCAGATATCTGGAGAGCTACCATAATAATTTAAAAGACTTATATTCTATAATATCATTTAGGAGAATTATGACTGTAGTAGTTTAAAAATGTATCCACAAATTCTTCAGTACTCTTCCCTTCAAAAGGTGGAGCCTAAATTCCCTCGTCCTGAATGTGGGCTGGACTTAGTGACTCCCTTCTAACTAATAGAATGTGACAGAAGTGACAACGTGTGACTTCCAAGAGTAGGTCATAAAAGGCATAGTGGATTCTGCCTTGCTCTCTCTCAGATCACTTGCTCTGGGGAAAGCCAGCTGCCATGCTATGAGGACACTCAAGCAGCACTATGGAGAGGTCTACCTGATGAGGAATTGAGGCCTTCTGCCAACAGCCATGGGAGTGAGCCACCTTGCGAGCAGACCTTCCAGCCCCCAGGAGAAACTCAGTTGCCTGACCTCCTGACTGCAGTCTTGACTGCAACTTCACGAAATACACTGAACCAGAATCACACAGCTGAACTGCTCCTAAATTCTTGACCCTCAGAAACTCTGTGAGATAATCGATGTTTGTTGTCTTTAAGCTGCTAAATTTGGGAGGAATTTGTTATGCAGCAACAGATAACTAACATAACAACCAAGATGGATCTGGCAAGGAGACCAATTTAATTTTAACAGAAAAAAATTCCAATGATCACAGTTGTCTAATAGTGTAATGAATGGTAACACCTGAAGTTGAAGTAGTGAGTTCCCTATGTTCAGCCAGGAGGACCACCACCTCTCAGGGATACTGTAAAGGCAATGTCTACACTGGGTGCCTGAGGATGAGCTTAGAACCCAAATTCTTCATTTTTCATCTTTATCCTTCATATTCCAACCAGCCACCATTGGTTTCCAGACCTTCACTCCTCTCTCTGGCTACGGAAGCAAGGTCACCTTCATACTATGGCAAGGCAACTCTAGGATGACTTTCCTCTGGGTCTTAATTTGGATCCAAATTGGCTTGTCCCCACCAGGAAGATACCATTGCTTTGTTTTTGCAATACCATCTCTGCCATGATTTAGAGACCCATCAAATGGAAACTGGCTTTAAGACATCACTGGCCCTGGATTGCACCAAGAGCACAGTAATCTGTAATCAAAGCCCAAGTTGCCACAGTCAACATTCCCCCTGCTGCTACTGATAATTTGTACCATATTGACTAGGTTACTTAGCATTTGCAAATAGGATTCTGTAGCGGCTGGACGTCAAATACATGGAATAGATCTTCATCAACCTGGAGCCTGGAGCCCACCCTCTCTGCCCACACTTCAGCCACCAGAATGTCGGGCAGCCCAAGCTGTCCTTACCACCCACATACCCAGCTCACTGCCCTGCTCCTGCTCAGGATAGAGACCTCAGCCACATCACGCATGCAGCTCCTGGGGGGATGGAGAAGAGGGCATCAATGGGGACAGGGGAGTCCATAGAACAAGCCCAAGGCAGGTGAAACATGCTCAGGACCCTGAAGGATCCAATTAAGCCCAATTCACTGGGATCCAGTTTTCCTACCAAATTCCTGAGCAAACCAAATTGAATAATGTGTGGCTTATTCAGAAACACACATCCCTGTGTTGTTGGCCGAGGCGAGGGCAGTGTGGCAGGGGGCTTAGGCAAGGGGTGCAGGTGCACCGAAATGAAAACAACAGGCTAAAACAACAAGCTCCTGCCTATAAAGAACAGCCCCGTGTTTTGCCGGATTCCTGGGTTGGAGCGTGCGTGCATATATATATATATATATATATATATGTGGACTCTTGTGTGCATGTGCAGCTGGGCCTGGGGGTGGGGCGTGGGGCGCCTTCCAGGGTGGGAGCAGGAACGTGTCTACATATTTTAAATGGCAACTGCAATGAAATCCATCAGAGGTGCTCTAACGTACGTCTGGCACTGCCTCGTGCCAGCTCCCACAATAACTTCAGAATCTCCTCCCTCATTGCATAAACATTTTATATACCTTTTTAAGTGGGAATATTTTTGCTCATTTGGCAAGAGAGTGCCTTTATGCAGTTCAAGCAGCCTGATTTGTGCCTTACATGCTTCTTCAGGGGTGGGAAGCAGGAGGAGTGATGGTTGCTGAAAGGTGGGGTAGGGGGCACGGTGGGTTGAGATGGGGAGAGAGTTTAGGGACAGAGAGGAGGAAGGCGATTCTATGAAAAAGAAAAGTTCATCATTGCCTTGCTTTGGGTCTGTTCCACACCTTTCCATGGAAAACCTGTTTAACCTGCTTTAAATACACACACACACACACACACATACACACGTAGCAATTGGAAGTTATGAGTAAGGGTTGTGTTGCTTTTCTGTTCCACCTCCACTCCTGCAGACCTGAACAATTCAATCTCTCTTTCCCCAGCTTACCTGCGGCATGTGGGTCCTGCCTGACTTGAATAAATGGCTGTTTATGGATGATAGCATCTGGACCGCCCCTGATGAGGTCACCTTGTTATGTTAAATATTTCTACCTCCTGGTGGAGAGACTGAAGCTGACTGCTCTCAAGACCACCTCTGCCTAGCACAGAGAACATAGCTCCCAAGGCAGGATCTACATCTTTGCAAGGCCAGACTCCTCTGTGAACTTGAAGGACTCCTTTCAGGCCCCAGGAGCAAAGGATCATGACTTTGGCCTAATAATGCCAAAATTCATACTACATATGGAGAACCTATTCGTAGAGGGCTCTGAAACACCTTGTCTGCTTCCATTCTCACTACAACCTTGGCAAAGGTGTTATTGTTGCTTTGATCTCCATTCTACAGATGAACAAACTGAGGCTTGAGCTTGCCCAAGGCCTCACCCGAACGAAGTGAGGAGAAGACACAGGATTTGAACTCAGGTCTATCTGGCTTCCACATTTAGGATCATCCCACCATAGATTCCGGGGAAAACAACCTGGAAAAATGAAAAGAATCAGAAATGCTGTGTGGTCCAATGATTCAACCTCCCTGTGTGTCAGTTTCCTCATCCATATAAAGTGGGAAATGACCACCCTTACTAGGACTGGCATGGGTCAGCAGAGATCTTACGGATGATTTGCAAATTTATTGAGTAACTCGTGGCCAGTTTGTTGACTGAAAGAATGAACCAGTGAATCCATACATAGATAAACATTTCTTCAAGTGAATCCCACTGTTACTCAGAGGAGGAATCCACTGCTGGCTCCTGGGTTCCTGAACAGAAATGGCAGATATGGAGCTAGAAATCCACAGTTTCCCAGATGAATCAAAGAGCTGAAGCCCTCTCCTCCGCAACATAACTCCAAAAAAGACATGTTTTTCCAATGTTCTTTCAGTAGCTATCCTAGGATGTGGAAGAACATGTGAAAAAAATAAATGGATTCATTTTTTAATGAGGTCAGAAAGGCATGCCACACATTTCAGATCTCCAAGGTGTCTGCTTCCCTCCAGCTATCCACGGTTTTCAGCTGGGTCCTGAAATGGAGTTCAGGACACCCAGACAAGTAATTCTAACTAGCAGTGCCAGGAAAATATTAGAGTTAAAAAAAATAAAGCAGAGATTCATTTATTTTTTTAATATATACATATCTTCCTGTAACGTCCCTCACAACAAAGAACTCTGGACAATTCTGCCTTCGCCTGACCAGAATCAGCCACCTCAGAACCAGATCTATTCATGTCTTGCTTACCCCAACCTTACAAACATTAACCCCCCCCCAACCTCCTTTTTCCTCTTGATGCGGATTTTCTAGAGCTCACTCCCCTGTGGGATGAACTGGTTCTCTTCCGAAGACGGTGGGGATGTTCTGCTGTGATGACGCCTTTGTGGTAAGCAAAGCCTCCAGAGCTATTGGGTCTGAAATTCTCTCCAACCCTGGCCTTTAGACGGCCAGTTCCCCAGATGGGGCAGCCATGGCCTGCTGCCTCTGCCTTGAGAACCAGCCTGGGGGTCGCAGAAGGAGACCCCAGAGAGCTGTAGGGTTAACCAACCAGCCATAAACATTACCTCCTCTGTTGATCTTCAAAGGCTCTGGGAAAGAAAACAAACCACATAAATCTTTATCAGGGCTCCTTACAACTGCCCTGGGAGGTAGCTCCTAGAAGAGCTGGGTGGTGACTCTGTACAGAGGACAAGAAATTATTTCAGTCAGTGGTGCTGAGTCAGAGATGGATCGCTTTTATTTTTCTTTTCTCCTCTTTTCTTTCCCTCTCCGACTCCTCCTATGGGAATGACTTCCTTTTGTTATTTGCCAGCCAGGAGCTCCATAGTGAGAATCCTTGATCTTCTACCTGCTTCATGGTTTCCAATCTAAATAATTCCCTGATAATTCAAAAGAAAGGAGAGACTGTGGAACAAGAGCTACCGTGTTTAGAAACCAAGGACACGGTGACCACGTCTGTTTTAGAGGTTGACCAGGTAACTAGCCTAGCTACTGTGAATGAGGTTACAGAGTAGGAAGTATGATTTTCACCCCGTGTTGAAAATCTTTCAATAATACACCTTTGAATCCAGGAGAAACTCTCCAAACCCATTCCGAACTCCTGCCACACATACATGGCAGTGTGGCTTGTACTTAAGTGCACAGGATCTAAATCCTACTTGTGACATTCTCCATGGAAGCTGGGGCAAGTCATTCATCCTCTCCAGGCCTCATCTCCTCACTGTAAGTGTCAGAGTAGGTGACACTTACAAGCCACCTAGTAACTCCAACTTAGCATGTTACTGAGTTCTTGTGTGTCTTATTAAACACGTAATTCCCACCATAACTCTCTGAGGTTTTACAGACCCCATTCTACAGATGAGGAAACTGAGACTTGGAGAAGTTAAGTAACTCATCCGAGGTCACACAAAACAGGGATAATAACGCTTACCTCATAGACAGATGAGGAGTGGATGAGATAATGTCTGCAACGTGCTTAGCATGACTCCTGGCACCTTGTGAGCTCTCTTTCAGAGTCCACTCTCCTCTAGAAATCTTCCCTGACCCCCTAACCTTCTCCCTCCCCCACTCCACACACCTCTCTACCAGATCTCTGCTCCCAGGCCCTTGTTGGTCTCCTAGCCCCAGGAGCTCCTCAGAGGTAAAGATGTATCTCACCTCTGTGGTGCCAGCCAGTGCCTGGCACACAGTAGGGGCAGAGAGAGAGTCAAAACAATGAATGAATGAATGTTTATGAACAAGTGCCCAGTTAGTAGACAGCTTCTGAAAAAAAATAGTCAAAATAAATACTACTAGTAAAATGACTTGTTCTAAAGATGGTTAAAGATCTAAACTTTCCTGGAGGAGATTGTGTGCTAGTGGAAAAATGTACAAAAGGGAATGAGGAACGAAGTCATCCTGTTTTTTTTAAATACCAGCTTTCACTGTAGTTTAAGGGCCTCACAGACTTCTCCAAAATGCTTATGAATCATAGGAAGAGGACCCAAGAGTCCTGAGTCCCAGCCACTCTGACTAACTTCAGCAAACATCCTCTAGCCCCACGGAAGGGGGACCTGCAAGGAAACCACACCCATATCCACCTGTACACACACACACACACGTGCACACAAACACACACATGCCCGATAAACAAATCAAACTCTCAGCATTGACTGAGCACCTACTCCATACAGCACCCATTACAAAACTCAGAAAGAAACTCATAAACTATCCTGAAGACCCCAGGACACAGTGGAAAGAATGGACAGTCTAGCTGCTGAACTGGGGCTGTGGGAAGTGAGGTTGGCGAAAAGTTTATTTTCTGGACATGTGCCAGGGGCATTCCCAAGGATATGTGTGTAATTTGAAGTACAGTTGACCCTCGAACAACATGGGTTTGAACTGCACGGGTCCACTTATATGCCGATTTCTTTCAATAGTAAATACTATGGTACAACACGAAGGTGATTGGTTGAATCTGTGTTGCGTGTGGAACTGTGACCACATAGGGCTGACTATAAGTTATATGCAGACTTTCGAACACATAGAGGGTCTTCACCCCTAACTACACATTGTTCAAGGGTTAACTGTATATTCGTTGAGCCCCTATTATGTGGTGGGCACTATTCTAGGTGATGAGGCTGAAACGGTGACCAAGCTTACCTTCTAGTCATAGAAATGTAAAAATTATAAATTTACTTGGAAATAGCAACAAAATACAAAACAAACTACAGAAAGTTAAGCTTGACACAATGCTTCCCACTTACTGGGGATACACAAAGATGGGCATCTACAGAGGGAAAAGTGCAGTGGCTTCGGCAGAATCTCCAGGAGTTGGGGTGGAGGGCGGGGTCTTGTGTGTTACTGAAAAGGCAGAAGGAGTTACAAGACGCCTCCAGAAAGTTAGGGCACTTACCCAATGCCCCTCTATTCACAGCCCAGGGATGTTTCCACGAGTAAAATCCCCTCCTCCTTCACATCCTGAACCACATCAACAGGATATAGTCAGGGAAAGTCCATCAGCCCTGACACCAGAGTGTGTGTGAACCCAAAGCAGGCACTCCCTCCTGACAGGACGCTCACTCACCTCCCTGGATTATTATGTGACCAGGAGCCAGAGTGTAAAAGGCCCTAAATATCAGAATCTACTATTGTTGTTGTGATTGCCAGAGCCTTCAAGCTCACCCCTTCCTCAGTCTCTCTCCAGTCCCGTCCATCTTCTGCCTCAAGGCTTCAGATAGATAAGGGCAGTTGACACTCTTTACTATGGGACAACATAAGGCACTGTCCACACATTATCTCACTTAATCCTCTCAGCACCCTGAGAAGCCCCTATGCCCAGTGACTGGCACAAAATCCCACAACTGGGAAATGGCCAAGTTGGCCTTTGATTCCAAGAGTCCAAGCACTTAACCACTGGGCCATACTGGCCCCCCAGGCTCCTGAGAGCACTGCCTGGCCCATGAGCCGCCCTCAACTCCAGAACCTCTGCCAGCCCCGGTGATGGCCAGCTGTATCAAGTCCGAGCGCTCACTCTGGTTAACCAGATCTCCCTATCAGCACCTGCCACACCATTCTCCCTCCTTCTGGTGTGCTTTGCCATGTGATTTCCCACCCTGAGCACCCTTTCTTCAGCCCTCTCTCTATTCAAATTTTCAAGGCCTACCTACAAGTCATTTCCTTTCTCTGCCGAAGACCTTTCTTAAGCCTCTCCATCCCTCCCTGACCTCCATCTTCTCTGAATGTCTAGCTCACATTTACAGTCAGCACTGCCCAATTTAGCATCTACCTGTTCTCAGCTCAACAAGCCTTTTTGGAGCCTCTTCTATGTGCCAGGCACAGCATGCAGACACTGAAATAGAAAGATCCTCAAGGATACTATAGTCTCTCAGGGGATGACAAGACAGCATGCACACAAGGCAACACAGTGGCAGGTCCGTTGGAGAGGTCCTTGCGGTTTCACTTGTGTTTGTTCCGTGTCATCAGCTAAGTGCATCTCAAACAGAATAAGGCAGTACAAGATGGGGATTAAGAGTGTCGGTTGGGGACCCAGAATGCTGGGGCACAGACCATCAACAGTGTGACTTTAGGTAAGGTACTAAACTTCTCTGAGCCTCGGCTCCCTCATCTGTAAAAATGAGGATGAAAATAGTACCTACCCACTCTGGTGGGGGATATTGATAATGGGGGAGGCTATGTACGTGTGATAATAGGGGGTATATGGGATATCTCTGTACCTTCTTCTCAATTTTACTGTGAACCAAAAACTATTCTAAAAAAAGTCACAAAGAAAGAGAGAGAAAGAGAGAAAGAAAGAAAGAAAGAAAGAAAGAAAGGAAGGAAGGAAGAGAGAAAGAAAGAAAGAAAGAAAGAAAGAAAGAAAGAAAGAAAGAAAGAAAGAAAGAAAGAAAGAAAGAAAGAAAGAAAGAAAGAGGAAGGAAGGAAGGAAGAAGGAAAAGAGAGGAAAGAAAGAAAGAAGGAAAAGAGAGGAAGGAAGGAAGGGAGGAAGGGAGGGAGGGAGGAAAGGTGGATCTACCTCATGGGCTTGTGAGGATTAAATGAATTCATGGATGTAAAGCTTCCCCTCATCTCTGTGCCTCGTACATAATAAGTGCTCAATAAATGTCTGCTTTTATCAGCATTAATATCATTACCCAGGCAAAGGGAAATTCCTTGCTCCACTGTTGTTTGTTGTTTTCTTTGGCTTTTTTGGTACAGGGGAATTCTCTGCCATCATATCTACATACTGTTTTCAGACTATATCATATGAAGCCCCAACAGAATTTTCTAGCTGGTAGCTGATTGGGGCTGTTATGGATTTTAATCTGTGAGTTGCTGCTTTCCTGCCCTCCCACATTTTAACAGATTGCTATTGTTTTCCTGTCTGTAGAAGGAAAAGGGGAGTGCAATTTTCCAAGTAAAATCAATGCATAAAGCAAGGAGCTGGGCTTCTCCTTCCCACAGACACAGCTCTGCCAGCTGCTGCCTGTCCCTCTTTCACACAGGCAGCCCTTCCAGTTTATGCCTCCCAGCGGGATGGTAATTTTCAGCTCAGGCCAAAAGGCTTTGTTTAAATGTGGCGCTTATGTGGTAATAGAGCGTATTGCAGGGCTTGTTTTCTCTGAGGGTCAATGTTGAATTTAGTCTCCAAATAAACAAGTCTATCTTCTTCCATCCTCTCAAAGTTGTGGGTGGGATTGAAAAAGGTGGAAGAGACAAGAGGCTGAGGAAGAAAGAAGGAAAAGAGGAGACAGGAGAGAGTCCAGGAGAGCTCAGAGAAAGAGGAGAAGAATAGGCACCACTGTCCTCCACAGACAAGACCTCCTGTCTGCCAGAACGATTTCTAAAATAACAAGTGCAACTATTTCCTGAGAGTCAGCTGTGTGCCAAACAGTGTGCTCAGTATGTTAGCGACACGATCACATTTAGTTTTCATAAAAAGCCCTCTGGTGTATATATATAATTGTGCCCATTTTACAGACGGGGACACTGAGGCTCAGAGAGGTGAATTAACTTGCCTCAAATTGCACAGCCAGAGAGATGGTCAAGCTGAGATGGGAACCCAAGTCTCTTTGAGTGCATTGACCAGACTCTGTCTACTATCCCACAGGACAGCAACTAAGGGCTGTTCAGTAACAGGGTTGATGAGGGGAGAACTGTGTGATCATATATTCCAAACCAATAATTGACATGGAGCTTTTATGATATGAATTATAACAAAGCCATGTAACACCTGATATTGGATCCGCCTCAGAATATGTAAAATAAGTAGTTGCCCTAAGACAGGAGGAGGCTGAGGTGGGAGGCCACAGGACAGGCAGGAGGTGGTGAGATGTGTCATTTAGGAGGGGTCTTGGGGATGTATTATCCACTGGAGAGTGAAAGGAGGGAGGGCTGGGGACTGGGGAGACAGAGAAACAAATAGTTACTTTCTAGAAGTGGGCCTAGAACTCACGGAATGCTGCACAAAGTGATCAAAGGAAGCCTTGAGTCTTGTTGTGTTTTGGGCAGAGGCAAAAGTGCATCCCAGGAGCTTTACAGCAATAGATTATCACAGCCACCACCTAAGTGTCCCCAAGCAGTTGTGTTGGACTCTTAGCACAGAGGGGTCTGCAGATTTTCCAGCACTCCTATTAGAAATTTTAAAGGGTTTATGTTTTCTTTCCAAAAACCTAGCTCAAAACCACTTCTCTGCCAGAAGTGCTCTCCAGGAACTCTTGCCTGTGAATATCCTTCTTACCCAGTTATTTTATGGCATAGACATCCCCATCCTGAAACAAATTGAACCGGGGAAAATTGGAAGTCTGGACCATCTCTCTAGTCTGTCTCCAGAGAGATGTGGAGAATGTTGGGGACATAGTGACCTCAGACAAAGTTAGACAATATGGACACTATGCCTCCTCAACCAAAATTTTGTAAGGACTTAAAAACCAGTCCTTTACGGGGAGGCGGAAGGGTAAGTTGGGACGAAGTGAGAGAGTAGCATTGACATATATACACTACCAAATGTAAAATAGATAGCTAGTGGGAAGCAGCCACATAGCACAGGGAGGTCAGCTCGGTGCTTTGTGTCCACCTAGAGGGGTAGGATAGGGAGGGTGCGAGGGAGACGCAAGAGGGAGGAGATATGGGGATATATGTATATGTATAGCTGGTTCACTTTGTTATAAAGCAGAAACTAACACACCATTGTAAAGCAATTATACTCCAATAAAGATGTTAAAACAAAAAACAAAAAAACCCAGTCCTTTGTCACTTCAAGCCATTGATATACCTTTGGGCTTGTTGATGTATTATTTATGTTCTTGCTCATCCCATGGAAGTAGCAAAATAAGAAATAAATATCAGTTCACAAGAACAATAATGGCTGATGATTTGGTGTGTGAGCGTCCAAGGAATCATGATGCACGCTTTAGGAGTCAAAAGTCAAATCTTATTTAAAGCACCACAATCCACATTAATATGATGGACCAGAATAACTCTGAGGGAGCCATTATAGACCATTACGAAAATAACATTCATTTGCAAAACGAGGAACATACCAAAATGCAACTTGTTCCAGTTCTTTCAGCTAAATTACACATTAAGCAAGCAGACTTCCTCTTCCAACATTTTGAAATGGTTTAATATGCACTCAGGCTGACCAGGGCATGGATTTTCTAAGACTGCCCCAAAGGTAAAGCCTGGAAAAATGCAGACTGATTGCCAGGGAGACATTCAACCCTGCTGGGGTGTTGATCAGGTGGGCATGATTGTGCTTTGGAACTTCTCCTGGGGGACAGGACTGACACCAAGAAGCAGCTGTGAATCCCAGCTGGCTTCATCCAAGACCTTATTGGCTTCTCACCTCCAGTGGTTTATTGGTGAGAACTTAGGGATGAAGTGCAGTGGACGTTTGTTATTTTTGCCTTTGGAGCATTCATTCATACCTTTTTCTGGTAATGGTTCCCTAAATTTCCTTTGGGAGCCGTCCCTTCCCTATTCTTGGTCCCTGCAGTAATAGCTAAGAATGATAACAAATGTGCATTAAGCTCTCACCGTGTTCCAGGCACTGGTCTAAGCATTTTACATACATTAACTCATTTAATCCTTATACAAAGGGGGGCTATTATTATCCCCATTTCAGAGATGTGTCAGCTAATGTAGAAACAAATACGTACTTTTCATTTAAGTGGCAGAAGCAAGATATACAAATCCAAGCTGTCTGCATCCAGTGCCGTGGTCCTAACCGTGAGTGATTAGAGCTGACCTCTACTCCAGTTCCAGGGGTAGGACCATGAACTAGATCTGGTCAATGCAAGCACTGTATAGATTCCCCTCCAGCGGCGATTTATTCAGAGAGCGATGTATTAGCCATGCTAGGCCAATCTTGTCCAATCAATGCAAACCCAAGGAGCTCTGCTTGAAAACTAGAAATAGTTTCTTGAAATAGTGTTTGTTTCCTCTGACCATGAACCTGAGACAGGAAAGCCTTGAATGCCTGGGAACCATCATGTCGGGAGAACCTAACAATGAAGCCGATGCAGATAAGATCAAAGAGGAGAAGTTCTTGATAATAGCGCTTGAACCCCTGAAGTTATTATATGCCCTGACCTCTTCTATGAGCCAATCAACTGTCTTTTTACTTAAGCCAGTTTGACTGGAGTTTTCTGATATTTGCAACATAAATAGTCCTATTTAATACAGAAATCAAATGTTAAAGCTTTACAATTGACAAGATTTTTGGTATACCTTACTTCAACATTACATTCTTTTACTCATCTATTCAATCAATCAGTAAACCTTTACTGTTCATCTAATTATAGTCACTGACATAAGCCAAGGGGATCCCTTCCCCCTCTTCTAGATATAGTTAATTCCCATAATTTTGTGCCTATCATTCTTATAGCACTAACCTCTAATTACTGTCTTTGTTTAGGGGTAACTTAGGAAAATATAAACTCCTCTGAATTAGAGATTTATTTATCCTGGGATCCCAGATGTCCACCTGGGTCCCTGGCACACACTCATTCGTTCCTTTAACAATACTTATTAAATGCCTTTCGTGCCTTAGTTACCTTGCTGGTATAACATCCTTGGTTGTACATAACAAAAAGCAACTCTAGCTAACTTACCTAGAAATGAAATTTCTGGAGGGGTATCAAGTAGCCCAGAGGATCACCAGCAAGTTTGGAGAACCAACTTGTAAGATGTATAGGCAAGACTACGGGAAGCAGGCAGCCAAAGCGCAGCCAAAGTTGTACCCAGAAGAGTCAGTTAGGGTGTCCAAGCTGCCACCACTGGACAGAAGATGCTACTACCAGGGCCACTAGAATGAATCCTAAGCCCATCCTGCTTCTCTGCTTTACTAGCTCCAGATTCAAAGACCCAAGCAGGAGCATCCAATTAGCTGAGCTCGGGGCACATGCTGTGAGATACAGAGGCTATTGACTTTCCAGCTCTCTTTCTCGGAGATAAAACCTGCCTCCCCAGAAACTCACACCATGGGAGGTTCCCCAAACATCTCTTGGTGTCCACGAAGTGACAATTGTCCACTACAAACGGTGAGCCAACAAGATGAAACAAACAAACAAAGATCAACATGGTCTTTGCCCTCATAAAGTTTATAGGCTATTAAGGAAGAGGTCATTAATTAAATAATCAGGCAAGAAACCTGCAGCCACAGCTGTGGTGACTACAATGAAAGAGAGGAATCATATGCTGTAAGGAATATAATGCTCTAAGTGTGTTTCAGTTATCCATTGCTATGTGACAAGCAACCCCCAAACCTGATGGCTTAACACATATATTCACTTTTGCCTCTCATGGTTCTGTGGACTGACTGAGCTCAGAGGTAGTTCTGACTTGGGGTCTCTCATACAGTTGTAGGCAGATGGCAGCTGGAGGTGGGCTCATGTGAAGACTCAACTGGGCTGGACATCCGAGATGGCTTTTTCACATGATTGTCAGCTGATGCCGGCTTTCAGCTGGACATTAGCTGGGCTTTTGACAAGAGCACCTGTCTATAGCCTCTCCATGTGGCCTGGGCTTCTCACAGCATGGCAGCTGGATTCTGAGAGGGAATAGTATCCCTCCTAGAGCAAGTATTCCCAGAGGCCCAGGTGGAAGATGCAACGTTCCTCATGACCTAGCCTCAGAAACTGCACAGTGTTACTTCCGCCACATCCCGCTAATCAAAGAAAATGAGTCACAGGGCCAGAGTAGATTCAAAGGGAGAGGACTACAAAATGCATGAATGCTAAAAGGTGTGAGTCTTTGGGGGCCATCTTTGGAGACTAGCTCCCACAAAGAGTGTTTAGCAGAAGAACTTGGCCTAGTATGAGGAGTCAGGAAAGGTATCCAAGGAAGTCTTATAGATGAGGAGGGATTCACACGGTAAAGACAAGAAGTATGTTCTAGGCTTAGGAAATAGCATGTGCAAAGGTCCTGTGACAGTAAGAAGAATGGCACATGCAAGTACATAAAGAAAGCAAGTATGGCTGAAGCGCAGAGACTAAGGCAGGATGTGGGTCAGGATAAGATGGGAGAGGTCGGGTGGGAACCAGTTCCAGAAACACTTCTACAGGCTATGTTATATAGTTTGGTCTTTATGTTCAGAGCAATGGGAATATTTTAAAGTGGCGCTCGGAAAATATTTCTAGATTACATGAACGAGGGAATGACTTCATTCAATCATTCCACAGATAGCTACTGAACATTGACACTGGGCAGGAATAATAAATGCTTTGAATAAAATTAACTTGATAGAAGTGATTGGAGCAGAGGATGTCTGGCTTCTTTAGAGCAGGTCATTAGAGATGGCCTCTCTGAGCATTTGACATTTGAACTGAGACATACATGATGAGAAGGCACCAGTCATGACAAATTATGCGGGAAAAACATTCTCAGGAGAGGCACACAGCAAATGCAAAGGCCCTGTGGTAGAAGCGAGCTTGGTGTGCTCTAGTAACAAAAAACAAGGGCCAGTGTGTCTGGAGCACTACCACCCTTGTAGGGAAGAATTCAAAACTGGCTCTCTAAAAATGGCAAGGCCACCAGCAACGATTTCATATCAGGACAGCATATCACCAGGTCTGCGGCTTCAGTGACTCCGGAATGTCTCTTTCTGCTAGAATGTTTGGAATGCTCTTTCTCTTCTGGCCTGGCCCTGCCTGTCCTCAGCTATGAGACTCATCTTTCATCATATACTTGCAAAGCTCAACAACCCCCAAGGAAGCAATTTGGCAGAATGTTCAAAGAACCTTAAAGATGTTCATGCCCTTTGATTCAGTGATTCCCCATCTAGGGATCTAGCCAAAGGAAATAATCATAAATATGGAAGAAGACTATTACATGAAGAAACTCATCCCAGCATGATTTATAATAATGAAAAATGCTAGTAAATCAAATATTCAACCATAAGGGAAAGATTAAGTAAATTAATGTACATCTCCTAGATGTGGGCATTAAAAACCGTGCTCCTGAAGGACCGAAATAACATCAGGAAGTGCTTGTGTTATAATGGTAAGATTAAAAAGCAGGATATAAAATAGTATATATGTGATCTCTACAACTATTTTAAAAATTACATGCAAGAAAAATACTGACATTAATCATTTCTTTAAGGGGAGATTATAAATGATTTATTTTTCTTCTTTTCCATAATCCTTCTACTTCCTGTAATGAGCATTGTTACTTTTAGGATGGAAAATAGATATTATCTCCTTAAAAGAAAAAGAGAAGCAATTGCTCCCCACTACCTTTAGGATCACAGGCAAACACCTTAGCAGATATTCAACCTGGCCACAAATTACAGTTTCTTTTTAAAAATTATATAATTCTTTTGTCTCCCAAGATTTTTTTTCTTACCAGAATTTGATATCCCAGCTAACACATGTTTGCCTTCTCCCTCAGATGACAATCCTTTTTGATAGTAGACATTTGGGCCTACTACCTTCTTCCTACCCGGGGCTTAAGGAAGGGAAGGAGGGAGAGAGGAAGACCTCTCCATCTACTCTCATCTGGTTAAGTCCTACACATCTTTCAGCCCCCACCTTGACCCACTCATTCCCCAGAAAGCCTTTCCTAACTAAGCTGGCCTCACTGGCCTCCCTTTCTAATGTAATGGTCTATAGCATTTCCATGTCTGTCTGTACAGTTCACATTGCAGGCTCAACATGCCTGGTCCTCAGAGTCTTTGTCTCCCATTGACTCATCAGCTCCTGAGAGTTTTCTTGCCTTCCTGTAAGTACCACTCCATCTTGACCCCTAGCACAGAAACATCTTGTTCATCTCGTGAGGGTCAATCAGCTTTCCATAAGGGAATAAACGAGGGACTGCATTTGAACAAGTCTGACAGACGAAACAGCATCTTTGGGAAATTTCACTACACGCCTAGCTCAGGCCCAGCTCTTGATGGGGATGTCTTCCTCCGGCAGAACTCCCCCTCCTTCACTCCACCCTGCCCTCCTCCTCCATCCACCACCAACCCTGACCATCTCCAGCTCAAAAGGATTCAAAACCAGGGCAAGAGATGTCAGAGGGAAGTCTGCACATAAACCCCACACACATCAGCTACCCAAGAAAGGACCCTTTTGTTTGCTTCCCCACGGGCCCCCATAAATTATGAGCCACAGTGTTTCTTTTTTTAAATGAGCCTACGGTGAGGGGAGAGAAATCGTAGCTCACCCCACAGAAGTGCTCTCTGTGGAAGCAGATGTCCCCTGGTTTTGAGCACATCCATACCTCAGGGCATGTGTCTCTGTTTTGGTAAACCTCTCATCTCCCTGCACAAGCACAGAGACGCCCAACTCTGCTCTGTGCTCCCACAGGGCACACCTTGGAGGGTCCCTCTCACCGTGTTGGTAGTTACTCCTTTGCTTGCATCGGTGAGCTCCCTGAAGGGCCAAGCTGAGTCTTACTTGCCTTTATTCACTCAGCACCAAGAACAGTGCCCGGCACACGGAGGCCCCAAATTGCGTGTTTGTGGAGGGAGTGAATGAATGAATTACAAAGGCCTCAGAAAGCTCAGAAAGAGCCAAATATGGACTTTCAGGAAAAAAATGACTGGTTTATGCCCTGGATTAGTTTCCTAGGGCTGACATAACAAATTACCACCAACTTGGTGGCTTAAGACAATAGAAATGTGTTCTTTCACAGTTCTGGAAGCTGGAAATCTAAAATCAAGGGGTCGGCAGGGCCGTGCTCCCTCCAAAGGCTCTAAAGGAGAATCCTCCTTCGCCGCTTCCGGTTCCTGGTGGCTCCACTCCTTCCTTAGTTTGCGGTTGCATTAATCTAATCTCTGCCTCCGTCTTCATACGGCCTTCTTCTCTTCTCTGTGTGTCTCTTCCTGGTGTGTCTCTTATAAGGACACTTGTCATTGGATTTAGGGCCCACTCGGATAATCCAGAATGATCTTGAGATTCTTAACCAAATTACGTATGCAAAGACCCTTTCTCCAAATGAGGTCACATTCACGGGTTCTGGGCATTAGGACGTGTACTGTATATATATTTTGTGCCATTCAATCCAGTAAATGCTCTTTTTTATGGTAGAGACATATTGCCATCCACCCCAAAACCTAGTATAGGGTCAATTTTTAAAATGGGATGGATGGCTGTTCTGCCGCTACCCACATCTAGTACATTTAATTAATGCCTGCTAGCAAAACGTGGCTGGGAAAAGTTTCTCCCAAGTGGTAATACCATCTCTTGGGAACTTTTCTCCTAGCTAAAGACTGATGCTCCTGGGATCACATGCATTCTATCCCTCCATCATATCCCTGCTAACATAAAATACTGAAACAGCCATTTCCAGAGAGGATAAATTTTTTTACACAGACATCTTGGTGTACTAACTACACCAAAGGGTTTAATCAATGTTTGCTGTATTGAGTCATATCAATTTAACTCAATTCCAGAAAACTCGGATAATGTAGCTGAATTTTCTGAATAAAATGTTCCCTCTCCTGGGCAAACCTTAGAGCTGTCACCTAGTGAATCCTAAGTTTTTCTTAAAGCCAGACGACATCTGTGTCCACCTTCCTAAAAGTGGCTGGTCCCTCAGGTTAACAGGCTCATGATCAACAGCACAGTCAAAACCAAACCTCATTTGAATTGTTGTTGACCTGGACTAAGTGAGGTGATTTTCAGCCCACATTTGTCTGTTGAGAGAGAGGACAGAAGTAGTGTTATATGATTCCTTATAAATGGCACAATTTGGGGGCAAGCTTTCCAATGAGCAACACATGTGTGGAACCCAAGGACACAGGCACCCACAAGGCTTGTGTGTCACTTGCAATTGTGTGAGCAGTGGGCATTGGGGCTCAGCTTGACACACTCTGCGAATGCAGCTATTTTGGCAGCTTGAATCCCGGTGTTGGTAGAGGACAGAACAAACTCAAGTTAACCCTAGTTACCTCCTTGGGCTCTGTTCTTTGGGAAGGAGTCAGCCAGGCAGACAGCTGCCACTTCAAATTCCACTCCCGGGGAACAATGCACTTTATTTTTGGAAAGAGGATAAAACAAAGGAGAAGAGAGCAGTGCCGACAAATATACATTTGCTTTTCTATTTATGCAAAGCCCCTGCCCCATCATCACCTCAGTTACCAGTTGTTTAGAGCAGCCGTAGAATATAGAGACTTGTAAATAGTCACTGGCCTGCATCCCTGCAGAAAGTAATACAGGCCAGCTTCCAGGATGGTACATCCCACTGCTGTAAAGAGCTACGTAAATAACAGGATTATTTCCATGACAGACTGTTGGCCCACATGGTTGTGATTAATGCTCCTATACGACAAATACTCTCTCTAGATCCTTTCTATGTAAGAGTCACTCTCTACAGCAGTGGTATTCTAATTATGGGCTCTTCATTATACAAGAGAAAAGGGAAGGGAAAGAAAAACTGCCCTCTCATTCTGTTGCCATCATTTTCTGTCTCTATACTCACTACTTTCCATACAATTTCAAACATCTTAATCATGCTCACTAAAGGATTATCCCACATGAAAAGCCCACTGGTGGAAAAAAAAGAAAGGAGAGAGACAGAGACAGGCAGACAGACAGAGACACAGAGAGAGAGAGACTGAGAGAGAAGAAGGAAGGCAGGAAAGAAGGAAGGATGGAGGGGAAGGAGGAAGGGAGGTAGGGAGGAAGGCAGGCAACAAAGCCAAAGAAAAATTTTAAAACAGCTTCATAGGAGCAAGGACTATGTTTGTTTTGCTTACCACTGCATACCCATAACCTAGCACAACCTAGTAGCCCTGGTACATAGTAAGCCCTTAATTAAGTATTTAACGAATAATTAGAATAAGTGCAAAAATTGTCTAATCATTGAATGGAGCTTAGTTCAAAGCGATCTGTAGGGCTTCCCTGGTGGCGCAGTGGTTGAGAATCTGCCTGCCAATGCAGGGGACACGGGTTCAATCCCTGGTCTGGGAAGATCCCACATGCCGCGGAGCAACTAAGCCCGTGAGCCACAACTACTGAGCCTGCGCGTCTGGAGCCTGTGCTCCACAGTAGGAGAGGCCGCGATAGTGACAGGCCCGCGCACCGCGATGAAGAAACGAAGACCCAACACAGCCAAAATAAATAAATAAATTAAAAAAAAAAAAAAAAGCGATCTGTATAATAGTTTCCTCCTTCTGCTGTTTGTCACCTTGTCACTTAACTTGTTCCCTCTTAGAGAAAGGATTGAAGATTGATATTTAAGGAACCCTACTACGATGCACCAAGTATGTTGATTTGATATGTCATGTAAAGCTACACAATGATCCTAACTATTTGATAAATGGTACATATATGCTGAAAGAGGTTAAGTAACTTGCCCATGTAAGACAGCTAATAAGTGGAGGAATGGGAATCTAAACACAGGCCTGGTTGACTACAGAGCCAAGAAAATGTAACTATATCCTGCTGCTTCTCAGGAGATTATCAAAGTATATCAGCTGCATCCTTAGCATCAGCTTCTAAGATGGGACTGTGATTTACTAGGTCTCATTAGAACTGAACTTGACTGCGATAAACCCATTGGCTACGTGGAGGAATTTTTCGCAATGAGATCTTAGTTGTAACGCATAATGCTAAGGGGCAGCATTGTCAAAAAAAAAATACTAGCCCAATTTGATTTACTCTCTGTGAGATTTCTAAAGAAGGGTTGCCTGAGAAATTAGAATCACTCATATGTGGAATATAAAAAACAAACAAACAAAACCCAAAGTAAATGAACAAACCAAACCAAACCAAACCAAAACAAACATGTAGATACAGAGAACAGAGTAGTGGTTACCAGAGGGGAAAGGGTAGGGGGAGTGCGAAATGAGTAGTGAGGATTTCTATGATGACAGATGGAAACTAAACTTTTGGTGGTGAGCACACTGTAGTGTGCATAGACGTAGAAATATAATGTTGTATACATGAAACTTACCTAATGTTATAAACCAATGTTAACTCAAGAAAAAATAAATTTTAAAAAAGAAATTAGAATCACATACTTATCAATTGCTTATTGATTATATTTCGTTCCAGCTTGTGAGCAATGGCAAGAAGGGACCACATCTGTTCTGCTCACTATTATAAACCTAGGACCCAGAACTATACAGTGGCACTCCATATTTAATGAAGGAAAGTGAGGGTAATGGACTTCCCATTGCGTTGACTTCTGCATCCCTGGACTGGGGCTCCAGGCAGGCTGGGATGATAGGTGTGAAACTGGGACTTCTTTGGGGAATCCAAAGCATGGTCCCGTGAAGCAGCTGGAGAAAATGAATTCAGACTATGGAGAATTACTCTCTCCCACTCAGTTATATTTCACATTCCTCCCACACGAAAGGCCCCAAATCAAATGGAAAGTAGCATTTACTCAAAATTCAAGACTTTTTTAGTTGCAGCCCAGCATCCTCCAATTTCCCAAACACTGCGTATGATGAATCCTATCAGCAGTGGGCTGTGCAAAGAGCCTTGACCTTCTGTAAGGACTGAGTCTTCAGAGCTTTGGGACCCTGAGTCAAACCTCTCAGAAGTGGAGAGAAGCAGAAAGAACCCAGGCTTTCTTTGGGGGCATGGCCTATTGAGACTGAAAGAAGCTTAAATATCCTTCTCATCTGTCACCTGAAAATTCGGACCCCAAGTCACCTACCTCATTAGTAGGAAAGCCCAGACTTGAACTCAGGTCCTCTGACAGCCTCTAATTCAAAATTATTTTATCACCCACCCACCCAGGTAGCTGTACAGTAGAGGACCAACACAACATGAAGAGGGGAACAGACAGCACAGGGTCACTATCCTCATGAACTATATGGTCACTGGGATTCTTAGCTAAGTAAAGAACAAAGAGAAGCAGCACGTGTTCTCTGGACCCTGAGGGAAACTGTGTGTCAGGCCACAGAGGGCAGAGAAGGGAGTGTTTTGAGTGCTGTCGAGCCAGGCAAAGTGGAGCTCTGGAAGGACATAAAAAGTACGTGCTAGTTCTACAACTTCTGGCAAATTACTTAGTCGCCCTGAGTCTCAGTTTTGCCATCCGTAAAATGTGGACAGTACCAATCTTATAGGGTTATTGTCATCGTTTAATGAAATAATTAATGCAGAACATCTAGCAGAATTCTTGGCATGTAGGGGAGACTTGATCAACATTATGTCCATCCTTCCTCCATCAGTCTAGGAAACAGGAAGAGTGAATTAGTTTATATGAAAATGACTGGGATATGGCAGGTGTATAATAACATTATTTCATTCACCATGACTGTGGTACAGAAACAAAATAAGACTTTTTTTAAATTTATTTATTTATTTATTTATTTTTAGCTGCGTTTGGTCTTTGTTGCTGGGTGCAGGCTTTCTCTAGTTGCGGCGAGCAGGGGCTACTCTTCGTTGCAGTGCGCAGGCTTCTCATTGCGGTGGCTTCTCGTGTTGCGGAGCATGGGCTCTAGGTCCACGACTTCAGTAGTTGTGGCGTGCAGGCTCAGTAGTTGTGGCACACGGGCATAGTTGCTCCGCGGCATGTGGGATCTTCCCAGGCCAGGGCTCGAACCCGTGTTCCCTGCAGTGGCAGGCAGATTCTTAAACACTGCTCCACCAGGGAAGTCCCAAAATAAGACTTTTAAAATGTTATATCTTCAGCAAAGACGTCATGGTTCTCTCCTAAGGGAAACTGGCATGCCAATTACCCCAGGAGAAAAGAAAGCCTCAGGCAGTGTACATGGAGTCATATGAAACCCACCCAGCCCTCCAAGTTGATTAGACCACAACCGGACTTCTAAACAAAGGTCCCCAGTCCAGCACCAATTACGCATGGACTGTCATAAAAGAAGACCTGGGCCAACCAGATTTTTTTTTCTCTCTAAAAGTTGAACTGAGAAATACCAGGGGAATAAAGCACTTAGCAGCAGAAGACAAAAGATCATGAGACAGAAATAAAGCAGTGAGACCGTGATGCATCATAAACAAGGTGAAGTTATGAGAGTCAGAAACTAGGAAGTCAAGAAAATATAGAGGCCTGAGGTTGAGGAAATCAGGCTGCAGGAAGAGGAAAACAGCCATGAAGAAGACATGAGTCATGAAACCGATGGAACACAGCAGTCACGGTCCATACACTCTTGAGGCCAACATTCCTGGAACCACCCAGGATTCCAAATGACTTTACAATTCCGCTTTCAGTCTCTGTGTGGCCCACATTCTGCTGGAGTTCTTTTTTTTTTTTTTTTTTTTTTACATCTTTATTGGAGTATAAGTGCTTTACAATGGTGTGTTAGTTTCTGCTTTATAACAAAGTGAATCAGCTATATATATACACATATCCCCATATCCCCTCCCTCTTGCGTCTCCCTCCCACCCTCCCTATCCCACCCCTCTAGGTGGTCACAGAGCACCGAGCTGATCTCCCTGTGCTATGCGGCTGCTTCCCACTAGCTATCTATTTTACATTTGGTAGTGTATATATGTCCGTGCCGCTCTGCTGGAGTTCTTGATCCTCCCAAGGCCAACTGAATAGCTTTCCCTGAGTTCCCACACACATGTAACCTTATGACGAACTTATGAATAATTTGAATGAATCTCTGTTTTTTCACCCAAACAAGTCTGATTAAATCAACCTACTTGGCTATATTTAACATATAGCCTGGATTTCCTGGGATCAGTCCAATTTCATGAATTTGCCCTAATTCTTTTTTTTTTTTTTTTTTTTAATTTATTTATGGCTGTGTTGGGTCTTTGTTTCTGTGCGAGGGCTTTCTCTAGTTGTGGCAATTGGGGGCCACTCTTCATCGCGGTGCGCGGGCATCTCACTATCGCAGCCTCTCTTGTTGCGGAGCACAGGCTCCAGACGCGCAGGCTCAGTAGTTGTGGCTCACGGGCCTAGTCGCTCCGCGGCATGTGGGATCCTCCCAGACCAGGGCTCGAACCCGTGTCCCCTGCATTGGCAGGCAGATTCTCAACCACTGCGCCACCACGGAAGCCTGCCCTAATTCTTGAAAGGGGATTTATTACAACTATAAAAGAAATAAGATTTAACTTTCACACTTGTTTATGACATTTTCTGCAAATAAATTCACAGATAAGAATGGTTTTGGATTTAGTAAATATGGTCATCTTAATGATGTACCAGGCAACTAACCAGGCTCTGTGGGATGAGGAAGTGGTGAGGGAGGGCAGAGAGCTAGGTAAGCCTCACTCCTTCCACTCAAGAGTGATTTCAGTTGAGTTATTTCAACAGAACCCTACCCAAAAATCCTGAAGCAGAATGAGTAATGAAGCTCCATAAGAGTAGATATCATGTTTGCCATATTCGTTGTGTATCACCAATACCTGGCACCAAGTCTGGAACTTAAACAGCACTTTAAAAATCTTAACTGAAAAAAAGAAAAGAAGGAAGGGAGGGAGGCAGGGAGGAAGGGAGGGAGGGAGGAAGCGAGGAAGGAAGGGAGGGAAGGGAAGAAGGGAAGAGGGCAGAAGCCATGAAATGTGCTTCTCAGATCTCCTGCTCCCAAGTGCATAATTAACTGATGGCTCCAGCTGCTGATCTCTGAGTGTGCACCAAGACCATACACCCCACCACTGCTCTCAGCCAAAGAGTAAGCATGGCCAGGGTACTAAGGCCACAGTTCCTGTGGAATGTAGAACCCCTTTGGTGTGGACTTTGGCTCAAGGACTCCCCATTGACCTGACTGAATCATTTTTAGAACTGCAGTGCTATCTAAGACTCTATCTATCCAACGTGTCTTCCTTTCTCCACAGGTGTCAGACTTGCATCATGGTCTAATGGCTCTCCCAGCCTCCTTTGGCCCCTTCCCCTTTTTTTCCTCACCATCATCTTAGCGTCTACATCTCAGAGAACCTAACCAATGTAGGGAGGGAAGAAATAAGAGAGGGAGGGAGGGTATTGAGCATGGCTAAGTTTGGAACTAGCCCATATCAAAAGTTCTTGACCTTGGAATTATGAGACTGGTTTTTCAGTTCTGTCCCAGTGGTACAGCTAAAGTTAGAACGACCTGCTTGACACACACACCCAGATCCACCCTCTGCCCTGCTCTGTGCCCAGGGAGACTGACTTCTATGGCTTGTGTCTTCTGGGCTCTTCCACTGGCTGGCTTCAGGTTGGGTTTGGCCATTGAGAGGAGATTGGAGGTCAGGGAGAGAGAGTGAGCAGTCTACTTCTTCATTGATCCTCCCTGCTTCAGCACTGTGTTTCTGCCAGTAACTTCATTCCCCTCATGACTACCAAGTGACTTCTACCAAGTGACTGCCTTTCTGTTGTTCCAGCTGAGATTTCAGCAAGTGTTTGACAGAAGAGAGAGTTTAGCTGATTGTTGGATTGACTTCATTACGCATCAGTTATTGGCCTTCCCTTGTCCATCTTTTGCCCTGTAACTTCATAGTCTCCTCCCACAATGATTCTGGTCTTGGCCATGTGGTTTGCTTTGGCCAATGGGAAAGAAGAATTGTAAAAAAAACAAACACTTGAATGTTTCTACTTCCTCTTGCTTCTTTGCTATTACCATGAAACTGTGATAGACTCACAACATGATAGGGTTAGCCTGCTGCAGGATTATTTTAAAAGTCCAGTCTTCCAGCCCAGGCTTCCTATACCAGCCTAGAGCCCACCAACCCCCAAACATATGAAAATGCTTAGGCAAGATCAGAGGAGTCACCTAGCAGACCCACAGCTCATGAAGAATATGAGTGAGCCCAGCTGAGACCACAAAAACCATCTGGTAAACCCTAGATTCATGAGCAACAATAAATATTTATTCTTTTTTTTTTTAATTTATTTTTGGCTGCATTGGGTCTTCGTTGCTGCGTGCAGGCTCTTCTCTAGTTGCGGTGAGCGGGGGCTACTCTTCATTGCAGTGTGCAGGCTTCTCATTGCGGTGGCTTCTCTTGTTGCAGAGCACAGGGTCTAGGCGCATGAGCTTCAGTAGTTGTGGCACGCAGGCTCAGTAGTTGTGGCTCGCAGGCTCTAGAGCACAGGCTCACTAGTTGTGGTGCACGGGCTTAGTTGCTCCACGGCATGTGGAATCTTCCAGGACCAGGGCTCGAACCTGTGTCCCCTGCATTGACAGGCGGATTCTTAACCACTGTGCCAGCAGGCAAGCCCAATTTATTCTTTTAAGCCACTGAGCTTTGGGGTAGTTTTTTACACAGCATCATTGTGACAGTAAATAACTGATACAGTGTCTTAATTTGTTTTCATTTCAGGGAGGAAGTAAAGCCTGCCCAGCCAGACTTGCTTTGGGGGAGGAAGAAAGGGAACCTGGGGAAGGAGGAGTTGGCAAGGACTCCTTGTAGAGGACAAGCTGACTCTCCCTCAAGGAAGGACCAACATCCAAGGAACTGGTCTTGAGTGACTTCCTTGGCCAAAACCAGATCTAAGTCAAGTGTTAGAGGCCTAAGAAAGTCACTCTGGAGGGAGGAAATAAGAATGCAACTTTGAGGTTGTAGGACAGAGAAGCACTGAAGGCCAAATTCCAAGTGAGGCTGGAATTCCATCAATTTTAGAGAATTCCATCAATGCAAGAGCAAGATCCAGAGGACTGGGGACTGATAAAAAAAGATGGAGTGGGTCCACTAACTGAGGACTTTAAAAAAAAATCTCTGCAGATGGTTAGCACCCTGAGGTGGAAGCCAAGCCCTGAGATTGAGAAAACTGGGCAAAATTGGACCCAGAGAAAGATCCAGATCAGATCCAGCCTTAGGCATGAGTAATTTGAACGGTCCTATCTGCCTGTGAATCAGAGAAGATGTGGAGTTTTTCTGGTGATGCCCTCCCCAGAGACAGCAGTCACAATCTATAAGCACTACTGGGCGGTATATTCAGGGAGAAAAATCAGGCTAAGAAGGCAATCATCACTAAAAATCGAGAGAGACTACATAGGCATCTGGCTGAAAAGGCATGTGTTCAGGTTTTCTATTGCTTCATAGCACACAACCCCCAAATGCAGTGTCTTAAAACAACACCAATTTATTTTATCTCACAGATTATATCTCAGGAATATGGGCAAGGCACAACTGGCTGGTCATTCTGTTCCATGTAATGTCAACAAAGGAAGCTCAGTGGTATTCCACTGGTAGACAGAAGACAGCTTCGCTCCCACATCTAACACCTGTGTAGGAATATCTGGAAGACTAGGCTGGGCATAGCAGTAGCAGGGTAATCAAGCATCTAATATGACTGCTCGGGGCTCCCACAGAGAGTATCCTGAGAGGTCTAGCCCAAGGCTTCAAGGCTTCGTATGATCTAGCTTTCCAGAAGCAAGGAATTTGCAGCCACCTTTAACCTACCTCACCATGATGTAAACAAATGGTCTCCAAAGTTGGCTTTAACATTCCAGAAGACACACACAACGATCCCCAGGACTGGGAAAGAATGTTAGCATTTCAATGCATATTTATTTTCTCTTAAGAATGAACTAATTAAGCTTTATGACTATTTAATATCTAGGTTGGCACTGCAGTCTTCTTTGCTCCATATGTCGCAGGTCACAGCACAAACAGCACTGAGGGTTGAGCAGGATTCCTACAAGATAGAGGCTGACAGTGAGGGTATCCTCATTTGTTTGCTTGATTTCAGAGCATCTCTGTGTATTACAGTTCACATGTGCCTGGTTAAGTCGACTAATGTTTTCTGTTACTGCTATAGGCTGAACGTTTGTGTCCCCCAGATTCATATGTTGAAATCCTAATCCCCAGTGTGATGGTATTTGGAGGTAGGACTTTTGGGAGGTGATTAGGCCATGAGGGCAGGATTGGGGCCCTTATATAAGGGGCCCCAGAGGGCTGCCTCTCCCTTCTGTCACATGAGGACACAGCAAGATGTCAGCAGTCTGCAACCAGGGTGAGAGCCTTCACCAAAAGCTGACCATGCTGCCACCCTGATCTCAGACTTCCAGCTTCCAGAACTGTGTGAAATAACTTCTCTTGTTTATGAGTTACCCAGTCTGTGTAGTGTTTCGTTATAGCAGCCTGATTGGACTGTGACAATTACCTAATTTTAACCAAACTCATCTTCACAAAATGAACAAATGGCTTAAAAGAATTCTTGCAAAGAAAGTGAATGGAGGACAATACTGATAGCGACAGTACAAGTGACCAATGAGAGAACGGGAAGTGACACTCTCACTTTTCCTACGTCTAGTAGGAGCTCTCCATCAGTTGCATCATCAAATATGACAAGAAAATTGTCAAAAAATCAAATTATTAAGAAGACTATTCACAAAATGAGTGGCTATAAATCTACCTTCATTTACAATTAACCTTACCCCAAAGGCATATTGGTTAATGTGTATTTAGCTAGTACAGTTAGCAAGACAATTAAAACACTGCTAATTTGATTTTTATTCTTTTAAATTTCCTACTTCTGAACATACTTTTAATTGCATATTATGTTTGCACAGCAGCTATATATGTGTGTGTGTGTGTATATAAAATTTATAAATATCTAAGTAAATATCACAAATATTGTCAGTGTCTCATCAAAACCATTTTACTGGTAAGGGGCATGATCAAAAATATCTGAAAACCACGGTTAGAAAGAGCAGGCCGATAGCAAAGTCAGTAGCCAAAAGGAATGGAGTAAATGTGGGGGAGGAATGCAGAGTGAGCAGGTGAATTGCAACAGGCCTGGAAAGATCATCTCCTGAGAAGCATATCGGAAGCTCTTGTGAACGTCTGTAGCTCCTGGCTGGTCATCAGTTAGGCCCCATCACCTCACCACCTGGTCATGTGTTACCACGGTTTCTGTGCTGGTCTCATCCCCAGTCCATTCAGCCCAAACCCTGGAAGTAGAGCTCCAGGCCAGAGATTAACTACTGCTCATTCCCATCCCACCAGCATCCATTGCAGCTTACGTGCTGCCTCGTCTGGGAAGTCTGTTCTGATCTCCTTTGGCTCCTGGGTTAGCGGGCTTCCTCCATGTTCCCAGAGCCTCGGGTCTTCCATCCTAGCATTGGACTCTAATCCTAGCACTGTATTGTATCCCACTGCATCATCGTTGCCACTATTTGTTTGTTTTTCCAACTAAACTGTGAGCTCCTTGAGGGCAGAGATTTCACCTTATTCATTTTAATAGCCACAGCCTTGGCCCAGGCAGACGTGGCACGTAGTGGACATTCAATAACTGTTTGGGACATTCAATAGACGTGGGACTGATGCACAGTTTTCATAAAATGATTGCCACAATTCCTTCCCTGGTCCCTCTCTGCTCCCCCTCAGAAACACACTTCTATTTGTCCAAGGCTGAGCCACAGGCCACTTTGTTTTAGACAAGGCTCCTTTAATAACAACTCAAACTAGTTTAGGATTAAAAAAGAAGGGACAAGGAGACTATATTGATCCATTTAACCAGGAAATCGAAGGATGAACCTGGCTCCAAGCACACCTACATCCAGGAATTCAAGGGTGGTCCTCAGAATCTTCTTTCTCACTCTCTTTCCCATCATTTGATACCGACACTTTCTATGTGTGGTCTCATTCTCACGTATTCTACAAATCAGTCTTTCCTAAAGTGTAAAGAAGATGCCCAGCAGCCATCTTCAATTCATATGCTTTTAGCTCCCTCACCTAAAAGGCAAGTGACCTTCTTCTCCAGATCCAAAGTCCCAGGGAGAAAGAAAAAATGTCCCAGAGAAGGATCCTGATGGGTCTAGCTTATATCAAATGTCCATTCCTGCCAGAAAAATGGAGTTCTGTGATTGGCAGATCAAGACTATGCCCCACCCCTGCATCCAGGGGCATAAGAGACTGTGATTGGCTGTCCCACCGACTCCCACGATTGGAAACTGGGAGCAACATCTTAAAGGAGGAGGTGGGGGGTTGCTGGACAGACAGAAAAAAAATAACAAATGTCTTCTCCAAAGCTCTCTGGAAAGTGACCTGCATAAGAATCCCCATTGCTCCCTGGAAAATTCAGGCCCAGTCTTTGAGCTAAGGGGGAAAAAATCCTTGTGACAAATCACTCTCTCCCTCTGCCTGCCCATAGCCCTCTTCAAAGGAGATTCTGTTTCTCTCTTATTCATGTCCCTACCAAAATGACGCTGGGTGGCCAAACTTTCAAACCCCCCTCAGAGCCTGCAGCCAGACCCTGACAAGCAAGCCCAGGTCCCACCCTCAGCCCAAGAAGCCTCTTAGCACAGGGCCTCAGTTAGCTACAGGCTGTGTTGTGCCAGCCCCAGTCAAACCCAGGCCCGGGGGCCACTCTGAAGGCCAGCAGCACGCTGCTTTGGGAGCTGTCTCCTGCCAAAGTATTATCGTCAGCCCTCTGTTCCCAAGTGCTTCGAGGCTGAAGGCTGGTCTCAGCCTGGCTTTGATGGCCGGGCTCCGGGCCTGGCTGGGGGCTGCGGATCAACGGCACTTTGTCAGCCCGGCAGGCACACCTTCTAGAAGCTGAAGTGCACACTGAACGGAGGCGTCTGCAGAGCTAGGCCCTCTGTGTGTTTGGGTAAAGAAATATGCAGCTTGAGCTGTGGTCATCGCTGCCTGAGCCGCTGAGCTGCAATCAACATCAACACCACAAGGACACAATATTTTCTCCCGATTTACAACACGTTCATTTATTTTGGAATTTCTGTGCCAGCTGAGGCTACAGGGCGGTGACAGTGGAAAACTTGTCCTGGGGCCAAGCAAAAGAGAGAGTTGCAACTGAGCTCCTGTTCTGAAAAAGGGTGCTCGAAAGCAGCATAAAGCCAGCAAGGCTAAGAGGGTGACCTTCACCAGACAGCAGCCCACGGGGCCAGGGGGGGTGGGAAATGACTCATTTGGAGGTCTACTCTCGCTCCTAGCATGGCACTCTGCAGATGGGCAACGGGAACCAAGGGTTCCTGAGAAAGTGCTGATACCCTTGGGTCTTGCATTATACAATAGGATCCTCTTTCTCTCTCTCAAAGTTCCCTGGGGAGTCAGAGATCACGGGCTTTTGAAGGCAAGCCCCTACCCTCCAAAAGCTGGCTTTACTATAAAATACCGTAGGGAAGTGAAAATGATGGGATTTGGAGTAAGAAAGACTTGAGTTTGAACTGTTCATACAGCTACTTACCGAATGTCTTTCGGCAGATGTTTTACCTCTTTTAGCTTCAGTTTCCACATCTGTTTTTAAACGGACATCATAATATCTAACCAACAGAGTTGTCATGGGAAATAGGGTAATTGATTGAAGTACACAGCACAATGCCCAACTCTTTCTGGGCACTCAGCACATGACAGTTCTGACCCCTTTGTCTTTCTGGTTTTTATTGGCTCATTTGGATGCCTCCCGCTCAGCTTTATAGTGTACCTGTAAAACAGACCAGGATGTTCCCAGGATGGAAAGACTGTTTGCTGGGGGACTGAGAACTTCTCCAGACTGGTGGATGGTCCAAGAGAGGAGGCCATGGTGAAGGGGACGGATCCCACTGTAGCGTGCGATGACCAGTTCCCCCAACAAGGAGGCCCTAGGAGGGGCCCACTCCAGTTACTATCACAAGAGTCCTCAACAGAGTGGTCACTATGTCCCAGGCACAGGCAGGCACCTACAACCGGTATCTGGGGCTACCTTCCATAGACAGCCTGCTTCTCCAAGGAAGTAACAGGCTCCTTGACTCAAGGCAAATAGGAAGGGCACCCCAAGAGCACCATTCTCATCCTATTGAGAGAAAACTGATGCCTGCCAAGGGGAAGTGATGACTCAAGGTTTCATAGCTAGTAACAAGCAGGGCAGGGATTTAGAACCAAGTCTGGTTCGCTTTGAGTCTGGTTATCTTCCTGTAAAACAATGAATTTTAGCAAGGGTGATCCTCATTATTCACGGTCGTTATGTTCTATAAACACAACTGAATATTGAAGACCGAACCCCAGCTCCTGGGGGAATGCACAGTGAGGTTCCTGTGAGCCTCTTTTCTGTCAATCAGTCAATCCATTTACATGTGTTTCTGTTTAAATACATTTTATTTAATATATATTGTTGACTCATTAATCCTGAACCACGCCCAACAGCTCTGTAACTCAGAACCAAATGAGGCTTATTTAATACACGTTATTTTTTTTCTGTACAGCACATCACAGCCTTCTTGCACTTAGGAACATGAAATAGCACTTCAGCACTATGCTTGGGGGTCATTTTAAACAGCAAAATCACCAACAAAAGGCAAGATGCAAAATAAATTAGACGTGGCACTAAATAGACCATGGAAAGGACACACTATGGCAGCTGAAAAAGAAGGCAAAGTATCATCTTGTTCAACCTCCGCTAAAACGTGCACAGCAGGCAACTCAATCTTTTGCTGCTATGTATGCCCACAAATGACTGCAAAAGTGCCGTAAGCATTGATTTGGGAGTTACAAATAAATTTTAGCAAGTAGGTGAATTTACAAATACAGAATCTATATATACTGAGAATCAACTGTAATTTATCATCCACACCAAGACACTTTTATGGGTGAAAAGAGTTGCTACTACCAACTATACCAGGACAACTGATGTAAACTGGAACTGTCCCAAGCAAATCAGGATGTATGATAACCCTAATTTTAGCCTTTGAGGCCCCTTTGAGAATCTGATGAAAGCCACGGGCAGACACGTTTTTTGCAGACAATCCCAAGGAATTCACAGGCCCCAGGGTTCCTCAGGTTACACATCCGGCCCTAAAGAGCAATTAAAAACAATAATACACAAGCCATAGTATGGTAAAAGTATACCTAAAACTTGAGGCTAAAATAATGATGGGATGAGTTTAAGTAGAGGAACCCTCCTCTGGGACCCTAGGCATTTATAGACAAAGTCACTATCGATATACACTTGTCTACCAGGGCCACTGCCTCATTGTCGTAGATACAAATTCATTCCAAATTTGAATTCACACACCATGAAGCTGGGCAGGGAAAGGAATGGGGAATCCTGAAAGCTTGACATGGGTGTCCTCAAAGCCTTCCCTTACCCATTATCCCTGTGCCAAATGCCCCATCCTCAGCACTCGCGCAGAGGGCCAGGCATGGAGAACGTCTGCAGCAGAAGAGGGACCAGCCAGGAAATCGTTTGGACTCACTTAGTAGAGAAACAATGAAAGTCCCCCCACCCCCCAGCCTGGGACCAGGAACTAAGGACCACCAAAAGGTTAACTGACACCCCTACCAGCCCATACTTCACCTCCACAGAGGAAAAGAAGGGAACCATGGCCACTGGTGGCAGCCATAGATAGCTCTGAAAATTTGCAATTCCAATGTGATGGTTTGAAGCCCTGTTGGTTGATGGGGCCTGGGAGCCACTACCTTTAATCCCCGCATCACACTCCTGCCCCCATTGCTCACCTCCTCACTTGGACGAGCATAGCTGCCCAGATGTGTGTTTCCCATTAACTCCACTGGCTCTAGTCTGGAATAAAGGAGACATTTTCATGCCAAATTTAAAACGACATGGAAATGTGTATTGTGTTGGGAGAATTGGCCTTTTGAAAGGGGTATGAAAACTAGGGAAACTGATTTCCTCACCCTGCCTGCAGACAGGTCATCAAAGCATCCCCTTCCTGTGAAGTGGGATGCTCTTTCCCCTTTACAGACTGTGTTAGCATCTCCATTATGTACCCCCAGGGTGGGATAAAGCACAGTGCAAAGGCTCAGATCTTTAAACTGCCTTGAGTGCCCATTAAGCACATTAGTAACATCTACCATCGTGAGTCTTACCAATATAATTTCCAACTTCAAGCCAGGCGTGAAAAAAAGGGAAATGAGCTGAGTTTATCAACCAAGGAGACCACCTTAAATTAGAAGAGATTACGGGGCGATGGGGAAAGGAGAGTTAGCTGAGAGGATCTCAGAACACTCCTGACCATTAGCTGGCTACTTATTTCCCCTCCCCCACATCTGTGTCATTGGAGGGAATGGGCTGAGCCAATCTGACCTTAAGGGGTTGTGTTTTTCTTGGTGATTATTATTATTATTTTTTAATTGAAGTATAGTTGACTTACAATATTGTGTTAGTTTCCGGTGTACAGCAAAGTGACTCAGTTATACATACAAATATATTCTTTTTCAGATTCTTCTCCCTTAGAGGTTGTTACAAAATATTGAGTATAGTTCCCCGTACTATACAGTAGGTTCTTATTGGTTATCTATTTTATATATAGTAGTGTGTATATGTTAATCCCAAACTCCTTATTTATCCCTCATCCCCTTTCCCCTTTGGTAACCATAAATTTTGTTTTCAATGTCTGTGGATCTATTTCTGTTTTTGTAAATACGTTCACTTCTATCTTTTTTTTTTAGATTCCACATATAAGTGATATCATATGACACTTGTCTTTGTCTGGTTTAGTTCACTTAGTATGATAATCTCTAGGTCCATCCATGTTGCTGCAAATGATATTATTTCATTCTTTTTTTTATCAATTTATTTATTTTTATTTTTATTTATTTTTTTGGCTGCATTGGGTCTTTGTTGCTGCGCACCGGCTTCCTCTAGTTGTGGCGAGCGGGAGCTACTCTTCATTGCGGTGTGCGGGCTTCTCATTGCGGTGGCTTCTCTTGTTGTGGAGCGCGGGCTCTAGGTGCGTGGGCTTCAGTAGTTGTGGCTCACAGGCTCTAGAGCACAGGCTCAGTAGCTGTGGCACACGAGCTTAGTTGCTCCGCGGCATGTGGGATCTTCCCGGACCAGGGCTTGAATCCGTGTCTCCTGAATTGGCAGGCAGATTCTTAACCACTGTGTCACCAGGGAAGCCCCTATTTCATTCTTTTTTATGGCTGAGTAATATACATATATATATATATATCTCACATTTTCTTTATCCATTCATCTGTCAATGGACATTTAATCAGTGATGCTAATGTCGAAATTCAGCCTCGGAGGGCAGGGTCCCTGTGCTACAAAAAGTCATAGAAGGATCAATTTTAAAAGAAAGGGAATGATTTGAGAAATGGGTCTTGGGTTTGTGTCAGTGCTATAGTTGCCTTCTCTAATCTGTGTGTGTTGCGGGGCAGGGGTGGTGTCAGGGGAAGGAGCTTTTAACACTAATCAAAGACACCTCTTCCTGAAGGATTGGGTTACAGGCAATTCACGTGTCTGAACTCACCTCCTCTTCGCAGCTCTCCAAAATGAGTGTTACTGTGTCCATTTCACAGATGAGAAAACTGAAGCTTAGAGAGGTCAAGCGGTTTATCCTGGGGCCCACAGCTCTATGTGGACAAGCTGGAATGGAAACTAAGATGTTTTGGACTCAGAAAGATGTGCTCTTAACCTCTCTTCTATTCTGTCTGATCGGATGTAAGAAAGTGCATGTGTGAGAAGGAGTGGGGGGAGGCTGGAGAGAGACCCATTTATTTACCACCTTGGAACAGAAGAAATTTTAGAAAAGCCTGACCCACAGGTCCAGGGCAGGAGGCCTTGGGCCTTAGAGCTGTGTGGGGTCAGAGGGGCCTAGCTGGCGGCCTCCTTCTCCTCTCCTCTTGTGGCCCAAGCCACAGGACAGTCTGCCTGTCTCCTCCCTTGCCTTCCTCATTAGCTGGGATTGGGACCAATTTGTGGATACCTTTGGTGCCCTAAGGCAGTGTTTGAGTCATCTTCCCTGATGCTAAAGAAAAAAGAAAGGAGGAGACAGCCATCCCCCAGGAGACTGGAGACATGGGGAGAGAGGAGCAGTGATGGATGGAGGCCAGAAGGGAGAGGCCAGCATCCAGAGGTCATTCCTAGTCTGGCTGTCTTTAACCTAATTCTTCCCCAGGGACCTGCTCCCCCGTGAGGTCATCTCCCACCACAGGCTTCAAAAAGAGGCTCACTCGGGGATTGGCCTTCACTCTTTTGAGACTTGTTAACTTAAGGACCCCATACCCTTCTAGCTCCTTGGTCTTCCTAAGGCTCCAAGGAAAGAATCCAGGTAGAACTCAGTAGGATTAGGGCCAGTGAAGAGGCTAGGTCTCCTCACACCAATACCGGTGATGGGTTTTATTTGCTTCCAAACTTGACAAGTGCCCATGGGCCTCTGAAGCTGGAATAGGAGTCAGATCGGGAAAGCATGATGGAATTAGTCTTAGGGATTCTGCCTGGTGCAGAAACGTAGCTCCACCACTTCTAGCAGTGGGACTTTGGGGAAGTTACCTCACCTCTCTGAGACACAGTTTCATGACATCTTACAAGAATGGAAGTAAAGTAAATGGTAAGAGGGGTTTGTAAGCTGGAAGACACCAAAATGTTTGTTGTTGTTGTCATTAACATTCAATTAAAATGATGTGAAGGGTAATGGATCTAAAACGCCTCACCGTGTTGGGTCATAAACATTGGAATAGCACCCTGCAACATCATTTCATCTAAACCTCACAAGAGTTCTGAGACAGTTACTATCCTTTCTTTTCTTTTTTTTTAAATTTTTATTGGAGTATAGTTGATTTACAATGTTGTGTTAGTTTCTGCTGTACAGCAAAGAGAATCAGTTATAGATATACATTTATCCACTCTTTTTTAGACTCTTTTCCTTTATAGGTTATTACAGAGTACTGAGTAGAGTTCCCTGTGCTATACAGTGGGTCCTTATTAGTTATCTATTTTATATATAGCAGTGTGTGTATGTCAATCCCAATCTCCCAATTTATGTCCCCCCCTTCCCCCTTGGTAACCATAAGTTTGTTTTCTACATCTGTGACTCTATTTCTATTTTGTAAATAAGTTCATTTGTACCATTTTTTTAGATTCCACATATAAGCAGTATCATACGATATTTGTCTTTGTCTGACTTACTTCACTCGGTATGACACTCTCTGGGTCCATCCATGTTGCTGCAAATGGCATTATTTTATTCTTTTTAATGGCTGAGTAATATTCCATTGTAAATATGTATCACATCTTCTTTATCCATTCATCTGTCGATGGACACTTAGGTTGCTTCCATGTCCTCCTAAATAGTGCTGCAATGAACATTGGGGTGCATGTATCTTTTCGAATTATGGTTTTCTCTGGTTATATGCCCAGGAGTGGGATTGCTGGATCATAGGGTAGCTCTATTTTTAGTTTTTTAAGGAAACTCCATACTGTTTTCCATGGTGTCTACACCAATTTACATTCCCACCAACAGTGTAGGAGGGTTCCCTTTCCTTCATACTCTCTCCAGCATTTGTTATTTGGAGACTTTTTAATGATGGCCATTCTGACTGGTGTGAGGTGATACCTCATTGTAGTTTTGATCTGCATTTCTCTAATAATTAGTCATGTTGAGCATCTTTTCATGTGCTAGTATTCTCTTTTTTCTACAGATGAGGAAACAGACTGAGCTAGGTTAAGCACTTTGTCTAATATCATATAACGAAGTTCATGGCAAAGTTGGAATTGGAACACAATTATGTCTGGCTGCAATGATACATAATTATTACTTATGCCAAAAAAACACACAAAAAGTGGGGGGGGGATGAGTAATCAATGTGAACTGTGCCATGAAGGGAGGGTTCAGACATAAAGGGCAGAGGGAGCAAAATGGGAGCCACTGACTGTGCATCTCCCTTAAGTCAGGTACAGTGGTAGGCAATGGCATGCATCAATCCATTAAATCAGAGAGCAAAATGTAAGGGGCCAGCATGTGGTCTCCAACTCAAGGTCAAAGATGAAACTCATACTGGGGTTATCAGTGTGAGTACTATTCATGCTCCAGATGTCTTAAGCTCCTACTATGTGCTAAGTCCAGCAAACATAAAAGTCAACCTAACGGTCTTGGCAGTTACACACCATTCTGTCAGCCTCTCCTCAGCTGTATCACAAAGCATCCCCAGAAACAACTCATTACTCAGCACATTCCTCAAAAGTTCCTCTGAGGCCCCAAGAAATATGGTTTAAAAACTCAACCCAAGGACTTCCCTGGTGGCGCAGTGGTTGAGAGTCTGCCTGCCAATGCAGGGGTCACGGGTTCGAGCCCTGGTCTGGGAGGATCCCACATGCCACGGAGCGACTGGGCCCGTGAGCCACAACTGCTGAGCCTGCGCGTCTGGAGCCCGTGCTCCGCAGCGGGAGGGACCACGACGGTGAGAGGCCCGCGCACCGTGATGAAGAGTGGCCCCCGCTTGCCGCAGCTGGAGAAGGCCCTCGCACAGAAACAAAGACCCAACACAGCCAAAAATAAATAAATAATTAATTAAAAAAAAAAAAAACTCAACCCAAGATCTAGAGGAATCCAAAGCACTCAGATACCAGGGCTTCAGTCTGTTGGCATTTAATATCATTATCCAAGCCACTCTCATATCTGGACTGAAGCAGTTGTCTTCTCTATCAGAGATCCATTGAATCTGCAGTTATCAAAATGACACACCTTTTACAAAACACTTTCTCATACTCCACCGGAGCATGTTAAATTCACAACAATCCCATGAAGTTTGAAGAGTATATGATGTGCTCCCACTTGGCAGGTTGGGGAACTGGGGTTCTTGGAACTCTAGGTAGTGACCTGCCCCAGGTGATACAGGTAGTAAGTGGCAAAGACCAGGTGGGAGCCAATCTTCGAATCCCTCCTTCTCAGTCTAGTGCCCTTTCTCCTGAAGCAGGCTCCTTGTCGAAGGCCTTTTCTGACGTATCATTTTTGAAGCCTCTCCTTAAGGGTGATCTCCTACATCACCAGGTATAACATTATCATCTCAGCTCTGTTTTGGCTGGGCATGGTTGTTTAAGGGAGACTTAACAAGAGCTGAATTCTTAGGACAGTCGGGGTTTGCTTTCCTCCCGCACTGGTAGGTCTGTCACTGGTCAACTCTTACACTTAGCTTCATAAGGAACAAAAAATGTCCATTGTAATATGGGTGGTTCAAAGGCACTCTTCTGGTTGGTGTACAAATTGGAACGTTTTTTAAGGAAAATTGGCAGTATCAAAATCATAAATGTACATACCCTCAAAGCCAACAATTGACCTCCAGGAATCTATCTGAAAGAAGTTCTCACGTGAGTGAGCAGAGGACATGCATCAAAGCTGTTCTATTGTAACTTTGCCTATAAAAACCAAAAACTGAAGAAAACCAAAATGCTCCTTGTTAGTACAACTTTTTTTTTTTTTTTAAATCATGATATGTCCATGCTATGGAAGAGCATGCAGCCATTAAAAATAATGAGTTAGGGCTTCCCTGGTGGCGCAGTGGTTGAGAGTCTGCCTGCCAATGCAGGGGACACGGGTTCGAGCCCTGGTCTGGGAGGATCCCACATGCCGCGGAGCAACTGGGCCCGTGAGCCACAATTACTGAGCCTGCGCGTCTGGAGCCTGTGCTCCGTAACAAGAGAGGCCGCGATAGTGATAGGCCCGTGCACCGTGATGAAGAATGGCCCCCGCTTGCCACAACTAGAGAAAGCCCTCGCACAGAAACGAAAACCCAACACAGCCATAAATTAATTAATTAATTAATTAATTAAAAAAAATAATAATAATGAGCTACTCTGCTTGTACTGTCATGGATGTATATCCACGTTGTTAAATAAATAAAGCAAGTTGAAAATAACATGAATAATAGGATCAAACACTTCTGTTTCGAAAACAAAAAAAGGGGGAAAAAAAGGAAAAAAACCTCAGATCAAGGCCCACCCCTCGGGCTTCAAATAGTCGCCCAGGCTGTCCTGGGCCTATGATTTCAGGGAAGGGGAGGCGAGGCGAGAGAGCTGTGAGGTACTGCCCTTGAGTCCTCTTTTCTGACCATCATTAAAATTTGATTTTGAAGTTTCTGTTCTTAATGATATCCTAAGAGGCCTATGAAAGATACCAACGGTGCAGATTACAAAATTAAAAGTATGATTATCCTGCCCCGCTGACTGAATTGCCCCAGCTGTGTACCCTCCACTTGTATGTACGAGTTTATATAATATACTGTACAACTATAATACATACATACCACAGGGGGAGAATACATACCATCAAACTATTAACACTGGTCCCTCTAGGGAGGGATGCCGGACACTTCCAGGATTTTACTTTTTATACTTCTCATTATTTTATTGTTTACAAGGCATTATTTTGTAATTTTTAATTTAAAAAAATTAAAGGTAAAAACCATTCATTTCGGCATAATTGAAGAAAATAAGAAAAAACAAACAAAATGGATGGCCTCTCACCATCCAAACCTCACCAGAGGAAATCCCAATTACATAGCAATACAGCATAGCAATGCCTTACAAAGCAGATGAGCAGGGAGCGGGGTGGGGAATTAGTCTGTTTTGTTTACAGTCCAGGACAGTGCCTGGCTCATATTAGGCATTCTATAAAAAAATTACTGAATGTGGAATGAACAGAGCAGAACTCAGGACATACACAGAAAGGCAACTTTACTTGATTTAAGCAATTGAGATTAGGAGGCCAAACTGTGACCAAATACCGATACTTGTGAGTGCAGCGAAGACTAGTCTGTAATTAGTATATCAAGTGTTTGCCTACCTGTAACCACACCTAAATTGCTTTTACACATTTACTCATCAAATATCTATTAAAGCCCCTAAGGGGCTTCAATCAAGCAGTGCAAGTGGACCCATAAATTCAGTGTTTGAAGATGCTGCTTGTTAGGGGCTTCCCTGGTGGCGCAGTGGTTGAGAGTCTGCCTACCAATGCAGGGGACACGGGTTCGAGCCCTGGTCTGGGAAGATCCCACATGCCGGGGAGCAACTAGGCCCGTGAGCCACAGTTACTGAGCCTGCGCGTCTGGAGCCTGTGCTCCGCAACAAGAGAGGCCACGATAGTGAGAGGCCCGCGCACCGCGATGAAGAGTGGCCCCCACTTGCCACAACTGGAGAAAGCCCTCGCACAGAAACGAAGACCCAACACAGCCATAAATAAATAAATAAATAAATAAATAAATAAATAAAATTAAGTTGTAATTTGGCAGTCTGAAAGATCAAATGTGTCTTAGTAGGGTAAATCAGTCCCTAGGTTTAAAAAAAAAAAAAAAAAAATGCTGCTTGTTAGCAGACATAGTCCCGGGCAGGGTTGTAATCCTGGTTCTGACTTCACCCACCATAACTCACTGTGTGACCTTCTCTGGCCTCACCCTCCTGAGCTGGCAAAATGGCAAGGCTTGAGCTAGATATTGTCTCAAAATATATAATCTCATTATGCTCCTGAGAATAGATTCTCAGAAATCCAGGAGCTCTGGACCCTAGCTCCAGACACGAACAACTAAATGTCACTCTCATGTCCCTTCAGCTCAAAACTGCTGATCCTAAGCATGTGGAACTGCGTCCTTGCAGCACCACCAGTGTCCTAAGACAGCAAGTCCCCCTTTCCAGGGGTTTCGAAGTTCAGCCCCAACCAAATGAACACCGATCCCAAGTTAAGTTTTCCTGGAGATTCACGGGGGCCCTGTACAAGGCGAGTACATTATAAGGGTCAAGAGCACAGTCTTTAGACTAAGATCTGGTTGCAATCCCAGCTTCACCACTTACCAGAAGGATGACCTTGAATGAGTTACTGAATCTCTCTCAGCCTCAGTCTCCTCTTACATGAAACAGGTAAAATAAAAGCACCTACCTCGTATTCAGTGCCTGGCAAGTCCTTAACACAATGCCAGGAGCAGGGTAGGTGTTGTAGAAATGGTAGTTCTTAATGAGTGAGGGAGGATAAAGAGAAAAGGATTGTAGTTACAGGATGGGAGATGTGAGGTCCAGCAAAGCAAAGGTGACTTTGGGAGCATCCTCTCAGGAACTGTGGTTACTGTTTCCTCCGTGGGTTGGGGGCCAGGGGAGGGTAGGATGCCTGTGAAGGGTTGATGGAGCTCTAGCTTCCCCAGGCTGACTGTTCCTCTGATTACGGTGTATTTCTCTCTTGTGCCCACCCTGGTGCACAGCACCCCTCGAATCCATTCCCTGGAACGGGTGTGTTGCAAGAGTGAATCAAAATCAATACCACCGTTGTTACCAACTCCTATCTGCATAAGACAGTCTCGGAGCTCCCAAATCCCAAACCAAAGCCTGACTGTTCCTTCAGGAAGGTCACTCCCGAGTAGACCAAAAGAAGACTATTTTCCAATCGTTTTATAACCTTGGGGGACTGGGCTGATGACAGAAAGTGTGCAAAGGCATTATGACGGAGTCACCAACTCTAAATTCTGGGATCCCCAAAACGCAAATTAGCTGCTGACTGGGGCAGTGGATCCACCGATGCATCCTCTACCCTCATAATTTCATGCTGCATCTAATGCAGCCTGCAAAGGAACGTGTTTGTTGGGACCCAGGCTGGTTGGGAGAGTTTGTAAAGACAAGATCCTTTCACTTTGTGTTTGTTTTCCTTTTCCCAAGTGGCTCAGTTCTAACATGAAAAGTGCAATAAACGGGGAGTATCAGTGTTCGCTGAAAATATCACTTCAGAAGTGAAAATATATCCAAACAGCCAGTTGTAGTTTGAGAGGCTCACCCTTCTCAAAAATGCAGCTGCCACCAAATATACATTGGAAATCTCTCTCCTCTCTCCCTCCCCCCTCTCTCTCTCTTCCTTCTTCTTCCAGCTCTCCCTCTGTCTTGCAATTTAGCTTTAATTGCCCTGTCAGCTCTAAAGGCTGCTAATTGACGCCTTTTATTCTGCATTAAAACTCCTCGGGAAGAAAGGAGCTCACGGCCCCCCCGAGCTGCGCGATCCGGCCGATTTGGCACGCCTGTCTCCCAGCGTATGGAGCTGGGTGCTGCAGCGCTAGGGGCAGGCGTTGGGGAGTCGCGGAGGCGGGGAGGGGGCTGGGCAGGGGTTGGAGCGTCTATTTTTAGTGAGGGTTTTATAGAGTGGATCCCTGTGGCTTGGCTCCACACTGAAATATTGTCCTCGTCTCAATGACATAAACACAGGGCAACTTGGAGATCTTGGCGCCAGCCCTGGCCGGAGCCTGTGAATGGGCAGAACGGTGGGATGGGACTAAGCGAGAACCCGGCTGTAATTACAAATAAATCCTCCCCCCGCCCCCACCCCGGGCTCTCCCGGCTCCCTTAATACCGCAAAAAGCCTCTGCTTTTGTGTAAAGGTCTACCAAGAGGCAGCTAATGGCATATGGCTTGGCTAAGCTTAGGTTAAAAAGAAGGTATTCGAGAATTAATTAAACAACCATGGCCATCAGTGAAAACCAGGCAAAGTATGGAAGGCTTCGTTGGCTCCTGCAGTAGATCCAGTGCGTCGCTGTCCTCGCAGATCATCGAGCATCGAGACCCGGCCCTGGTCCACTGAGACATTGGAACTGATAAATTGGAACCAATTAGCACAAGGTCTCAGTATGATTCTTTGGAATGTCCCAGACTGGGCTGGATGAAGCTGTCGCTCCGGACTGCCTCAGACGTGGAACCACACTTTCCAAAGCCTATTTAAACATAGCCTTGCTTCCCTCCAGATGTAATCCCAACCCTCATTTTTATCCTTGGAAGCTTTGGGGGGAAGGGAGTGGGGGGAGGTGGGATTTTTCATAGCCCCCGCCCCCACTCCCACGGCCCCGTAAATAAATAAAAGATTACACCAAATTCCATTTGAAGTTGTCAGTCCCGGAATGGAACTTTTATCCCATTACGAATTTCATGGCTGAGACGGTTCAGACTTTGAATGTGGCTGACACCTCCATTGAAAGGCCCTAATTGCAGTTGTAGGAATTGACTGCAGACACCACACTGTACACACCACCGCATTCCTCCGAAGAAAGAACATCCTATGAGAGCAGCCCCCGGCCTCCCCTCAAGGCAGTAGAACTGTCAAGGTTTCACTTAAACTTTAAACCAAAGTTGCCCTATCTAAGGGCCAGGTGCTAATTTGGGATTCTGAGGTCGGGCAGATTTGCCTTGGCTGACAGGGCTGTTACTATACCCAGGGGGCTAGCTGCAGTCACGCTTCAGCCTCAGAGACAACCAGGAAGGGAGTCTTTCAATCCGTAGGGACCCCTGAAGGACTGCTTTTATTTTCAGATGAACTTCCTCTGAGCCTGAGTGTCCAGAGTGGCTGGCCTACCTGAGTCAGGAAGGCTGCCTGCTGGGAGGGCCCAGGGGAGGGGGCTCTTCCCTTCACCCTGTTTCCAGTGACCCCTGATGGGGACCAAGCCAAAGAAGGGTGGCATGTGACAGGGAACTGTGAAGCTCTTCTACTCCTCCCTCCTTGCTGGACATCAAGGATGTGTGTGTGTGTGATAAAATGCACATAATGTAAAATTCACCATTTTAGCCATTTGTAAATGGCATTAAATAGCATAAGTACATTTCCATTGTGTGCCACCATCACCGTCATCCATCTCCAGAACATTTTTCCTCTTCCCAGACTGAAACTCTGTACACATTAAACTTTAACTCCCTCTTCCCCCTCCCCCCCCTCCCCTTTGGCAACCACCAGTCTACTTTCTGTCTCTATGAATTTGATTACTCTAGGCACCTCATATAAGTGGAATCACACAGTATTTGTCCTTCTGTGACTGACATTTCATTTAGCATAATGTCCTCAAGGTTCATCCATGTTGTAGCATATGTCAGAAGTTCCTTCCTTTTTAAGGCTGAATAATATTCCATTGTACGTACACACCACGTTTTGCTTATCCATTCATCTGTTGATGAACAGTTGGATTATTTCCACCTTTAGGTTATTGTGAATAATGCTGCTGTGAACATGGGTGTATATGGGCTGCAGTCCCTGCTTTCAGTTCTTTGGGATATATACTCAGAGATGAAATTGCTGGATCTTACGGTAATTCTATTTTTAATTTTTTAAGGAACTGCAATACTGTTTTCTATAGCAGCTGAATCATTTTACATTCCCACGAGCAGTTCACAAGGGTTCCAGTTTCTCCACATCCATGTCAACACTTCTTTTCACTATGTGTATATACATATAATAGCCATCCTAATGGGTATGAAGTGATATCTCATTGTGGTTTGGGACACCAGAGATTTGTGTCTGTTTTGTGTTTGCTCTGATAGCTCTCTTTCTCTTTCTAAAGAAATATAAATACACATAAATACCCACCAAGTGCGTCACCCTCCTTCTCTCTCTCCCCAAAGATAACCACTGTCTCCAAGTTGGTGTGTATAATTCCCATTCATTATAAGATTTACCACATATATTTGCATCCATTAATAATTTATACTACTATTTTGTAAGTCACCTTGAATTCCATTTTTGTGTCTCTCTTCACCACCACTTTCCATATTTACTGGTTGTATAAGGAACACCAGAATCAGAATCCTAGACGAAATAAAAAAAAGGGCCATCAAGAATAGACCACATGCTTTGGGGTTGGGCAGAGTCAAACCACAGCTATGCCACTTTCTACTTGGGTGACCTTGGTCAAGTCACTTGACTTCCCTGAGTTTTAGTGTCCTCGCTTATAAACTGAGATGTTTTGAGGACTAAATGATATAACAAATGTAATGCACCATACCAGGCACACAGCAAGAACTCAGAAATTGGTAAGAAAGCAGAAGAGAAGAAAGAGGTTAACATCAGTTTTCTTGTTGAGCTGTGCCTCTGCCCTGCTGTCACTCACTCAGAGCACCCACTGACTGTTCTTGCCCACATCTTCATGCTGCCACGACGTAGGACAGACCATGTGCAGAAGTATAAGATTTACCCTTCACAAAAATGTCGATTTAAGTTACGGGAGTGAGGGTCCCCCTACTCCCCCTCTTCCCCTCGCCCAGAGAGCAATGGAGACTGGAGGAAAGTGAGGAAGGAGGGAGGGAAGCCTGAACCGTTCTGCCAAGTCACCCTACTTGGGGGAGGACATTCAGCTCAGGCCCTGAGCCTGGCTACAGAAACTGTAATCCAATACCTTAATCCATTCCTTCTTCAAAGCGTTGCCCTGTGTGCCAGGTGGACAGAACCCGAGTGATGCCGAGCTGCCCCTGAGAAACTTTTGCACTGGGCTGTGTCATTCAGGCTGGGAAAAGAATACCCAGAGGGGCGCCTTTGACCTGGTTATCTGGACAGTTGTGGCTATGGAATGACAGCTTCGAGGACCTAAAGGATGTTTAGGGAATTGCACCTCGTCAGTGTTGACAGTGAACCTAGCCATTGATCCAGCCACCCCCAGCGAGAGCTGACTGAGCCAGATGGTGTGCAAAGCTCTTTGGCTACACAAAGAAGAATCAGACACCAAGGGGAGCCTAGTCTTCAGAGAGATTAGTGATCTTCTAACCTTTTGGAACTCCTCTGAATCCACCTCTCTAAGAAGACAGCAGGGACGGGAGCAGTAGAGGCAGAAGGGAGAGAAAATAGTTCCCAGAAGGACTGGGTTCTGGGGTCTCAGGGGTGGGGGTGGGGGACTCCACCATCTTCCTTCCCAAGGGCATGGACTGAGTTGAGCCTGACATGTCACGGCAGCTGTGCCTCCCCAGAATGAGCCGGGATCACATCACTCAACTACTCCCGACCCCCAGCCCAAGCTGCAGCTTCCTGGGATAGAGCCAACCTCTCCTCACCCCCTCCCCTGCCCTGACTCGCTTTTGCTGCCAAAGACAGCAGACCTCAAGATACTGAGCTGCTAATTTGTGAGGATTCAGGCTGCTGAAGGTGTTGGTACAACAATCAGGCTGTCTCCAGTTCAGCATGGGCGAGTCATTGGTGTATACCAGTTAAATAATAAAGCAGCTATTTGGGTCAACTTGGTCTTTTTATTTTCCAGATACCTATGAGGGACCTAGTTTACAAGAAAAGATCAAATAGGGAATTCCCTGGTGGCCCAGTGGTTAGGACTCGGTGCTTTCACTGCCAAGCCAGGGTTCAATCCCTGGTCGGGGAACTAAGATCCTGCAAGCTGAGCAGCGCAGCCAAATAAATAAATAAATAAATAAGCAAACATAAGCCATTGCTGTCTGGATTTGCTGCATTAATTAAGACATGAGGAACTTCCCTGGTGGTGCAGTGGTTAAGAATCCGCCTGCCAATGCAGGGGACACAGGTTTGATCCCTGGTCCGGGAAGATCCCACATGCCGCAGAGCAACTAAGCCCGTGCGCCACAACTACTGAAGCCCGCGCGCTCTAGAGCCCGTGCTCCGCAACAAGAGAAGCCACCGCAATGAGAAGCTCACGCACCGCAACAAAGAGTAGCCCCCGCTTGCCGCAACTAGAGAAAGCCCACGCGCAACAACGAAGACCTAAAGCAGCCAAAAATAAAACTTTTTTTAAATAATAAAAAATAAAAATAAAATAAATTAAAACTACATTAAAAAAAAAAAAAAGACATGGACATAGTTTTCCCCGCCATGGTTTCCCTCCACCCACTACCAGAATCCACTGTTGTCCCCAAAAGAAATTAAGCAGCTCAGGGAGTCATTGATTCACTAGGCACCTACTGTACACCAAACACAAAGCTAGGCACCAGGATTAGAGAGATGAACTCCCATAAAGAGCTTGCAGACTAGTGGTCAAGACAGACAACTGCCTAGAATGCCATCTGGTCATCCATAACCTAGAAGAAGGTCCAGATGGCATAGGAGCTGAGAGGAGGGACCTCATTCTGCCCAGAAAGAATCGAGAATGGAGGAGGCAATGCTTAAACAGAATCTAAAAAATGATTTTGCAAATGAGGGAGAGAGTAGACAGAACATAGAACGATGAGGCAGAGCAGGCTATGTGTAGAGACCTCCAAGGAGTTCTCTAAATAGAAGGTAGATCCGGGTCAGAATGGAAAAGGCATCCAATGTCATAACGTTATCTTGAGAGTCACCAAGAGAATCCTTAGAGGTTGTTGAACAATTGTAAATAATTCCATTTCTATATACGAGTTATTTTAGCCTGTTTCTCCTTCAAGAATGCCAAGATTTTGGGAGAAATGAGAGGGGCACTTTGGTGCACTTCCGTAGAAAGCTTCTTGCCTTGGGCGGGCCAGTGCTATTTGCAAGCCCTCCTTCTCTGTGGGAACTTAGGGGAGCTTTGGTGAGAGATGAGGGCCTCTCCTAGGACCCTAATAGCTGTGAGATGAAGAAGAGTTGCTATCAGGGACACGTCAGAGACCTCGCCAATCCCCCACCCCACAATCCGTCGTCACGGCCCTGTGGTCCCTAGAAGAGGACAAGTGCCCCAAAGCTTGCCTAGCTGTCAAAATATTTAGAAGAAGCATATTGAAATCACACATGGAACAATAGGACTACCTCAGAAGTAAACGTTCATGCTGTTGAAGCAGCCTAAGCCATAAACATTTAGTCTCGAATGTAGCTGCCTCTCTTTCTGGGCTGGGGGCTTGAAAGAAAAGCAGAGTTCTATAAAATGTGATCTGCCAGGATTTTCTTACCCCCGTGGCATGATAATTACGATGCCTCTTATTACATTTAAAGGCTCATCTGTGGTGACTCAAATCCTCCAGGATGTGAGGAAGGCAGCTTTGCATTTGTCTCAATGTATTTTGCCGAACCGCTGCAGTAATTCACTTTTGAAACACAGCAAAGTGAAAATGAGGTTTGAACCGCAACCTTGCCTCATTACCAGCCCGCCCCCTCCCTGCCACCTCCAGGCACTTCAAGGGCCCTTCTCCCAGCATTTTAGGGATTATCTTTGCGAGTTTAATCAAGCTTTACATTAACTAGTTAACATGGTTAAGCCTTTGTGTGAGGAAAGAAATGCTTGTCTGAAACTGTAGTGTACTGGAATCATTTTGTAGGGAGGAGACCCAGGGGCCCAAACATTGGACTCGGCTCTAACCTTATCCATCTCTCTACCATGGATGGGAAAAAATTTTTTTAATTTGTATGTTTATAAATAATTTATAAAACTAATTTTTTTCTAAAAATCCTATACATAGTGAATCGTACCTTTGACAAGTCTTGTGTTGAAACATGAGTATATCCGCCAACCACGCTGGTGAAAGACTAGCCACTGTCTTATTTACTTTTATTTGTATTTTAATTAATATGTTTGCTTATGATCTTAATTAATTATGCCGAAGAAAAGATTGGAAAATCGTTGTGGTATGTGGGAGACACCTGATGGGTTAGAGGGAAGGTAGGAACCCCTTTTAGAAAATTACGAAGGTTGTTTTTATAACTTTGAAGCCTCTCTTTCAATTCTATAGGTATGTTTTGTGAATCACAATAATGAAATGCCATGATTTTCTTTTCTTAATTGAGGTCATTTTTCAATGAAGCTGGGTAAAGACCCTAAGGTGAAACCTTAGATATAAGAAAAATAAAAGCAGTTGGGGGCTTCAGAGACATTGTTTGTCTTGAAAGTGATGTGAGGAAGCTTGATCAAAAGCCTTGTTTTACTACAGTCATGCTCCATTATGGAGGGTGGGACTGTGGGTGGGGTGGGGGAGGGGAGGATGAAATGAGCCCTCGCTCCGACTTGACCAGGTTGTCAAAAGTCACTGGCCAAAGTAAATCTCCCTAGCCTGCTGGTATCGACGACCTCTGAAGTAAGCCAGTTATGGATCGGACCAAGGTACCAGTAAGGGACCAACAAAGATGGATGCCTTAGGAAGGCCCCATTGGGCCTGCAGCTCTGAGCTAAGAATCCTCTCCCTACCTCCTTAGGTAATCCTGGAGTCAAAGAATATGGCCTTCGGCAGCTCCCTCACCTCTCTGGGCCTCAATTTCCCTATCTATAAAATGGGGATTTAATTGCCCCTACTCCAGAAGCTCTTGTAAGATGTAGATTAAGAAAATGTTTGTAAGGCAGATGGTAAATTCCTGGCACAGGTTAAACTTATAAGCGCTGTTTCTAAGACTGGCAACTGGGAGAGAAAGCCTCTTATGTAGTCACTTGGGGACCCTGTCCTCCAAACCCTCAACTGAGGTGACTTACTTCCAGTACCCAGCCCCCGCCCCAAACTCATTCCAGACTTTCCAGACTGTAGGGTTTAGATCAAGCGTGAGATTGGGCTTTGGTGCATTTTAGTTTTGTTTTGTTTTTCAGCCCAGTGGTGGGTTTTGACGTGGATATCACTTTATTTTGAAAGCAATCTGATTTCTCTGTAGACGCCCGTGACGGGAGATTAAAGTGTCATGAAACAGTGCCTATCACATACTTACATGCATGCGTACAAACACTCACCGCTGCACACAAAAGCTCCTCAAATGGGCTTCTCCCTCGTCTCACCATTGCACATGAGCGCTGAACCATTTAACTAAACCTGAAACAAAGATCATCCAATAATACGAGTCAGCCCTGCCCGGCAGCCTGGTGCTGGCTTCAAAACACTTTTCAACACGTAGAATTTTAAATGCCATTTCCAGCTTTACTCATGACTGATAGTTACTTTGGGGCAAGTTGTTGCCACTAAGTTCACTGATTTTAATCTTTCATTGACTTTTCCTTAAATACAAAAATGTTTTACGATTGCTCTCTCTCTTTTTAAACAGATTTACATACAAATAACGTAAAGTGAAAAGTAAGGTTCTCTCCCCTCCTCACCCCACCAACTTACCCAATTCTTTACAGGTAATCATTACAAGGAATGATTTATAAGCATATTTTTAGGGATTTTCCCCTACACATAAAATAATCCCTGCATAGAGATTACAAGCGAGGGTTCTAGGGCTGAACAGCCTCGACTTGGATCAGAATAAAGTTTTGTTTTTGTTTTTTAATAGGGGCTGTCTTAAAATATTTAGGACCTATAATCACCATATTGAAATGGTTTCCAAAGTTTCTTTCATATATTTCTAAACTCAAGTATAAATCCAAATTGGATTTGAAACTGCTTAAGACCCTTGATGGCTCATTATATAAACCCCTTGTCTTCTAGCCTTTAGTCCTCAAGCCCAGCACTTAGCATTGCCAACTTGTCACAGCATTTGGATGGTGTTCCCCTCCCCCCGCTGCCCCAGATATCATCCAGCCACTGTCCCCTCCTCACTAGACTGTGACCTCTCATTTGTCATTGGACATTGAATTTCCTAAGGAGTCTTTTGGGATCCTCCATCCCACCCCAACATTTCTGTGCTTTATCGTGGCAGTTGACATCCTGACTTGTAATCTTGGGTTTATTTTTCTTTTTTTTTTTTTCCCCAATAGTCTTTGAGAGTGTCTGGAATCAGGGTACATGCCTGGTGAATAGGTGGAGGAATAAGACCGATGGATGACAGTAGGTGGTCATGCAGAGTCATTCCAAGTCTGCACCAATACTTGGTTGGTGAGGAGACAGAGTTAGGGGCTAGGAAAAAATTCAGAGATGTGAGACTGTTGTATTAGGTGGATTCAGTAGCCAGAACCTGTGAACACCCCACCCACCTCAAATAGGGGAGGTTTTCACTTTATTTTTCACTCCATTGAGTTCCTGTCTCCTTGTTATCTTGAGTCTTCGAGGGGATAAGGGAGGCTAGACCATATTATCTCAATAAACATCTATCTGAGGCAGCAGGATGAGAGGATGTGGGGGAAATGTGAGCCTAAGTTGAGATGGGTGCTTGTGTGTTTGATGGGGCGGGGGGGGAGGCTGTGTGTAAATTCCTCATGGTAGGTGGCTAAGGGGGACTGTCTCCAGGAACCCTTCCGGCCTGGGTGGCAAAGGCGGGGGTGTGCATGGGAGTGCACCCTGGTCTGTTTGTATTCCCCATTCCTGCGTGTGTTGTGGTGGGGGAGGTATGCTCGTCAGCAGACGCATCAGTGTCTGTAAAGTGTGCACCCATGTGAATCCATAAGGGTGACTGGTGGCAAGTGGGAAGCAAGTCCTAGAACAATTAGAGTTTTAGCTTCTCTTATTGATGACAGCTGCCTTTTCACTGAACAGCTCCTCCATCACTTTGGGGCATCCTTTCCTGCGTTACCCATGCTGTAGCAGTAGCATTCCATTCACTTGCCTTTTGAAATACTGGGTCACATGTGGTAAAAGTCCACAATGCAGAACCAAGTTGGGTTTGATTTTTACTTATTTTTTTTTTAAGATTTTTTGATGTGGACCTTTTTTTAAAAGTCTTTACTGAATTTGTTACAATACTGCTTCTGTTTTATGTTTTGGTCTTTTGGCCACGAGGTACTGGGATCTTAGCTCCCCGACCAGGGATTGAACCCGCACCCCCTGCGTTGGAAAGCGGAGTCTTCCACTGGACCCCCAGAGAAGTCCCTTGATTTTTAAATGTATGTATTTACGTTATGTATGTGTTTAGAGAGGGGGTGTGTGTGTGTGTGTGTGTGTGTGCGCGCGCGCACGTAAGAGTGAATGGAGAGAAATGATAAAAAGATTTCCTTTCCAGATGAAAACCTCGAGTCCAGAGAGACCCAGACCCCAGACCAGCAAAGGCAACGTCAAGCCGGGAGAGCTGAAGGCCGAGGCCGAGGCAGCGCGTGCTGGCAACGACGCAAGGGCAGAAGATGGGCCCGCCAGCGTTGCCTCCACCCACCCCCAGGCCCCCCACATCAGGGCAGGCTAAACATGAGGAGGCTTCTGTCTCCAGGGCTGGAAGAGAGGCGCCCTCGTTAAAACTCAGATAAACAGTTTATCAGGAGATGAATGAGCCACCGGGCTCCAGAGTCGCTCCCCTTCCCCAGCGTGGAGCCGGGCGGGCGGGGCGGGGGCAGCGGGCGGAGAGGGAGCCAGACTGGGGAAGGGAAGGGGCTGTCAGGGCTGGAGCAAAGCGCTTGCCTCCTTTGGCCTTTAGCTTTGTCTCTATCCCTGGAAATGTATTTCCCATTTATTTACCCATTTCCCCACCCCAGCCCACGATTTAGAGTCATCTCCCTCCCATTCTCCCCTCTTTCTCGCCTTCTATCCCCGCTTCCTATGCTGGTCAGAACTTCACGGTTGTAACTGGAATCCCATCACCAAAAAAACCACACTCAACAACTTAGACCCTGTGGTGAAACTGCACTGGCCCCCACCCTGGCTGTGAGTCCTGAACTGGCCAGGTTTCCCCCAGCCTCCCACAGGCTATGGGGAGCCCACCACCCTCCCTCCCTAGAAGCCGCCTCCACTCCCACAGTCCTCCCGCAGTCAGGAGAGGAAAGTGACAAGCCCTGTGGCTGGCTTTTCCTCACTTTGCTAAGTTGGGTCAAGTCCAAAAATGCCATTTTGGGTCTCATTGAGAGGAAGTCCATCAAATTCGACATTTATGGGACCCAAGAGACAGTCAGAATCAGAGGGTGACACAATTTTCATGTGCCTGGGATGATTCGGGGCCTAAAAGATGGCCACTGTCATGCTTTCTCCTTTGTGGTGTCTCATGCTCCCTTGACCTCTCTGTGTCACGGGGCCCCAGAGAGGTAAAGTGACTCACCCGAGGTCACACAGCTGCTAGGTTTCGGGTTTTCCAAAGTCAAGCCCCATGTCCTTTGCACATCACCCACAGCTGCCTCAGGTCTACGCTTCCAGGGACAAAAAAACAAGATTGTTGAATTGTTCTGAGAATCAGCTGAAAATAAGAAAAGATGCATAAGTGCCCTCAGGATGCATAAGGTCCTCTTGCCTCCACCTGGAGCTGCCGAAGCCATGGTTCAAAAGACTGCTTCAGTTTCCCTTGACAGAATCCTGGGACGCAGATAACCAAGAATGGACGTAGAGTCACTTCGCTCACTAGACTCTTCCCACGTAGGCTGCCAAGGCCCGAGTCCCTGGCCAATCCCCACTAACATCCAACTGCTCCCCTCCTCCCCCCACTCCCTGGGAGGACCTGATCAGAAAGCTGAGCTGCTAACCATCCCTCCTTTGGCCCATCTCCCACCCCACAGCTTCCTTTTGAATAAATACACCCTCTTTGTCCCGCTTGTCAAGCTCCCTCTTCAATAGAGCGGCAGAAGCATTGAAATGGGTTGCCTGTTGAGTCCCCCAAGAAATCTCAGTCCCCCTCCCCTAAACTCCTGAAAACCAGCAGCCACGGAGAATAGCTCAATTACACATGCTGAGCGGACAGAAAGCAGGCCCAAAGGTGTTGGAGGGGATTCCAACAGGCATCGCAACCCCTTCGAGCCCCTCTGGCTCAAATCAAAGATGGTGGGCCAATTGAGGGTGATGGAGTTCCTGGAGGAACTAACATGCGTTGAAAGTCTATTGCCCACTATATACTCTGCCCTGGGTGCTGTGCTAAGCACAGCATCCTTTATCTCCTATGTATAACACAATTCTGAGGGGTGTGTGTTATCCCTGCTTTACAGATGAGGAAATGAAAGTTTGGAGTTAAGAGGCCTATGTTGAGAGGGTAGCCCAGCTGGTGAGTGGCAGGACCAGAATTCCAACCAAGATCCACCTGGTCCAAAGGTTGTCTTTGTGTTGAGTTTCCCTGTTTATGACATTTACTCCCCATTCCCCACACCCCAGATCTTTTGGCTGTTCCCTGATATGGCGTGTTTCCCCTCTTTATGCAGACTCAAATATCCTCCTCTCCCTACTCAGATAAATATATCCTTTTTCTTCATCAAGCCCAGCTAAATCTCAGTTCTACCATTAAGGTATTAGTACTGCTTAGTCTCTGATAAACAGCATTCCCAGAGATTCACACAGTACCTAAGTGTATGAGCTACCCTAGTGCGGCAGGGAGTGGGGGACTGACTGCAGGCTCCCCAAGAGGGGCATTTCAGAACCCCACAGTGAAGAAGAATAAGTGTGGTTTGAACAGAGTATAGCTTATATTATACTTGTTTTGACTTTTTGGGTCACCATAATGTATTATAAAATTTCAAACATTCAAAGGATAGCATGAAGTTGTAATATTTACCAAAAGTGGGCATGGGTTTTAAAATGGTTGTGAAACACTGGTCTATGCTATTAGGGAAATTTATAGTTTTTTACACACCCTTTTAATGCTTTCTTCATACACTTGCCATATCCCCTTTAACTGAACTGCAATGTCTTGGAATGGTAGCAATCGATTGTGACTTCTTTCTCCTTTGCATTTCCCCCCCCCCCCATGGTGTTCACCCAGCGGACACTCTATAAACAGGTCACCCAATCTATTGTCTAACATGGTTTGTTTTCATTCTACCCCGCCTAAATAAAGGACTGAAGGATCTGGTTTTCAAACAAAAATAGGTGATTTGAAGGAAAGGAGAGGAGATTGATCAATAGAAAACAGCACAAGAGAATGTCACTAACTGGAACCCACCATCTCAGGAGAGTTGGGCTAGAATTTAGCCTTTTGAACTCTTTACTGAAAAATTATTCTCTTAGTTAATTCACAGCAGTGGCAGAACTGCTCTGGAACATTTAATCTTCCTAAGAAAATAAACCAGTGCCAAGCCCCCTAAAGCACATCAAAAAGAAAGGAGTACTGTTTAAGATCCTACTGTGTGCTGGGTTCTAGTCCCACATTATTTCAGAATCAATGCAATTCAAACAACCAATTGGTTGTTCTTATCTCCCATATTCATTAAAGCAAGATTTTCTTGTAGGCATTACCTTGATTGTCTAATTCTAGATATTGTCTAGACTCGAAAGTTTAAGAAAAGGTTTTTCAGCTGAAACTGGCCATCCCTCTCAATTGCTGGCATTTTGCAGAAAGACTGTGCCATGAAACAAAGTGTGTTTGCTTCCTTAGACAGATGATAAATTTCTGTGTGTGTTGGGTGGGGGTGGGGTGGGAGCAGCACAGGTTGAAAGGAAAAACCAGATCTTCGGGGAAAGAAACTGGAGTGATTTAGGCTGTCACAACGAGACCTCCTAACTCCACTCTGTGGAACGCTGTGAATGCTTGAGTCATCCACACCAAGTCTCTCTTCTCCAGCGTTTTCCAGACTCCAATCACATCCACCACAGAGGAAACTGAGTTTGAGCTTTGAAGCTTGGATTCAGCTCCTCATCCAAAGGAAAATTAACCGGAAGTGTCATTTCAATATCCATCTACCATCAAAAACAAACTGCTTCTGGAAGAGAAAGCATCATGAAGGTTTATTTAGAATCACAGAAAGGTAGAACTGGAGGAGTAATGTAGTTACGTCACTAATGCAGAAAGTAAGGTGTGTGGTGCTACAAAAGTGACTTGTCCGAGGTTAACGTAGTTTTATCTGGACGGACCCCAGCCAGGTCTCAGGTCCCCTACTGCCAGTTCATCTTTGAACAGCCAGAACAGACCCGTCAGCGCGCACGCACCCACACGCACACAAGAACGTACACACACATACACAGTGACACGGACACAAGAGCAGAAACTGAGCTGGACAGACCGGACAGCAGACAAACCCACCCCGCAGGGCCGCCCCGCCAGCGCAGGGTGCAGGGCTTGCTGCGGGCCAGCAGAGGGCGCGCCGCCCCCAGGGAGCCGAGCGGCAGCTGCGCGGAGCCAGGCCGGCTAGGGGAGCCGCAGGCAAGCCGGACGCGCCCCTGCAGCTCGGCCACTCAGGGTGCAAGACCCGGCCTAGGAGCAGGAGGAGGAGGGTGAGGAGCGGACCCCCCTTGTGGGCCCGGGTAACAGCGTCCTAGGAATTACATCACGCTGCGCAACGCTGCGGCTCCCGGACTCCTCCGGCGCAAAGAGTGTGTGTGTGTGTGTGTGTCTGTGTGTGTGTGTCTGTGTGTGTGTGTCTGTGTGTGTGTGTCTGTGTGTGCGCGCGCGCTGGGGGGAGGGGCAGGGGACTTAGACCGAGCCTGGGAGAGAGGAAGGCGAGACGCGCCCGGGGAAAAAGCTCCATGCACATGGAGAAATTCCTTGCACCGAACTGCACCAAGAAACGAGCCTCCAGCACCTCCCCGCAGCTCCCTTACCGGTGCAGAGTACCCAGCTAGTGAGAATCCTCCCAGCCCCACCTCGAGCACCCCCCAAAACCGGCCCTGCACCCTCCAGCCCGGCTCCAGCGCCGCCGAGAGCTTTCCCCAGGACTGGCCCTGGCGGGGCGCCTAGAGCCCCAGTTGCATTGCTCCAGGAGAAAGGAGGGGGGCGGTGCATTTTGCAGGAGGAGGAGAAGGGGGGTGGGTGGTGGGGGAGAGAGAAAATTGCGCGGAGACCTGCCAAGCGCCACCGCCGCCGCCACCGCCGCTGCCGCCGCCGCCGCCGCCGCCGCCTGTGAGCTCCGGCGGGCAGCCGGACTGTCGGCTTCCCGGGGCATCTGGGTCCGGCGGGGCACAGCCCGGGCGCTGCCGAAGCCGCCGCCGCCGCCTCCGCGGCGAGTGCAGGCGGCTTCCCCCGGAGCCTGTGCGGCTCCGGCTCCTCGGGGGTGGAGAAGTGGGGGGTGGGGTTGTTGTTTGGGGGGAAGAAGGGGGAGGGGGCAACGCCGAGAGAGTCAGTGGTTTCCATGGTGATGGAGCTGAAAGTGCAGGAAATTTAAAGGCTTGGACCCTGCGAGACAGACAAACCGGTGCCAACGTGCGCGGACGCCGCCGCCGCCGCCGCCGCTGGAGTCCGCCGGGCAGAGACGGCCGCGGAGCCCCGAGCAGGCGGAGGGAAGTGCCCCTAGGACCGGCTCGGCCCGCGGCGCTGCACAGAGCGGCCGGACGACGAGCAGCTAGAGGAGGAGGCGGGGAGAGCGGCCAGTCCACGCGCCCTGCGCCGCCGCCGACCCGGGAAGGCAGCGAGCAGCCGGCGCCCCCAGCGCCCGCGGTTGCCCTGGAGTAATTTCGGATGCCCCGCCGCGGCCGCCTTCCCGAGTAGACCTGGGAGAGGGGTTGCGGCCAACTTGTGTGCGTTTTTTCCGCCCCGGTGGGAGCCGGCGCCGCGCGAAGGGCTCTGCCGGCGACTCATGCTGCCGGCCCTGCGCCTGCCCAGCCTCGGGTGAGCCGCCTCCGGAGAGACGGGGGAGCGCGGCGGCGCCGCGGGCTCGGCGTGCTCTCCTCCGGAGACGCGGGACGAAGCAGCAGCCCCGGGCGCGCGCCGGAGGCATGGAGCGCTGCCCCAGCCTGGGGGTCACCCTCTACGCCCTGGTGGTGGTCCTGGGGCTGCGGGCGGCACCGGCCGGCGGCCAGCACTATCTCCACATCCGCCCGGCTCCCAGCGACAACCTGCCCCTGGTGGACCTCATCGAACACCCGGACCCTATCTTTGACCCCAAGGAGAAGGATCTGAACGAGACGCTGCTGCGCTCGCTGCTCGGGGGCCACTACGACCCGGGCTTCATGGCCACCTCTCCCCCCGAGGACCGGCCCGGCGGGGGCGCGGTGGCGGCCGGGGGCGCCGAGGACCTGGCGGAGCTGGACCAGCTGCTGCGGCAGCGGCCGTCGGGGGCCATGCCGAGCGAGATCAAAGGGCTGGAGTTCTCCGAGGGCTTGGCCCCGGGCAAGAAGCAGCGCCTGAGCAAGAAGCTGCGGAGGAAGTTACAGATGTGGCTGTGGTCGCAGACCTTTTGCCCGGTGCTGTACGCCTGGAACGACCTGGGCAGCCGCTTTTGGCCGCGCTACGTGAAGGTGGGCAGCTGCTTCAGCAAGCGCTCGTGCTCCGTGCCAGAGGGCATGGTGTGCAAGCCGTCCAAGTCCGTGCACCTCACGGTGCTGCGGTGGCGCTGTCAGCGGCGCGGGGGCCAGCGCTGCGGCTGGATTCCCATCCAGTACCCCATCATTTCCGAGTGCAAGTGCTCATGCTAGAACTCAGGGCCCCCTGCCCGCACCCGGACACTTGATCGATCCCCACCGACGCCCCCCGCACAGTCTCCAACCAGTTCCACCACCCTCTCGCGAGGGGATTCAATGAACTTTTTTTTTTTTTTTTCCGGCTACAGAGACCTAGCTTTCTGGTTCATGTAATGCACTGTTTAACTGTGTAGGAATGTATATGTGTATGTATATACGGTCCCAGTTTTAATTTACTTATTAAAAGGTCAGTATTATACGTTAAAAGTTACCGGCTTCTACTGTATTTTTAAAATTTTTTTAAGCAAAAGGAAAAAAAAGAACAGAGAAAAGAGAGACTTATTCTGGTTGTTGCTAATAATGTTAACCTGCTATTTATATTCCAGTGCCCTTCGCAAGGCGAAGCAGGGGGGAAATGTTATTTTTTCTTAAAGTACAAAGAGAGGGGAGAACTTTTGTAGAAGGACTTTTAAAAAGCTATTTTCCATTCTTCGGAAAGTGTTTTGGTTTTCCTTGGACCTCGAAGAAGCTATAGAGTTCAATGTTATTTTACAGTTATTGTAAATATAGAGAACAAATGGAATGACTAATCATTGTAAATTAAGAGTATCTGCTATTTATTCTTTATAATATCCCGTGTAGTAAATGAGAAAGAAGTGCAGAGCAGGATTAAAGAAAACCACTAAAATCGACTGCGCTCGACACTGCGATTCTCTGTGTTGGTGATTGATGGGGGGGTGAGGGGTGGGAGGGGCGGGTTGGGGGTGCCGCTGTGCTTACTATGCCTGTTGGGAGCAGGGGCTCATCCCGTCTTCTGGTGTGATGGAAGTGACCGCTCAGTTTTTCTTGGGGGGGGGGGAGCTATTCTCAAACTCCTCACTTGAGCATCACGTGGCCTCCGCCCAGTCTCCCAGCTTTTTCTCCCTATGTCACCAAAGCTCGGGCCCATCGTGACCTCGACACCCAGCCGGCCCCCTGGAGCTGACCCCAGGCTGGGCCGAGGGGCGGGGGGGAGGGTGGGCGGCCGCTTTGTCCTGCCTGACAGGCCCTTCACAATGGGGACACGTGTCTTTCACACCTACCCTGGGGGCGGAGTGCCGCTGAAACTTGACCCCCGAGGAATGGGGGGGGGGGGGAGATCAGAGCGCGCCCACCCAGATCCCGACACCCCTCCCGCCTCGCACCCCCCCACCTCAATATCCAGCCCGCGTTAACCCTTTGCACTCCCGGAAGCTGTGGTGGTGCTCGCTGAGGCGATCCCTTGGAATCAACGCAACCTCAGGGATCCTGCAGGTCTGAGCCCCCGAAATCCCAGGCCCTCAGCCAGAATTTCCGGGGATAGCTGGGAGATTTGACACTCACCTCCCCCCTCCCCTGGGACCTAAGGAGGTTCTCAGAGGGTCAGGGTTTCAGAGGAGTCCGAATTTGGGTGTAAAACACCACCACTGGGATTTGCAGTTGGGAACCGGGTGTGCCCCCCTCTCTAGACACTTACTCCACTTGGGGGTGGGGGAGGGAGGAGAAATCAGAATCTGGATCTTTGAGCTTTGGGTTACATAGGGGCAACAGACGTGTTACCCCTTAAAGGGGCGTGCAAGACCTCACCCCCACCCCACCCCTTAAAAAGCCAACTTCTCGGGGCCAGATCTTGACTCGCGTGCGTCCCTCCGCCTCAGTCCGCGGTGGCGCCCATCCGCGCAGCTCCACGTGGGCCGGCTTCCTGACACTGCTCAGCGCTCCTTTTATTTATCTTGGACTCCAAAGTCGCTCTCCTTTGCTCCCTCCCCACCCCCCTGCCACCTCCCCGCGCCTCCCTCCCGGCGTCCCTCCCGCCCTCCCACCCCCAGTCCGGAGTCCCGGGGAATCTATGCTAATTATTTCAAACCTGCGCTGGGTCCCCAGCGCAGTCTCAATGCCCCCGGCCCCGCCCGCCCTGTCCCTCCAGCCGGGCGCTTTCTTCCCTCCCGACGCAGCCTCGGTGGCTCCTCATTTCAATAGCCTGGCTCGGGAGCCGGAGCCCCCTCCCCGGCGCTGCCTCCGTCAGCCGTGGGACAGACGTTAGGGTATTCATTAACTGAGAGCCGAGGAATAACGGCATTATTCCCCCCAGAGAGGGCACCCTGCCCCCGCGACTATCTGAGGCTTCATTGTAAAAGGATTAAAAGTTAAAGACCTCCATCTTATGATTCTTTCATTTAATCTTCCTGGCGCCTGGGAGACATGCTCGATGGATGATGGCTTTTAAAATATTCCTAATGTCGGCTACCTTAAGACTCCAAGCCGGGCAAACAAACGTAATTTATTTCCAGAAGAAAGGGGATATTGAGATGTTTAAGTTTATGAACCGCCGTCCCCATGTATATTTGTTAAGTTCTGACAAATACCCAAATAACGTTAAAATCAGCCATTCATCACTTATGAATTTATGCAAAACTTTCTGTGCCGCGGGCCAATATTTTTTTAGACAGAGTTTCACTTGCGAGGGGCGGAGGTGGTGGGGCGAGGGGAAGGGGAGGGGGCTTACGGGGGGTGGGGGGAGCCGAAAGCAAGAATTTTCATGCCTGGTAAACACGCGAATTATGCGAAGAGAGTTATTCCCAGCTGGGCGGGCAGCCAAAACTCGGAGAGCGCGCCGAGGCCAGCGCCCCCCACCCCCATGTTGGCAGTGTCACTGGATTACAATGCGAGGTCTTCCCCTCCGCGACGCCCCCTCCTCCCTCCGCCCGCTGGCCCGCCCGCCCGCCCGCCCCTCCTCCCCACCCCTGCCCACTTGGAAAACCCGCTCGCAGCCGGCGAGCTTCTCGGCTTTCAGAGCGGGAGCCCGCGGGAGCTAGGAGGACCCGGGCTGCAGACGTGACCGGCAATAGACAGACCACCGGACAGACAGCCTCAAAGGGCCGTTCCGGACACGGAGGGAAGACCCAGCAGGACACAGCCAGTCCCACCAGAGAGCGAAGGAGGTGCTGGCTCCTGGAACAGTGTGACTAATGCACAGCCGGTTACGTCTCCATTATTATTAATGTTGATAATACTAATAATAGCATCAACGCGGAAAGGAGTAGAGAGCTCTGGGCAGAGAGGCAAGAAAACTGTCCTCTGCGGTCACCCAGTGCCTATCTCCTGTAAGGAGGAAAATTGATCTTGGTGTCTTCTGAGGCTTTGACAGCCTGTGTCTATGAACTTATACAGCTGCTGAGGGACCACGCGTCCCCCGAATGGAGATTTATAACCATTACTGATACAGTCACATCAACTTTTTCGAAATCCTGGAAGAGAATGGCAAGGTTTCCCAGCACCCCAGCCCTCCTGCCCTGATTGCAGGAATTCACTCATCAACCCTCTATCTTCAGCTCTTCCCTTTTTTCCTTCCTTCTGCCCTTCCAGCACCCCGACACTTGATGCACAAGCATACTGAGGCCAAATGTCCACAGAAAGCCAGCCCCCTTAGGGGAGGACCCTCTGGCCCCCAGAGTCTGGGAATGGGATCTCGTTCCCTGTTGAGATGGAGAAGGCCAGGGGTCCATTATCAGTCTTGCTTCTGAGACTCCTGGGAAAGGGGGTTGAAGTTTGGTGGCAGCTGCAAGAGGAAGCTGGCTGTGTATTAAGAGCTCTTGGCTGTGCTGGATGGGGACGACCGGGGGAGGGCCCAGCCCATACTGGTATTTTGAAGGGGTGATTCATCCTTTTTCTTTAATGCTCTTGGAATGTCAGAGCTGGAGGGGAGCTTAGATTCCAATGACCACCGCTCAATTTACGGATGAGAAGACTGAGACCTCAGTGGGGACTTGCTGAAGATTACACAGATTAATATAGTTGGGGGTAGCTAGGTGGTGTCCATTGTGTCTCTTCACTGTTCTCTTTTTGTTTTGTTTTTTTTTGGTTTTTTTCAATTTTTATTTATGGGGGGGGGGGTGTTGAAGGAAAGTTCTCTCCCAAATTGACATAATTGTAACTGATCATCAGGAAGCTGATCAACCATTCTGTTGCATCTATTCAGCAAGCAATTATTAATGGCTTGCAATGTGCCAAGCGCTGAGCACATTTATACACATTCTCACCCAAAGTCTCTAGTTCCCAAATAAGGAAACTGGAGCTCAGAGAGTTTAAGCATTTCACCCAAAGCCACACAGTAAGTGGCACGGTTATGGCTCAAAATCTGAGCTTATGCTAAAGCCTATGTTTCTTCTAAATACCCTTCTTCCCTTCAACCACACGTACACCTGGCTTGGGAGACACCACGTGCCACATTACATCCTGTACAGTCTCAACTCAAGCTCTGTAGGGATTCATGCCTGGGAAGCCACACAGAACATTTTTGTGCACCCTGTTATGTGCCAGGACCTCTCTCCCTCACCCCTTCCCCAAACACAAGGAGCTTACAATGCAATAGAGGAGGTAAGGAATGAAGAACAGGGTGAGTGCTGAAAGAGGAGCTAAACAAACCCGGGCCAGAAAGAGGAGGGCTCCCTGCTGGCCTGGGAAGCCAGAGGAGGCATCTGACTCACATCTCTAAGGACAAATTGACTGTGGACCTACTGAGGTGGCTTTATGGGAGGAAAGGGCATTTAGGTGGAGAAAGCAGTCTATATAAGCAAAGACATGATGTTGGAAAAGTATTTGCGTGTTTGGGACGCAGCTCGAACAAACTTTAGTATAGGATGGATCCACACCAAGTGAGAGTGGGCAATAAGGTCTGAAAAGCAGGCTGAAGACAAATTATGGAGGACCTTGAACGCCAACTAAGGGCACAAAACGTTATTGCTCAGGCAATAGGGAGCCATGAAGAGCTCTTGAATAGGGCAGGGACACCATTAGTGCACTACTGCAAAGGAATTATTTATTCATTCAACAGAAAGCTTTTGAACACTGTTCTGGTTATTACTGGTATGCAACAAGCTACACCAAAACTAACAATCTTCAAATAACCATTTTATTTTGCTCATGATTCTGTGGGTCAGGAATCTGGGAAAGGCTCAGATGGGCAGTTCATCTCTGATACTCATGGGATTAGCTGAGTGCTAGAGATCCACTCCCAAAATGGCTTCTAGCCCCTCGCTGTCAGCTGGGAGCTCTGCTGACCTGTTGACTAGCGTTCCTACAAGTGGCTTCTCCATGTGGCTTGGGTCTTCTCACAGCCTGGTGGCTTCAGAATAGTTGGACTTCCTACATGGCAGCCCATGACTCTGAGAGAAGGCATTCCAAGAGATTGAGATGGAAGCTGCAAGACTTCTTATGAAATTGCCTCAAAAGTCCCATGACCTTGTTTCTGCTGTAGTCTGTTGGTTAAGCAAGTGTCTAAGACCAGCCCAGATTCAAGGGGAAGGGAATTAGACATCACCCCTCAATGGAAGCAATAGCAAAGAATCAGCGGCCATCTTTAATCTACCACAATCACTTTCTATAGACTAGGCTCTGTGTTGCATGCCCCAGACACAAAAATAAAAAGGTACAGTCATTTTCAATTTAAGTTTGGTGCCAGCATCCAGGATGGATTGGAAATGGGATAACGGCTCCTGGGAAATTCATTAAGGAGGAAATTGCCGAGGTCCAGAAAGAATCAATAAGAGTTGATACCTGAGAAACATCAATGCCAATTAACATAAAGCTCATTTGCCAGAAGCCTGAAGAGGACTTGGTGACTGATTGGATGTGGGGACTGAGAGAGAGGTCAGAAAGACCCCTGATGTTTCAGGCCTGCAAGGGGCCATGCACAGAAGAGGAATCTAAGACAGAAGAGCTTCCCCCTGCCCCCACTCCTCCCCTACACACACACAGGGAGGTTCTAGGCTTGCCCAGAAGAGAGAGGAATCTGAGAAGCCTGGAGAACATTTCAGTCTTTAATCAAGATGAGTGAGTGAATGAATAAATGAATGAATGGTAGCGACAGGGCAAAAGAAAGAGAGCAGGGATAAACAAGCACGGCTTGGGGAGCAGTAGGGTTTTTCCCAGCAGACAGAAGTGTCCTGATAGAGCCAATGTATTTTTATTTGACAGTGATATGAAGAAAGGAGCACAGGCAAACCTGGGAGAGGCCAAGGGGCAAAGAAGGTGCTGACACTCCTTGAGTGATGCTACCAGCCGGTGCTTCACGTTGATTAATTCATCTTCATCGTGAAATGAGGAGCATTATTGCCGTTATACAGATGAGGAAATCGAGGCTCAGAGAGGTTAAGTAACTGGCCCAAGGACACACATCTGGTGAGTGGAAGCTCAAATCCAGGACTGTGTGATTTCAACGGGGCGTCATGTCTCCCCCATTTGGGCTTCCTTGGCTGGAATGAATCATCCCCTTTCTCTCCATCACACTTAGCCCTCAGCGCTGCACTTTCTTGAGGAAAGGGGTTCTTAACCTGTGGTGCTTAGAAGATGGGTGTCCAGGTTGGAAAGCAGGTCAGGTCCCTCTATCCATGCTCTCTTGGCTCTCAGGATTTTTTCTTCATAGGATGTGTCACAGTCTGTAGTTCTTATTTATAATTTTCAGTTACTTATATACGTATGTTTTTTTCTGGGAGGAAAGTCTGTCATTTTCATCAGATTCTAAGGTCAGTAACTAAAGTGCAGTGAACTGACTTGGGGTCCACAGGGAGCCATTGTAGGTTCTTGAGGAAGGGATGAAGTGGGAAGATTCTTCTGGCTTAGGTTTGTGTAAAAGAAGATTAGAAAGGTAAAACTGCAGGCTGGAAGACCACATAAGAGACTGCTACTGTCTATCTTTGGAGGACAGTGTGATCAGGGGGGAAGGGAGAGAAAAGGACAAAACTGAGATGCTCTAAAGGAAAACGGAACTTCGATCCAGCCTGCCTCTTTGTATAAAAGAATAATTTGTTGGAGCTGAGAAGAAGCTCTCCCCTTTAAATTGCACAAGTCCCCTCTCCTTTGTCACAGTCCTCACCTTTCCCTATGGCATGCTTCACTCATTATATTCCCTGCCAGAACCACTGTAGGCGTTATGCATTTGAGGCTCCTGGATTTAATAGAAGGAGCAGACTGAAAGTCAAAAGCAAGTTTTGAGTCTTTGAAATAAGAAAAAAAGGAAGTCCTAAAGGAAATCAGCTACAGAATTTGGGAAGGGGATTCAGATTTCAAGGATAGATAGCATTACAACATATAAAGTGGGATGGCCTTAAATTTCACTCCTTCATTTGACTGAAGAAACTAAGGCTTGTCAACTCAAGGTCAATGGACTTGTTTCAGGTCTAGTTACTTTGGAATAGAACTAGCGCCAGAAGCAAAATCTCCAAATTTCCAGTTCAATCCTCCCTTTAGAGTTGTTCTAAGTATAAACAGTGTTAGAATGTTAAAAGCACTTTCATATCCATAATTTTATGTGCAATGAGACGTGAACACCCCCAAGGGCAGGAGGTAGGTCTGTCTTAACGTCCCCAGAGCCTACTCCCTGACCAGTAGCAGCGCTTCACAAATATTGCCTGGAAGGATCAATGTGCATAGGCTTGTTTCACTGATAGGAAGGCTGAAGCTCGCAGAAGTTGAGGAAAGGACAGATGCTCACAGAGCTCATTCCAGATGGTGGCAGCAGGAGTAGCTGGTGCCATCAGTAATGGGACATCCAGCTGCTGCTATCTCTCCCTTGTTGGGATTGGGCTCAGGAAACCAACCACACATCTGCAGACTGTGCAGTAGGTCTGTGGAATAAGGATAAGGCAGATAAGGTGGTCTGCAGCTGCCAAGTCAAACAGAACCTGCAGCAACTGGTTTTGGCAACCTCTTCCCAGCCCAGGTTGTAAAGGATTCCCGACTGGTGTTCAGTTTATTCAATTAAGGAAAAAAAAATTCGTCAAGCAAGGGAAATAGTTCTTCCCCCATTTTACAGATGTGGAAACGTGGGGAAAACAGGAAGCTTAAGTGATTCGCCCTACATTGCACAGCTAGCTGGTGGTGGAGTCAAGATCCAAACAGCACTCAGCTCTCTGCTGGGCTGCTGGGAGAAGCAGAGGGGTTTAGTGCTCTCTGAGTTCATAATCCCAGCCAGTCTCCCTGATTCTATGCTCGCCCCAGCTCCAATCCATTCTCCACGCTGTTGCCCAAGTGACCTTAAGACACACATGTGGTCTTGTCACTCCCCTGCTTAAAACTTCTCAATGGCTTCCCATCACTCTGAGGATAAAGGCCAGAATCCTTACCCGACTGAGGCCCCTCTCCCCCTGCCTCTGTGTTCCAGCCACCCAGTCTTTCATGTGTGTTCACTCACACACCGAGCTCGCCGCTGCTTCAGGGCCTTTGCACATGCTACACCTTTAGTCTGGTATGCCTTCTCTGCCAGCAGGACCCCTAAGTGCCACCCTGTCCTTTAGATCCCTTCCTACGGAAAGCAGGTCAGGTCCCTCTATCCATGCTCTTTCAGCTCTCAGGACTTTTTCTTCATAGGATATGTCACAACTTGTATTAGTATTTATAATCTGCAGTTATTTGCATGCTCTGTCTCTTCCAGTAGACTGTCACCTCCTGCCATTTTGCTCGCCATGGTATTCCTGAGCACTGGTACAGTTTGGGGCCCACACAGACACACACTCTCTCTCTCTCTCTCTCTCTCTCTCTCTCTCCCTATATATATATATATATATATATATATATATATATATATATATATATGGATGAATGACCACACCGAATAAATTGAGAAACACTAATTGATCACCTTCCTGATATTAGCCAGGTTCTATCTGGGACTCTGAGGATACTAGGAGTTCAAAGTTCAGCTCCAGTTAAATAGTGATCCAAGAAAAATTTAAGAATGTGCCCCAGTGTGTGATACAGAGCAGAGAGCCAGGGCTGTTCAGATGATGCTGTCAGTTCTGGGGATTACGGCGACTCCCAGGCTACTGATGCCCAAGGTCCCTGCTCACTGGAGTATGTGGGGAAGGATAGCTAAGTTGCCAGATAAACTCTTTTAGCAAATCAAGGACGCTCCCAGGAAAAGGGAATCCACCCCCAAAAAACGGCTTTCCCAACAGGAGCTAGATAGCATTGAGTGATTCCATGGAGAAAATTCTAAGACTCCCCAGGCGTGGGTGGAAGAGTCACCTTTCCCCACATCTGAAATCCTTAAAAATGGGAGAGATTACCTTATCTGCTGGACAGTTAAAACTTGATCTTTCCCTGCCCAAGGAATAATAAAATTAGACAATGACTAACTCAGACCTAATGCTTTACAGTTTAAAGCCACTTTCACATCCATTATCTCTTTCAAAGAGCACAGGGGGGCACAGCCAGAATTTTTAGCTGTACAATAACGTGCCCTGGAGGCAAAAACCTTTCTACCAGAGAAAGGAGTTTGATATGGGGGTGGGGAGGGAATCTTGGACTTGGGAGGGAGACCAGCCTGGGTTTGAATCTTGGTCTATGGCTATTAGCTTGACCTCCCTGAGATTTAGTTTCCACGTGTCTAAAAGGGGCATAATGACATGTACCTTACCAGGTTGTTAGGGTGTTCTAGTGTGTTCCATATGTGTAGCTCCATGTGGGGTGTAGGAGCCCAGCTAATGGTGGTTTCCTTCCCTCTCCCCAATTCCAGGGCCTGTGCAGTGCCCCTCTGAGTCAAGACAAAAGCTGAATGCCCTACCACCCAGAGCCAGTGACAAGCTACTTGCCCAGGTCTTCATTTCTGAAAGTTCCACACCTGGGGGAAAGAATCCAATGGATTCTTCTTTTTCTCCTCTGATGAAAAGGCTGTATATTTAGGGCCAGTTGTTTTTACCATTATTGTTTAAATTATAAGCCAAAGAGTAGATGAGGAGGAAAACCAGTGACCAAAGGCAAAGCTGAGAGAAAAGGTTAAATCAGGATGAAGGGAAGTTGGGAAACCAGGGAATTTGTTTCACATGAACAGAGAGAAGAATTCAGCCCAGGTAAATTAGCCCTAATTTGTTTTAATTCTAGAAATTCCTCATTTCTAGTTATTGGCAGGAATCACCCAGAAGTGACTTGCTCCCAGAAACAGTTTTGACTGGTGTCACTCTCACCTCATTTCAGGGACAGAGACCATCATACCCAGGTAGGGCCAAGGCCCCCAGAAGGGTCAGCATGTAGTATCGGGGAATGGAGAGCTTTAAAGGGCATCTGTCTACCTGTGACCACCACCATGGAAATGAGGTAGCTGACGCCCAGAGAGGGGAAGTGACCTGGTCAAGGTCAAACCTCGAGCTAGAGACCAAGACGAATGCAGAAATGCTGACTCGAGTGCGGGGCTGCTGGGAAGTAAGCCGTGGACTCAAGTGCCTCTCACCCCAAGGTTGGACAGCTTCCCCAAAGGCCACATTCCAAGGCTGGTTACCCAAGGGCCTGGGCTCTGCTGTGTCTTCCTTCTTCCCTTAGAAAGCAAGCACCATAGGTAGGCCCTGTGCTGTGGCTCCCGCCCACCGGGACCCCTGGGGACATGTTCAGTGTGATTCCTCTTTCTGGCTGGACCCTTGGAGATTGATGCTCTCCAGAGTTCTGGTCAACTGTCCTCTTCTCCTTTCATAGAACTGCCTGAGGGGAAACCCTGGGCTTCCCACAGTGGGAGCTACCACACCTAGATGGCCAACACCCAGATCTCTGCCCTGGGCCAGACTTCTCTCCTAAGCTCCATACCTGCAGAGCCAACTGCCTTCCGGACTTCACCACATCAAATACAAGTTCAAAGCTGAATCCTAACATTATTCCTAAACCTTCTAATGAGTTTTCAGTGTTCTCATTCCTGAGTAATGGCCCCACCATTCACCCAAGTATATGGTCAAATAAACACAAAAAACTCTGGTCTATCTCTTGTGAGCAGCCTCTCCTCACTAACAAAGTATCCGCCAGCACCTCCTGAATTACCCCTCTGTCTATCCTCTCATCCTCATCCTCACCATGAGTTATATACAGCTCAGGCCCTTGTCATCTCTTGTCTTTGCCTTTGAATACCCTAATAGTCAATTTCTCCACCTCCAGCCTTGTCCCATCTTCAACATTGCCACTTGCATTGCCATTTCCCTAGCACACACTCCAAACTTCCAGGGTCTCCCCTTTAGCCATAGAACCATGGTTAACTTCCTTAGCATGGCTCCCAAGGTCCTTTACAGTCTATGACCCCAATTTGCCTTCCACTATAATCTGCCATTTTCTGTTCTACCCTAACAACCAGCCACACCAACTCTTTCATGGCTGCCTGAACGTGTCAGCCCTTTGACGCTTTTCTTACACCATCTGCTCTACCTGAAATGGTCCCGCCCCACCCTTGCCCCATCACCCCAAAGAGGATTCCACCTAGGAAAGACCTGCTCATACTTCAGGGCGCAGCCCACATGGTACCTCCTTAGTCCTTGGCCAGGGTGGAATTGTCAAGCCATACTTTGCCCTCCCACAGTGCTGATGATTAATAATAATTATAAATAGGTATTAACTGCCCATGTGTGACAGGCACTGTCCTAGGTACTTTATGTGCATTATATCATTTAAACTCCAACAGAGATCCTAAGTGGTCTTACTACTGATAGGTTCAGAGACATTTGGTGATTTACCCACAGACTCTTAATTAGTTAGTGGCAAAACCATGACTCAAAACTAGGATTCAAACTCCAAAACCCACGCTCTTTCCAATCTTGCATACTGCATCTCACCACATTAGTCCAGCACTTATAAGTTGGGATGAACCCATATGTGGCTACCTCCAGATTTCGAAGCCCTTTGAGGGCAGCTGCTGTATTTGACTCTAATTTCCAACTATGTTATAGTCCAAAATAGTGCTTGACACATACTAACCATTTGATAAACATATGGTGAATGAGTAACTGAGTAACTGGATATGAGAAGGGGTTCCAGTTTTTTCTTTTTAAATCACATCCAAACAGAATGTGTTGGTTTGTTTAATGAACATCAGTTAATTCCAACTTCAACTTAAGGAGATCTTTTGAAGACATAGGTAATGTGGGGTTGTTAAAAGTAGAGACTTTGAAGTTGAACCTAAGCTGTTTACCCCATCCCAGCTGTGTGACTGATAATATTAATGCCTTTGTAAGCTCTAAAACCCTGAGCAAACACACAAGTTGCTGTTATTAATATGTGCTTCTCCAAAGAGCACTCAGCCTGTCCCCACCCAGAGAAGGAAAGCAGGGAGAGATAAACCCAGAGATCACTGGTGTCTCACTGGAAAGGCCTGTGAACACCAGGTAGGGATACTCTTGTGTAAATGCTGCTGTCTTGTGAGTAGCAGGTTTGACAAAAGATGGAACAGTGAGGAACTGCAGCCTATTTAAACCAGGAGCAACTTGAGGCCAGAGTCATAGAAGACCAGTGCGGAAGGGACATTAGAGCAAAGTGAGTGTCATTGTTCCAGCCCTCTCACATTAGAGGTGGGGAAACCAAGGCCCAGAGAGGTGCAGAGACTTGCCCAAAGTAACCAAGCTGGTTAGCTGTGGAGCTGGGACTAGAAGCTAGTGACACCCATGATATGCCAGATTACCATCCTCCCAAGATTCCAATCACTTTTCAAAACCCCTCCATGTGATTATCTTTTTTCTGTGTTCCTGAATGAAGCATTTAGTTAATAGTTAGGCCTATTAGCCCACAGTGTCAGAGAGACACTCCTCAAGTCTCCAAAGCCCTGAGAGCTGTGTGAGAGGGATGGAGGTGCTGAAGGGACAGTGCCCGGGATGTTTCCAGGATGAGCCCCTTCCTCCCTGCCAGGTACAGTCTGGCTCTCAGAGACCAGCCACTACCACTCCTCTGAATGTTTCCAAAGGCACGACCCTCCCCAGGCTGGGAAAATCAGCCCAGCATCTGAGTCAGGTGAACGTGATGATCAGGTAGAGGTCAAGTTTTAGAGTGAGAGAGATCTGGATTGGCAACCTGCTCGGAGAACCTAGCTCTAACCCTGTCAGTCCTCCTCCGACCCCGACAGGAGCGAAACCATGGTAATGTTATTGCTCCATTCGTGGTAGGTGCTGTGCAATCACAGTGAATTGGAAACTCTTTCCTTTCCCACTGCTTGTCCTTGAGAAAAATCAGTGCCAGCAGCGGTCATTTATTGGGCACTTACCTCGCCCTGCACCAAGCATCCTCATCCCTAAGTGAGGAACTGGTACTACTGCTTACGGACGAGAGTACTGGGACACACAGCAGCAGTGGAAGGTTACACAGCGAGGAAAAGGCAGATCTGGGATCCACTCAGACGTCCTGACTTCACAGCCTACACCGTTAACCTCCTTAACTCCCCCCATCTGTACGATAGGAGTAGCAAAATCTACCCTGCAGGGGTATAGCAAGGATGAAAGCCAGCAAGAGATGTAGGAGCCTAGCACCAGGCCTGGCGTATGTGGACACTTCAGAAGAGCATTCTACAGGATTGAGGCAAATGGCAAGGAACGGGAAGAAGAAAGACAGGAACCAAGATTCTGGGGCCCGTTCTGACCATGTAGCATCATGTAGGGGTCACCTCATATAGTGAATGGAAATGTTAATCCACCTTGGACAATTTCAGCCCAATCGTTAAAATGTCAGGCCTCCTCTAAAATGACCACCTTCCCTTTTGCTCTAGCTCTCCTGCAGGAGTGTGCAAGCATTCACATGCACACACACAGACATATACATACACGCATACTGTGGCTTTTGTTTTTCTTATGCTTCTTTTGCTTCCTTGCATTTGGTATCCATGACAACACACCCCAGCAGCAATAAGGAGGTGGCATAGTTGCTGTTTCTCCCATCCCCTTGTCTTGCTGATCAAGACTGATCAAGATCATTCTTGATCCCTCATTCGGAGGGCTGGGCTAGCCTCACCCAAAAGGCAATGGGACAGTTTCCCAAGGGAGGAGGCAAAGGGGAAGAAGTTAGAGAACCTCCATTTTAAAAACAAACAAATAAAACAACACTCTGTCTAGGATGGAGAGAGTGAAAGAACCCAAGCCCCTGGCTGGGCCAGACAAGCCTTCCCCAGGCATGGGCACTGGAGAGGCTAATTGGGGTCTTCAGCCCCTGTGGTATGTTATGACTAAGGGCGGCTAGCTATTTTTCCAGCCTTTTTGGCTGGTGAGCTCCCCGGATGGAAAATTTGAGCCCAGTCCTTGTAAGTCTGGAATCTCAGAATGCATACCTTGCACCAGCAATCAGATGCTGAACCTCGCAGCTCTTGCGATACCCTATCATGTGAGACAGGTCACTAAGAGCCATTCTCTACAGTTACCCTGCACGAGAGGGTCCACACACCACATCACACACAGCATCTAACTCCATCCTCCCATCAACCCAAGGTAGGCCTTTTATTACCACCATTTTTTTGAGACTAGGAAACTGAGTCTCTAAGAAAACACCAATCAGTTGTTCACAACCTCTTCGTCTGATGTGAAGTCTGATTTCTTGGTCATCATGCTACAACTGATCCTGACCCCAAGCCACCATTTAGATACTATCCCATATTACAATGGGGTAATATTATGCCTGTGGAATTGATGTGGCAACCATATCATTTAGAATTTGAAGGGATCTTAAAGATTAGATCCATTTCACAGTGGAGGAAATTAAACTTTTTATCAGGTCTACACATGGTAGTTACATAATATATATCTACTGAGGTCCAAAGAGGGGAAATGATATGCTCAAGACCACACAGCTAATAAGAGGATAGGATTAAAACTCCTATCTTAACTCTTAGTATGGTCTAATTCAACATACTTTTGCTATGTACCTGCTAAGCCAGGTGCTAGAGCTATAGAGATGCAGCAGGACTGGTTTCTGACCTTGAGGTGGGCAAAAGTTGCTGTTTGAGCTCTTGGTCCAGCCCAGGAGCTTCAACAAGTCAAAGGATGAGTACGAGTGAGTCAAGGAAAAAGAGAAGAGGCATTCCTGGCAGGGGGAATGACATGACCACAGGCATGGGGATCTGAAATAGCTTGGTATGAACTGGGAACTCTATACAGTTCAGGGTGAACTGGGAACTCTATACAGTTCAGGGTGAACTCTATACAGTACAGTTCACATGGAGTGTGCCTGAGAATGATGGGGCAGTTAAAACTCTGGTGGAAGTCAGGAGCCATGCAATGGAGGGCCTTGGAGTCCACATTCAGGAATTTGGACTCTCTCCAAGGCCATTGGGAGCCATTGAAGGGTTCATGTGAAGGGGACTCTCATGTGAAATCATGGAAGGGTTCACTGGAAGCCACTGAAGAGTTCTGTATATCATGTAGAGGGTAGATCAGAAGAAGAGCTCAATTAGTAAAACTTGGCAATGTCTGGGCTTGAGATTGAGTAGTCTTTTGTCATAGAAAGATTAGGGATGGAGAGGAGAGAGTTGATGCAAGAACTTCTTGGGAGGTAAAATTGACAGGTCTTGGTGATTGATTGGCTATGGAGAGTACAGAGAGGGGAGGAGTCAAGGTTAACCTCAGTGTCCTTTCCATTACATAACCTGAACTGATGTTGAAGGATAAGTAGTTAGTCTGAGAAAGAGAGGGGAGAAATATTCCAGGCAGCAATAACAACATTGTACAAAGGCCAGAAAGTAAGAGAGTGCATGGTCAACTCAGGGAATTGAAAATAATAACCATGTGTGGAAGTGTGTTGTAGATAGCCAAGTGCTATATCAACATCATCATCATCATCATGTTTATAAGGCAGGACCTGGTGAAACACATCACAAGCAGGATCCACTACCCTTTTCGAAGGACCAAGTTGTACCTCTCTCCTCTGGACTGCGCTGCTGATACAGAGAAATACCTTTACTCTCCAATTCTTTTTACTATTCTCCATGACTCTTCCCTAAGAAAAGAATGTCAGAGATATTATACAATGCAGTTTCATCAACCATTATGTCTTTAGGGTCTCAAATAATCCTGTGTTGGCAAAAAAAAAAAAAAAAAATGTTATTCCCATCTTACACACAGAAGTTGAGTGATTCAGCTGACAGTGGAGGAACCCGGACTTGCCCCATATCTCTGGCTCCTGGTCACCCTCTCTTTTCCAGAACCCATATAGACCTTCTGGTTGCACAGAACACAGAACCACACCCATCATTCTCACAGACTTTCATGGTAGACTGCACTTCCCAAAGTCAGTTATCCCCTTTCATTGATTACCTTGTAGGTGGGTCTACTTCTTAAATCTCTTTAGTTAAGCCATCTCCAAATCACTTTGGTTGGAAGATAGGATCAGTTTATGTCTGGGAAGGTTTCCTGTAGACAGCAAATCTTATCCATAATGGGCAGATTTCCTATGTTTAATCAAGGAAGGTGATACTTCCTGTCTCTGGGGTTCTGGCTTTTTAACCTTTTGCATAAGCCAATGCTTGCTTAGAATTTGGAATCCAACTTATTTGAAGCCCTAATCCACTCATTGAGGTGAATGAGGAGACCTGGAGCTGGAAGACCAGGGTGGGAGCCTTCCTTGGCTGTCCTTTTTCTGCCTTGTGATCCAGGAGCAAATCACTCTACCACGGGCATGCCTGGGGTCCGTGCAAAACCTTGGTTTAAATCTCAGTACTGCTTACGATTGGTTCTATAGCCATGTGCAAGTTATATAGTTTCTTTGTCTCAGTTCCTCATCCAGAAAAATGGGGTCAATCCTTTATACCCCTCAAGATAATGGGATGCTGGAATATAAGAGCTGCTTAGCTGTTATTTGTTAAATAAATGGAAGAATTTAAAACAGTTCCCTTCACCCTTCTCTCCCTCTCAGGCTCACTTTGTCATCCATGGAAGGGAGATAAAAATCTCTCCCCTGTATACCTCATTGGGCATCTGAGCAAATTCCATGCAGTCATGTTTGCAAAAGTTCTTGTGAACTTTAAGAGTCTATGACAATCTGAGGTATAATTTACTCTATCTAAGGAACTATGCAAAACTCTTTGCATATGTATTTATCATTCTATGAGTGTCCTACAGGGTGGATATCATCATCATTTTCAGTTCCCAGATAAGGAAACCAGAGCCCAGGAGGTTAAGTGCCTTTCCCAGGTTCACGAGATAGTATGCACTGGAGCAGAGATTAGAATCCAGGTTGGTCTGACTCCAAACCCAGTTGAGCCTCTGATCCCATTGAGTCCAGGGGTTACAATCCTAGTCTCTGGAGCCAGGCTACCTGCAGTCCCATTTGAGGTCTACCACTGATTAATGATGCGTCGCTGGGGGAGAGTTATCTTCTCTATGCCTCAGTTTCCTTATTTGTGGAAAGAACGTATTGATAGTATCTAACTCTCGTGCGTAAGACTCTTCAGCTCATTTACTTCTAGTTTCTTCAACTCAAACATGAGAAAATAACAGTAACTGTACTGTGCCAGGCTGGAGGCAAAGCGACCTTATTTACTGACGACCTTACTGACTAAATCTTAATTCTAGCTCTAAGATCTTGGCTGTTCTCTACTTGAGACTTACGTCTCGCCTCTTCTGTGGAGCCTTCCAAGATCATTCAGGGGCTGTATTTAGAGTCCTCAACATGCACTGGGCCATCAGTTAACACTTGTTTGTATGTCACTGAATAAATTTATTTAAACGTCTTTTATGCCTTAACTGATACTGTGAAATTCACATCTTTCTAGAATCTGATAATAATAAATCATTTCCTGAGTAGCTACCATATGCCTGAAACTGGGCATTTAACCCTATGACGTGAGTTGTTTTTTTTGTTTGTTTTTAAATTTATTTATTTATTTTTGGCTGTGTTGGGTCTCCGTTTCTGTGCGAGGGCTTTCTCTAGTTGTGGCAAGCAGAGGCCACTCTTCATCGCGGTGTGCGGGCCTCTCACTGTCGCGGCCTCTCTTGTTGCGGAGCACAGGCTCCAGACGCCCAGGCTCAGTAGTTGTGGCTCACGGGCCTAGTTGCTCCGTGGCATGTGGGATCTTCCCAGACCAGGGCTCCAACCCATGTCCCCTGCATTGGCAGGCAGATTCTCAACCACTGCGCCACCAGGGAAGCCCTGACATGAGTTTTATCATTCCTATTATATAGAAGAGAAAACTGAGGCCCACAGATGTTAGTTTGCCCATGGGCACACAGCTGTTTATACGGAAGACCCTAAAAACGTCTGTAGAATGCATGAATGAATGAGTGGTGTGTCCCCCAAACCACTAATGATTTGGTGAACAAAGCTCTTACCATATGTTCTAACCACACAGCATCTAGACTAGACATAATTGCATAATGATGTCAGACTCGGACTTGAACGGAGTAAAGGCCAAGAGGTCCAGTGAGTTTTCCGAGGCTTCCATCCAGTGGACATGTATCGTGAGTGGCACAGAGGGGAGCACATTGGGCGAAGTGTGAGTCTTGCCATCTGCAAATATCCGGCGTTCACAGTTCTGTGGGTTAGCCAAGCGGCCCCCTAAATTTTCATCTCTTTAGGGACATTCGATTCTTGGGCGATTCAAAGAGCCAGAACAGAAGTTTATTTGCAGGTTGAAATCTTACCACTATGGCTCCTATTTGTCATGAAAACTGGATTCTCAAAGGCCAATCCCTCTTGATACCACTGAGGTCCAATAAGCCACCCTTTCAAAAATAAGACAAAACCCTCAGAGTGCAATGACGCTTCTCACACTCTCCACAAATCTTTTGCTTTCTCTGACACTTGGCGCCCAAAGGTGACATCAAGCAAGCAAGGAGGAAGGGTGAAGGGGTGGGGCGCAGAGACTGGGGTGTGAAAGGAAGTCAGCATTCTTATTTCATCCAGGTGTTCCACAAACATTTAATGGACGTCTACCTGGTGAGGTGGAAACCATTGTTCCTATTTTCTGGAAGAGGAAACTGCAGCTCAAAGAGACCTGTCAAGATGATTAAGATATGGTCCCTATGCTCAAAGAGACCCCAATTCAATAGAGGTGACAGACATGGAGGCCATGACCTATGACCCAAAAAGAGTGGCTACAAAGTACTCAAGGTGTGTGGAGGAGAGTGCAATTAAGAAGGAAGGCCTCCCTTTGGGAAGTATTTGTAAATGCAGTGAAGTCAAGCCTAACAGTGACATTTGACTTTGTTTCATGAGACTATCATATGCATCCTGATTCCTTCCCCAAGTATGTGAGAGGGGTCCAGCACTTGGAGGTTTAGCTGTGTGATTTTAGACAAGTGACTTCATATTTTTAAGCCCTAGTTTCTTTCTCAGCAGAATAGGAATATGATCATCCTAATCCTCATTAGGATTATTATCATTATTGTTGTTATTTCCCTAGCTACATCTTTAGATTGTTGTCAGGTCTCATAGTGTAACATGCATTCCAATGCACTGAATCCACCGCAACCTCCCGTTTGTGTGTGGAAAATTATCTTGTGTTGTTTCTGTCAAAGGCTTGTCCCTGTATTCCTGAGTGATCAGATACTCTATTGATTCCTCAGTAAATCAAATCTTGTCCCAAAGATGGACCATCCCCCAAAGGATCTCCTTTTCCCTCACATGCCTCGGAGAAGCAGGGCAATTCCACAAGAATTTTCCAAACTCGACACTCTCAACATTTTGGGTCACACAGTTCTTTGTTGTGGGAGCCTCCCTGTGCCTTGTAGGATACCTGGCAGCACTCCTGACCGCTAACTCCTAGATGCCAGTACCCACCCCGTGGCTGTAGTAATCAAAATGCCTCTAGGCGTTGCCAAATGTCCACGGGGCTGGGTGGCAAAATGCCCTGTGTTTAGAATCACCTGTGCCACCACCCCCCCAGGAGGTATGCCAGGCAGGGGTTTCTTCTTCCCTGTCACACATGAGAAAACACCTGAGACCCATAACAGGAATCCAAGCTCACCAAGGAATCTAAGAGCCAAGAGTCCTACTTCACTTCCCGGAACACCTCACATGTGGAACCGCGGTGCCTTCCACGGCGCATGCACCGAAGACAGACTCTCCTCGTTCTCACTCCTGCCTGGACCCCTCCACACGCCTCACCGCTGCTGCTGAGCCTGCAGGAATGCCTGCTCCTCTCCCCCCTCCCTCTGCCCTGCCCCTCGCCCCTCTATTTGTATCGTGGGAGGGGGTGGCCCAGTGAGTGCCGGGAGAGGCATGGGGCCGTCGTTGCAGGAAGGGTGACAAGACGACAGTGAGGATAAAGCCCAGCCTTAGCCCTGCCCCAAACTTCAAACTCCAGGGGGATGTGCTGTCACCAAGAAGCAAACATTAAAAAAAAAAAAAAACCACCCTCCTCCAACAAGATTCCTCCGTTGCCATGTAAGGGAAGGCCTTGGCCAGCTCTGCGCAACCTGGGAGAGTTGGGGTGGCGGGTAAGCAGCACAGAGAAGGGTATTCTGGCTCACTCCCCAGTCCCCACCCCCTGGCCCTCCCACTCCCCCTTGCATCCCTCTTGGAAGGGCCCCTTAGAATGCACCAAAATAACCCCTCCCTCCTCCTGCACCTCCCCATTTGCCTCTGCTGGCTGTCCCCCCCTGCAGAAGGCCGGCATGCAGCCTGGTGCACGGGTTAGGGGTGTGTAACATTTTGTCTGAATAGGCCCCTATGTTCCCGTAATTTATAGTGGTAAGTAATCTTATTTGCAAAGCAAGCCCTTACAGTTATAAAAAACAAGTTAATTGACTTGCATAAAAATCAAACATGTAAAAGTTTTCCATCTTAACACAAACAGCACACTGAGCCCATTTGTACAATAGCTATGATGCAGGGCGGCCCGCGTCTGGACTACCTAGGACCCGGCCTCTTTCATAACCCAAAATGGAATCTTAAACCCTGACAAGGCCACATACCGATGGGAGTTACTGAATTTAGAGTCAGTCACTCAACTAATTATACGACGTTTTATTTTTTTCCTTGTGTCAATAAACAAACTTGGGTCTGACTTCTGACACTGAGTCCTAGAAGCCAATTAAGAGGCGTTCCCAATATATTACAGGGTCTACAAACAAGGATGGCTTTTCTTGGAAAAGTGAACATCATGTTTCTTTTAATGAGTGTGAAAATATATGAGTTTCTTAATCACTGGCAACTTCGATAGAGTCTGAGACAGGGAAATCACTGACTCCCAGCTCAGGAATGAACAGGGGCCAGATTCTTGACAGGGTTTTTATGATGGGATCCTCTGGTGAGGGAGTACTGGGAAGACAGCATTCAAGAAATGCGACATTTAGTTGTGACATGACAACAAGTTGGTGGTGAAGTCGGCTCCATCACCCCGGGAGAAGCAGGGAAAAGAGCCCCACTGTGGTCAGGATCTTCTGCAGAAAGCAGGGACCCCCACCTTGGTGGAGTGGAGGAAAAATCATAAACCTGCAGAGATGTACATTACAAAGGGCTGCCATGGTACCACCCCGATTATCCCCAGTCTCTGCAGATAAGGGGAAAGGGGAGGGAAACAAATATTTATTAAGCACGCATCGTGTGCTGGGTGCCTTTGCTTTCTGTATTCTATTTAGCCCTCCAAAGAACCCTGCCAGGAAGATATAATTGTTCCTATTTTACCGATGAGAATACTGAAGCCCGGACAAGTGGAATGACTTGGCTAAGGTCACACAGCGAGTGGATGGCAGAGCCGAAGTCAGTTCTCATTCAAATCAGTCATCTTACTAGCCCACTGCTCTGATGGGATGGGAATAGTCAAGGATGGAGCCTTCAGGAATCCAGGATCAGACATGATGTAAGTGAGTGTCCACCCTTTCTGGAAAATGGCTCCACCTACCCACTCAGCAATATCTACACAGGCTAGAAAAGCAGCAAGAATGAGTTTGATGTGCATTCTGATGGAGGTATTCACAGAGAAGAGCATCCCGTTCAGCCGGATGGTGGCGGAAGGGGTGGGGTGTGGGGAGGGTGGATGGTCAGGAAATACTCCTGAGTGAGTGACCCTTCATCGGTGACTTAACATACCTCAGTATTTGTGAGATGGACAAGTGGGGAAAGAACACCCAGGAAGACGGGCCAGCACGAGCAGAGGCATGAAGTTGCTAGGAGAGAGCAAGCATGGCCCACGGCGTCTGGATACTGCCGGGGGCGTCAGCTCCGGGGGTTGCGAGGACACGCAGGAGGGCCCACTGCGGGGGCCAGGGAGCAGGTGGGGAGGACGTTGCCGGACACTAGTCTCTGAACCAGACTGAGCGGGTCATGCCTTGGGCTGGGACAGACCATTGACAGTAATCAAACCTGAACTGAGAAGACAGAGGGGCACCTGGTACCGGGGTTCAGGTCCAGTGCTCTGAAGCAGCACAGTGAGGGGCTCAGAGCAGGGGCTCTGGAGCCAGCCCGCCTGGGTCTCAGCGCTTCTCCTTGCCTCAGTTCCTCTCCCATAAAACAGGGTAATAAGAGTATCTGCTTCTTAGAACAGCACCCGGCATATCACGAGGCCTGGTAAATGTGAGATGCTGAAGACCGTCATTTGGGCCCCTCCACCTTGCAGGCCATCACCTTGAACAAGTCTCCTAACCTCCCAATAATATGAATTTGTGGGTTCTTGGCACACAGTAAGTGCTCAGTAGGACGCCATCACTGCTGTTAACTCTGCTGTCTCATTGTCACTATCGCTGGGACAGCCAGTGATCTCCTGCCTTCCCCAGCGAGGAGCTGGTCGCAGCCACCATGCCCTCCCCACGACCTGTCCAGGCAGGCTGCCATGCCACCCAGGCAGGCAAGACAACTGGACTTGTCACCTACACAGAGCGCGCACCAGGGGCGCGGGGCCCGGCTCGCCGGCTCAACAGGGCTCCCTTCTGGCCGGCAGGGCTGGCCCTCCGCTCTGCATGTGCCCTGCGCCAAGTGGAGCTCCTGTTATTTACGTTTGGAAAATGCATTCAGGGCAGTTCCCAGAAGCACTTACAGAGCTCTTATTTAATTGCTGCTTTATAAACTCACTGCTCCAAAGAGTGAGGGACTGATGGCCCGGCCTCGCACCTGGAGCAGCCTCACTGCAAATACTTTTCTCAGAACGGCCTGGGAGCCCAACTCCCAGGAGCCCCAGCCCCGTGTGGCTCTGGCCTGCAGCCAGCTCCGGAGGGCCCTGTGGGCCTCGTCACCCTAATCCCCAGCTTGGGGATGGCAGCAGCTGCCGGGCTGGTCACACACACACACACACACACACACACACACACACACACACACACACACAAAGACCCTTCATCAGCTCAGGACCAAGAGTTTGGGGGGGATGTGTAGGCTAGGAGAGGCCCTGTTGTTCCCCATTCCCCCTCCCCTTGTCACCAATCTGCAAAAACCCAACCGTGAGGACGTCCCAGGTCCCAGATATGGGCAGCAGGGATGCAGCCCAGGTCCTGCTGAGCCCCTCTCTCACTTGCCTCACAATCACCCATCGGGGTCAGGCAGGCCTGAGCTTGCATCCCCAGCTCCCTCGATTTCGGGGCAAGTCTTCTAACCTCACGGAGCCTCATTTTCCTCTCTTGTAAAGTGTGGCTGATGGATCCCATTTGTCAGCATCACTGAGAAAATGAAATGAAATTATGACTGTGCCTCTCCTGGAATGTAGAAGTAACAGATAAATAAATGGTATTTATTGGATTTCTGCAGCCACAGAAATAAAGGATGAAGTGTCTTCATTGAGGTCCCCCTAGATTCATCAAGTCTAAACTTCCCACCCAGAAGGATTTCTTCCGTTTCTGCAGTCACTTTACACAGCACCATACTACAGTGCTCTGTGGGTGTCAAAAAGCATTTTATAAGCCTTCTCTCAAATGACCTTCACTACCGTCCACCAGCATTTGGGCTGTGGAGCTTCATTTCATAGACAAGGCTCATCGCAGAATGTAGGCAGGATGACCATTCATTAATCAGCTTCTGTCTCCAAGCCTTGCTCCCTTTCCTACACACCACACCTACTCTGCCCCCAGTTAGCCCCAGGCCCATCTGTGCCTCCAAGATGGCTCCCAATGACCCTGCCCGCCTGCACCCACAACCCTGTAGAGCCCCCTCCCACACGAGTAGGGCAGAGCTGCATAACCACTAGGGCACTGTGGGAACAACGGCGGGGCAAGGTCATGGTAGACACTGCTGCTTCCACATTGCTCTCTTGGCTCACTCCCCGTGGGGGAAGCAAGTTGCATGTCATGAAGACACTCAAGCCACCCTTTGGAGAGGTTCTTGTGGTGAGGAACTGGGGCCTTCTGCCAAAAGCCAGATGAGTTCAACATCTCAGAATCAGATGGTCCAGCCCCACTCAAGTCCCACGCATCCCGGCTGCAACCTCAGGAGCGATCCGGAGCTAAAACCACCCAGCCAAACCACTCCCAAATTCTGACCCATGGAAACTGTGCGATAATAAATACTGGCTCCTTTGACACAGAAAAAAAAACATGGTTACCAAAGAGGGAAGGGGGGGCGGGGGATAAACTGGGAATTTGGGATTAACAGAAAACACTACCATATATAAAATAGATATACAGGACCAACTGTATAGCACAGTGAACTAGATTCAATATCTTTTCTTATGACGGAAAAGAATCTGAAAAAGAATATATATATATACACATACACAAAACTGAATCACTTTGCTGTACACTTGAAACCTTGTAAATCAACTATACCTCAATTAAAAAAAATACTTGCAGGCTTCCCTGGTGGCGCAGTGGTTAAGAATCCGCCTGCCAATGCAGGGGACACGGGTTCGAGCCCTAGTCCGGGAAGATCCCACATGCCGCGGAGCAACTAAGCCCGTGCGCCACAACTACTGAGCCTGCGCTCTAGAGCCCACGAGCCACATCTACTGAAGCCCGCGTGCCTAGAGCCCATGCTCTGCAACAAGAGAAGCCACCGCAATGAGAAGCCCGTGCACCACAACAAAGAGTAGCCCCCGCTCGCCACAACCAGAGAAAGCCCGCGCACAGCAACAAAGACCCAACGCAGCCATAAATAAATAAATAAATTTATATTTAAAAAAAAAAAAATACTTGCTGCTTTAAGCTACTAACTTTGGGGGTAATTTGTTGCCCGGCATTAGATAACTAATTCATCTCACCCCTCCCCGAGCCGTACCTTAACTCTTACCTTCCCTGCCTACTTCCATCCTACACAACACACCCACTTATTTTAGACTAGACTAATACAGTCGTTATGTGTGTTTGTTCCTTTTGTTGGGTGCTTTTATTCTACTATTTATCTGCAGTGTGTGTGTATGTGTGCATATGCATGTGCACTCCCCAGACGCAGGCCACTCTACCAGTATTGTGCGTGTGCAGCCTCCTCAAATGAAGATCTTAATAACCAATCTTCTCAAAACAAAGGTGGTTAGTGCATATTTTAACACATCAAGACCAAGACTTCCTGGCTTTCTGGTTCTCTTTTCACCTTCCCTGCCTGTGTCCTTAGCTCAGACCTGCATTACCTCCCACCTGGACCAGGTAACAGACTCTTCCCTAGTTTCCCGGCCTCCAGCCGTGCCTCTCTTTGTTTCCTCCACACTACCGTCATGCAAACACCATCTCATTTTTTTAAAAATACCATCTGCTTAAAAACCCTTTTGCTGGCTGCATAGCAGAGGGAGATCAGCTCGGTGCTTTGTGACCACCTAGAGGGGTGGGATAGGGAGGGTGGGAGGGAGGGAGACACAAGAGGGAAGAGATATGGGGACATATGTATATGTATAACTGATTCACTTTGTTATAAAGCAGAAATTAACACACCATTGTAAAGCAATTATACTCCAATAAAGATGTTAAAAAAAAAAAAACCCTTTTGCTTTATTTCCATCACCTCACAGGTGAAAGCCAGTCTCCACGGCATGCCTTTTGAGACCCTCCCTGATCGACCTCACTTGCCATTCCTCCCCAGCAAATTGTTGGTAGGTTCCTGACATTCTTTTTTTTTTTTTAGCTATTATTATTTTTAATTATGGTCTTAGTCCAGGCTGTTGTTACAATAAATACCATAGACTGGGTGAAATAAACAACAGAAATTTACATGTCACAATTTGAGAGGCTGGGGGTCTCCGATCAGGGTACCAGCACTCACTCTCAGGCTCCGGTGAGCGCTGTCTCCCTGGCTTACAGATGACCACCTCCTTGTCGTGTGCTCACATGAGCGAGAGAGTCCCTGACATTCTTGTCTCTGTGCCTCGGCACTGACTGTGCCTTCCGTCTGGAAGCACTTCCCTGCCTTGTCCACTTCTATTCATCCTTCAGAGCCCAGTTCGGTCACTGCTCTCGAGAAGTCTTCCTCCATGTCTCCAGGCTGAGTTATGTCCCCTCTGTATTCCTGGCTGTATCTCTCTGATAGCACTGAGCACGTTGCTGGAATTATACATTCATCTGTCTCCCCTGCTAGGCTGGAGACCCCTAGAGTTCCATTCATTTTTGTTCCCTTGGCATCTACTTCAAGGACTTGGCACATAATAGCTAGTCAATGAAAATGTATGGAGTCAGAAAGTTTTTGTGGGCAGGGGGCAATTTTCATTCTGTGAGCTAGCATACATGAAACTTGATGGCATAGTGTGAAGCATGGCATGCCGTAAATGTTACAGTTGGTGCCTTTTTTCCCCTTTTCCCTACATGCAGAGGGACAGGCCTTGTTCGTTTACCTGTGGTCCCTCAGCTTCTTCAAGTACTCCCAGGAATTCACAGGATGGTCTGATTTTTCACTCAAATTAAACTCTCCCTGAACTCTGTGGGCTATTGATCCCTTTATAGCCTCCATCCCTGCCAGGTCTCCTGGAATCTTTGTGTTTTTCTTTTGTAAACCCTACTAGTGGGTTTCATAAGGTCAGAAAACATTTACCTTTTCTGGCTTCAGTTCACAGAATCTCACCAAATTCATTCATTCCTTCACTTGCTTACTATTAGCACGGGAGTTAGAGCATGCGCTCTGGAGCCTAGCTGCCTAGTTTAGATCCTGGCGAGCTCTGAGACCAGGCATGTGGCTTCTCTATGCCCTTAGTTGCCGTATCTGTAAAGTGGGGCTATAACACTGTCTATGCCACAAGGTCGCTGTGAAGATTCTGAGATACTATGGATACACAGCAAGGGCTCAAACAATATTAGTGTTTATTCATTCAACAAACATTTCTTTAGTACCTGTGCAGGCCAGGCCCTGTTAGAGGCAGAGGAGGATGGAACCAGCTCCTTGCATGCTGGAGTTCACAGATCAGTGAGGGAGACAGGGAAAGATGCATGTAATCACCAATATGCCAGGTAAGTGTTCCAGTGGAGGGAGACAGCCCTGGAGCAGTTTACTGGGAATAAAGATCTTTGCTAATGAGAGAGTTGAAAATGCATCAGTGAAAAAATGGCAGTTCACCAGGGACATGGGGAGGGACCCCTGGGCAAAGGGACCAGCGTGGGTCAAGGGTAAAGGGTGAGACAGTGAGCGGCATGTTTGGGAAGGTCAGTAGTTCATAGGGACTGAAACACCAGGAAGGTGCTATTAGCTCCGTGTTCCAGATGAAGTAACTGACTGTGGAGTATTCGTGGGGCACACAAATACGTGAAGTGGAGAGATGGCCGCACATAGCCTGCAGACTCAGAGGGCTTTAGGGGGCAAGCCACTCACACCGCAGGCAACCAGGAGAAATGGAAGTATTTGCAGGCCTGCCACCCTTATATCTGCACCTCAGAAAGCTCACACCAGTGGTGACCAGCTTGGTGGCTACTGTAGCAGTCCAGGCAGGATGAGATGAACTAATAAGGAAGAAGAGGGGACAAATGCAAAAGACATTTAGAGCAGAAGTTGGTATGCTTTGTCTATAAAAGGCCAGATAATAAATATTTCAGATTTTGTGGGCCATGCAATCTGTCACAACTACTACAGTTGCAAAAGCAGCCATAGACAATCTGCAAATGAGCATGACTGTGGTCCAATAAACTTTATTACAAAAGGAGGTTGCAGGCCAGATGTGAGCCATAGGCCAAGTGTGCCAACTCCTGATCTAGAAGGTGGATGGACAGGAATTGACATCCAGAATTGCAGGGAGGAGGAGGATTTCAAGAATCTCAAATGGTCATGAGGTCCAGCACTCTGCCTCTTTGCCAAGGTGGCTGAGCACTCTTCCACATCAAGTTATTTGTTTCCAACATATAAAGATCAAGATTCCACAAGCTCCTGTGTATTCAAGAAGTCGCCCCCTACAGCTGTCACCTCCTGACGCCCCATAGCACTTGCATGATCCTGCACTGATCTTTGGAGAGATTGGAGAGCAAGGATGAAATACTGACCCGTGGGAAGCCCTTTCAGAGTGCCTGGCTCCCCATTGCCAGGGATGCCAGGACCCACCTCAGGCCCGTAGGAAAAGCTAGCGCGACCACTGCCAGTGGAATTCCCCAGCAGCAAGGCAAAAGACTGGCCCAGAAGGCAGCACACACGCTTCAGCCAGCCCGTCTGGATCTAGTCAGTCAACTGACTGCTGGAAAATGGCACATGAATCTAATTGGAGAAATCGTAAATACCAAGAAAGCCGGCTATTTTTTAAAATCCCGCAGATAATTCTAATGTGAACTGTCTACCATTGTATCCTTCTGTACTGTTGATGGGAATATGAATTGGTGCCAAACTTTCAAAGGGAGCTTTGGTTACAGCTTTCAAAAATGCAAAATACCCCTTTACCCAGCATTTCTACTTCTAGGAATCTATCACCTGGAAATACTTGCTAGTACCTGTGCCCTAGGTTATCTATTTCATAGCATTTGCTGTGTTATGGACGGAATGTTTGTGTCCCCTTAAATTCATTTGTTGAAACCCAAACCCCCAATGTGTTAGCATTTGAAGGTAGGACCAGGTGATTAGGTTTATATGAGGTCATGAGGTTGGGGCTCTCGTGACGGGATTAGTGCCCTGATAAAAGAAGGAAGAGACAAGAGGGGCTTGCTCTCTCCATGAGCACACACTGAGAAAAGCCACGTGAGCACCCAGGGAGATGGCTGTCTACCACCAGGAAGACAGCCCTCACCAAGAACCAAACCTGCCAGCACCTTGATCTTGGACTTCCTCCAGAACTGAGGAAGCAAATTTTTGTTTAAGCCCCCAGTCTACGGTATTATGTTACAGGAGCCCAAATTGACTAAGACACATCATGATAGCAAAATTAAAATGTAAATGTTTATCAGTAGGGCAATGGCTCAACTATGGTTCATTCATAGTACAGAATACTACACAACTGTTAAAAATTTGAACTAAATTTATAGAAATGGACACAAATGGATCCTAATTCATTGTTGAGTTAAAAAAAAAAGCCACAATAAAATAGTTTATTTCAGTTTTGTTTGTGTTTTTTTTCACTTTTTTTTTTTTTTTTTGGCCACACCACACAGCATGGGGATCTTCCCCAACCAGGAATCGAACCCGTGCCCCCTGCAATGGAAGTGTGGAGTCAACCACTGGACCACCAGGGAAGTCCCAATTTTCTTTAAATAACCATATAAAGACCCACATACATATATGCAGTGCATAGCAGGGCCAGGACGAGAGGGGATTCAAGCAAAGTGTATAGGGAGCAAAATGTAAGGAGGCACCCCTCCCACCCCCAGGCTCGTGGACATATCCACGCTGCACCTGCACAAACCTGAGAGTGAGCACTGCCTTTTACATTTTGCATCCCAGGCACTTCCTTGCCTCACCCTAGTCCCAACCTGCCTGTGTAGAAAAAAGTTTTTGGCTCATACACAGGTTACCTTTGGAGAGAAGTATTGAGGGGATGGCAGAAAGAAGTCTTCATTTTTGACTTTATACCCTTTTGTAGTGTCCAGTTTTTCTTTCTATAGAAACGCATGAATTATTGAGTTATTAGCAAAGCAGAATTTCCTTTTAAAAATCTTCCATCAATGTATCCCATTAATAAATATAGATTTGCATACACTGAGTGTTTTTTTTAAATGTATATTATCCTAATAATAGCTACCTTTATTAAGTGCAAATATGCATTTATATACTTATATATTCAATATTGTCACTAATATTGGATTGGATCACCACAGCCTCGTGTAACAGCAGCTTAACCAAATAGGAGTGTCTTTTTCCCGTGTTGCAAGAAGTCTGGTGGCATGTCATGTAATTTTGGTGCCAGTTAGCGTCAAAAACCATAGCTCCAAAAAATCACTGATTCTAGAGAAAGGGCAGGCAAAGAGCTGCAGAGGTAAAACAGAAACATAAAACACCTGAGTTTGAGCCCCAGCTCTGCCTCAGAGCAGTCATTTAAAAAACAAGCCCAGGTATATTTCTAAATCACTCCTCAGTATTTTCATCTGCATAATGGGAATTATAACATCTACCTCAAAGGTTTGCTGAAAAGATGAAAAGATGCAGTGAAATGATAACAAGTGCAATTACCTAGCACAGGTAAGCTCTCCTCAGAAGTTAGTTTTCTCTTTTCTTGAGACTTCCTGAGACTTCATCAAAAGGTCTTGTAAATCAAATCCCATTTCTTCATCAATGTGCATGGTCGTCTCAGAGCAGTTCTTCTTTTATTTCTTATGGGTTATCAGTTGGCAGAAACCCTCAACATTATAGTTTTGCCAGCCCAAGAATATGGCAGACTGGATCAAGATTGGATTTTCATAAGAGAATCCAGATGTCAAGCTTTGAAAAACGAAGAATACCATGAACATCTTTGGATTATCTGATGCTTCAACCTGATTATTATTTGGGGAGAGTCCACCTGACCTCTCTCATCATTCATTTTATAAATATACATCAAGGGTCTCCGTTAGCAGGCTTCCCTGGTGGCGCAGTGGTTGAGAATCTGCCTGCCAATGCAGGGGACACGGGTTCGAGCCCTGGTCTGGGAGGATCCCGCATGCCGCGGAGCAACTGGGCCCGTGAGCCACAACTACTGAGCCTGCGCGTCTGGAGCCTGTGCTCCGCAACAAGAGAGGCCGCGATAGTGAGAGGCCCGTGCACCGCGATGAAGAGTGGCCCCCGCTCGCCGCAGCTGGGGAAAGTCCTCGCACAGAAACGAAGACCCAACACAGCCAAAGATAAATAAATAAATAATTAAATAATTAAAAAAAAAAAAAAAAAGAGTCTCCGTTAGCAGAGATCCTAAAGGAAGAAGGGCACCCAAGCAGACCTGTAAATAGAAGAGTGTGTCTGGGGCCATGGGAGTGGTTTGTCTGGAGCATAGGGTTCAGCTAAGTCTGGGGTCTGTTTTGCAGATGACTTGTGTGTAGAGTACTGTTCTAGGTGCCAATGAAAAAAACCAATAACCCGTAGCCTGGGCTCTGCAGGCTTTGGGTCTTTTGAAGGAGAGATTTGTGATGTGTGAGCAGAGATATAAATGCATTTGCTTGCTATCCCTTTACTGAGAGGGGAATTAGGTGGGAAGTCGATATACTGTGGCCGGAATGAGATGGAGAGGAGCGGAGGCAGCAGCCGAGGCAGGAGAGCAGCTCCGATCGTTTCGTGGACGATGAGGGAAGCCTTAGTGCACGCCATTTCGTGGACGATGAGGGAAGCCTTAGTGCACGCTGGGGGTTAGATGGTACTCCGCCTCTGTGCCATGTGCTACTGTTGATAGCATCCTGATTGTAGTTTGAGGAGTTACCTCTCCCTCTTGGAAACAGCTGAGCTTCCCAACACTTGCTATGAAAGGGCACAAGCTTGCTCAGTTGTTGAGGCCCCAGGCCCGTTCGGGAAATGAGCAGCGTCCAGCAGTGACTTACAGCCTAGAGTAGCCTCACCCTTTCACTCCATTATGTCTTGCAAATACTTTTTATGTGTGTCGGGGTGTGAAAAAAGTTGAAACCCAATGCAACTGGGCCTTGAGGGACTGTTAACGAAGGTGTCCTGTCCTCTGGTTCCTCCCCGGAGCGCGATTCATAAGCAGTGTCTGAGACTGAAAATGGTAGACATTCTTTCCAGTCAGAGCACTGTCTTTTCCAAACCTGGGTTTTCAACCTTTTCTCTTATAAGCTCCCCTTACTTCCTCCAAGTAGAGGGATCCGTTGCTAGCAACCAAGGAATGCTAACCCATGCCACGGTTGCTGAGTGGGAAGGTGTGTGTCTGTGTGCATGCACGTGCGTCTGTGTGGAATTGTGTTTTGTGTAACTTGAGTGCCCAAACACCCTGCTGTCCCTGTGAAAGCTGAAGCCCTCTCACTCTCGTTCTCATTCTGCACCCCCGGTTCCTAAACTCTCCCCCACTGTCCGTTCGGGTCAGAGGACGGGGTGAGAGGCGGCAGCTAGCCCTGACCCGATCCTCAGAGATGGGCTGGCGATCACAGGCTGGCTGCTGAGCACCCAAGGGAAAGAGAGGGAAACAAGAATACATTTCTGCATCCCGGGGGCTAAGCTACATGTCAGGACAAGTCCCACGCGAAGGTCTTAAGCGGGTCTGGCCTTTGGGGTGAGAGGGGCCTTTTTTCACGGGAGAGTCCTCTGCTCTCGGCTCCACGGTGGGAGGTCAGGAAGGGGTTCCCACCCATCCTTGGAGAGGCCACTCAGCTCCAGAGCAACCAGGGGCGGGCCCAGCCAGGGTGTTATAAGGAGATGAGCAATATAGCTGGTATTTACTACTGAAAACACATAAGGGCAAATATTTGGCTAAGTGTTTATTTGCTAGTGGAACTTTTTAAATGGTTGAATGGAGACCCAGTGTCAGCATGGGGAGTTTGATTAAAAACAAACTGGGTAAGTGTTTCTCCACAGCTGTGAACTTGGAGAGTTTCTGTTTCTTCGGCTCTGGAATGCTCAGTGGGCTCTGTCCCTTGACAGCAGACAGCGGGCAGGGAGCCCCAGCCGGGCGGCTCTTCCTGTCCCTGCAGCCAGGAAGGCCAGGGCCCCAGTCCCCTCATCAGAACTGGGTCCCACCGCTCTTTGGGCACAGTGAGGAGTCTGGGGTGACAGAGGAACATTCTGGCCACCTCTGGGTGTGATCTGTAGCTGAGGCTTAATCTCTTCAGCAAGAAGCCATTTTGTGAGAACGGCTCTGAGCATTGCTCTGCTGATGACTGTTTGCAGATCTATCTTTCTTCCTTTCTTTTTCCCTTCCTTGTTTTTTCTCTCTCCAAGTGAAGTTTCGTGCTTATGAAATGTATGTCTCTTGCTATTTACTCTGAACAACTGGGGGCGGGGAAGGGTGAGACTTTGCTTTACTAAAGGGTCCCTAGGGCACGCATCTTCTGTCCCACAAAAAAAAAAAAATCCCTGGCATCTTCTGAGTTCCTCCTCTGTGCCTCACTCCATCCTGGGCTCTTCCTCCATCCCCCACCTCGGTTCATCTTACCGCGTAGGAGATTTGTCATCCCCATATTACAGATGGGTAAACTGAGGCTCAAAGATGTGCCATGTTTTGCCTGAAGCCACATAGATGGGAGGTGGCAGAACAAGATGTAAGCCTAGATGTGTCAGCTTCTATAAGCTCACACTTTTCACTCCCTCCTCTTGTATTCACTCTCTTTACCCTATGGCCATCATGCTGGACGTCCCAGAACAAGGAATAAAGGCCCATGAAAGTTGGGGGAGAAGACCAGCAGGAACATAATCCACTTCTCCAAACCTGTGGTTCTTAGGAGGGATGGTCATGCATAGCTTGGGGAGAGAAGAACCCCCTCCTGAGTGGCTGGCTCCCTCCACAGCAGGCCACACAGGACGCTGGATGGACACAATCAGGAGTCAGGCTGCTGTTGTCGCCAGCTCCTCAAATTCATTCTGCTCAAGGAAATGGGTAATCAGGGATAAGAAACCTTAGACCCTCAGAAATGTGTCCCGTTACCCCCCTGGAAACAGCCCTCCCTCCATCCCATATTCCCACTGTGCTTCAGAGGCCGCAGATACAGGTGCAAATCCTGCTAGGCACATGACTAAGAACAATTACATACCCTCTCCGAGCCTCAGTGGCCCCGTCTGTGAGATGGGGATAATCATGCCTCCACACAGCATTACTGAATATCAAATAGGAGGACATCTACCAAGAACTGGCCGGCACTAAATGTCACCCCAAAAAGGATTACATTCCTCCTCACCCCAACACACACTTCCACTGAATCCCGCAAGGAATCCCTGATTCCTAAAAGAGGAAAAAGCCCACATCTCTGGCCTAAAGCAGCTCCCCACCCTCACCCAACTGATTGAATAGTCAAAGCCTATCCTTTACCCTCTCAACTCTACAAACTGCAAGCAAACAAGACTGCTCATGATAGGCGGCCCTGGAGTTTGGCCAGCTTCCTGAGGGTGAGAAAAAATATCACACTAAATCTCCAGAAGACAGTCCCCAGATAGAAACTGTTCCCACCATGGGGACCCCTGCCTTGCGCTGCGGGCCTTACTTGAGCCCCATGGGTCGGGATGAAGGATGCTGATTCTGGGGACATCATCTCCTCACCACAGGCCTTATAGGTGCCAAGCAGGCATCGTCGGCCCTCATCTCTCAGAAGGGAAATTGAGGCTCCGAAAAAGTAAACACCTGAGCCAAGGTCACACAACAATTTGGGACAAATTATCTACCCTTCCAAGGCCACATTTCAAGGAGGGGGAGTTTGAGAAAGCATACTGGATATTGCAAAATAACATTATACACAGAAAAAAGAAAAATAGGTTTTTCAAAAATTATACAAATTACTAAAGTTAGACAAACGTTCAGCTGGGCATGAGTAAAAAGAAAATTAAGAAATATTCCCTTAGATTGAGGGTGAGCAATCCAACCGGAATTATGGAAAAACCACTCTCCTTTTTTATGAAGAGGAAGCTTCCCCTCCCCTTTTCTTCTCTTCTCTCTCTACCTCCTCACACTCACACAACTCAAACAAGAAGTGGGGTGGGAGCGGGGGTGGGGTGTGTGAATAAAAGCCTGTAATGGAAATGATGACCCATTTCTATTTCTCCTGCCACTCGTCTCTTATTTGAGCATCACTGCACTTCTGTATAGTATTGTAGGTTTTATTTTCCATATGAAGAAGAAACAGAGACAGAAGGTAATTGCCCCAGGGTCACACAGCAACTTAGCATCAGAAAGAAGATACTAGCCCAGGTGATCTCTAACACCCAAAGCCCGTGCTTTTGTGGAGTTGTAATTTTCCCACCCATTCTGCTGCCTATCCTTGAACCTCCCAATGGGACCCTGGCCAGACTTTGACCCCAGACCTTCTGAATCTCCTACATTCTTAGCAGAAGGACATATTCAGCAGCGCAAATACAATGGTTTTATGTACGTATATGTGTTATATGCACACATAGATAATACACAGTTAAGTAATCTTACATCACATACATACACCTACATGGATGTGTTTTACATACATGTGTGTGCATAAAAGACAACTCTTTTGAAACCCATGAGAGGAGAAGAAGGAGGCAAAAAGAAGAGAGGATGTGTAAAGGAGGAGGAATAGCGTGTGAAGGAGGGAGAGAAGAAAAAGGAGGTAGAAAAGTCAGAGGAATCAAAAGAGGAAGAGAAGGATGGGTGAGTGAAAGAATCACTAGGAGAGGAAACAGAGAAAACACAGGGGAAGACATCTCTCCCTGGCAGAATGAGTAGCCATACCACTCTGAGGCCGTCAACTTGCCGGCAATTCCCAGGGTGTTCCTTGGGCTCAGGAAGTGTGGGTTCAGGCAGGGAGGCTCCTCGGAGCCTGCTTTGTCTCAGCAGTCACACTCTGAGACCCTCCCCCAGGCCTGCCAGAGTGACGTGGGAAGGGTGGGCAGACCTGAGGCAGATGGAAGGAGGGGTGTGTCAGGTCCAGCCTGGGGCATGCTGGGCAATTCCCTCCTTCCTGAAGCTGATGAGGGCTCATTCCACCCCAGATACCTGGGGGCCCACAGGCAGGCGTTCGTGCATCACCAGGTCCTCCCTGGGGCCGGCCCTGAGGTCAGTCTTCCCTTCCCCCTTGTGTGCCTGGAGTTGTAGATGGCAACCTCGCTGTGCCTCGGTTTCCTCATCTGTAGATTGGCACGGTAAGAATACCCACATCACCAGTAGTCGTGAGGAGGAAATGAATGTGCAGACCTGTCTGGGTCCCGCGTCATCTCAACAGCTAGTAGCCCTGGTTGTTCTTGTTGTTCTCTCGGGTGAAACACCCTCTCTGGTTCCCACAGCTAAGGCTTCTATTATGGAGCAAGGCTCGAGGGCTGACTATGCGCTGAACACATGGTGTCTTAAATCCAGGGAGGCCAAGAGTGAGCATTTGAGGAATGACGATGGGGGAGAGAGATTGTATTCACTCAGATGACGTTTAATGCACACCTACTATGTGCATAGTCCCATGCATGGGCTTGGCAGTGCAATTACAGCTAAGAGAAGTCCTCAATACTCCTTCCCAAATTTTTCCTCTTTCTTCTTTTTGAAAAATTGTTTATGTATCTGTCTGTCTCTCTAGATGAAGTGTCAGCTTCCTGAGGATGGGGTCTCTGCCTTCTTACTTCCTACAGTGTTTGGCACAGAGTAGATGCTTAATAAATATCTGGGAAATAAGCCAACAATGAAACAATGAGAGTCCCAAGGAAGGGCCTCCTAGTGGAGATGTGGAGCCCCCCGCCTCCCGTCAACATCAGAGGCTGTGAGCAGCATCTTAGTCAAGTCGAAAGAACTGGAAATTTGGAGGCAGTCAGACTGGAACTGCACTCTCTGTGTCACCGTGTGACCTATGACAAGCGGCTCAGAGAATCTGAGTTTGGTTCCTCATAATAGGCCCCCTACCTCCTTGAGTTGTTGGAGGGATAAAACGCAAGAATTAAATGGCGGCCCTTGGCCCACAGAGCCCCTCCAGCCCTCGGCTTCTCTGTGCCTTTTCTCTGGACAACAGGACACAGCCCAACCCCTCTGCCTTCTCTACTTAGCAACAAACTCCACAAGATCCAAAGACCCAAGGAATAACTAGATTCATCATACAAGAAATACACCCACTCAGAATTCTGCACGAATGCTTTGGGAGTATACTACTTTGGGTCAGTGGCATTTTCATAAAATAATAATAGTATTCTTGTGGTTGCTCTACATACCCCACTGTATCTCAGTTAATCTTTATATCAGCTCTGAAGAGCAGGTGTCCATAGCCCTATTTCACAGATGAGGAGATGGAGCTCTTAAGCTCCCACCCGAATGTGCATGGCCCACAGGGAAGGAGCCAGGATTTGAACATCCCTCCGTGGATCTATCTGATTCTAAAGTATATATTCTCTCTCCTCCACCCCATGGCCTCTGTCCATAAATGTTGAAATAGCTCTTCATTCTCATCAGAAGCTTTAGTCAGAAGATGAGGAAATGGAAGCAGGGAATTGGGGGGGGGGGTGGATTTGGAGGGAAGGAGGCTGAGAATCCTTTTCCATTCTGAAATGAGTTAAAAAACATTCCAATTCCATTTTTCACTGTCTATCGCATCCTAAGAACACAAAGACCTCAGCCAAACCCCTAACTGTTTAAAGAGTAACAGAACTCCAGATTAAATTAGTATCCACATTCAAACAGTAGCTGCCATGGGGCAACTGCCAAGTTGTCTCTACCCTCACGAGAAAGGGAAGAAAGCAAATACTAGCCAGGACCTTCGATCTGGAGCACAGAAACCAGATCCCGACGTGGTAGCGCCATGCGGGGGAGACTCAGCACAATCAAATCTTTTCATGTTTCCACTCAAGTTTGCCCCTTTCTCACCAGACGCCTGCCTAACAGCTCCCTTCCAGTGACAATGAATTGGTACCGAAGTGATCCGGACTGTTTTGACACTGAGCATCAATTCCACAACCTCGGTTTTCATCCACAAATCAATTATTCTAGCTCATTACAGGGCCAGAGTGAGTTTTCCCATCAGAAGGGGAACTTTCATTCACTCTGCCTTTCATTCGCCCAGGAAGGAAAGACAAAGAGAGGAAGGCAGGAGGGAGCGATGCTTGAGTTCTTAGACAGTGCCCACACGTTTCCTCCCTGGGACAGAACCCAGAGAGCTGGATGTCACTGAGCCAAGCATGCAGAGCTCCAGGAGGAGAGTTCGGGCTTCCTGAGAGCAGCCCAATAGGTCTGCATCGTCTCCAGCTAAGAGGAACCGAGAGGTGTCCCCACAAAGGCTTTAGCCTGGCAAGGAGAGGGGAGAGGCAGGGTTGCAGGAGGTGAAATCAAGCCACCAGTAACAGGAAGTGGAGAGAAAGTGACACTAGATCCCCAGTCCTCCTGCAATGAGACAATCTCCCCCAAACACCCTGTGCAGCCCCTTGGAAAGCGCGCCTACTGTGCACCGGGACTCCTCCCCCACGCCTTCTGTGCGTAGTCAATGCAACAAAGAACCGCTGCCCATTTATTCCTGAGCTGTGACCCCTTTAAGGACCCCTGGGAAAAATGACTGTGGCCTCAGTGCCAAGGAAAGCTGCTCTCCTGAGAAACCATTTTATAAAATACACAACACAAATCTTATAAAGGATGTTTTCTGCTTTACTTTGGCCAAGCAGAAGCTCAGAGACAAATATAGTAACCAATTTTAATAATTGTGCAAGACTCCATGCCGTGCAGGTTTGTGGACTAACATTGCCCTAGCATCATATTTCTGTTCAACTCTTATTTCTTTGTGTCGTGATTTCTTTAATGTACTGCATCTCTTTTAGGGAGCTGTCTCATATCCTTTCTGGAAAGAAAAGAAGCATATGGGACCTAATCAATCAGACATTAAATTAATACAGAAAATGCAAAATTTGGTTGCGTCTTCACAAAAGCTTGTTGGGATAGTGATCATGGTCCTAATATTTGGGATGAGGAAATTCCAGGCACAGAGAGCTTAAGTAACTTACCCAAAGTCACACAGCTAGTGAGGGACTTAGCTAGGAAGCTAACCAGAGTCATCTGACTTTTTAAAGTTTAAAGCTTAAAGTTTAACATTTAAGGCTCGTGTTCTTTCCACTGCCTGGTGCTGCCAGATGTTCTCCTACCTCTAAAAAGCTTCCCGTGGCCTACTGATCCAGGAGGTCTCAAGGTCTCAAGACCTTCCAGCGTCCAAGAGTAGAGCCATAGAACCAGCCACTGCTCCCATCTTCTCCCCTTTCACCCACGATAGGATGAGAGGACACAGGTGCAAGCTCCACGTCTTCCTCCCCAGCCCAAGCCTGGCCGGTCCTAAGACAGCATGTTAAGGGCTTGGCGCCTTCATTCCGGAGCCGCGTGTGCCGGGAGGAACGCCTTGTGCATGTGGTTCTGATTTGCATGCATCCCCCCCCCGGTCTCCACAGAACCCTTCCATTCCAAGTCCGAGAAGCCGTGGGAGCCTTGTTTTTTTTTTTTTTTTTTTTCTTTTTTTAACACAATCCTCTCCCCCCCACCCCCCTTGCTCTCTCTGACAGCTTTTCTCTTTGAATCAGAGAACTAGACTCTGCCAAGTGAAAATGTAACTCAAACCTCAAAGGGCTCAGCGGCACTAGAAACTCGCAAGGCACAATCGCCCCAGAGATGCGGCTCTGCAGACCGACTCCCGCCGGGCGGGGCGTGGCTCCCGAGCGGCCAGGGGCGAGCGCTGCTGGGGGTCCGGGTATTTTTAGCTGATAATGTGTCTAGATGCCCTTGCGCCTGGCCCCCGAAAGAGAGATGGGGGTGATTTCTCCTCTTTACGGGTGAGGAAGGAGGCTCTGAGAGTCCAGAAGACCCTTTCATTTCGTTGGGGCCTACTGTGTGCCCAGTGCCTCCCAGCCCGCATCTCCCTCCCTCCGCCCTCACTGCCCCCCAGGGAGGCAGGAGGGAGATGGGCACCCTGCCGCCCTGTGACATAGGAAAACAGCTTGTAAGAGGAGAGGTCGGAACTCTAACTCAGGACCAAAGTCACCACGCCAGGGACGTAGGTTGCAAGGGAGAGGTGCCTCGAGGTGCTGGCAGGGAAATGGGTACATGCACTTGAATCCAGCCAACTCCTCCCTGAGCCCGTCAACAAGCGAATGATTGGCCAAGCAGAGGCTGTTGTCTGCAGACTTGCAGGGGAGGAGTTGAGTGATGCGGGCAGGTGGGCATATTTAGAAATGCCTTTCTCAGGGAGGCAAGTCCTGAGCCGGACAGGGAAGGAGGGTTCAGTGGCAGCTGGAGGCTGACTTCTGCATTGAGCAGTGTTTGACCTTGGGTCTCCTTCCCTGGGTCCCACCTCCCCACCAAGACCGACTCTCTAGTTTGCCCTCACAGTGCAAGCTGAAAATATTGAGCCCCATGTTCAAAAATTATTTTTCGTAAGACAGACACAGGAGAGCATTAAACCAAGCACAGGGCCCTGTGTATCTGCCCAGGTCACGTGCCCATAAAGCCAGTCCTCGAGGCCCCCTTTCTGTACCCACTCAGAGGAGTGGTAGCTGACCACACGAGTCTCAGTAGCCCAAACGTGGCCCAGCAAGAATCATCACCAGCGTCTCCTCCTTCCTCATCCAGGCCTCTCTCCAAATATGCCATCACACTGACAGCTACCACCCCCAATCTGATCTCAAGCAGACTTAATGAATACCTGTTGATTTAATTCCAATGAAAAAAGAAGTGATACTCATTCACAACCAAGTGTAAATAACCAGCACCAGTTTAAACTGTGACCTTCCCACAGAGATTTTCATTTTCACAGGGATCAAAGCCTTAAGCTCAAGAAACATCCTTCACTTGGTGGCCTTCCAGGCATCAAAGAGTAGATGGGGAGGGGGTACTGGGGACCGAAGGCAGAAGGCGTTTACCTGCCCCACCTATGGGTCAGGCCAATCCCACAGGAGTGATGCATAGAGAGACTTGGTGCTGGATTTCAGGGACCCTTCTATCCTCTCACAGTGGTTCAAACAAGCAGGTAATTTTCATCACACAGGGTTTACTGGGGCAACTGACCACTGCACTCTTCCTCACGGCCAAAGGTCTCTCTATAGGAGACTGGGCCCACCACAACTTTGGCCCAGTCTGTCTCCCCAACTCATGATGGAGTCAGTTCTTCCCCCAAACAGAACCTGAAGAAGAAAAGGAGAGAGGAAGAGAAAATAGGATGAAGAGGATAGATGGGAGGGAAGGAGAAAAAGAAAAAGGAAAAACATTTATTTTGTTTTTGATTGATTGTAAGCTTTATGAGAATAGGGACCACAGCTGTCTTGTTCCCCCAGAGCCTAAGGCAACCAAGCCAACCAGTACAGTGCCTGATAAACTGTAGGTGCTCAATTCATATTATGGATGGATGGATAGATTGGTAGAGGGATGGACAGCGGGTAGTTGGATGTATGATTATATATGTAGGTGGCTGGATGTGTAGATGGGTGGGTGAATGGTGGGTGGATGGATGAACTGATGGAGAGTGGATAGGTGGATGGATAGAAGGTTGGTGAACAGCCGGGCTGATGGATGGGTTAACAGATGGGCAGGTGAATAAATGGTGGGAGGGTGGATGAAATGCTAGGCTCTGTGGTAGATGCTTTTGCGTTTATGCCTTTTTATTTTCCAAGTGCTGCCTTGAACCCCCTGTGAACAAAGTAGAGGTTTAAACAAGCAAACTATCTCTCATCAGCTCTGTGAGTTAAATACTATGCAACGTCACCTCTCCTCTAGCTAGGAAGGGGCCAGTCAGGATCCCAATCTCAGTCTGCCTAAGTTGACCCAAAGCTCTCTCCACAGCACCAGCATGCTGAAGAGACTGAGCGTTTATCCAGGGGCCACCTGTAGCACTGCCTGCTTAATTTCAACCCTGAGCCTCTGGGCCCCATCCCCTGCTCCCGCCTTAAGGATACAGGCAAATGCAACTTCTTTTCTAATATTTCCTAATTCATTCAGGCTCCTTGACACATCCTCCTGTCCTTCAGAGATGAACTGACCATTCTGGGTCAGGCAGGGCATGAAGTCCCTTTGACACAAAACCGAATCACACGAGAGCAACATCCCAGCGATCTGTCAGCCTAGCTCTTAGTCTTGACACCCCCCCACCCAGCTTCACCCATCCTTTACTTCAGCTCTTGAGGGTAGTCACTCTTTAGAGGGCAGGGAACCCTAAAGAGGATTTGCTGAAAGCTATATATTTTACTCCATGCCCCCAATGTACATAGACACAAAATTATATATACACAGAACCCCTTTGAAGAACCCATGATCGCATTCACTGTGTTGTAGAATTTGCTGTTTTGTGCATGTCATCTCTTCATAGTCCAGGTATCTAGTATGTGAATGATCCGGATGGTTGATTCTGCTCCCATTTCTCTTTATCGCTGTCAAATAATGAAACGATAAGGTGTGTGTCGGGGCTCTCCAGAGTTATGTAAACCCTGATTCTGTCCTCTGAGAGTGCAGTAGGCAGCATCTAAGCTGGTCCCCAAGGGTCCCTGCCTCCAAGAACTCATTCCCTAGGCTAATTTCCTTCTCTTTTTTTAAAATTAATTTTATTGAAATATAGTTGATTTACAATGTTGTATTAATTCCTACTGTACAGCAAAGTGATTCAGTTATACATATACATATATATATATATGTTTATCACAGGATATTGAATATAGTTCCCTGTGCTATATGGTTTATCACAGGATATTGAATATAGTTTATCAATTATGGTTTATCACAGGATATTGAATATAGTTCCCTGTGCTATACAGCCAGACCTTGTTGTTTATCCATCCTATATATAATAGTTTGCATATGTTAATCCCAAACTCCAAATCCTTCCCTTCCCCACCCCCGTGCCTCTTGGCAACCACAAGTCTGTTCTCTGTGTCTGTGAGTCTGTTTCTGTTTTGTAGATAGGTTCATTTGTGTCATATTTTAGATTCCACATATAAGTGATTTCACATGGTATGTGTCTTTCTCTTTCTGACTTACTTCACTTAATGTGATAATCTCTAGGTCCATCCTTGTTGCTACAAATGGCATTATTTCATTCTTTTTTATGGCTGAGTAGTATTTCATAATTTCCTCCTCTTGAATGCGGGCTGGACCTGGTAACTTTCTCCAGCAGGTAGGATCTGGATGTCCCTTCTAAGATTAGGTTACAAAAGATCCTGCTTCCGTCTTGTTAGCCGTCTTCAGCTCTTTTGCTTGCTTGCTCTTATGGAGGCCAGCTGCCATATTATAAACTGCCTTATGGAGAAGGGCAGCCTCTGGCCATCAGCCAGTGAGGAACTGAGGCCCTCAGTCCAACAGCCTGTGAGGAACTGAATCCTGCCAGCAGCCTCCTGAGTGAGACTGGAAGCAGACCCTTCCCCTGTCGAGCCTTGAGTTGATAGTAGCCCCAGCTGTAGCCCCAGCATCAGAGGTTCTGGGCCGGAAGACTCAGCTAGGCCACACCCAGATGCTTGCTCCACAGAAACTGTGAGATAATGAATGTGTGTTGCTCTGAACATTAAGTTTAGGGATCATTTATTATATCCACATGGATAACAAATGTGGTTATCTGACGTCCTATTGAACAGCTGCTCTGTGACAATGATTCTAAGGGAAAAGAGATGATGAATAAGATCCATTCAATGCCCTCTAGATACTCTCAATCTGTGAGTCAGCTAGTAAAGCAGATCATTATAAGTCATCTAAATAAGTATTATAGGACTTCCCTGGTGGTGCAGTGGTTAAGAATCCGCCTGCCAATGCAGGGGACACGGGTTCAAGCCCTGGTTCGGGAAGATCCCACATGCCGTGGAGCAACTAAGCCCATGCGCCACAACTACTGAGCCCGTGTGCCACAACTACTGAGCCCGTGTGCCACAACTACTGAAGTCTGCGCGCCTAGAGCCCATGCTCCCCAACAAAGAGAAGCCATCTCAATGAGAAGCCTGTGCACCACAGCGAAGCGTAGCCCCCGCTCGCTGCAACTAGAGAAAACCCGCGCGCAGCAACGAAGACACAATGCAGCCAAAAATAAATAAATAAAATAAATAAATATATTTTTAAAATAAAATAAATAAATAAATATTATAATAAAGTTATTATCATAGAGTAAACAAACAATAAAAATCCACTGGCCGAGGCAAGTCACATGGCCAAACTCAAAGTTAAGGGGGGTGGAGGGGATACACTCCACCCCTATTAGTAGGAGAAACTGCAAAGTCACAGGACAAAGGATATACATACAGGAAGGGATAAGGAATTAGGGCCAAGAATGTAATCTACTGCCATGAAAAGACATCGATGAAACATAAATGCATATCACTAAGTGAAAGAAGCCAATCTGAGAAGGGTATATACTGTACGATTCCAACTCTGTGACATTCTGGAAAGGCAAAACTATGGAGACATTTAAAAGATCAGTGGTTGCCAAGGGTTATGAAAGAGGAAGGGATGAATAGGTGGAACACAGAGGATTTTTAGGGCAGTGAAACTACTCTGTATGAGATAAAATGACGGATACATGTCATTACACATTTGAACCAAACCCATGGAATGTACACCAAGAGTGAGCCTTAATGCAAACTATGGACTCTGGGTGATGATGATGGGTCAGTGCAGGTTCATCAATTGTAAAAAACGCACCACACTCTGGTGAGGGTGTTGAGAATGGGGGAGGCTGTGCACGTGTGGGGGCAGTGGGTATATAGAAAATCTCTGTACCTTTTGTTCAATTTTGCTGTGAACCTTAAAGTGCTCCAAAAAGTAAAGTCTACCTAAAAATACAACCTACTACCTACTATAAAGGGCTATGGCAGTTTAGAAAAAAGATACATTCAGTAGAGACATAAAAAGGACACTGGGAGGAAACATATCAAACGCTGACACTAGATGTTGGCAGATGGCACATGATTCTTATTTCCCTCTTTGTATCTTTTCCAGCTCCAAATATTCTACAATGAGCATGTTTACATTTCAAGTAAGAGAAAATGTTACAAAAAATATGAGACAGGCTCTCGGAGCCTGAAGGAAGGAGAAATTATTTTTGACTGAGAGAGCTGAGGAAGTACCTGAAGGCAGGTGACATGGAGCTGGCACTGAAGGACAAAAAGTGCTCCAACAAAGAAGGAACGTGAAAGAGCTTTGGATCCAGAAAACAGAAGCAGCCCACTAAATGCAGAGGGGGACTTGCCTTAAAGCTGTTGTGACAGTAAGTGCATCTTAAGGGGCCAGCTGTGCCTCTCTAAGGAGTCTAAAATGTTAGCGATCGAAGGGACTTTCACATCAGCCCCTTCACCTTATTTTAGGTCATTTTTGACCTAAAGAAACCCCAGCAGTTTCATATGGTTCAACCTAATACCAAGAGGGGACGTGAGCCCGAAGAGTGATTTTCCCACCATCACAGAGACAGTGAGTGACAAAGCCAGGACACATCCAGTGTGTTTCAAGAGCAAAGAAGGGACAGACACAGGAAGTTCAGGCATCCTCTGTGAGGAGCTCGGATAAGGGTGGGCTTGATGAGGAGCAGTTAGATCTTCAGAGATGCCACCCTGGGAGGGTTTGACCATGTTCACGCTGTCAGGCTCACAATAAAGAAAGTACTGAATATTAGCTCCCATCATCATTCAAGCAGGTGTGTCTGATTTGTCTTTAAAGCAAGACCTTCTGCAGAGAGACGTGAAGTGAGCAGTGTTGGAAGACCCTCCTGGGCAGAGACAGCATCTCGTCCCCCTCTGTAGTGTCTACAGGTCCTGGCACAATTCTAGGCACATGGTCATGTACAGTAATGTTTGCCGGATCCAGTGCACAATGTCTCTGCACTTCCACCCTCCTGGGCCATGAGGCTTCAGCCCTTTGTCTCCTACTCTCCCAGGGTCAGAAGATGTCTCCCCGGCCTTGTTCTGTAACTTTTATTTTTAGTTAAAGAGCTTTGGGTGGCAGGGGGTGGGACGGAGGGGAACAGGGGTAGCCATCAAGGGGCCCTGAAGCTCAGAGTGGCTCCACTGAAGCACTTTTTGTATTGCATTTAGAAAACACAGGTTTTTAGAAGAAAAAAAGGGGCAAATCCATCCCTATGCAGGGGGGATTTGGGAGCAAGCATTAGCCTCCTAAGAGGGTTCACAAGGTTATACTTAGTCTCTCTCTCTCTCACACACACACACACACACTCACACACATACATGCACAAACACACACTCATTTTGTATCAAGCACCAGGTCGAGTAGGTCAGAAAGGAATGGTACCATTGTTCCCTGTTTACGCCTGTTTTTCAAGAGACTGCCCCAGAATGTCACTTCTCTACCCTTCCCCTACCTGAAAATGAGATTAGAACTTGCCCTTGATTTTGCCCCAGGACCAGTCCAGCTCAGAATGCTCACAGCAGGGCTATTCAGTGCGCACTAATCATTTCTTCCTATCTCCCCATGAGATTAGAATACTGTGGGCTCTGGCTCCTGGTACAGCCTGACTGTGTTAGGCCCCAACACTCCCCGGCCACTGTGAAATACCCTGGAAAAAACAGGTCCTGGAAGAAAAGATCTCCTTAAGGAGCTGCAGCCTCAAACTCCTCTTTCACCAAAGGTTTTGGCAGAGGTGGGGGCAGGGCTTATAGGGCCTGAGTCAACCCGTGGAAACAGGAGGGTCTGCACATTTCAGGAGACCTCTGCCCTAACAGAGGCTTCTAGTGGGGGAAATCCAAGGAGGACCATGAAAATTCCTCCTCCCCCTTGGTAGATCCCCAGGCTAAGAACCCAACAATGCCCCAGTCCTTCCGGAGCCTCAATTACCAACTCTCCAAGCCTCTCCTGAAGACCACCTTCTCAGTTTCTCCTCCTGATCACCCAGGAAGAGGAGACTGCCCACCTTAGTTCCCTACAGCCAAGCTTCAGGCTTGGGACCCACTTGCCTCTCTCTCTTCCCAGCTCTTGTTTCTACCAAACAGAGCTCCTACTGAATGGGGCCTGTAGCACTAAAGCCTCAGAGGAGAGGCTGCTTCTCTGACTCTTTCCAGTTGTCAGAGAGGCCAGCTAAGAATAACCACACCCGAAATAGCACTTGGGATGATTTCGGTGTGGCTCAGCCCAGAGGCAGGTGGATGGACCAGATGACCTTTGGGTGTTCCTTCTACTCCTTGGATACCTCATTCATTAACAAAAATCTACTGAACACCTACTATGTACCAGGCACTATGTTAGGTACTGGGGATGCAATAGTGACTAAGGTGCATGGCCCCTGTCCTCATGTTGGTCTGAGCTTAATGAGAAAATCACAGCCCACCTCTGCCCCCACCACCTCTCCTGCCCCAGCTGGGGTCAGTAGGTTTTGCTCCTGTGCCATGGCACTGTGTTCAGTCCTCTGCCTAGCTTGGAACATACTGTATTATAATTACTATCTCTTCAGTTGCTTCCTTACCAGATTCTGAATTCTGGAGACAAGAATCACTTCTCTGTCCCCAGAACTTAGCACACTGCCGGGCCCATTGTAGATGCAGAATCAAGATTTGAATAAGTGGATGGATGGATAGATGGATGGATGGATGGATGCATGGATGGATGGATATAGATTGATGGATCAAGTCCTTTACTTTATGGAGATGTTGACTAATAGGAATTTTCTTCCATCTGCTTCTTTCTTTGGACCCCAATTGGTTTGGCTGCACTATATCAATTTGGGCCATACTAAAATTAAACAGAAGACATCTTAAGTGAACATTTGAGGGAGAATAAGGATGGCAAATATATGACATACATGCGGATGCTTCTTGCTCCCACACAGCTGGCCTCTTTCCTACTATGTCCAGACGTGCCCTCAGTCCTTCTCAGCACAGTTCCTAGGACATTGCAGCCAACTACTGGAGATGTTAGGTAAGTTGGAGCTTATTTGCCATCTATGAACTAGACGATCAAGCTTGGCAAGGAGAAGCAGGGGTTAGGTTCTGACAGATCGTTGAGATCAAATGATTAGGTATGAAGCTTCTACAACAAAGTCTTATGATGAACAGGCTGTCCTATTGTAGCTAATACCAAGCAGTACTTTAAAATGCATTAACATTTTCATTCAGGTACTAGTTAATGATTTTGTTCTATATAATGATTGATGAATTATTTACTCATCTCCACAAGAAACCCCCAAATTCTCCAGTGCCGCAGGGAATCCCAGAATTTCCAAAGCCAGCACTAGAGAGGGGGTCAAACTCTAATTATGTCACTGTCTCACCCAGAACCTGCAATTCTCTCCATCACCAGCGTGATAAACCTCCAGCTCCTTAGGAGAACATTCCAGATCCTGCATAAAAAAATAAGGTGCAGCCACAGTGGACTCCCTGACAACATGCCACCTCCCATTACTGGAACTTTTACTCTCTCCTTCCCTAGGAATGCTTATTCCCCCATCTCCACCTAGTTTAAATCTGCCCATTCTTGTGATAACATGGAAAAAGCCTTCTAATTAATGATTCATTTTTTAACAGTGTGTGTATGCTTACTACGATAACATACGATATCAGCTATAACAACAACCACTATGGAGAAGCTGTACCCAAGGAAAAAGGCTGGCAAGAAATGCAGCAAAATGCCAACAAACTTTATATTGGTGGCATGGAACTGTGAGTGGTACTTCTTCTTCTGTTTTCTAAACGGTTTCTGATGTAGTTCTGTGGGTTTTATAATGAGATTGTTACACTTAGCCAACATCTACTATAGGATGGGAATTAAGTCACTTTTAAACTGTATACCTCAAACACAGCCCAGTTTAAATGCTGTCACCTCCAAGATGCCTTCCCTGACTACTCCCTCCCACTGTCCCCATAAGACACTGTATTTTCCCTTCTGTGTCCCCTAGATTTTCATTACTGTCTCTGTCAGAGGAGTTACCAGGGTCTACACTGAATCACAGATGATCTATATACATGCCTGTCCCACTTTATGATAGGATATTATTTTTGAATCAATAAATGAAAGAATGGTCATGTTTCAGCCTACACTGGTTAGAATATATAATATTATAATATGATATAAATTATTACATTCTCATTACAACTTTCAATTTTTTAGGTGACACCTCTCAATTGCCTCCCCCCACCCCCAAATGATTTCAAATCCCAGGCTCTCATTGGCAAGACCACAATGTAGCGGCCTTCAGGGTAGGAACTGTCCAGATCATCTAACACACGTTGGCCTTTAAAACAAGTAAAATCAACCCCTTAGGTAATTAACTTGCAGGAAATATGAAAATCAATTCTTGGTTGCAAGCCGTACGCTTATCTGTGGTATTTAAGCATTCAGCCAGTTGGATGAAGTATTAATTGTGCCAGTGCTACTGACAACAGTAAGAGAATAGGCCTTCACTCCCAGCCGAGACTGTGCAGAATCGCCCACCAGACTCACACAGGTAGAGCATAATTGGTGGAGGGTTATTTGTTTGAACTTGCAAAATGGATTTCTTAAATGTTTGAGCTAGTGCTAGAAGAGTTTTCAAAGTACCTGCATACTCATCTTAAACACACACATTATTAAGGGATTTTATTTGACATTTAACAATTTTGTATATTAATATTCCCGTCTTTCCCCTAAATGGCCTAATCCATCTAAATCCATAGCATCAAAAGTCATTACACAAAAAGAACAAGATGTTGCCAGAACCACTGTGGCCTGGCACTGAATTTGCGTGAGCTGAGATGATTCGGGCAGATTTATATCCTGTTATTTCCTGAACTCGGAGCAAAACTCACAGGTTCAAGACTTTGAAAGCATTTGTCTGAGCAATCTCACTTCATCACTTTGAAGGGGATGGTGTTTCTGCCATCTATCTACTCGAGCAGTGATGCCTTCATGCATCTCTCTCTCTCTAGCTGGATATGTGAACCCCAGGGTGAATCCCAAGGCCTATGGCCACTGGGAAGAGGGCATCTTTACTTAATCTTCCCTCCCCTGGAAAACTTTCTTTTACCTCTTCCCTGGGTTCCCTTGATATGGAAAGATACTTGCAGAGGGTGTAGGGGGCACTTCAGATCCTGAAATTATTACTTTGTTCTTCTTACTGTCAAATGACATAAAGGGTTGGGCTACAGTAGTGGTTTTTAATCATTTTTTGAGTCACACACTTCTTTAAGAAGCTGATGAAAGCTATGCATTCTCTCCCTAGAGAAAATCAGGTATGTGCATACACACAAAATTTTGCTTGCAAATATAGGCAGTTCACGTGGTGAATTACTCATGCATGGGTTTCCCAAGGAACTATGAACCCCAGTTTAAGTATCTCTGATCTAAATAACAACCACTTGCCTTTCCCTTTGATTTACAGAGCATTTTCAAACCTTTCTCTTGTTAGACAACTTAGTAAGGTAGGTACCTCTTTCACTCCCATATAAAATTGTCAGCCTGGCTAAGAAATATATTTTGACTTTCTGCTTGCAAATCTTAATTTTCACCTCCTCCTGATGGGAAACTGCACTTTGAAAATTCAAATTCTGTTTGTTTGTTGTTTTTTTTTTTTTTTTTTTTTTTTGGCTGTGTTGGGTCTTCGTTTCTGTGCGAGGGCTTTCTCTAGTTGCGGCAAGCGGGGTCCACTCTTCATCGCGGTGCGCGGGCCTCTCACTATAGTGGCCTCTCTTGTTGCGGAGCACAGGCTCCAGACGCGCAAGCTCAGTAGTTGTGGCTCACGGGCCTAGTTGCTCCGTGGCATGTGGGATCTTCCCAGACCGGGGCTCGAACCCGTGTCCCCCGCATTGGCAGGCAGATTCCCAACCACTGCGCCACCAGGGAAGCCCCTGTTGTTATATTTTTATACTAATTTGTTAACTCTGATTCCCTTTTTTCCCTATAAACATGGAAAGATCACAGACTGAATTCAGAAAATCTGGGCTAGAATCTAGATGCTGCCTCCTCTAGCTGTTACTCACCTTGGCTCCTTTGTCTGAGAAAGGGGCATGACGAAGTCTATCTCCCACGGGTCCGGAGGATCTCATGAGTCATGCCAGGAGTCTCGTCTGAGCTACACCCCCCAGCGGGACATGTCAATGTCTCCGAACACATTCAGGGGACCTATTGTTTCCATAATACAAACTACAAAGAGTCAAACCCACAAAATCTTCTAGACTGGTGGCGCTAAGCGGGAGATAGAGTGAGAACGTGTCACAGGTAGCAGGAGTTTTTTGAAAAGGTTTCTTAACTGCTGAGATAACCATGATTCAAAGTGTCTGTCCTGATGTTCTTTTCCCAGCCATGTACCTTTGAATGGAAAGCTATGAGACCGAAGAAACCCAGTTGCTTCATCAGATATCTTGTTATTAATAAAAGTATGGGTGCTATCACATGCTAAGCATGAACCCAGCCAGAAAGCAGGCCTCTTGACACCTGGAGGAAACCACTAGACCACCATGTAGACAGCGCCCGACACCTTTGCTCAAAATAGCTACCCCATCCTTGCTCACTGCATCCCCACCTTCCGCCCAGATGAGCTATTGGCGGCTGTTGTCTGGGCTCGAATGGCAAGTTGGCAGAGCAGCCAGCGTGAGCTCCTCCTGGCAGCGTTGTCCCCAGACACAGAGGGAGCAGGCAGGGCCACAGCTAGCCTGTACAGCATGGTTGTGTGACTTAGGATAAGACGCCCCCTCTGGGAGGACTGATTAGAAAAGTTGGCTCCCCTAGGCTGGCCCTGCCCTGTGGGCACAAGACTCGGCCATCAGAAGAAAGGCTGGGTTTCACCCCTTGCTCTTCCCCAGACCTGGTGGTTTTGATCAGTCAATAGACATAGTAACCCCGGAGCAAGCCTCCCCTCGGGTCTCACTCAGTCCTTCTCAGGGAGGCCTGAGAGCATAGAAGGCAGTAACCACAAACAGCCAGCCGAGAAGGCAGACGGCTGGCCTGGGATCAGATGTCACCCACCCTGCTCTCCAGCACTGCTCTCACTGACTATCATTCATTTGATTAACAAATACTCAGTGAGTCCATTCTATTTGCCAGCTACATGAGGTGCATCACATGGGTTTCCACTGACTTCTTATAGAATCTCTGCAAGACAGCAATTATTATTCCCATTTAATACAGAAGGAATCTGAAGCTCAGAAAGATAAGCTTTTTGCTCCATGTCATACAGCTAATGAATTGCAGGGGTAGGGGGCAAGTTCACTTGTATCTGACTCCAAAGTCTCAGTGGGCCCATCCAATGCCTTAGGACAGTGGCTGTCAAATCTGGCTGTATGTCAGAATCACCCTGGGAGCTTTTAAATCATACCAGTACCCAGGCCTCGCCCCAGAGATTTAGATTTAATTGGTCCAGGGTGGGGTCAAGCACCAGGGTTTTTTTGTTGCTGTTGTTGTAATCTTCCCTGGTGCTTCTAATCTGTCCCCAGGATGAAGAGCCACAGATTCTGGTGAATTACTCATCCTGGTCAAACTCAACCCATTTCCACCCAAATATCTGAAGAGACAGATAGTCAACCAGGGAGTCAGATTTGATATGGCATCAGAAAAGTTTCCCATTTCTAAAATGTAGCTCCACTCCCTGCCACTCTTTTGGACCTTGAACTGTTCCAGGGTCCCCCCTTTTTGACATCAAATAATAGTTGTTATCCTGATGCAGCTTAGTGGAGACTAGTTGTTAACCAACTAATACCAAGAATGGGGTATTGGGAGAAAACAAAATTATGGTTACCAAAGGGGAAAGGGGGTGGGGGGGAGGGATAAATTAGGAGGTTGGGATTAACACAGACACACTACTATATATAAAATAGATAACCAACAAGGACTTACTATATAGCACAGGGAACTATACTCAGTATTTTGTAATAATTTATAATGGACGAGGATCTGAAGAAGAGAATCAGATATACATATCTGAACCACTGTGCTGTACACCTGAAACTAAGGCAATATTGTAAATCAACTATACTTAAATTAAAAAAAAAAAAGAATGGGGTATTGGGAAGAAGACTGGTGGGGTGGGAAAACCCAGAAATAAGGAAACTCATGGTAGAGGAGATAGGCTATGTAAAAATCATATTAATAATAATCATAATAAATAATAATAATAGCTAACCTATATTGAGTGCTTACTACATTCCTGCTCCTGTTCTAAGCACTTTACAAGTATTAACTCAACCACCCTATCGAGGTGGGTATATCTACCTTCCCTGTTTTACAAATGAGGAAACCGAGGCATACAGAAGCTATTAAATAACTTGACCAAGGTTACCTAGACAGATAGCTCGACTCCACAGTACATGCCCTTAATTTTGTCCACTCGAGTTTTCCTCAAGACTAGGTCTGACTGTGGCTTCCTTGCTCAGAATCGTGTCTCTTAGGGTCCTTTGAGGACCACTTCAGCCTCCTTTATGTGCAGCTGCTTAGCTCTCCCATGTTCACCAGCTTCCTCTGGCCTGCTTAGCCCAGTGTAGCCAAGGCACATTAGCAGGGTGGGGTTAGGGAAAGAGCCCTAGCCTAACGGTCATAAAGTCCAGGATCTCACTACAGGGCTGCTACTAAGTGTTTGCAAATCCAGGTCAAGTTACGTTCCTCTCTGGGCTTAAGTTTCCTTCTTTTAAAGTGAAGGCTTTAAATTGAATCATCTATAAAGGTTCTGAGAAGTCATGCAATGAAGAAACCAGCTTCACCAGGGTTTCCTGAATTCATATGACCACTGTAGTAGATTGCATTATTGCTCCCAGTTCTTCACTGTATCCACACTCTGTTGTGACTTTGCAATTCCTACCACTAGTGGTAGAATACATTTATTTCTCTGCTTCAGTCACATTGATCTTGGCCATGTGACTTGGTCTGGCCAATGGGATGTTAATGGACATGATAGAGGAAAAGGCTTGAAATATGCTTATGCAGGTAAGCTTGCCCTCTTGTTCTTCCATCATCATGAGAAAACCATGCCCTTGATAGCTGCCTGATCCCTGAAGAATAAGAGACTCATGGAGCAGAGGCACCGCCAGCTACCCTACAGGCCTCTGAGCAAAATTAAAAATCAAAATAAATCATAATCAATATTATTATTAGTGACTGTGTTTGGGGTTGATTTGTTACTTAGCATTAGTGCAGTAATAACTGACTGATACAACTACCAAACCATTCTTTAGTTAACATCTATTAAATGTCTAATTGAATGCTCCAAGGGACACATTTGAAAAAGTGCTGTTCTAGGGACATCTGAGGCCAGCCTTTTTTTCTCAATGTGCCTTTCTTAGTTTCACTGAGCAGAGGGCTCATTTTTTGCTTAGTGTTTAATACAGGTGTCTCATATCCCTGTACAAAGTATCAATATAAACTTTTTGAATGCAAGGACTCTAGACAGTTATTTTTCCATCCTCAATACCTAGCACAGAGCCTGGCACACTATAGGTGCTTAGTAAGTGTTGGCTAAGGGAAAAGAATGGAAGTGAGGACCTTGTCATCATCCTAAAGGTCTGGGCCATGTTTGTGGACAAGATGATCTCTAAGTAGCCTTCCATCTTCAACATCTTGGAGTTAAGCGGCCAACACCCCTCCTTCAGTAAGCCATCTGTGGGGGCTGGGAGCCAGTGCCATACTCCGTGCCTTCCTCCCCATGTCCACTCTTGATTTCTGGCTTCTTTTCCTCTATCAATTCAGCCACCATTTTCTGTGCTCTTATTAAGTGTTGGCTATTGTGGATGTTATAAAGATGGACAGGTCACATGGTCTCCACTGGAGGAGCTCAGAGCTGCTGCCAGTCTAATTGATGCTGAGATTTGAGGCTCCAAGTTCAAAGACAGAGATACACAAGGGAGGGTCAGTCACCCAAGGTTTCCAAGCAAGAGGTGGCATGGCCAATCTCAAACCCAAGGCCTCTGAGGCACTGTTTACTGCTCTCTCCCCCAGAGTCCAGATCATCAACCATCTCGCCTTCAATGCAAATCTAAGGAAGTCAGTTCGTTACAGCACTGAGCTTCTACTTAATTAAGCATCCCCCCACCCGCCTTCCTCCCAGGCAACTCTGAAAGCTCCTCAAGGAAATTTGGGGATTTCCTAGAGGGGGGCCAGGCTCCTGTCACTTAAGCAATATCCTTTCACACCCTCTAGTGGTTAGAGGGCATCCTGACATCCTGGAGGAGCGCAGTAACTCCCCTGGGCCTACCTATAAAATGAACCTGTTACGCATAGTACAGTCCTCCAGGAAAGCAATCTGGCAATAAGTATCAAAAACCATAAACACAGTCCTACCCTTTAACCCAGTAATTCCACTTGTGGGACTCTATTCCAAGGTGATAATCCAAAAATGGGGGAAGTCTTTTGGCACGATGATGTTCATTGCCTCATTGTTTATAATATCTAAAATTAATGTCTTAAATGACAAAAAATAGGGAAATGATTAAGCAAATTATGATTTATCCACATAAAAGAGTAAGTATTGTGAGGTCACTTAAAATGATGGAAAGTGGCATAGTAAAATAGCAGGAATATGAATACTGAAATCAGAGGAATCGATCTAGTCTCCATTAGCTGGTAATTCTTGACAAGCTGATTAAGCTCTCTGAGCCTCAGGTTCTCAATCTCTAAAATGGAGCAAACAACAACCACCTTGCAAATTGGGAAGATTACATGAAAAACTGTGTGCAGAGCCCCTGACACCACGTCTGGAACATAGCAGAATGTGCAATAAATGGAGTTACTATTATTACTAAGATTTGAAATTATGTTACAGCAGGGAAAATGCATCTGAAATTATGGTAAGAAAAAAAAAAAAAAGACACAACACAAAATTGTATGTTTACTATCATTTCAATTACCCCCAAAAAAGAAAAAAGATACATAAGGAGAACATTTTTGAAAGATGTACATCACATTGTGACAATGTTTCTTTATCCTTTTTTTTTTTTTCAGCAAACATTTCTTCAGTCGGACGTGCTCAGAACCAAGTATGCCTTAGAGATCTAAAGATTAAAGAAAGCATCCTGAGGAGTTCTCAGTCCACTAGGTGAGACAGGCAACGCAGGCAAGAGGAAAGGGGGCCGGTGGGAGGGGGAGGACTCAGGAGAGTTTACCTGGGAGAAGCAGTACCTGAGCTGCCCCTTGAAAACGGGAACACTTTTTCCTAGCCTTCCAAGAGCGGTGACATCTTACTTGGGGTGTGTAATTTCATGACACTCACCCAGCTTCACTCTAAGTAATGTATTCGGAGGTGATTGAGGAGGAGAGTTGAGAGGTCAGTGGAGTCCAAGGGCACTGGTTTTTACTGCACCCCACACCCAGCCTAACCCTGCAGAACCCCCAGCCCTTCCCCCACAGGCAAGTGCCCAGCCTAAAAGAGGTATCGCTGGTGGTGTTCAAATCGGCACCACGTGAGTGAGCCGAAGCCATTTCTTTTCTCTCACTGTATCAGCTACTTCAAATTTTACAGAGGGAATCATAAATGTCAGCCGAAGTTTTGCATATTTAGCGAGGTTTTACTCCCCTGGCTGTCCTAGCAATAAGGAAAGAGGCCTGCAAACCTCTTCAACTCTACCCTGAATATAATAGATACAATCAGTAGTTATAAGGTCTCTAGCCTAGAAGGTACTGGGGTCATGAAGCCAGAAAACTCTCCCTGGCTCTCACCCATGAAGGAGATGGCTGAAACTGCAGCCTCATTCAAAGCCCCACTCTGGGCCAACAAGTGAGGTCAGAGGGGTCTCACAAATTACCCTCGTTTTCTTCTATTCCCACTTGAACTCCAGGTTTCCAGGTCATACAGGTAGGGCCTGGATGATTTGGGGCTCAGAGAATTCTGATATCATTGTAACTGCCAGTCTCATTCCCTAGAGAGCTCACTCATTCCACCCCCCCCCCCCAAATCTTATCTGATCACCTCAGAGAAGTAGCTCTCTGTTGCAGTTACCACTGCTGCATAACAAATCTCCCCAAGCTGACTGGTATAAAAAAGTCTAATCATTTTCTTTTACCCACAGATTCTCTCGTCAGAAATGCAAAATGGGCACAGTGGGATAGCTGACTCTTCCCCAAGATGTCTAGGACCTCATCTGGGAAGACTCATGCTGGACCTGACTGGAAGGCTGGGGGCTGTATCTTTTTAGCCCAATTACATTTTATGCCAAGTCACAAGACAGAGCTATTCAGAGCCACTGCTTCCATGAAGAGTGAGCCATTCTTATTTTCTTCCCTCTTCTTACAGCTCTCATCCCCAGAAGATTCTGGAACTTGTTCTGAGGGAACCAAGCCAAAAGCCTGAGTATCACTAGCACTCCCTGAACTGGTCCTGAGAATGGTCCACACATCAAGTTAGGACATCCTCTCCCACCAGACTGCTCTCCTCTTTCTCCACATCCAATAAAACATTTTAGGAGGACAAGATGACCTTTTTTTAATCAATAGCCAAGAAGACTTAGTCCAAGGGCTAGTTGTCAGTCCCAAAATGTTCAGTCACATAAGCCTTTCTCATCAAGACAAAACAAAACACCCTAGTAAGTTCATCTGGTCAGCCCCCTGATGGATGCCAGGTATACAGGGGTTGGCTGAAGCTTAAGCCTGCACAGTAGGGGTTAAGTGAGAAGAGAAAATCTCTGAGGATGTGGTGACATAAAGCCCTAAAGGTGGCTTTGGTATATACCACTCTGGAATCCCAAATTGGAAAGGAGCCGTTTGACACATACAAGTAGGCCTCATTCTAAGAAAACTCGGTTGGCAATAATCCAAGGCTTAACAACAAATTTTAAAAATACAAGAGCACTTCCTCACTTTCTATCAAAGATGATGCTTTTATTAAAGGAACTTCCTTGATGGATTTAAGTGCTGGTTTATAGATTGGCAGCAACTAAGAGGCACAAAAATATAAAACGAAAGACTGGGCCCACAGCCAATCAAAGACCATCACAAATCAAGACAAACTTCTGAAGCTGTAACATCCAGCAGTGGAAGTGGGATTTGCTTTTCACACATATACACACACACTTGAAGTGACACCCCAGGAATCCAGTCAAGTATTCCTATGACGTGGACCCGAGGCTGCATTCCAGGCTTGAGGAGTAACATGAACGAATGCACAGAGACAACAAAACAAGGATGGCATGTTTATGGGATGTGGAGGAGACAGACATGCCTGGAGAAGAGGGTGTGTGTCAGGAAGCAGAAGGAAATAAAACTGGCCGGGTAGGGTGGGGCCATTTTAGCAGGTTTGAAAGCTAAGCTGAGGCGTTTGAACTTGAATTGTTAGACAATAGAAAGCTCCTGAAGGTTTTTTCCTCCAAGAGTGACACGATCAGAGAGGAGTTTTAGGAATACTCATCTGGCAGGGGTGTCTGAAGATGGAGTGGACACACGGACAGCATCGAGGGGGGTGTCACAGTCATGAAGCTGTTAAGGTAAGAGGGCCTGAACCAGAGTGGGGCAGGAGGACCTGATGGGCTGTTTCCATAAGAAAGACACCTTCTAAAGGAAAATGGCACATGTATTCATCAGGGTCCAGATTTTACTGCAAATAAAATCTTTGGAACTGTTCTTTGGAACAGTGATACTTCTAAACCGTTTCTTCAGAATCATCTCTCCTTGGATTTAAGTCCCTCTTCAACTCTTTCCAGCTTCAAAAAATTCATGTTATCAGGGTAGGGAGTGGAGTGCGCTAAACCCAAGTCTCTTCAAGGTATAATCAAAGATTAAAAAGAACTAGTAACTTTTTAAGCAAACCTATGAATCCTTAAGCCTCCAAAAGCGGTCATCTTTCAAACTTGGACCCTAAGGAGGCCATGTTCCAATGACACATCAAATAATTAAGTCCCATACTTCCTTGGGGACTGCCTTCAGAGTCTGCTATATATCCCTTTTAAACGCTATGATATCTTCTTTTGACAATATAATTAATTTTTTAAAAGAATAGCTACAGGTCAGTCTGGTAGGGAATGAGATGATCACTCAAGCTGGGTAATGGCTTTTGGGGTTAGAACAAACAGACAAAACAGGTGAGGCTTTGGGGGAGTGTATTGAGATGTGGGAGTGTTTTCTTATTATCTTTTGGATGTCTGTCGTCTATAGTGATGTCCCATTCTGCATTCACAGTATTTGTGCCTTTACTCAGTTTGTCTTGACCAATATTGCCAGTTTGTCTTACTTTGAAGTCTTTTCAAAAATCTAACATGGAGGTACAGGGGCCAAAGATAAAAGAAAAACTGCAATTGATTTCCTTGTGTAATTTGTAAGTTGACTGAGAGGGAAATTTCCAGAGAAACGTTGCAAAAAATGTTTTGAGTAAACGTAGTAGCTCAATTTGGCTAACATTAAGAAAAAACTCTCTGGAAATATATGTCATTCTTTTAATCAACAGGACTGGAATGCAGGTGAAGATTAACAAGAGGATCCCTGCCTTCGAGGAATCCATGAGCAAAGGAACAGCCTCCTATGTTGGCTACTTTTACAGAGATAACATTGATTTTTTTCTAATTTCATATTTTTCATTTTCTCCCTTTGCAACAGAGACTTTAAAATCTTACTAAACAACCGTTTGCTCTCCCCCATTTCCCAGATTCCCTTGCAGTTAGGTTCAAGCCACATGACTAGTTCTGACCAATGGGATGTGACAGGAAATGACGTACGCCATTTCCAAACCTGGTGATATAAGTCCCGGTGTGGCTTTCTCTTTCTAGGCTTCAGTGATCACGGAAGTTATACAATGGCATGATAGGAACCTCCTGGACCCTGAGTCACCATCCAGGAGAGAAGTACCCTGAAGATTCACTTGACCCACATTGGGAAGTTGGGGGGATGGGAGATAAATCTTGGTAGTATTAAGCCACTGAGGTTGGGGGCTTTGTTTGTTACCACAACTGAGCTTTCTTGTCTAAAATTCTAAATAACAGCAGAGGATGGCAACATGGTATAGTGGGAAAATCAGGGGTTTAGAGTGGCCCCAACATGGGAGAAGTTAGTAACAGGCGTAGAGGCTGTTCATCAGAGTCATTTGCAATCTACAGATCTCAGAAGAGATCAATCCTCTTCTTCCTGAGAGAACAGACTTACTGCGCCTGGAGATAGGGAAAGAGAATCCATGGCCTCCCTTGGACTCTCCCAGTGGCCAGTTTGACCGCAGACTGCCCAAGTTTTTGTACAATAGAAAGAGTGTACCCTTCCATCCCATCTGCTCTGTCACATCCAGAAAGGACTTCCAAGAAAATAAATGATACTGTTTCTTCCTTTAAAAAACAATGGCTAAATAAGCTGTGGCACATCCAGACGAAGGAATATTATTCAGCGCTAAAAAGAAATGAGCTGTCAAGCCATGAAAAAACATGGAAGAAACTTAAATGCATATTACTAAGTGAAAGAAGCCAATCTGAAAACACTACATACTGTATGATTCCAACTATATGACATTCTGGAAAAGGTAAAAATATGGAGACAGTAAAAAGATCAGTGGTTCCCAGAGGTGGGGTGTTGGGGAGAAAGATGAATACATAGAGCAAAAAGGATTTTTAGGGCAGTGAACGTACTCTGTATGACATTATAATGATGGGTTTGAACAGATGTCATTATACATTTGTCCAAAAGCATAGAATGTACAACAGTCAACAGTCAACACTAAGATAAACGATGGACTTTTGGTGATTACATTGTATCAGTGTAAATTCATCCTTGGTGAAAAATATACCACTCTGGTGAGTGATGTTGATCATGGGGGATCAGAGGGGAGGCTATGCATGTGTGTGGGCTGAGGGTACATGGCAAATCTCTATACCTTCCTCTCAGTCTTGTTGAAAACCTAAAACTGCTCTAAAAAATAGTTATTTTTTAAAAAAGATATAATAGATGACTATTACCTTCTTGTTATAAAATCAAACCAGAGTCAAAGGGAAAGTCCCTTGTAACCTTTTCCCATTGATTGTTCTACCTACCCTGAGTAACCACACTGAATCATCCTTCCAGGCTACTCTATGCATTTACATACTTATAAAGGAATACAGTTTTGCTCTGGGTTTTTGGTCTATTCTTGGTCTTAAAACATGAATGAGCCAAATAGCAGGTATTGTTCTGCCCTGGTTTTGGTTGGTTTTGGTTGTTTGTTTGTTTGTTTGGGGGGGGGGTTCATTTTTTCGACTCACTTTACTTTTCTTTTTTTGACTTTTTGACTTTTTTCTTTTTTAACTTTTCATTTTTGACTTTTGATATTTTTCAACACGTTTGGCCAACTTAATGCCTTTTCATTGCTACGTAATTCTCCTGTAGTATGAAGATAGCATAATTTATATAATCATATGGGGTGTTCTGCAGCTGTAGTGAACATGCTTGAATGGCCTCTGTGCACACAGGCCAGCCTTTCTCTAGGATGGGTACCTGGGAGGGGACTAACTGGGTCGAAGGTCACACATATCTTTAGTTTTAACAGACACTGCCAAATTGCTTTCCAAAGAAGTCACACCCGCATATATTTGCACCAGTAGTACATAAGTGTCTCTCATTTCTTCACTTTTTTTCCTGATAATGAGTGTGGGTGACTTATAGATAGAAGCATCTTAAGCTGATAAACATGCATATTTACTGATTATGAGGTCACCACATGCAATTACCTGATTGCAGAGAGGAACGGACCTCCACACTGGCCAGCAGCTTTCCCCATCGTGCACATTAGCCTGTAGGCCCTGACCACCCGGAAAGACCTCTTTCAAAATTGACAGAGGAGCTTTTTGTTTCTTTTAGTGAACAGTGGTCTCAGCTCTACCCTGCATTTCTGAGAGTCCTGCTGCCCAGAGGTGTTGAAGTGAAACAGCGGTGCCACGGGACCTGGAGGGGGAGCGGAGCCCCCATCTCAGGGCCACCCAAACACGCCGCAATCAGATAAGCAGGATGGACTGCAATATTTTAAAAAATCAAAATTAATGAAAAAACCCATGATGAACAGAATATCAAAATTTCAGATAAAGACAAGAGCAGTATTACTGATTTTTCCGTTTGCCTCAGGCTTCATTTATGTTATGTTTCGTACAGCACAGAGCAGTAGTCACTTGTCATTTTAAGCAGATCTGGGAGACACACACACACACACACACACATACCCTGTAAAAATCCTTGCCTGTGTGACTTTGGGAAATTCGCTGAACCTCTCTCAGACTCAGTTTTATCATTTGTGAGCTGTCAAGGATTAAAAGAAATAAAATATGTAAAATGGTGGGTTTTCAATAAACATCTACCACCACCTGTACTAGTACTAGTACTAGTGCTATTATTAGGCACCAAGACAGTCTTGCTGGTTGCTGCTTCTGCTCTCATCCTTGAGCCTGGTTTTGTCTCTTACCTTTTTCCTGGTGACCAAGTGACCCCTGTGTAGACTCCAGATTGCTAATAGGAAGAATGAACCTTACTGGGCACTTACTTTGAACTATGTCCTGGGATGGGCACTTTCATGCATTATGTCAGTTAATCTGCACAATAATTCTTTGAGATATATTGATGAGAAAACTGAAGCTCAGAGAGGTTAAGTGACTTGCCCGAGGTCACAGAGCAAGCCAGTGGCTGAGCTGGGCTTTGGGCCTAGGTCTCTTTATAGACAAATATATGGTCCAATGTTTACATCCCTCTGAATGGTGTCATTAGGATAAAGATGAAGGAGGCTACTACTTCTGAAGACAGATCCCGAGGGCAAAGGCTCCCTCAAATACCCTGCCTGACCATCATCCAAACTAAAAATAGCAAGTTTTGTTCCAGACTCAGCCCAGATCTATTGCCTTCAGAGGGGTGTTGGTTTCTCTTGTCCAAGCCCCAGAACCCCCATGATTCCCTCCTGAAGGCAGGTACCCACTGCCCCACCCTTTCCCCACCACCTCCCACCCTCCCAGCTCCCCGCACCACTCGCCCCGAGCCAGACGACACCCAGGTAGACGATAACGTGACACAATTCTGTTCACCCTCATCCTAGCCTGCTTCTGGGTCAGTCACACCTTTCTGCCCAGGCTCTGCAGGCTGGTATGCACACAAAAGGAGCCGGGGGTGGTCCAGCCATGCACAGTGTTGGTTTTCAGAAGTGCTTTGGCTCCTGCACTTAGAGCTTCTGGAGACCTCTGCGGGCTCAGCAGCCACTCTGCTTTGCTGGGTCCAGGGGGTAAAGACCACCCAACTGCACCAGGCCAGGCCCCAGTGGCAAGCTGGTTCTTGGGGAGGTGGGGGTGGGGAAGGGAAGAGGCTCCCTTCCCAGAAGGTCACACCATTGTCGGATTCCCTCCCTGGAATCTGGCCCTGCCTTCCCGTCTGTCCTTCTCCCAGTTTAACTTCCTGAACAGTGCCTGTCATCACAGGGAGAATCTCGGCTGGCTGTCTCCATGAATTCACAAATCACCTTCCTGTCATCACTTGGCAAGGGGAGGGGGGCATAAGGAGGGGCGGGAATCAATAACCCCATTTTCCGTCACCCACCCCCTCCTCATCCCCCTCGTCCCCCACCCCCTCCTCGTCCCCCTCGCCACCCAGGGCCAGGAGCCTTAGCGGGCTAAGTTCACACAACATGTCATTTGTCCAACCTGCCAGAAGATCTTAGCATTGATATGCCCTCTAGTGGATTTTAAAAAACAACAGGGGGCACACACAGGCAGAGTCACAACCACAGCAAACAATGATCAGTTAACTCTGGCTGTATCCACAAGGCCCCAGTTGCCAAAGCGATGCCATCCGGGGAAGCCAGTCGACCGGCCAAGCAAAGCTTCTGCCCTGATCAGCAGCCTGGGTGTTTGGGGCAATCATTGCCATTAACAAGAAGCACTTCCCCAGGAACCGATGCTATTGGCCCAGATGGAAGTGGTGTCCCTCCAGGCCACACCCCTCGCCTTCTCTGCCTGGAGAGCCTATAACACTCAAGACTCACTCCAGTATCTCCTTTGCTTCAGTGCCTCTCCTGGCCACCCCCAGGCCTTTCCCAGTAGAAATGCCCCTGCTTTATGCTCAGTCTTTCCTCCTGCCCCGTGTTGCCCGGTAATGGCTTCCAGCAGTTTCTATATCTACGGGTGAGTGCCCTCTTCTTGTCTATCTCAGCGTTTCTTACCCTCGCCACCACTGCCATCTGGGTCCAGATAATTCTTCGTTGCAGGGGGCACCCCGTGCACTGTGGGATATTCAGCACATCCCTGGCCTCTACCCACTAGACGTTAGTAGCACCCTTCCATTTGTGACAACCAAAAACAAAACATCTTCAGACGTTGCCAAACGTCTCTGGAGGGGAGGAGGGGAGAGAGAGGCAAAATCACCTCCAGTTGAGACTCACTGGTCTATCAGTTGAACTTTTTGTGGATCTGGGGTAGGATCTGAGTGTGCTGGAAGCCCTCCTCCCCGCCTATGTGATCAGGGATTCGTCATTCCTGTCTTAGAAGGCCAGGCCATTTAGCCTCCACAGTGTCCTATGAAAGTGTACCTTCCCAGGCAGGCTCAGACCTTGAGCTGCAGCATTCCACCCGCAGGCAACATAAGGCCAGGCATGCAGCATGTGAGGCTGGGGGTATGAGGGGGAACTGGGCAGAAAGAGGGCTGCTAGAGAGGATGGGCGGAGAGGCAGGGGCTGGTGGGGCTGGATGCCATGCACTATGTCAGGCACTGCCCCCTCTTACGTTTTATTTCATCCTTAGAGGGTCCCCATAATAAAGACCTTCCTACGCACCAGGCATGTAGCTGAGCTTTCTACACAGACTAGCCCTGAGGGAGAATGTGCAGTCTCATTTTACAGATGAGAAAAGTCAGGGCTTGGGGAAGGTCAGTCACTGGCCCGAGGAGCCCACGCCAAGGTCCCTCGTGTCCTACGATTCCCGCCATGTGTCACCAGAACACTAAATGCAATGGGGCGGGACGCAGGGGGCTGTTCCCACAGGTGTGAAATCAAGTGAGTCCTCGGCCTAATTTCAGAATACGCTTCAGGGCTGACCCAACTGGGGCGCTGCGCTCAAGCGGCCTAGGTTCCTTATTTCCCTATTACCCAATTACTTAGTAAATGCTCTGTGGCTGTTTCTTTCACACAGATCCCAGCAGCCCTGGGAGACTGTCACACCCTGGAGGGCAGGGACTCCCTCGTTTCTCTGGCGTGTCCTCAGAACACCAGCTCCTGGCTCTTCCATGGAGCCTGGCAGACTGGCCTGGAGGCCAAGGAGAAGGCAGGAGGCCCATCCCCACCCCCCGTCCTCCTCTCCCCAGGGTGCTGCCTCTGTTAGCCAGGGCCCAGCAGGCTGCAAGGTGTGGGGAGCCCAGCACTGGGCCAGACACCACGGGGCCTGGGTGTGGTCCTCAGTCTGTGGAGAGGCTTTGGCCAGCACATTCCCCTTTCTGGAGCTCCACTGCCCCATCCACCCAACCAAAAAACCAGGCCCAGCCCTCTGACCTCTCTCAGAGATGTGCAGAGGAAACACTTACTCAGGGCCGCTCTCCTCCACTGGTCATTGAAACAGAAGTCAGCAGCCACAGCAGAGCTCCCGAGAGACCCCCACCAGCAAAGGGGGCCAGGGTTGCCCTTGGGCTTTGGATGTCAACCTTCTTCCTTCTGGAACCTTGGCCAAAGACAGGTGGGAAGAGGAAACAGCTCTGAGCAGGCCCAAAGGGGAAGGCTTTCCATCTCTCTAGCACTCCTTCCCCGCATCCGAGAAACCTCACACAGGCCATGATTGATCATCCAGCGTGGCTCCAGTAAAAGTATACCGATTTCCAATGAAGAGGAGTCAGACATGGCTGTGAGGTTTCTGGCCTTCCAACCTCCATCTTGGCTTCACATCCCACCGCCTCTACTGGCCCCAGGAATGTGAGCGTCAGGGGTTGAGGGCCGAAAGGCCACACAGAGAAGGGAGGTGGGGAGTGGGAGAGACTTCCTCCGGGTGTGCGCAGGTGAGGGATGCCAAGGCAGCCCCAGGTTCTGGGGTTGAAAAGGGACAGAGGTGACTCATTCTTCTCTCCTGTGCAGACTTTGACATCCAGGCCATCCATACTGGGTGAGCAGGGCCTGGGCCAGGCCCAGTGGAAAAGCTGCAAGAAAAACCAGGTACGTCCATTATTTTGCAGACAGATATGGTGTGGCGTTCAGGCCCTTCCAGCCAGAGACAAAGGCCCTGGAGCACTGTATCTTCTCCTCCTTGCACGACCCCACCCACCCAGATGGGGCGCCAGCTGTGGGTACCTCAAGTCACATCTGATGCCCAGCCAGGCTATGGGGTTGAGGAATTCGGAACACGGGGTCTGGATCACGATGGCTTGAATCTAGGTTCCTCAACCTAACGCATTCAGGTGGATACAGATCCCCTGTATGATCTTGGGCATGTTATTTAACCTCTTTTGGTCTCCTCTGTAAAAATCCTATCTATCACATAGCTGTTTAGAGAATTCAGTGAGGTAGTATATGTAAAATGTAGGGCAGCCAGCGCAGGGCTAAGACACCCCTTCTCCCAGCTCCATCCAGACCAGATAAAGTCTGAGTAAAGAGGTGGGGGGAGGGAGCTGGGGGTGCAGGGAGTCCCCAACATCACAGCATAATATCCCAGAGGGAGATAAATGGTAACTCTAGGAAATGAGGTACGACTTATCAAAAGTAGGTGAAATTCACCACTCTTTTGATGCTGTGCTGGTTAAAATCACAGATCTCCACTCAAGAGAGCATATGAAAATAATGGAAAACTGTGAGATAATAAATGCCAGCTCACGGCAAGAACTATCCTTCACAAAGCCAGATCATCTCAGCCCATCCCACCCCCTGATCATTTCTTTCCTTTTTTGCCTACATCCTGGCAAGACACAGGTTTGTTTGAATAAGGCCTGAGCGCTGGGAAACGTGGAGGTGATTCCCATTGTCCTAACTCTGCCAAGGAAGCAAACACAGAACCAATTTCCCTCTAGTTCCTACCTTCCACACACAGAAGCCTAACCTGGGTTCAGGGGACTTGCTGACAAAGGAATCAGGCTGTGACAAAGAATTTAAGCCAACACTGAAACACACACACACACACACACACACACACACACACACACACCCCACACACACGGCACAGAGCATTTTTACCACCTGGCTTTCTGCTCCCAGAACTGCCATGGCCCGTGCCATCTGGACAGTGAGGAGAGAGTGTCCAGGAAAGGCTATTCCTGGTTGGGAGATTCTGAGAATCACTCTGTAAGGTGATCCTAGGCCTCAGCCTCTGGTAGCAGGAGGTGAGCCATTTCAAGATGAGACAACATGGTCAGGGGACTAATCAAGGCCATTTAGACAGCACGTCCTAGCCCCTACTAAGTGCATGGGCTATGGGGGTTGCCCACATGACCAAGGCATCAGACCCTGCCTGTCAGGAACCTCCACTCCAGTGAAAAACACGTAGAGTTCAACCTTACTATTCTCTGCAAATGCAAAGAAGACAGGCAGGCAATGATCTTCAGGACTAGGAGACCCAACAGTCCCTCCCAGCCCTGATCTGTGTATAACTATGTCTTTCTCCACATAACCAAGATACACACCAGGATACATCTCACAGTCACTTTTTTTATTTTACTTTCCCTTGTTTTTTTCAATGAATAGCTCAAGCACCCAATGCCTCAACAACAAGGGTCTAGTATCTCTCTCTTGAGACCCCAGCCCCAACTTTCCTGAGAACTTTGGGAATTTACTCAGCCCAGAGGACCCAGTCCCCATCTAAATTTTCCAGCAGAGGAGCCCTAGACTTTGGCCAGTTCACTGTCACTCTTAGCTCCCTCTGCCCCATGGTGTGATCATTGAGGATGGGTCCATGGTTAGTGGGATGTCCTTGCTGGTCCAGGCCCGTCTGCATGACCTCCAAGACAATTCTTTACAATTCACATTCCCTCCCCAGCCCGCCTTGCCGAGAGCCAACCACTCACTGTGTCAGGGAAGCTGGGTCACTGCCGGCCACAAGCTCTGGGGATGGGCCCTCCCCGAGGACCCTGAAGCCACGTGATGACCCGAGGCCCCAGGGCAGACTCTTTGTTTTCTTAGAATAATTTTGTTTAGAGAGCTTGCCACTTCTCTGGACACTGGAACCACTTTACTTTGAACTTAGGGGAACAGGGGATGGCATGATTATCTTTTTGCTTCTCAGAAGGCTGTGGGTGTCTTAGGAAATTGATCTCTCTTTTCCCAGCAATCAGATCTGCAAAAAGACCCCGGGTCTTTTTATCCCCTTGTCCCAGAACAATGGGTGTCCACTCGCTAATATTTGTATAGATGGGGGGAGGGGACTTGCATGTGCCTGTCCCCTGATGGGCTGGGTGATGGGCTGAGCCAAGGTGATTTGTAGAACCCAGGGGTAGATTAGGGCGGGGCTGGCATAATTTCTCAACATCCCCACCTCCACTTTAACTGGATTGCACAACAGGGTTATAAAATGTCACGATTTTGATGCCCCTAATTCTGTAAACCACCCCACCCCTTACCTCTAGCTGACTCCCCCAACCCTGCCCTTAACCCACCCTAGTATCTCCAGATCCCTTCTTTTAAAAAAAAATGAATTCCACTTCCCCCATTGTCCTGGAAGAAGTAGTCCAACCCGTCACCAACTCCCTCAGCAATTGTGTCAGCTTGCTACTAGGGCAGCCATAACAAAGAACCAGAGTCTGGGAAGCTTAAACAACAGAAATCTGTTTCCTCACAGTCCTAGAGGCTACAGGTATACAAGGGGACACAAGATCAAGGTGTTGTCAGGGTTGGTTTCCCCTGAGGCCTCTCTCCTTGGCTTGTAGATGGCCGTCTGCTCCCAGTGTCTTTCCTCTCTGTGTGTCTGTGTCTTCATCTCCTCTTCTTATAAGGATATCAGTCCTACTGCATTAGGATCCACGCATATGACCTCACCTTACCTTACTTGCCTCTTTAGGGTCCTACCTACAAATACAGTCACATTCTAAGGTACTAGGGGTTAGGACTTCAACTGAAGGGGGACATAATTCTGTCCCTAACAGCAACCTATCCAAACCTCACTGGAGTGAAAATCCGGGTGGGCAGGGATTTGTGCCTGGTACTGATACATGGCAGGGGCTCAATAACTATTATTTGAATGAATGAATGAATGAATGAATTCACCTCTTGGGGAACCTACTACTTTGTACCCTGTAGTGTGGTTATTTCTGGGCTTAGCTCACCTCCACCACGTGGAAGATGCTTTCATGCCAGGCTCTTGTCTGCTGCATCTCAATAGCCCTCACAGGCCCTGGGACTGGGCCTTGGTCAGGTGCACTAGCACATGTTGAGAAACTGGGCTCCCCTTGGCTCATTTGCTAGCTACTAGATATCTGCCTCTGAGCCATTCACACAATCCCTCCAGGCCTCGGCTTCCCTTCTACGAAACTGGCCCAGCGGCAGCCTCACAGGGCCCTTCAGAGGTCTGACTGAGATCATCGCGTGAATGTCTTTTGTAAACTCTAAAGTGCTTTTACAAACGTTAGCTGTCATTCTCAGGTATTTTGTAGCAGGTGGTTTTCCCAGTCACAGTGGCTGCTTAATAAATTACCCCAACACTTCATGTCTTAAAACAATAATGACATTTATTTTGCTTACAAACCTGTAGCTGGTCAGGACTCGGGAGGGGTAGTTCATCTCTGCTCCACTCGGTGTCCACTGGGGCAGCACCAAGGCTGGCAACTAAAAGCGCGTGAAGACTTGCTCCCTCGCTCCTAGCCCTGGCATCTGATGCTGGCTGCCAGCTAAGATCTGAGTGGGGCCGTCAGCCACAACATCCCCGCACGGCCTCTCCATGTGGCCTAAGCTTCCGTGCAGCGTGGTGCTTGGACTCCCAAGTTGGAGCATCCCAAGACAGCCAGTCAGAGCCATACTGCCTTTTATGACCCAGGCTCGTAACACCTCTGCCTCTGTATTCTATTAATTAAGCACTTGCAAAGGCTCAGGGGTAGGGGGAATAGACTCTGCCTTTTGATGAGAAGTTCAGTGTTCTGGAAGAATACATGGGCTTGAAAATACTGCTATGGCCATTTGGGGAGCATACCATCTACCACAGTACTTGATAAATTTTTCGAATGAATGAACCTTTCCTTATGGCCTTACAGCATCACCCAAGGCTCCATGGCACAACCTCATGCTGTAGATCTTTCCTAACTTGCTTCCTCAGTTAAAACTTACCCATCCCCATCTCAGTCTATCAGAGTCCTACCTTTTTCAAGAGAAGACTAGGGGTAATAGATGAACAGATAAACCAATTCCTGACACTGGCTTAGCTAGGAAATGCCTGTTAGGTTGTAGAAGGCTATCCCTCTTCTACAGCTAACACATCCGGAAGGCCCACTCCTGGGAACCTCAGAGAGAGAAGTGGACCAGATTTGGGGCCTGGGGCAGGTAGCTGTGTGGGTGACTAGCAAGCCTATCACTGCTTCAGCCTGGACGGTCACCCGGCCTATGCAGAGGTGAAACCTTTCTCCCCATGCCATCCACTCCTCCCTACACGCTGTCCCCGCCATTTTCCTCTGCTTAACATTCAGTGACGGGTTAGCCCCCCAGGCTTGGAAGGGTAACCCTCTGGTCTGAATCAGTGCATTATGGACCTGGTATCATTAGCCCAAGTTTCCTCATCCTGCCACAGTTCCAGAGACTGGTCAGAGGGACCTGGGCAATTCTGAGGAGTCCCCAGAGGCCACTGAATGGTCAGATGCTCAGTAAGTAATGGGTTCACTGCAGGAAGCATCCAAAGAACATTAACCCTCTTGCCCTAAACCATGTTGTTTTCCACATGTCTCTTCTGATTCATCTTTGAATTTGTTCTCTGACTCATTGGGTCTATGTTGTCCTTAATTGCATCAGGCAACGATGATGAAATATCAGCCTCTTTATTTTTTCATTATGTTCCTGCTGGTCAGGAGATTCCCGCTTGGACCACGGAGCTCCAGGGGCAGCGCTAGAAGAACCTCTCTCTGTTACCTCTCTCTCTCTCACACTTACACACACACACACACAAACACACATACACACAAACACACATGCACATACACACACGCACACATACGTACATACACACATACGTACATACACACAAACACACATGCACATACACACATGCACAAACATACACACACAAACACACATGCACAAACACACATGCACACAAATACACACAGACACACAGACACACAAATACACACATAGACACACAAATACACAGGCACACACAAATATACACACAGACACACACAAACACACACATATACACAAATACACACACACACACAGACACTCAAACACACACGGACAAACACACACACAAACACACATGCACGCACACACTCTCTCTGGTGACTTCTCATGGCCTCAGAATAAAGCCCAAACTGCTTACCTGACTTACGAAGGGCTCTGAGGCCGACCTGCCTGTGTCCAGCTTCATCTCTGGCCACTGTCCCTTTTATATCAAGACAGGCTGAGCTTCCTTCAGGTCCTAAAAGGCTCCATGTTCTCTCTTATGCGGCCCTCGTTGACATTATTCCTCCACCCAGAACGTCCTTCCCCTTCCTCCTCAGCCTGCAGGTCTCAGTTTAGAAAGCACTTTCCAGGGCAGCCTTCCCTGACTCTCGGGTGACGTTAGTCATCTCTGTCTCACGTTCTTTTCGCTCCCTGCAAGTCCCTCTCTCACCTCTCCGCTGTTCCTGTGATCACGTGATTAACAGCTGCCTGCCCACTCCCCCACTGGAAGCTCCGTGAGGGCAGGGCTCACCGGGCCTGCTCCCCGTGGCATGCCCAGGGCACGGCATCATGCTTGGCACACAGATGCAAGCGCGGGTCAGTGAGGCTAGGGGAGGGATGCCACCGCACGCAGAGGTGGCAGGGGGAGTGACTTCTCTCTCCAGCTCTGACCACCACCAGTACAGTGAAGGCTAAGAAACATCTGACAATGTCCCTGGTGCTGCTGCGGACAGAGGAGACCAGACAGGGCAAACGAGGGCAAAGAAGGAGGAGGATGGAGAGGGAAAGTGAAGCAGGGAAAGGGGTGTGTGCAGGTCACCCTGCTTCTTAAACTGGCCTGCGTGTGGCCCCAAGGTACACCAGCATGCCAGGAGGAATTAGAGCCACAGAATAAACAGGGCACATCTTAGAGGGTCAATTTTACTTGTTGGTATGTCATTTAAAAATTGTTTTTATGTTAAAAGGATTTACTATGGAGTCAGATGAAACCCCCACTAATTTTTTTTTAAGTTGGTTATTTTTATTTATTTTTATTTTTAAATTTTATTTATTTATTTATTTTTGGCTGCGTTGGGTCTTCGTTGCGGTGCGCAGGCTTCTCGTTGCAGTGGCTTCTCTTGTTGCAGAGCATGGGCTCTAGGCACACAGGTTCAGTAGTTGTGGCATGCAGGCTCAGTAGTTGTGGCTCACAGGCTCTAGAGCTCAGGCTCAGTAGTTGTGGCGCACGGGCTTAGGTGCTCCACAACATGTGGGATCTTCCCGGACCAGGGCTCGAACCCATGTCCCCTGCATTGGCAGGCGGATTTTTAACCACTGCGCCACCAGGGAAGTCCCCACACACTAATTTTTAAGGAAATGAATGAGACTTCAGAGACACTGCGTGGGCTTGTGGTGAGATCTTTGCCCTTAACGCTGTCTCCACCTCCCTCCGGGTAGAGCCCACGTTTCAAGCTCTTGTCTTCCGGTTCTTTGGTTGAAAAGTCTGAGACACCTGAGATGAGACCTGGGCTTCCTCACAGCATGGTGCCTGGATTCCACGAAAGAGCATCCCGAGAGAGGCAGGTAGAGCCATACTGCCTTTTGTGACCTGGCCTCATGGCATCACTTCCTCTGTACTCCATTGATGAGGAATCTCTAAGGCCCTTTTCAAGGACACTTGAGAGCAAGACATTGGCCAAAAAAAGAGAATCAGGAGAGACCAGTCTACTTTCAGATCTTGTGTCATGTTTCTTGACAACCCTAGGGCCTCAGTGCAATTTAATGACAATTTCTTTTGTGACAAGCTCCTGCCCAGCTTCAACTTTGCCAAGATGCTGGCGGCTAACATGTATGTATCCTAAAGCCGACACATACGATGGGTTATCTCCTCTAACACTCAACAGGAACCCCTCGATTCCCACCATTTTACAGATGCGGACAAACTGCAGTTTAGAGAAGTTAAGTAACTGGCTCAAAGTTACGCAGTGGCTAAGTGGGGGGATTCACTAACACAGGGACTCAATCCCAGAAAATGACCCAAGACCTGTACTCTCTGCCTCCAGACTCTGCTGCCTGGGAACTTTGGGGCACTTGTTGAATGCCTCCTCTATACTCAACCACTTGGGGCTTTCACCCGCACTCCCATGACAACTTGCTCCATCAAACTGCCAGCAAAACTCACCTTTGCCCCCAAGCTCTGAAAGAGTTCCGTAGCCCATTGGCTAAGTCGATAATGGTGCTCCCTTCCCTTTCCCTTGTGGTCCCCACTGATCACAGTCACACTCAGGAATGGCGCGACCCAGGTGAAAAAGGAAAAGTGGACACTCACCGCCTCCTCCCGACGGTGACATGTTTCCTACAGAAGGTTCACGGGGTACTGAAGGCTGCATCAGGAACAGAAATGTACTCTTCCTCCTGTACCCACAGACAGATAACTCTCCCTAATCAATCAGTCTCTCTCCTTCTCTGTCTCTCTCTCTCTCCCCCTCTTTCTCTCTCTCTCCCCACTATTGCAGGTGACTCCCCCCATCTGCCTGGTGGACCAGAATAAGTTACAACTGGAAAACTAGAGGCCTAAACCAGGCCTTGGCCACTACTGACATTGAAGCAGATAGTTCTTTTTTTTTAATATATTTATTTATTTATTTTTGGCTGTGCTGGGTCTCCGTCTCTGCGCGAGGGCCTTCCTTAGTTGCTGCGAGCAGGGGCCACTCTTCATCACGGTGCGCGGGCCTCTCACCGTCGCGGCCTCTCTTGCTGCGGAGCACAGGCTCCAGACGCGCAGGCTCAGTAGTTGTGGCTCACGGGCCCAGTTGCTCCGCGGCATGTGGGATCTTCCCAGACCAGGGCTCGAACCCGCGTCCCCCGCACCGGCAGGCGGACCCTCAACCACTGCGCCACCAGGGAAGCCCGAAGCAGATAGTTCTTGGTTGTGGGGGCCTGTCCTCGCGTTGAGGATGTTTAGCAGCACCCTTGGCCTCGCACACTGAGGCCAGGAGCATCCCTACCCCCACCTCCTGCGAGTCCTGACAGTCAAAAATGTCTCCAAAAGTTGCCAAATGTTCCCTGGAGGACAAGATCAGTTTCAGTTAAGAACCACTGGTCTAAACAAACAGGCCACTTACACCAAGGAGCTCTTGAGGAAAGGCAAGTTCAAGAATATTTACTGTTGGTAACGGTAAGCTTTCTTACCCTTGGATAGGATTGAGCACTTACAAAGCTTTCCCCTTCTCAGCGTCATGTTCCTTTCCTTCATTGCGTGTATCACACTTTCTAACTGTAGCAGAAGCTGTCAGTGCCTCCATCAATATCCCCCAGTCTTGGAACATCTTTCTGACTGTGTGTACGGCATAGAATTTAATTACCCTACCCACCGCACCTCTCCCCAACAGCTCTCGACCAATGACTGACAGGAGTTTGCATATAAATACCCCAGCTCCCTTGTCCCTTGGGCAGGATAACTCTGGGGCTTGTGTTTTACAGTTTCCCCAAATTTCCCCCATGGGATTAAGTTCTAGCCAGCCATAATGATAGCCAGCTCACTATTGGTTCCCTGGCACCTAACCACGCCTGGCACTTGGTGGACACAATATTTCTTGGACACCAGATGAATGAATCCAATCTGAGAGGCTCTTGCCAGCTAGGCCAACAAGCTACCTCAGGCCCAGAGAGGGGAAGTGACTTGCTCAAAGCCACACAGCAAGTCACTGTCAGAGCTCGAAGCAGAATCCAGCTCATCTGGGTCTTTACACTACTGGGCACTGCTTCTAGGCCAGCATGGCTGGGAGACAGGAACCAGAGGTAGGAGCTTCCAATGCTATGGGTGAGTCAGGGCGTAAAACTAACCAACTCCTCCTCAGTCCTCAGGATGCAGCTCAGCAGCTCCTGCACTGGGAAGCCCCCTCTGACCCACTCCAGCAGGTTGGTCACTCCCTCTTTGTGTCCCCAACCACTGCTACGTGGATCACCGTCATAGCAGCTGCTGCAGGACGTCGAATCTCTTTGCTCATATGACTCCCTATGTGAACTTTGAGCTCCTTAAGATCAAGCAACCATATGTTTGGGGGTGTTCCTTTAGCTGCCTCTCCATTGTGTAGCATAGGGTCTGAGTAGGCACTCAATAAATGTCTGTAGAATTACTATGCAATTATCACCCTAGATTGTGCAGTATAATTTCTAAGTGTTACCAGAATTCCAGGACTCTCGGTGTCTTTCCAAACTAATCTTCACTTCTGAAATCATTTAGTTGCAGAGAACCTTTGGAGGTGCTGCAAAAGAGAGATGGAGGAGACAGAAAAATAATATTTGCCAACATTTGTGGAGCATTTTTTGCATACTAGGTATCTTTGTGCGTTATCGCACTTACTGCTTAGATCAGCCCTTAGGGGAGGACATTGTTATCAGCCCCGATTTATGATTGAAGGAACCGAGGCTTAGAGAGATGAATGAATATTGCTCAAGCTCATTCAGCAACAAGAGGTGATGCTGGGATAGGGACCAGACAGCCTGACTTTGGAGCCGGTGCTCTCAGCATTCCTGTCTCTCCTCGAGAAATTCACAAGAGATTCGGCAAATAAAATGCAAATGCGTGAAAGTCCTTGCTTATTCTTTGACGTCACAGCCTCATTCCCAGGCCTATGAGTCTGTACCGGGTAGAGACCACATCTTCCTCATCTTTGTTTCCTTCATGCCCAGCACTGTGCCTAGCATACAGCAGATGTTAATAAATGCTGGAAGATTACGTGGATGAACACCTCCAGCCCAAGATGTGAGATATGCAGTCAGACCAGGTGAGGGTTGCACGTGATGACTTGCAGGCAGCCTGTGGGTCAGGAAAGGCTCTGAGGGGGCGTGTCCACACATGTCTGCTGCCCCTGCTCATCACAGCCAGAACACTTTCAGTCGTGACACAGGTCAGCCCTTACTTCCTCCACGAAGGCTTCCTGACTGACTCCACCTTGTCTCTTTCACTTTGCAGAAGAAAAAACTTCTGTTCCTTGGCCCCTCTGCAGTTCTGTGAGCGGTGTATGGGAGCACATACTGTTCGTTCATTCCTTTATTCCCATGTTCATTCCTTCAGCAGAAGCCCAAGACGGGACCAACCTTAGAGATGGGAAAGATGCAACGGTTAAGGTCTTTCTGTTGGCACTCCCAATGGAGAAGGGAGCAAAGCATTTACTCCGTTCCTACCCAAAGATACCTGCGAATCAAGCTTTTTAGTTTATCTGGCACCCAGGGGGTTAGGTCCTGGTGTTGTCTTTCAAGAACCGGAATGGTTTGGGGGCTTGGTGAACAGAGAAGTACCTCTGAGAATCTTCAGAGGAAGCAGACAAGTCCTGTCCCATCAGGACATTTGGGTTTTCAGCATTGGGCTAATGGCTACATGCATGATAGTTAGCACAATTTTCTAGGCAGGCCACCTCTCCATGCTTGAAGGCTGCTGCTGCTGGGGCTTTCTCACACCGGGCCACCCCCTTGGTTGGGACGTACTACAGCTGGCGCACAAGCATGCTTATATTGAGCAGCGCCCTTGTCTACTCTCCCCACACAGCCCTCATCTCACGTGAATGTGAAGGTGAATTCTTTAGAATCAGGCACTGATTTTAATAATCTTTATGTCCCTGGCACATAACACAGTGTCAGCATAGCAGATGCTCAATAAACGATCAATGAATTAAATTACAATCACTCAGCTCAATCAGAGCCAAGGTAGTAGAATGTGCTTTCCCTTGCATGTGTAGAGACAGGGATTTATTGAATCGGGCACTGGGTAGGGTACCGGGTTATAAAAGTGAATAGGAGCTACACAGGCCCTGCCTTTGCAGAGTTAACAGTTTGGTGGGAATGTTGGACAAGTGAGCAGATAAATATATAAGACAGAGCAGAAGCATCCAGCCCAACCAGGGAGGTGGAAACATGGAATGGAGCATTTATTCCACCTTTAGGATTTACTGTGCCTTTGTTGTTTACTAGTCAAGGGGCAAGTCACCTCAACTCAGTCACTCTCTCCCTTGGTCCCCACCCTCGTCAATAGCATCCAATTGCAGTTGGACCATCTGAAGGCGGAGATGAAGCCAGGAAACGCAGTTCTTTCTCACCAGAATGAAACAGGCCCAGCCAATGACCAACATAGGACCTAGCACCCAGGAAGGTTTGTTTGGAGAGTTAATCTAGGGCTCAACCCCACAAGCGCGGCTGGGATAAGGCCCCAGACTAGTGGGCTGTCCGTGCCCCAGCTGGTGCCTAAGATGTTCAGTTTGTGTTTTGCTTAGACACTTGGTGGGAGGGTTAAGCATGGGGAGAAAGTCAACCTGCATTTTCAGTGACAAGCTGTGTGCCTAGCTCAAAGCTGTGTCGGGTCACAGGAAACCACCATCGGCCTGGCCAAGCTCTGCTCTTATCTCCAGGGGGCGCCTTGCTTTGAAGATGCCCTGGAGACTAGCAGAGGCCCTGCCCAGGCCACAGCAAGCCAGCACGTTGGTTGGGCAGTGGGTTACAAAGAAAGAGCTGAAAACAAACAAATGGCACCCTCCTAAGTTTGAGAGCTTGGCAGGAGGCCTGGGTGAGGCACCCAAGCCACATGGACTGAGCTGCAGAGTCCAAAACCCAAACGGTGTGTTTCGGGGGGTGGGGGCGGGGGGTGTCAGCCTCATCTCAGGTCCTACTTATCACCCCTACATCACCTCTAGCTCTGAACTAAAAACGTCTCTGACCTGGGACAAACCTGAACCTGACCCCACACCACACACACCCCCTCGGACCTCTGGCTGCCTTCTCCTTGTTAAGAAATAACCCCCCAGTGAGAGTTCCACGTGCTGCTGGTGTGAGCGCCAGCAAGGCCCCCCTAAATCATCGCCGGCCTCCCCTTTTCAAAGTGGAGCTGGAGGAGTGCCGGTGATTTCTGGGTGCCACGCAGATCACTCCCAAGCTCTGATCTATGGATTGTTTTGATTTCCTCCTTTGAACTCTTCCCATCCCGCTCCAGCGGCAGACAGAGATACTGAATTAAGCGACAGACACGTTGGAGACAATGAGCGCCGCGGGCCCCCTCCCTCCCCCCTGCTCCCCTCCCCTCTCCTCCCCGAAATTTGCAGACATCTGCTAGCTGGAGCCCGGCGCTGGAGCCATAAAGAAGAGCTGGCAGGAGAGTGATGTACGGCCCTGGGCCCTCCCTGGTGACTGGCGTTAACCTCCAAGGGAGAGGCGCTCACCCCGTTTCCGACAGAGCCCTTTGTTTTGCACCACTCAAGAGAGGTGCCTCGGCCCAGGCTGAAGATTCAACCAAATTATAATGAATGATGCTCATCAGCTGCCCCTAATTAGAACAAGTCGCACAGACATATTGTCTCCCGGGTTTCCTCTGTCCCATTTCTCGCCCTCTCTCTCTCTGCTCACGACACATGGGCCCCATTAAACATTCTCGTATTTAATGTGGTTCCCTTAAATTACTTCTCAAGTTTTCGAGTTCCATTTAGAATTGGATTTTACTCTTTGGACTGTGGTTTTGATTTGGGGCTTTGTACATCTCGTCACCGCTCTTTTTCTCCACCTAGTGGAGACGGTGGACACCACTGAAGAGAAGTACGTCCTGCCAGAGGACAGACAGCAGAGCCCCCGCCAATCAAGAGTGTTAACCAGGACCCTCGGCTCACCCTAGACTTCTTTTGCACTTTCCTTGGAAGAAAAAGAACTTAACCCAAACATACACCGATGTCCATTTTATGACACTCAGCCCAATCACCCCATCCCCATCACAATAAAAGGGGGTGAGGACTTTCTAGGTATATCATAATTTATCCTGAAAAGAAGAAGGAAAAACACCTTCCTTGGTCTGTCCTGGGGGTCCGCACAGAAAGAGCCAGATTTGAATTCGCTTCGGATGATCACGCTTCAGTTTCTGCAAATTCCCGTTCTGCAGAAAAGGAGTTTCCTCCTGTGCCAAAGCCAGAGAGAGGATTTACACTTGTGATACAACTCGGCAACAAGCACAGAAGTCGAAAGCGTATCTCAGCGGTTCAGTGAGCTGAAATTCCATCTTCCTGGGGCCTTTGTAGGAGTAAATGTTACCCTGGGGGGTCTGGATATAAAAGTACTAGTTATACACACCTGCACCCAAGATAGGGATCTATAGGGAGAGTGCTGAGAAGATCCCAGGGAAGATACCATCAACCACAGCGGCGGGGCGTGTGTGAGGACAGATCCCGCGCCCCGCGTGTGTTCTCAAGCAGCAATTTGGAGTCTTTGGATTAGGAACATTCTGGGTGAAACCTTTGAATTGGAAGGGCTTTTGAGGCCCTCTGGTCCCCCATCACCCCATTCCAGAAGCCCTCTAACGCACGCCTGCCGGTGTTCACGTCGCGCTCGACTGCCCAAGGTCGGCCCATGGTGTCTGACAGCTGCTCCAGGGCTTGTCATGGAGTGAGGTATCCATCTGTGTGACCTCCAGAAAGGCATTCAACTTCTCTAAAGCCGCACTCATTGGACAAAAATTTACCAGGGAATGTTCTAGGCACTGGGGAATACATCAGCATACAATTTCTTAATCATTTCAAACAGTTACCTTATCTATGACATGGAAACAATGACCCACCTCACAAATGAGCTTATGCTTTTGAAACTCATAAGTGATCATGATTTCTCTTGACTACAATGATCAGAAAAGCTTTCTCTATATGGATGTATGTTGGCTTTTCCGTATCTTCTCCCTTTGATTTTAGTCCTATCTCAGAGAATGGACCAACTTCTCCCTCAATGACATGCATCCCTCTCCCAAGTCCTCTTGTGTTTGCTTCTCCAGGCAGAATGTTTTCCTATCCTTCAAACTCTCCTCACATCAAATAATTTCTGGAACTTTCTCCATCTTAGCTCGTCTCTGAGTACACTCCAATTTGTCCATGCCCTTCTCAAAATCTGGTGCCCCAAACCGAACATGATACCCCAGGTGTCATCTAACCAAGAGTATAATGAAACGGCTCCCTCGCAAGAGGACTGGATTTCCATTCTTCTATCTCATGTTATGTTGACTGCTAGCAATCACGTCACACTGTTGGCTTATTCTGAGCTGGTGGTCATTTAGAAGCCTCAGATATTTTTCACATGATTTCCTGCCAAGACAATCTCCCCCACTCCGTGTATTTGCCATTTGTTTTTTGCACGTAAAAGCCAGACTTTACACGTAGGCCTGTTAAACTGTGTCTTATTGTTTTTGACCCAGCATTCCAACCTGTCAGGACCACACTGGGTCCTCATTCTGTCACCTCTGGTATTAACTCTCCCTCCCGGATTTGTGACATCTACACCTTTGATCAGTATGCCTCCTGAGTTTTCATCTAGTGATAAATCAGACAGGATCAAGGAGAGAGCCCTTGGCACTCTGCAAGAAACCTCTCTGAAGGTTGACACCCACTGTCACGAGTGGAACATGGCCCCTCTAAGCAGTGAGGAGATGGAGCTTGAGTAGGGCTCCATGCACACCTATCCATGGGACTGCCTTTGACTCCCGCTCTGCTGACCCACCTGCTTCTGCCTTCTTGTTCCTCCCTCCTGAAACCTGCCTCTTTGTCTGCATCCACCTCTCTAGGTCTTCTTGATGACCCTTCTTTCCATTTCTGCCCCATCCCATATCCACGTGATCCTCTCAGCTTCATCCGATCTCTCTGGACAATAGGCCCAGGGTTTGTTGGAACTTCTCCTGCCCATCCCAGGGCTTTCTCACCCAGAGTGTCAGACTCTCACCGTCAGCCAAGCTCAGGCCAATGCGTGACTTCTCTCCACCACCCCAACCGAGTTCAGCACATGGGCAGTGACATCCATCCAATAGTCAACACTTTGGATTCAGCTGGTGAGCCAGCTGCAAATACATGAAACCACTACTCTCATCCAACCCACATTTCACCATCTTAGCCACAAGGAAACCATGAGAGGAACTGTTAACCCTAAGCTGAAATCAAGACCTGCAATGTTTAGGGCATACACCTGATTCACACACATAGTAACCTTATCAAAAGAGGAAATGAGGTTAGTTTGGAATAACTTGTGCTCAGTGAAGTCATTTTGCTTTCGACTGACCACCGCATTCCTTCCTAAATGCTCACCCACCATCTGCTTCTTAATCTATTCTGTTGTCAAGGATCTACCTCAAACTCACTTGTCTGGAGTTTCCAGAAACAATCTTTTTTCTCCTTTATGAAAATCAGAGTAATCTCTGCCTAGTTCCTGATTCTGGCACCACCTTCTATTCTCCACAATTACTTAAAATTTACTGACAGTGGCTCCCCAATCCCACCAGAAAGTTCTTTCCACACCTCGGGATGTGAGTCATTGGGTCAGATACTTGGACCCATTTGAATCCTGCTTCTTGCCCTCTTCTTATCTAATCTCTTCATCTCCCTTGAGCTCTGAGCCAGTCAGAACGCCTTGGGCTGCAGGGAGCAGAAAATCCAGGTTCAACTAGCTTAAACAATAAGGAAAATTGATTACCTCATAAACTGAGAAGTGCTAGGTAGAGGGACTTCAGGATTGGTTACTTCAATTACATCTTCAAGGATATCTCTCTACCCTTCTACTCTGCCATCCTCAGGTTGTCAATTCAATTCCCTCATGGTCAAAAGATGGGTTTTGCATTTCTAATAATCCCATGCAAACACAACAATGGCCAGCAGTAAAAGAAGGACTTTTGGTTCCATACATATTTTAGAAGCAAGGACACTGTTTCCGAAACCTTGACAGAGCAGTCCTCACATCTCATTGGTCAGAAGTAAGTCTCTTGCCTATCCTCAAACCAATCAGCGATGAGGAGCATGGAACCACACAACTGTCTTGGACAGCTCAGAACTTATCCCTCAGATGTGGTGAAGGGGTGTTAACACTTAAAAAGTCAGCCATCTACCAACAAGGAGGGAGGAAGTAACCACTGAGTAGGTTATCACTGTCTCTCCATGGACTTCAAACCTCTACATATTGTTTGTTCTTCTCTTTCTAGTTTGACATCCTTAATAGAACATTTATATTTTCAACTTCTATCTGATTTTCTCTGCCTTCTTATCTAACATTATTTTCTTTTGCCCAAGCAATGGGTCTACACTTGCACTGTTTTTCTTTCACTAAACACGGCCCAAACAAAGACTTTGTATTGTCCTCAGAATGTCTCCCTCTTTAAATATGAGTTTATTCTGAGCCTTAGCCTCGCCGTCACTATTCCCACAAACCCACTCTACTCTTTGGTTCTCATCCTCAGGGTCCTGGGGTTGTATGTCTTTTTAAAGTCGGAGTTCACCCTAGAGCAAGTTGCACAGCCCTAGGGTGGCTTTAGTCACTCCCCCTTTTGCTCCTCATTGGGATCAGCTCTGACTGTAGTGTTACAATGTCTTTTCTAGGAACTTTCTATCTTCCTTTATGAAGTCATCAGCTACTGGACCAAACTTCTCTATGAATGTTCAAAATGTGTTATGATGGACATCACTATGTTGTCCCAGGGGCCCTATTTCTTTTGTGGAACTGCTCCACACCCACCATCCTCAACCCAACCTCCTCCATTGCTGGGTGAAACAATGACCCAGGCTGGCTCAGCCATAGTATGTGCTCCATCTTGCAATGGTGATGGGTCCCAAGAAGAGCATGAGACCCAGCAAGGCCAATAAAATATCTGGCCTGCATTGAAAAATAGAGAGTGAGACAGATAAAGAGCACTTTTCCACCTGGGTTATAAATCTGAAATTATAGGCAACTGCCTTCCCACCCATCTGCAGAGGCCAATACACAGAACCAAGGGACGAGACAAGAGAGATCAGAGTAGCCCTAACTGTCTTGTTTGAGCTCCTGACTACAGCAATGCCTGAAGCCAGTCACTCATGGGCTTCCTAGTCACAAGGGCCAATTTACTCTCTTTTTTTGACTGCCAGTGAAAGTGCCCTGCTTAATACATATGTTTGCCCTCCTAATGTCTGGGGCACATGTTTGTGGCCAACACCCTCTTCTTCACCCTCACAACCTCCAAGATTACAACATCTCTTTCTTCCAAGGTTCCCATAATTTTCATAGGAAGAGCAAGGTCATCCTTCAATGTGCAAAATGCCAAGAGATAGCATTCTTCCTTGTCTCCTTTGTCTTTTCAGAGAAGATGTTATTTGCTATGCACAGTGAAAAGACTTTTGCCAAACATTAGGCTTTTAGGATAATGAGACCTCCACCCGCAGCAGATGACTTGCAAGTTGGAAGTCCTCATGATTTCTTTGCCTGTATCTGTGCCAGGGATCAGAACTTTTAAAAAAACCATCTATGTTTTCTGTTAGTCCATGTGTTAGGGAACGGTTGACTGAACCTGCCCTCCTTGGGCAGGCACGATAATCACCATTTGCATGAGCTGTCTCGCAACAAGAGGTCCTGGTAAGGAACAGGACTGCCGCCGAAAACTAACCAGAAGAATTCAGGAGGGGCCAAAAGGAGGAAGGAGATACCAGTCCATATGCCCTACCAACCTCCCAAAATCTTTCTTGCTAGAATCCATCTTGGCTAAGAGATGCCACCAGGAAGGACCCTGAGTCAGGCCAAATATAGGCCAAGCAAGATGATTGGCCAGAGACAAGCCGGAAACTAATCTCATTACCATTAAACCTGAGACTGTGAGCCATGTGGCCGAGCAGTTCTCCTGGTTTCCCTTACCCTGCTGCTCTCCAGCGGGGCACCCCTTCCCAATAAAGTCTTTCGTTTTGTCAATATGTGTGTCTCCTCGGACAATTCATTTCCTAGTGTTAGAGCCCACTCTCGAGCCCTGGAAGGGGTCCCCCTTCCTGCAACACAAGTAGTCACATGTTCATAAGACCTCAGACTCTGCAGACTTCTTGGGTCTGGATTCTCACTCCATTCCCTATCTGGGTAGCCTTGGACAATTTTCTTTACCTTTCTGATCATTGGTTTCCTCATCCATAATGTGGGGACTGTAGTGAAAATTTTTACGATTTTTATGACTATAGTGACAATTAAATGAGATATTGCATGTAAAATGCTTTGATGATACCTACCAATAGAAAAAAAGCAAAAAACATTAGCAGAAATAATTACCATTTTCTTATTTCATTACCCAAGTTTTCTACCCTGTTCACCCTCAAGTAAATTAATTTTCACACTCCTTGTTTGTACTGGGTAACTCCTCCCTGCCTTTGTAAGAACTCTCTCTCTTTTAAACCAGTTGCATCCTTCCATTGTTGGACAAGCACCATCCCAACAGGTGTCCAACTCTCTGAAATCATATTTGCCTCTTCCTGTGACATGTCAAGTTCGCCTTGTTTCTCTACTCCATGTGCTGGTGCCCAGACCCCTGAGCATCTCTGCTTCCCTGTTTTCACCTCTGTTTCCTGTTACCTTTGCCTGAGAGGCTGGCTCTGAGCTTTTGCTCAGTTTATGGACCATCTTGCCATTTTGTTTGCATTTCCCCTTGCCACATCACATAACCAAGGTTTAAAGCCAAGTACTTATCCTTGGTATCCAAAAAAACACTCACACAAGTGAAGAAACAACTCCAAATGAACATGGAGCATCTTTCCTTCATCTATCTTGATATGATGCTTTAACTTGTCTTCTCTCTACTTTCTACTCTCTTCCCAGCTTTCCCCCCATGTGTCCCAAATTCTTGTTTCTAACCAACATGCAAAAGTTTTAGCTGATTCTTTTTTTTCCTTGACTCGTACTATATTATTTCTACAGGGTCTTACCTTCAATCCCAAACTGCTTATGTAGGCATTTTCCTGAATAAAACAATTTCTTTCTTAAGAAGACTTCTGGTTCAAGACAAAAGAATTTTTTCATTCACTCGTATAATTTACAGCATTTTATCTGAGACTTTTTTCTCCCTCGGTTTCAAGTATTTTGATCGGATAGGCAAGTCTCCTTCACATATATTCTTTTTGGTTTTTATGATCGGCATTCCGAACCTAGATCATCCTTCTGTTATCTTAAGCCATGGGCTCAGATACCAAATCCTGTTTTATTTTACTATCTGTAAAGGGCCCTGGTTCCTTCTAGTTGAAAGCCCTAATCTCAGGAGAGAAAAGAAGATGAGAAACATAGAGATGGATATGCCTCCTATATCTTCAAGTAATTCAGTGTCTTATCTACAGTATCAAAAATCCCAATAGTTTGGTGGCCCAGACATCTACTCATCCCATCAGTGATTTTCAGGGAACTCAGTAAGGGTAGGTAGTGACAGTGGTTCTGATGGTTGCTGGCAGGTTCTTCATCACACCTGACACACAGGTCCTACACAGAATACTTTCCGATTAAGTCATGTCAGCTCTACTCATAGAAAATGCCATATCATGTCTTAGGGGAACAGTGCTCATCACTGTGATGCATCTGTCTCTCCTTGGAACAGTGAGTACACACCTTCCACTTGCTTATACCTGTTAGTGTGCCGGTGGGTGAGTTTTGAGTTGGGAATTTTTCAGAACATCTAGAATTACCCCCTTTGATGTTATACCTGGTTTAAAAGGCCCTTGTAAAGAGGCAATCTGAAGCTGAACTGAGAGTGTAATCAGATTTCACCATGGTAGATAGTAATATCTGGGCCAAGATCCAAAACACAGCACCAGTGGTGGGCCACGAGGTCACTAATAGGTGTATTCATTCACAAACAGTACTTCAGATCATTCCAGAAAGACACAGTGGGGTTTGGAAAGAAATCAGAAATCTTAAGTCTGGAGGAGGAGGATCCAAGGATTGGACATGGGTGCAGGGGCTCCAACTGGGGCAGCCCAGAGAGTCTTATCAAACTCTTTGGTACTGCCAGAATGGATTCTTATTGGCTAACCACGGATGTCAAGGCTTCTGTACCTAGAGGATGTACCCCAGAGCCCGTATCAGCTGAGGGACCATGGGCCTATGGAGAGCATTTCCAGGACAGTTTCTACTTCTCTTTCTCCCCTAAGTCACCTTATTATACCCTCTTAGTTCTTGACCTTTTTAGCAAAGTCCCAGCCTGAACCTAAGCTATCTATGTCTGTAGCTAGAGACTAAGATATGACTCTAGGATGTTCTGGAGTCCCACCAGAAGTTTATTTATTCACACAAAAAGTTGAGGGGGACTCCTAAGAAATACCTCACCCTAAGAGAACAGAGAGTGGGGCAGAGGATCACAGCCTAAACAAATCCTCTTACTCAGGGGAAAGGTGGTTCTGACAGTAGCATAGCATCTGCTTCTGTGTTTTGTCTCCTGGCCAGCCTCCCTCATAGTCTCATGCCCAGATCCTAGAAAATGAGTCACTATGACTAAAAATAAAAAGAATTAAGACTGCTGAAATTCTGTATCAAATCAAGGCTACTATCACAAAGCATAACAAAAAGAGATCTCCCTTTCCTTATCATAGTGCAATGCACAGCAGTAGTATGCAACCCATAGAGATGATTCAATGGAGGTATATGGTTGTCAACTTCAAGTTGGCTCCTAATGATCCCACATCTCTTGGTATTCACACTTTTGAATAGTCCCCTCCTATATTGTATCAGGGTTGATCTGTGTGACAAATAGAATATGGCAGAAGTTATGGCACATCATTTCCAAGGCTAAAAACCACTGAAGCTTCCTCCTTATTCCCTCTCTAAATCACTGGCTCTAGGGGAAGCCAGGTGCCATGCTATATGGACACTTTTGAAGCACTATAGAAGAGTCCATGTGGTGAGAAGCTGAGACCTGCAAACAAGAGTCATGTGAATGAACCATCTTGGAAGTGATTCCTCCAGCCCTGACCTGAGAGACTGCAACCTCATGAAAGACCCTGAGTCAGATCCATCCAGCTAAGCCATTTCTGGATTCCTGGTCCTCAGTAACTGGTGGGATTAAAACATGGTTTTAAGCTGTGAAATTTTGGGGTAACTTGTTACACAGCAATTGCTAACTACCACAGATTTTGGCACTAGAACTGAGGTACTGTCATAATAAATATCTAAAAATGTAGGAGAGGTTTTAGAATTAAGCAGAAGGTGGAAAGATTTTGAGGAGAATGCTAGTGAAAGCTTGAAGTGCTTTGACACATCTGTTTGCAGATGCATGATGACCTTTGAGGAGTCTGCAGATGAGGGCATAAAAGAGACTGAGAAAAATCTTATTGGAAAGTGGAGGGGAAAAGGGATCCTTCTTATATAGTGGTAGAAAGTTTAGCAACACTGTCACCTGCAGTTATGCAGAAAGAAAACATACTTAATGAAGTGGGTCTAGCTAAGGAGATTTCTAAGCTATGTGTTAAAGATGATACCTGGTTTCTTCCTGTTGCTTAAAATAAAATGTGAAAGGAGACGGATAAGCTAAAACAAAAAAAAAAAAAAAAGACTGTTAAGCATGAAAGTGCCAGAACTTGATAGTACTGAAAATTTTCAACCTCCCAAGATGGCAAACAATGCTAAAATTAAGAAATGTCTTCCACCCAATGATTAATTCCAGGGCTCTGCAAGGGAAACATGTAGAAGATGGAGCCAAGGGTGTGACAGTAAAGTCCTTTATTGAGACCTCAGAAAGCTCCAAGGTAACAGCTCAGAAAGCTGTTCAATCAGAAGAGAAATCCCTCTAAAAAATTTAAGTATCTGCTCACAGATACTCTCAGTAAACAATAGAGTCTCTAAGAGGTTTAAGAATATTGTCCCTCAGCCATTTCCGCATAAGCCCACTGACTTACCTCAAAGAGATTTCTGGGTGTAGCCTTTTTCTACTGTAATAAACCCAATATTGTTCACAGGAGACTCACAAAGTTTTTTAAAAAATTATATTTGCAAAAACACAGCCAATTTGGACTGAAAGGAACAGAACAGTACAAAATGAAAATGGTCTTTAAACCTCTCCTCACAAATTCTGGCAGGAAACAGGCTGAGAAAACTATACATCTGCAAACAAGACTACATATCATGGAAAAGTAAGGATGACTCAGAGTTAGAACCAAGACACCAGAGGGCAGGGCAAAGAGCCATGAAGAATTACTCCCAGTCAAGAGTAAGACCAACACATGTCCAGCTATATTTCAGACTTGCCATGGACCAGAGTTCTTTTTGCTTTCCATTTTTTTCCCATTTTTGAACAAAAATTTCTATGGTGGTTATCCTATGCCTGTCCCATCATTATATGTTGAGGGTGTGAATTCACAGGTCTTTGTATTTGAGAGGAACTATATTTAAGAAGTTGAATTTAAGGAATTGCACCTGAGAAACCTCATCAGCTCCTTATTTAGATGACAAAGATTCCAGAATTCAGACCGATGCTCTGGTGGAATGATACCTTGGAGGTCTCGGGTGGGAGTGAGTACATTTTGCATGTGAGAAGAACATAAATAGGTCGCGAACAGTGGGTTGACTGTACTGGTTGTTAAATGTCCACAGATTTTTTTATACTCTTCCCTTCAATAATTGAAAATAAATTTCCCTCCCCTTGAGTGTGAGCTAGACTTAGTGACTCAGTTGTAATGAATAGAATAAAGCGGAAGTGATGGTGTACAACTTTGAACACTAGGTCATGAAAGGCACCACAGCTTCCTGCTTGCTCATTCCCCTTTAGATTCTTTGCTCTGAGGGAAGCCAGATTCTGTGTCGTGAAGACACTCAGACAACCTGTGGAGATGCCCACATGATAAGGAACTGAGGCCTCCTGCCAACCCCCATGTGAGTGGGCAATTTTGGAAGCACATACTCCAGCCCTAGTCAAGCCTGCACCTCCTCTTGATATCCTGACTGCAACCTCATGAGAGACCCTGGGCCAGAATTACCCAGCTAAGTCACTCCTGAATTCCTCACCTACAGAAACTGTGAGATAATAAGTTACGGGTACAGCCCCTCATCTTCTACCCTACAGACCTACACTGGACATGCAGTATGAGAGAGAAATAAATTTTTATTGTTGTCACGTGCCTGTTGGCCATCTGTATGTCTTCTTTGGAAAAAATGTCTACGCATGTCTTCTGCCCATTTTACTCAAGTTCTTTGTTTTTTTGATATTGAGCTGTATGAGCTGTTTATATATTTTGGACATTACCCCCTTATCAGTCATACCATATGCAAATATTTTCCCCCATTCAGTAGGTTTTCTTTTCATTTTGTCAATGGTTGTCTTTGCCGTGCAAAAGCTTTTAAGTTTAATTAGATCCCATTTGTTTATTTTTGCTTTTGTTTCCTTTGCCTTAGGAGACAGATCCAAAAATTATTGCTATGACGTATGTCAAAGAGTGTTCTGCCTATGTTTTCTTCTAGGAGTTTTATGGTTTCCAGTCTTACATTTTGGTCTTTAATCCATTTGGAATTTATTTTTGTATATGGTGTGAGAAAATGTTCTAATTTTATTCTTTTACATGTAGCTTTCCAAATATTTATTGTTTTAAACAACTGATATTTGAAGATTGATTGTAACAGCAGCCTAACCTAGTCTTGGCTAACTGAAACACTAGGCTTTACCTCATGTTAAAGCACAAAGAAAGCCCATGTTCAGAAAACTACTGCAAAGTACCTATATTCCACAGGTGTCTCAGTAAGGTAATAATGATGCTTGAAATTTTCTCCACGTCCTGGATCTCCCATGCTCATGGAAAAGTCTGCTTAATGGGAATAAGATCTATTCATTCCCAAGTTGAGTGGTTCTCAAATTTTAGTGGGCATAAAACTTCCTGGGGAGTTTGATATTAAACAGTCCTGGGTCCCACACCCAGAAAGCCAGCTTTGGGAGGTCTGGAAAGAGGTTTAGGAATTGGCCATTTTAACAAGAGCACCAGCAGATTCTGATGCAATTGGTCTTCAGACCGCACTTTGAAAAACTCTAGGCAAGTACATAGTAGACAACTTGCTGAGGGACGGTAGCTATCAATAAGGCAAAGTCGAGGCAACACAGCCTAGTGGTTAAGAGGATGGGTGTTGCAATCGAACAGAATTGGGTGAGAATTCAGGCTCTGCCACTCATTATCTGTGTGACCCTGGGCAAGTTACTGCATTTCTCTGTGCCTCCATTGCCACATCCATACAGTGGGGATCCATTATTAACTTCCTTAGGATTATTGTGAAGATTCAATTAAATTGCATATTTAAGTTACTTAGAGCAGTACCTGACACATCATAAACGCTCACCAAATAGAAGATGCCATTAGATGCAGCGTAGCTCCATAGAAAGAACACGAAGTGAGGAATTAGAGAGGGCTAGCCTCAAGCTCCACCACGCGAGGATTAACTAAGACAAAGGCGTGTGACATGCCCAGCACCCAATCCTTACTGTCTACTCTCTCTCCCAATGATGTTGCTGCAGTTCATACATACAAGTTCCACCTAACAGACTCCTGGGTTTCCAGGTTTCCAAACCATATGGAAACACACAGCATCCATAATGTTCTGCTCCTGACCTCATGTAGGTCTGTGCCATTGTCACATTAAATACCATTGCAAAGCCATACTATAGCACTTTCGGGACAGAAGGGATCCTAGAGGCCATCTAATCTAACACCTCCCTACACCCATTTCACAGAAGAGAACACTGAGATCCTGAAAGATTAAAACATGTGAGAAAACTCCCCATCTCCTGAGTGGCCATGTCAAGCCTCAAGCCCTGTTCTCTAAAGTCCTAGCCTTTTGCTATTTCCTTCCTAGCAGTAGAGTACTGTACTTGGTGTTTGTTCATGCATTTGAGAAAAAAAAAAAAAAACAGGAATTGAGAAAGGGATCACTTTAATTAGCACAGAGGAGGCATGGGCTGTGGTGGGTGGTAAGGGGTTCCAGGCCACTGCCTGTGCCAGGCTCCAAGTTCCAGATACTCTTTGTCCTGGGGCCCATCCACACAACATTCGTCACTGCAGCCTTGGCTGGAGAACATACCCCGCTTGTGGGCTAACATCTTAGGGGCTGGGACAGAGGTGGAAACCTCATGGAGAAAGACTGGGTTCTGTGCCTCAGTCCACTGGGGATTCATGGGGAAACTAACTGGAAAGACAGGATGGTGTAATGGAAAGCTCATTGGACTGAGATTCAGTTCATTTCTCAATTCTGCTACTGATTTGCTGTGTGACCTTGAGCCTCTCCCTTAACCTCTCTGTGGCTCAGCTTCCTCAGTTATATTAAAAATAATAACAATTGTAATAACTACCTAGTCAATGTTAGAAGAAACCTCAAAGAGAGTCTAATCTAACCTCCTATTTGATTTATAAGAAGCTCACAAATTCATGTGTGCAAGATCCTAGACACACGTGAGATAATAGTGAAAGGTGGTTCGTACATCCTGGGGTCTAAGGATCAAGTTAAATGAAAATGGCCAACCACACACTGTTTCCTAGGGTCCAGAGGCTGGAGATACTATAGTAGCATCCATCTTGGGGTCAATGGGATTCTTGAAGACAGAGGGAAAATGCTCTCAATTTCTTTTTCAAGAGAATTACATCAACAGATGCCCTGGATGGAGAAACCCAGAATGCAGAATGGGAGAAAGCCCATTCGGAGGAGGGGCCCAGAGGGCCCTGGGAGCTGACCCTGCACACCTCCAGGGAGAGGCCAGGAGGAAACCGTGTCCAGGGCAAGAGCATGTGGAGGAAGAGAAGGCAGACTAGTAGACTCTGGAGTCCCAAACATCCAGAACCCATTGCTCGAGCAGGGCACCGGGCTCCAGGGAGTGGAGCTCTTCCGTGGGCTGAGCGGAAGATGGTGGGGAGCTTTGTTTTGTTTTTGGATTTTGCCAAATCAAAAGAATCTGGGAAATGATGGAAATTGTTATGCTGAAACTCAGACTCTGCCAGGTCGGCGTAGGCCTGTTTATAAGTAATTCAATCTGAGGCTGGGAGGAGCGCAGGTGTGCACGCACACACAGAGTCACACACCTGTGCGCACACACGTACCTTCTGCACAGGCTGGCGGCGGTGGGAGGCCCGATCCTCGTGTTGATTCCTGAGACAGTGGCCAGCACACGGGCTCCCGGCCAGTATTCGTTCATCCATTCACTCCAGTGTTTACTGAGTGCTTACATCAGGCATGTGATAAGTTCTGGGGATAACGTGGGGAGCCCAGCAGAGGTGGTCCCTCCCTTCGCAGTGCTTACATTCCAGCAGCTACATCACTGATGGGAATGCAGATCACACACCGTCTTGTCCCAAGCCTAAGCAGAGAAGCAGGGTGGAGGTGTGATCAGGGAAGAGATTGTTGGAGGAGAGCAAGGAGCTACGAGGCAGACGCCATCCATGCTTCCTGCCTCTGTTATCACTCAGGTAGTAGTCAGGGACTCCCTGATCTTGGGGATGGGAAATACCTACAGGTCTAAACCAGTCATGACTGTCTCATTACCCTTGGCCTCAACATATAGACGCGTGACCCAGTTCTGGCTAACGAAGTGCAAGAACTCTCCTGGGAGGGCTTCCTTTCCCAAATAAAAAGACAAAGCCCTTCTGCCCTTCCCCTTTCTTCCTGGGACATGACCAACTGCCTGGAGGTATAGACACCACGGTAAAATCCTAAGGCAACATGTCAACAAGCTAAGATGACAGGACGAAAAGAACGTGAGCAGTTGGCATCGCCCCAGAGTTGAACTACCTTCCTCAGGACACTCATCATGTGAGAACAAACAAGAAACAAACAGCAAAAAAAGCCCTATTTGTTGAAGCTGCTTGTAATTGGGTTTTGTGTCACTGGCAGCTGAAGGCATTCCAGAAGGGTCCTAGAGAAGATGTTATCAGTATCATCATGGGAAAGCCCTGGTGTGGATCCCAGCCCCGGGAAGGTCATTGCAAAGAGCCAGAGCCAGGAAGTGGGGAGCCAACTAACTTCTCGCTTAAACAAAGTGGCTCCTGGGCAGCCTGTACACTGTCATGTGCTGGGAGTTATGTACATGCAGACAGCCTTTCCTCCCTGGAAGGGCTTCAGCACCAAAACTCCTTTCTGAAGACTTACCAGATCATTCCAACCCTAATTTCTTGCTCATTAATGTAAGTCGGTACTCTAATAGCATTTGGAGGAGCCATGAAGGTAAGATTTAAAATCCAGTGTGTGTGCATGTGTGCGTGTGTGTGTGTGTGTGTGTGTGTGTGTGTGTGTGTGTGTGTGTGTGTGTGTGTATGAGAGAGAGAGAATGTATGAGAAGGCAGTTCCTATTTAAAAGCTGCCATTGCTTCACGTCTAGTAAGAGGGGCATTCAACTGCCTGGGCTGGAATCTAACTACTCCCTAAGTGTGTGACATTAAGTTACATAACCTACATGTGCCTCACTTTTCTCATCTGTATAGTGGGGGTTATTATAATAGCCTCTATTTCATAAGCCTTTAATTAATTCATTTAAAACTCTTAAAACAAGTACCTAGCACAGAATAAATCCTTGAGCGATATTAGCTAATACTGTTAATAATTTCATTGATTCTGAGAGGCACATGATTTCACATTTTTAGCATCTCTGAAATCATGATGTGCCTTTCAGAGGATGGCATGTCATAGATAATTAGAAGCATCATTTTTTTTCTTTCTTGATGTTGCATTGACTAACGATTTATTTTATAATCTATAGCATCTTATATTCAAAGCTATGTGAAATTATCATTGGAGCAGATCTCCTTGTGGTGAAAAGGACCACTTGAGTAGTCCCATAGGCATAAGAACGCACCTCATGGTCACCAAGGAAGGTGTTTTGGAAGCTTGTCAAAGGCCACTCTGCCTAATTATCCCTTGTTTGTGGAACTCAAAGGCTTCTAGTGAAGTGATGGACAGAGAAGAATAGGGAACTAGCAGATCCAGACAGAGTTGATACTCTTTTGGATTCAGGGTTATCCAAACATCTGAAAAATTGAGATTGCGCAGTGAGGTCACCTGAGCAGAAAGAACAGAAGGATCTCCCAAGATGGAGCTCTCCAATGGGAGGGGACGGGAGGGCTGTTACCCCAACCAGAGCCCGAGCTGAGACTGTCACAGGAGGACAAGTTTCTCCTGCACCTTATGTGGCTTGGGGCGGTCTGGCCCTCCACCAGCCTCTGGGTGTCATGCCTGCATCTAATAGAACCCCCAGCAAGCCTGGGTCTGATACAAAGAAGCATTTGGGGAATTGCAGCTTACCTTGGGATAGTAGACACTAGGAAGGAGGGAAGGGCGTTCCTCTGATGGGGAAACAAGGGCTACAGTCAGTTTCCACCTACATAACAAGAGAAGGATGGCCTTATTTTTAACTTAAGCAGGTAAAGCAAGTCATATGAGTGAAATTATTATTAATTAATAATAATTATGGATAATATGACGTTATTATTAGCAGGAGCCAGCATATCAAGCGCCTACTATAATGAGAAGCACTGGTCTATGCACAATGTATACACACACAGCTAGTGTAGAGTAAATGTGATCATGTGATTCATTTGACAGATGAGAAAATGAGACCGGAGAGGTCAATTCACTTTTCTACAATCACACAGCTGGCACGTAGCAGAGCTCAGGTTCAAATTCAGCTTGGCTGACTCCAGAGCCTGAGTCAACCATGATTCGTGATAGAAGGTGGAGTTTCTTCTCATGGCAGTGTTCCAGTTGATTCCTGACTGCAAAGTTAGCTGGGTGGGTGTGGCTTCTCCCCTTCCTGCAGAGACTCCATCACTCCTTCGGTTCAGTAAGCATTGTCAAGGGTTGGCTGTGGATGCAGTCCTGCCTCGGCGCGCCTCTCCCGGTGTTCCTGCTGGTCAGCTCTGGCTGTCCTAACAAAATACCACAGACTGGTGGCTTCAACAACAGAAATGTATTTTCTCACACTTCTGGAGGCTGGGAAGTCCAAAACCAAGTTGCCAGCAGGGTTGGGTTTCTAGTGAGAACTCTCTTCCTGGCCTGCAGATGGCTACCTTCTCCTCGCGTCCTCACACGACAGGCAGAGAGAGCGAGAGGGCGGGGAAGAGACAGAGACAGAGAGAAGAGAGATCTCTCTCTTCCTCCTCTTCTAAGACAACAGTTCTGTCAGATTAAGGCCCCACCCTTATGACCTCATTTGACCTTAATTACCTCCTAAAGACCCTATCTCCAGTTATGGTCACATTGGGAGGTTAGGGCCTCAACAATATGAATGGGGCAGGGGCACAAATCAGTCCATAGCAAGCAGTTACATTATTCTCGTATTCTTTTTTTTCTTTAACTGAAGTATAGTTGATTTACAATACTGTGCTAGTTTCAGGTGTACAGCAAAGTAATTCTTGTATTCTTTAAAAGAAGGATGTTTTCCATGAACATCTACTCCCAGGTATTTCCAAGACCCCAGAAGTTTATTTTATTTTATTATTTTTTTAATCATTGGAAATATGTTGTTTTTGTTTTCAAACTTTATTTTTTTATACAATTTTTAAAGGTTACTTTCCATTGACAGTTATTACAAAACATTGGCTATATTCCCCGTGTTATACAATACATCCTTGAGTCTATCTTACAGTCAATAGTCTGTACCTCCCACTCCTTCACCCCTATATGCCACCCCCCTCCCCACTGGTAACCACTAGTTCGTTCTCTGTATCTGTGAATCTGCTTCATTTTTGTTATATTCACTAGTTTGTCTTATTTTTTTAGACATATAAGTGATATCATACAGTATTTTTCTTTCTCTTCCAAGACCCCGGAATCTTAGATCTGAGAAGAATCTTTGAGGAAATCAAGTCCAAACTCCTCATTTTACAAATGAGTGCATGTGACTCTGAGATATTAGGGGACTTGCCCAGAGCCACGTAACTAGTTAATGGCAGAGCTGAGATTAGAACCAGGTCTTCTGATTCCAGTGGTGTAGTGGCATATGTTGCTGGGCTTTAAAGGAATGATGATGGTGATGACGATGTTTGGAGCCCCTACTATGTGATAGGCATTGATTGTATAATTCACTTTACATACCCCATCTTATTAATCTTCACGATAGCCCAGTATAATGGGTATGACTGTCCACTAATACAAATGAGGAAACTGAGGCTCAGAGGTGAGGTACCTTACACAAGCACACACAGCTAGTTGGTGGGGGGGCGGCAGAGTTTAAATCCAAGATTGGATCCAAAGTCCATGCTCTTTTGGTTTCACTGTGTTCTATTTCCATTGAGCAAGTGGGCACCCTCGTGGGGCCCAGGGAGGTAGCTCTATAGCTATGAGCCAAGGTTTGGAGCCAAGTCAAGGTCATGGACACTCAGGATCAGCCCAGAAGACCAAAGGGCTGCCAGGGGTGACAAAATGAAAAAATGAAAGAGAGAAACTGGAGACAAACCTTGATGGCTTCCCAACGCTGCCATCGTCTGGCTCAGGGAGCTCCAAGTCCGTTTGTTTTTCCTAGGGCGTCAGGACTAGTCTTTTCCTTTACCTTCAAGCTCGACATCCCTTTATAGGTAAACCAGCCCTGCAGACAAGCACAAACCGTGCCAGCCCACCCTCCCCTCAGGCTGCAAAGGAAATGAACTTGGCATTCTACAGTCCTCACCTGGCACGAATCTCCACACAGCCCTGAGGGGACTGGGCCAAGGCTGGGTGTCAGGCTGGTGGGCTATTGTCTGGAGCCTTGAGAGGGGGGAAAGGGAGCCGGCTCGCAGGAGAAAGGTGAGCGGCTGGCCCCGGCCCAAGAATGACAGGGGCCCCTGGCTCCCGCTGCCCAGCTCTGCTCCCCTGGCGGGGAACAATGCGAGGCTCTGTCAGGAAGTGACACTAAAACGCCATTCCCCTTCTACCTCCTTCAGCCTCTGGCAAAAGGAGGTTCCCGGAGGGAATATTTTTAGTTTGACAAATGAAAGCCTGGGACCGAGGACAGGAGGGATTAAGGGAGCTCTTCTCTGACACTCCTGGAGACGGGGAGATGATGAGTCAGATACAGAGGGCTTAGGCACGACTTCTCAAGACATTCCTCAAGCATGAGCACAAGCCAGCCGCTCGGATTCCTCCCGCCCCGCCAGCCGGCATCGGGACGGGGGGAGGGGGGCCGGAGCCGCTGCTGCTCTCCGGTCCTGTCTTCCCTTCCCAGCGGCACATTGTTGGACAGCAGCTTCTTCGGGGAATCAAAGCGGCCGCCTGTGCTGCGTTCCCGACCAGCAGTCAAGAGGCGTGGGTTCAAGTCCAGCCCTCCCCACTTGCTGGCTGTGACTCAGGTGTCCTCACTCTCTCTCGAAGCTTCAGTTGCCTCATGTGTAGACCGAGAGTACCGTAAGGCCTCAGAATGATTATGATGAGGCTGGACCTCTGAAAACAGCGTTGGGAATGCAAGCGCTCTGGACACTTGATTTTCCTGTCTGACTCCCAGCACCCCATGTACAGGTGAGCTGGAAATCTCACATCAGAATAACAAAACCAAGATTTAACCCTCTCAGCACCTCAGTGAAGTAGATCTCATCACCCCTATTTGACAGACAAGGAACCTGAGGCCCAGAAAGGGGCGTGGCTTGCCCGAGGTCACAGAGCTAACAAATGGTAGGTTGGCATCGCCCTGACTCTGAAGCCCACGTCCTGAATCCCTGCGCCGGTGACTCCCTGGCTGGGCCTGTATCTGGCGGGAGCACGTCTCTTATCAGAAGCCGCAAGTGACAGGAAGATCAAGACAGTGCTCAGGGCCAGGCGCCAATCGGGGAGCCAGAAGGGGAGGAACGGGCTGCCAGCCAGAGGAGAAGGGCCAGGGCAGACGGAGACCGGAGCCCAGGGGCAGGGCTCAGACGCAAGCACGAGTCGGAGGAGCAGGGGAAGCGCCCCAGGCCAGAACCTGGGCCCTTGGCAGCATCCGCAGGTGGCTGGCGCTCCTGGCAATGCGGTGGGCTCCGGGAGGGGAGGTGCACTTAAAAGTCAGAAATCTGCTCATTTGGTTGGAAGAGAGAATGAGGCAGCCATCAGTCTGTAGACAGATCGTCTTGTTTCCCACTTTCCAAGCAGCTGGGGTGGGTGGGTTCTCCCAGGGATTCAGCGCCAAGTCACTAAGTGACTTCCATGCCACATACATAAAGCTGTGCCGAGCAGCCCACCCTTAAGCCACCCCCGTGGCCCACCTATTTGATTTTCGTTGGCCCACAGTTGAATTTCAGAATAAATAGTAAAAGGCCATCATAAATGAGTGCTTCTTCTCAAAAATGCTGATAGTAATGATTTCATCGCTAAGGTTAGTGCTTTTTTCCTTCATTAGCATCCTCCTCTTCAGTAAGTGACCTAAGTCCAGAGAATTCACTTTTTATTCTGCATGGAACTTGATTCAGCTATTTTGTTTTAAACAGAAAACAAAGGGTAGTTATTTTCTTCTTTAATTTGTCCTCAGGAAGAAAGGAAGGAGGAAGGGAGGGAAGGAAGGAGGGGGCTACCACTCACACCACAAACTCCACTCTCCGTGAACTCATGGGATGAGCGCCCCCCTACCGCCACCACCAAGATAAGGTCCAAGAGACTTGTCACAGCACCCTTCCTGGGCCCCAGGGTGACGTGAACATGGTACAGATCGTGTCTTCATTTTTGCACCAGCCACTAAAAATGCCCAGAGCTAATTCTGCATCTTTCCGTCAAGCCATGGGACCTTGGGCAAGTCATTTAAACTCTGTGAGCCTCAATTTCCTCATCTGTAAAACGGGAATAAGTGCCACCTTGCTTCAAATGGCACTTGTGGAAATAAAACAAAAGAGATATACAGGTTTATATGATTATATATTATTTATTGAGCACCTATTATGTGCCAGGCACATGCTATATATGTATATGTGTTTGAGTTTTTTGTGGGAGGGAGGTGTAACCCACCTCAACATCCTGGAGCAGAGGAGGTCAAGAAAGTTTAACAAGGACACTCCTGAAATGGGGATTCTGACTTATCCTTCCCAGTGTTTCAGTCAAGCTTCTTTGACTTCGGGGTCAGAAAATCTCTTAAATATCAGAAATGCAATGGCTGCATGTGGTAGGAGTGGGTGCTATAAGGACAACGGGGCGGGGTGGGGGGTGGGAAGGGCTCTTATTTGTGATGCGAGACTCTGGCCTCATGGGAACTGGCAGTGGGAAACCCGGGCACTGTCTTCCTTTGACAGCCATGCCCGTTTGTCCCTCATGGGTGTGTCGTCTCCCAGGGCCCCAGCCCATCCTGCGTGTGCTGCTCCCCTGCTCTCAGCTGGCCTACCCTCTCCTTCAGTTCTGTATGCCTCTTCTCCATCTGGTAGCTTCTGCTTCCACAAGGCAAAGTGCTTGACATGTGGGGACACTCTGACATTTTTCCAATTAGTTTCCTCCTGTGGTCTCAGACTGCAATTAATCTTTGCCCACAGGCTCTAGAGTTAGAAAGACTGGGACCTGAAACCCAGTCCTACCACTGACCAGCTGCTCTATTTTGAGCAAGGAGCCTCTTGGACCCTCAGATTCCTTTTCTGTAAATGGTGATCCTAATAGTACCAACTTCATTGGGTTGTGATGCAGAGTAAATAAGATAATTAGAACAGAGCCTAACACATAATAAGCACTCAGACCCGCAGTTGTTATTATTGCTACCGCTGTTATTACTATTGAGTTGGATAGAATTGGCTCAGATCCCATTTCTTTCACTTATGAAAGTTTCTTAACTCTCCAAGCCTCAATTTCTGCCAAGGGGCTTCTAGCGCCTCCCTCCCAGGGCTGGCATAGGAGCCAGCGTGCTGGGGGCGTAGAGATCTCAGCAAGACTTGCTTGTTCTCCTTCTCTCCCTCATCCTTTATGGGTGTACCTTGAGCATTTCCCTAGGAAGCCAGTCTCCTCCCTCTGCCGTACCTCTTAAAGATCATACAGATGGGGCTTCCCTGGTGGCGCAGTGGTTGAGAATCTGCCTGCCAATGCAGGGGACACGGGTTCCAGCCCTGGTCTGGGAGGATCCCACATGCCGCGGAGCAATTAGGCCCGTGAGCCACAACTACTGAGCCTGCGCGTCTGGAGCCTGTGCTCCGCAACAAGAGAGGCCGCGATAGTGAGAGGCCCATGCACCGCGATGAAGAGTGGCTCCCGCTTGCCGCAACTAGAGAAAGCCCTCACACAGAAACGAAGACCCAACACAGCCATAAATAAATAAATAAATAAATAAAATTTAAAAAAAAAAAAAAAAAAAAGATCATACAGATGGTTCAGCCCTTAGCGTCTGGATCCAATCACTGGCTAAAAGCTCATCCCCGAGAAGCCATACGGTGGTAAGGCAGACTGGACTCTTGGAGGCCAGCTAACCTCATAGGGGGAGACTGAGGCCCAAAGACAAGAGGCAAAAGACCCAAGTGAAAGAGTGACCAACCCAGAAACAAGACCCTGTCCTTCCTGATGTCCAGTCCAGTGCTCAGGCCACACTTCATTCGTCCTCAGTTTGGGGGGGTTCCCTTTCTCCTAGTCATCAAGCACACACACGCCTGTGCTCCCAGAATCATCTGTGTGAAAAATGAATGGCAAGGGCCTTGAGGCAAACTGGTGGGGAAAGGACAACACGCCCAGAGGCAAGGGGAGAGCAGTATCCAGCAGGCCCCAGCATGGCCCCCGGCAGAGCCGAGCCCTGGCTCAGCCATAATAAGAGTGACTCGGGAGGCACTGGAGAAGGGAGCCTCCGAACCATGACATCACATGAATGGCGGTGTCTGTGGGCCTTAAAAGCGAAAGGGGATTAGGCCAGTGTTCTGAGGCTGGGCTGTGGGGCTCTGAGGGCCCAAAAGCAGACCACCTGCCCTGCCTGAGAAATGTTTGCCAGAGCATCTACATGAGAAATGAATCTTAAAATTTGATGTTATTAAAAACTGTCAGCTCTGATTTCACTACTGATACTATCTATAAAATAGATAACTAATGAGAACCTACTGTATAGCACAGGGAACTCTACTCAATGCTCTGTGGTGACCTAAATGGGAAGGAAATCCAAAACAGAGGGTATATATATATATATATATATATATATATATATATATATACATACATATAGCTGATTCATTTTGCTGTACAGTAGAAACTAACACAACATTGTAAAGCAACTATACTCCAATAAAAATTTTAAAAATAATAATAATAAAATAGGGACTTCCCTGGTGGATCAGTGGTTAAGACTCCATGCTCCCAATGCAGGGGGCCTGGGCTCGATCCCTGCTCAGGGGACTAGATCCCACATGCATGCTGCAACTAGGAGTTCACATGCCACAACTAAGGAGCCCGCCTGCTGCAACTAAGACCTGGCACAACCAAAAAAATAAATAAATTTTTTTTTAAAAAAAAAAAACAGTGCTGAAATAAAATAAAAACTCTCAGTTCTGATTTCAAAGGCTGGCAAGCTTGCCTCTGAGCCCACACCGACCCAGGCCCAGCCAACCCCACCAAGACAACTAACCCGTGACATCAGAGCCGGCCCTGGGCAAAGAGTCTGGTGAATTAGCACTATCTAAGGAGGAGGAGGATGGAGTTACAACCTCACCAACTGGGGAGAATTGGGGAATCCTTCCTGGCTTAGCTCACGTTCCCAATGGCTTGTCAAAAATGCACATGCCTAGAAATGCTGGGTCTTGACAGCCAACCTCCTGACTTCTGTATCAGAATGGGATCCAAGCCCCACAGATGAGGCCAGTGGCTCCCAAGGGGAAGACCAGTGGGCTCCCAGCCACCACCATCATCCCCTCTATCTCTGTCTCTGTCACTACCCTGCTATTCTGGTTCAGGCCATATCACCTCCTAATTGTATTAAGGTATTGTTATGGCCTCCAGCTGTGCTCCCTCCAATCCAGGGGTCCCTGAACTTGGGTTGAACAACGAGATGCTGCCCGGGTCCCATCCCATCTTATTTACTTGGTCAGGAGCAGAACCTTGACATTGGTTTTTTTAAACCACCCCTCCCTCCCAGGAGACACAGATGAGCAGGCAGGATGGAGAGCCCATGCCTCAGACCATTCTTTTCACTGCAGCCCGTCTGTTCTCTCCAGGACCCAGATCTGCTGCCATCTCCAAGGGAAGATATCATCCCCTTCCCTTAGGGCACAAGCTCCTTCACCAGCCCACCCAGGCCTCCCTCTCTTGCTGCATCTTCTTTTACTCTCTCTTACACTCTCTTCATTGGCACAGATCTTCATGTTCTAAATAAACCACCTCTTTCGACTTTCCAGCTCAGACCATTCCCTTTGCCTGGAATGCCTAGCTCAACCTGAATGCCTCCTACCCATACGTGGACATTTTTTTCTTAACCTTTAAAGCCCAACATCAATGTCACCCCTCCTGGGAAGACTCTCCTTATGCCCACACAGTATTAATTGCTTCCTGATGACAGTTGAAGCTGATGCTTCGATAGTGCTAACCACAGGGTGGGCACCATACATTATCATGGTTTTACATGGCCTAATCCATTTCATCCTCCCCCCAGCCTTTCAAAGTGGGTACTGTTATCACCCACATTTTACAGATGAGAAAGCAGAGGCAGGGAGACAGGAAGTAACTCACCCAAGATCACATGACAGGGCATGAACCCTGGCTGTCTGGCCCAGATCCACTGTGCTGGAGACCACCTTGCCCTTCCTTCTCTTTCTCCACTTACTGGCCCATCTCACCCACTTAACACTGAGCTCCTTGAGTGCAGGAACTGGGTCTTATTACTGTAAGTGTCGTAGTATTATGAGTATTATTATCATTATTATGAGTGTTATTAGTAGATTAGTATATTGATAGAAATAGTTAATAATGGCTCTAATGTATGGAGTATTCTCTCTATGGCTTGAGTTTTCATACATTATCTTCTCCACAATTCAACAACCACATTGAGATGTGTATCATCTTCACCTTATAGATAAATCATCTGATTTATCCATGGGGCTCTGTGAGGTTAAAGTCCAAGGTCACCCTCCTGCCTCCACCTCCCCAGTACATAGTCAAGATGCAGTCACGACTCAGGGACCTGTTGAATTAAACTGAATGTCTCATTTGCAGGCCTCAACCTTTGATTCTAAGATTACAGCTTACTACTAATGATCCTCCACTATTAGGTCCCTAGTACATTCCAGGAATGGTCCTGGGAGCTCCATAGGCACCAATTCATTCATTCTCCATACCCCAGGAGGCAGGACCCATTGTTTGCCCCATTTTTTAGATGCCTCAGGGGAGGCTCAGAGAGGTTGTGTGCCATGCCCAAGGTCACACAGCTGGTAAGGAGCAGGGGCAGTAGGGAGCCAAGGCTGGCTCAAAGGGCTGTACTCCAAGCCCTCTGCTCCAAGCCTTCTTCTAGCTCCCTCTTGGGAACAGCAGCCCCGGAGGCAGATGATTGAGCAGGGAGGGCAGGGAGGAGGGAGGAGCTGGGAGGCGCATTCCATCAGACACAATTTTCTTAGACATTTCAGCAGATTCCTTAGTCCCTGTAGGACCAGATTGCCTCTAAAGCAAATGATGAAACGAACCGTCCAGTTGCTCCCAGTGACATCTCATTTCTGCTCCTTCCGGGCCCCTGCGCAGGCCCCTGTGCATTCCTGGTGACGTCACCCAGCTGTGCGCCCTCATCTCCCGGAGGAAGCTCTGTCCCAGTCGGGAAGCGGGAGGGATGGGCGGGGGTGCGGAGGGATGACACGGAGACAGGCCCCTCTCGGCGCCTGAAGGAATGCGTCCCCGGCTCAGCCCCGCAGCCCAGTTTGGGGAGGGTCCCCGAGCAGGGTCACTTCCCCATGATCAGAAGGTGGACGCCGAGGCCTGAAATGCCCAGTCTAGAGATGAAAAATAATCCAACTGAATAAATAAATCACCAAAGAGAGCAGCCACCGTCTGCCAAGAAATTCAATCCTAAATGTGGAGAGAGTTGGTAGGGGGTGGGGGCCCGAGGACAGGGGGGACTGAGGTTCTGAAAAGATTTAATTGGTGATAGGGCCCAAAGAATATGTAAATAGTCTCTTGGTTTCTATCCTTTTAGGAGAAACAGATGCCAAGGACTCCAAGCTGAGTTTTCATATGAAAATCACTCAGACCCCGAGAATGCCATTTAAAATGTATATAATTCGATTGTTATCTCCTAGGGGGGTGGGCTCCCTGTTTGAGGTTTTCTTTTACATCAGCCCCCCACCCCCATTGTAAGACCCATTTTCTGTACCCCCCTTCCCCTTCCCCTCCTCCAAGGCCCTAGGTTAGATGCCTGAGACAGATGAGGACAGGACCTGGAGTTCCATTGGGGGGGGGTGTCCTGCTCCCCCAGGGTCTCAAAAGCCTACAGCTAAACCTTTAACACAAAGATTATCTAAGCAAGGTTAACAATTTCCAAGCCCAGCCTCTGCTAAGGACCATCCAGTGACAAGGAACTGGTCCTCTCTTTCTCCCTAGGCAACCAATCATATTAGTTTGGAAAATACTGATTCCTAGAATGTTCCCCCACATGTTGAACTAAATTTTGTCTCTCAGAATTAAAGTCTCTTACTCCTGCTTCTTGGCACTATAAAAAACACGCTTTGCTTTCCAAGCCTTTCTAGAAACTCTCCGGATTTTGAACTCTGAAAAATGAAAGAGAAGTTGGAGAGTCTCATGGAAGGAGTTTGGGGGGAGGAGAATTCAGGACACTTGTGTCCCAGGCCCAGTTTTACTCCCTGACTTTAAGGGCCTCGGTTTCCTCATCGGTAAAATGGGAAGATTGATGCCTGCCCTTTTCCGTTGGAATGAGGATAAAATGAGAAAGGGGGGGGGAATCGTGTATTTTGAAGGCAAGACAAACCTATAAAAGTGAGTCATAATTAAAAACACCAAATGAAGCCATAGAAGTGAAGGGGCTGGGAAGCTTTTCCTCCTCGGCAAATTGAGAGGGGTGAACTTGTGATCTCCAAAGTCCCTTCCAGCTCAGATGTGCAAGCAGTTTCATGAGGAGGAGCGCAGGATGGGAGTTTTCTAGTCCTGTGCAAACCAGCAAACGCTGGCCCATTTGTCTCTGGCCCGAGTGGCTCCTGTGGACAGATATATTTTTAGAAGAATAGAGAGGAAGTGGTAGGGCAGCAGGAGAAAGTGAGAAAGGGAGGCTCTTCTATTTATTTAACCATCTAGCAAGTATGTATCGCACTCTCAGTGCATGGACCACATGGAACAGAGATGCAAGAGAATGTTCCTAACAGGGAAGGCTTCAGCAACAACCCACAAGATTCTACACAGTGTGGGAGGTTGAATAATGCCCTCCACAAGATGTCCACATCCTAATCCCCCAAACCTGTGACTTTGCTACTTTACATGGCAAAAGGGACTTTGTGGATGTGATTAAGTTCATAATCTGTTGTCCGGGATTATCCAGGTGGGCCCAATGGGATCACAAGGAGTCTTATAAGAGAGAGACAGGAGGTCAGGGCCAGAGAAGAAGATGTGATGATGAAAGCAGAGGTTGGAGTGGTGTGGCGCCATGAGGTAAAGAATGTGGACAGCCTCTAGAGACTGGAAAAGGCAAGGAAATGGATTATCCCCTAGACCCTCCAGAAGGTGCACAGTCCAGCCAACCCATTTTGGACTCCTGACCTCCAGAACTGTGAGAAAATAAACCTGTGTTGTTTTAAGCTACTAAGTTTGCAGTGATTCATTAGAGAAGCAAAAGAAAACTAATAAACATTGTTCCCGGAGAAAACTTCTACATTGATTCCTATACAATTATTTTTATCTGTATTACAATACTTGGATCACGTTAAGATACACACACACAAACACACACACAGAGTACAAACACATCTAATCCAAACTCAATCCCACCTCAAGGAATTGTACTTGCTACTCCCTCTGCCAGGAATGCTCTCCCCCTAAGTCTTTACATAGATCCCTCCTTCTCAGCTCTGTTATCTCTGCTCAAGTTTCATTTCCTCAGAGGCTCCTTCTCTGGCTGCCCTTTCTAAAATAGTGTCATGCCAGGGAAAGACAAATATCATATGATATCGCTTATATGTGGAATCTAAAAGAAAAAAAGACACAAATGAACTTATTTCCAAAACAGAAAGAGAATCACAGACACAGAAAACAAAATTATGGTTACCAAAGGGGAAAAGGGGGTGGGGGGGAGGGATAAATTAGGAGGCTGGGATCAACATATGCATACTACTATGTATAAAATAGATAACCAACAAGGACCTACTGTATAGCACAGGGAACTATATTCAATATTATGTAATAATCTATAAGGGAAAAGAATCTGAAAAAGAATATATATGTATCTATATATTTACACATATATATAACTGAATCGCAGTGCTGTATACCTGAAACTTACACGATATTGTAAATCAACTATACTTCAATAAAAAAAATTTTTTTAAATAGTGTCTTGCATCCCACCACCAGTCCCACTGATGTTCCAGTGTTTTTCAAACTGCAGGCTGCAATCTACTGGTAGATCATAAGGTCAGTCTTAGTGGCTTATAAACAGTGTATTTTTAAACTATAATAGAAAAGAAGAGGAAATATGAGAGCACATCACGTGTAGTAAAGGCTCACTTTACTGTTTCACAACCCTTTTGTTCTCTTCTGTATATGTTTGTATATATATTGGGCTGCAATGTAAAATCACTTACTATGCATCAAAAATTTCAATCTAATACATCACCCTGCGGAATTTTCTCCAGAGTTGTTATCACCATCTGTAATTCTCTTATATATGTATCTGTGCTCCATCTCCTCTCCGGGAATGTAATCTCCATAAGGTAAAGACTTGACTGTATTTTTCTTTGCTGTGTCCCTGGCATCCAGAAGAGCCTGTTAGCTCATAGGCATTCAACAAAGATTTGTTGAAGGAGTGAACAAATGAATTGAGCCCATGATTTCATGAATATTATTGTTGGGAACAGGAGTAACATTTTTCAAAAGTAAGTTCATTTAAAAGATCATGTCTTGTAACTAGGAATACAAGTGGTACTAGTGAGGCAAAAATCATGAAGATGATGCTGAAATACTAAATTTGGGGACATAAAGTAATAGAAAGTATAAAATAATAGACGTATTCCCTGCTCTTGAGGGACCTCCAAGCTAGCTGGGGCGACGTGCTATAGAAGGTCCAAAGAACAAATGGATCCCACCCCAGAATTTAGGGATCACGTCCACCTCCTCTGGTTCCACCCTCGAGAATGCCGCAGACTGGAGTGCAGAAGTGACTTCTCCCAGGCCAGGAGAATAGCCTGAATGAAGGCTTTGGGCATGTTGGTTTCCTTTCAATCCAACCACACTTGGGCCCCAGAGTCTGAAAATCCAGGACGAGAAGCTTCACCCCAAACTCTAGTCCCACCTTTCCGACCACCCACTCCCATCCTGTGCTGTTTTTCTGTCCAGGAACATGGACGCAGCGCTGTGCAATGAAAAGATACCCAGCTTGGAAGGCAGACAAAAATGGCTTCCGATGGACCTGTGTCTACTGCTTATTAACCAGGAAATGAGCAAGTTTCTTAACCTCTCAGAGCCTCACTTTCCTTATCTGTAAAATGTGGAAATAAAGTAACAACTCTGTAAAGTGCCCAGAAGAAAGTAGATTCCCTTCCCTTCTCTCCCAAGGGATTTATGCATTATCACTGTGATTCAGCCTCTAACAAATGCCCACAAAAGGTGAGCACCATTCAGATGTCATCAGTGACAGGCTGCCAGGGGGTCCCATTCTCAAGTGCCAGCTCCAAGCAATGCAGGACAGGTGTCCCAGCAAGAGGGCTTTGTGCTCTGAGGTGGAGGGCACTCGTGGCAGGGGGATGAGACACTTGGGCAGTGTCAGGGCATGAACAAAGGTCTTGGTGTTGGTGACAAACCCCTTCCAGCACCAGCGTCCCTTCTCCCCATCCTTTTGCCACTAAGTTATAGTCTAGTCGGGACCACATGATGACATTCATGGGCTCTAGTCATTTTTGCTTTTGTAAACCTCTTCCTCCATCAACCAGATATTTAAAGCCTTATTTTACCACTACACTGGTATACAGATGAATATATGAATATTGTATAATAAAACATTTTATTCAACCTAAAAGCTCTTTTTTTCTGGTTTTAAAAGAAATGAAAACATGTTCAAGGGCCCCCAACAATATTATATGCCCTGTGCTCACCATGCCAAAGCATAAATCAGCCCTAAATCCAGCCTTTCATCACTCACCTTTAATGATGGGAACTCGCTGCTTCCACAGAGGACACAGGCCACCTTGGTTAACTCTGGCTTACAAGAAAGTTCCTATTTATAATGAGTAAAAACTTGTGTCCCTTAAACTTCCATTCTCCTTGGCCCCAACCTTAGCTGTTGGAGCTACAGAGAACAGGAGAACTCATACTGTCCCTGTAGGAGTATGGCTGTCCCTAGTGGGTTGAATGGTGGCCCCCAAAAGACATTTCCACCTCCTGGAACACGTGAATTCTACCATAGTTGAGAAAAGGGTCTCTGCAGATGTAGTGAAGTTAAAGATCTCCGGATGACATCATCTCGGATTATCCAAGTGGGCCCCAAATCCAGTAACAAGTGTCCTTATAAGAAACACACAAAGGAGAGACATGGAGAAGAGTAGGTCATGTGAAGGCAGAGGCAGACGGCGGAGCTCGGCTGTCTCAAGCCAAAGAAAGCCGGGAGCCATTAACGGCTGGAAGAGACAAGGAGAGATTCTCCCCTAGAGCCTTTGGAGTGCAGCCCTGCTGACACCTTGATTTCAGACTTCTGGCCTCCTGAACAGTGGGAGAATAGACTGCTGTTGTCAACCACTTCATCTGTGGTAATTTGTTACGGCAGCTACTGGAAACTAATACACTGTCCGTTCCATGATGCTTCCAGGCCCTCAGCCACCTGGGCTCTTACTCATGGAGTAGTAAAAAGAATAAGGGCTTTCAAGTCTGGATTCTGATTCTGACTCTGCCAGTTGGTACTGGAGTAAACTGGGCACTCTGTTAACTCATCTGTAAAATGGGGCCACAAATATCTACCTTATAAGGTGGTTGTGAGGATCAAAATAATAACCAGAAAATGTTTAGCTCCTGCTTAACAGCAGAGGGAATAATCAATTCCTGCTGGGCTCCAGTGAGGACCACAGGGCCCAGCACAGGCCTCTCTCTTGCTCAGATCCTGAAGCAGATTGGTCCCCTCACTTGTGGAGAAGACAGGATGCCTGGAGTTCTGAGGAGGAGGAGCCAGCCCCACGGGGAGTGAACCCCAGGAATATTCCTAACAAGGAGGTGATATTCGTCTTGGTCTAAGGGCCCAGAGCATCCAGCTCAGTTCTCACACTTTGAAGAAATTTGGGGTCCACTTTCTTCTGGAAAACCAAGAAAACATTGAATTCTTTTAAGATATTTTCTATTTGATTATTTGGAAAAGAATATGGGGAAGTGGATGGAGGAGGACAAAGCACATCTTTATGAAGAGGAGGAAGTCCTAGCAGAAAGTTCGGGTCTGCTAGGAGGCCATGGGATGGGCACGATGACGTGAAGGGAGTTTTTTAATTTCTATTTATTTATTTATTTATTTATGGCTGTGTTGGGTCTTCGTTTCTGTGTGAGGGCTTTCTCCAGTTGCGGAGAGCGGGGGCCACTCTTCATCGCGGTGCGCAGGCGTCTCACTATCGCGGCCTCTCTTGTTGCAGAGCACAGGCTCCAGATGTGCAGGCTCAGTAATTGTGGCTCACAGGCCTAGTTGCTCCACGGCATGTGGGATCCTCCCAGACCAGGGCTCGAACCCGTGTCCCCTGCATTGGCAGGCAGATTCTCAACCACTGCGCCACCAGGGAAGCCCCGTGAAGGGACTTTTCTGAGGCACCAGAGAAGGGTATAAAGAGCAAGGAGCCGCAGGGAATCCAGAAGGCTGGAGAAAGGAGTGGGGATTATCTGTTTGGGTGAAAGACGTTGGAAGGGTAAGGATTCAAGAGTCCCAAGAGATGGGAAATGTAAAGGATACAAAACAGGCAGCCAAATGTTTCAGATTTTAATGGCACCCTGAAACACTTGGCTCAAGTCTGATATTTTCCAGGCCTGCCCCCAAAGCAGGGCCTCCCCTTCTAAGTACCTCCTCAGGGTAGGAGGCAGGAGGGGCACCTAAACGTTCATGGATGTATCAGGCCAACCTGGGCCTGTAAGTGGAAGAGGTAGGTTTAAATCGAGGTACCCGACTCTGGAGCCTGCACTCTGAACCATGAACCTGTGTGTTCCTGTCTCAGCTACAAAATGAAGACAGTGGTACCTTTCTCACAGGCTGTTTTATATCCTAGACTGTTCACAGAAGCTTCATCGTGGCCAATGTGACTGTTTCTGGGCCAGGTTCTCGTCAGTCTCCCAAGACATTGATGGCTGAGCAATCATTTAGTTAATGAGGTATTAATATTCTTATTCTGATAAATGGTATGTGCCTCCCCTGTATCTCCCCTTGTCCTATGCAGCCTTGTTCTTCATTGAATTTATTTCTGTGTATGCAATTACAACTGTCAATAGAGAGTGACATGTGTCTCCTTGAACACTGAGGAAAATCAAGAGCTGACTTGTACGTTCAGAAACAAGAGGACGCAAATGGTGTTTTCCAGAGGTTACATGAATTATCCCATAACCCTAAGGTGAGCTTGCTATTTCCAGCAAGAGAATCCACTGAGATGGGGAAAGGGCAGTAAACAGCATCACTTCTCAAGAAAGAAATGGGGCAGTGTTCGATGGTGGTGCAGAGATGCCCGCATCCCCAGAAGGTTCCCTGGCAAATCCTGGTTCTTTACAACTTGGCCCAGGGGCCTGACACTGCACAGAACTTTCCCGGACAATCTATCTCAAGCCATGCCAGTAAAAGATGGAAGCTGGACAGTTCCTGTGCAACTCACAGGTCAGGCCTCGCTCCCTCTGGTCCCCAAGAATCTGAAGATTTGGAATCAAACAGATCTGGTTTCAAATCCTGACTCTTTGATTTATAACTTTGGGAACTTCAACTACTCAAACTCTCTGAGGCTCCAGTGAATGGAGATGGCAACTTTGTTGGGTAGTTTTGGGGCCCAGATGAGGTGACTTACGGAAACAAAGTTTAGGCAAATGGCAGAATTCAAGGACTGATAGGTCTCATTACAACAGCAGAAGCTTTTTCCTTGAGAACTTTAGCACTCCCCCAAAGGCCAACATTGTAAGGCTATATGTTGGGCCAACAGCACCACCTGGTGGTCAGTTCTAAGAGCTGTCAAACCTGGCCTCCCTCTTTGGACTTTCTCAACTTGGACAGAGATGTGCTCACATCACAAAAAAAGACTTGCCTTTAAAAAGGAACCTGGTTAAAAGAGGCCTATAGTCAGGAAGGGGACATATCTATTTATAATTCTTCCCTGATGGAATAAAAACTGGGCATAGTCAAGAAGGCAGACACTGGGTTCAGTCCACCTTATAAGACAAGACAGGCAAGACACTGCACTTTTCTGAGCCTCTGTACCTTCGTCTGTATAATGAAAATAGGTATCAAAAATGAAATTAATATAGACCCAGTGACTGGCATCTAGTAGGCACTCAAGGCAATTTTTAATATTTAGGAAGCAACTGCATGTGTCTGATCCCCTAAAGTTGTACCTGGTCTTTGGACAAGTGGGATATGTGGAAACCTTCTTGGAGGTTTCCAAGAAGAGATAGCCAGCGGCAAGCCCTCTCCTGGGCCAGATTCTGCTCTCCACTTGCTTTTTCACCTCCCCGCCTCCAGGGGGCACTACCTCAAAGTCTGACCTGCTTGAGAAGCACCCTCCACAAGCTGGGGTTCTTGGAGACTGGAGAAGGAAGATCGTTCATTCGTTCATTCACTCATTTAACAAAAGTGCTGAGTATTGGCGATACAAAGATTATTCTGACATGGCTCCTGGCTCCAAGGAGCTTGCTTTCTAAACGGGGAGGCAGAAGAATAAAGAAATACTTAAGTGCAAAGGACCAGATACTGTGATAGAGGTATGTACTGTTTAGGAAGGTAACACAGAGAGAAAGTGTCTGGACCTAGAGGAGCTGGATGGATTCAACAGTTACCCACTAAGTGCCAAGCACACAGTGAGGACTTAGGGATACAAGGTTGGATAAATCTCAGCCCTCACCCCAAAGAGGTTGTGATGGACAGGGGCAAGGGAAGGATGCGGAGAGGCCATGACATGTGGTTTGGGAGGATGCGGAGAGACCATGACATGTGGTGTGCAGGGTGTGGGTCCAGGGAACTTGAAGCAGAGGAACTGCCTGAACAAAGAAAGGCTTAAAGGTGGGACAGAGCAGGATCAGCTGGTGGCTTCTCCACACCCACCTACTGCATCCTCCTCTGAGCTACTTTCCCTGCTTTGGGATTCAGGAAGTGCATATATCATGTTTCATTCGATGCCATTTTTAAAGTTTGCTTATCCTCCGCTCTGGTCCCTTCTCCAGAGGTCCCAGGTAGGCAAGCATTATACCATATCACCCAGAGCCTCCCGGCAAGCCCCCTCCCCACTTGCTCTGCATTAGCACTGAGGATCCTCTCCAAGGCGACCTGCCCAGCAGTGGCCTGGCCCACCTTCCCTGGTGTCTTGAAGCCGTGGGCCTCTCCCTACTGCCAACTTGCCTGAGGCTCCAGGGTCCCTCTGACCTACCAACTGGTGGAGGCTGGTTGGGAGGTACCACAGGGATGCTGCAGGGCCGGGAGGGCAATGCCTTCAGGCTCCGAGTTCCCCTGCTCTCCAGTCCCAAGAGCCGTAAGTGGAACCCACCACCCAGACAGCCCCATTTCCTGAGTGCCTGCTTTGTTCACTCACCCTTCAGTGGTGGCAGAGCAGGGCAACGACAAGCCTGGGGCTGGAGCACACATCCTAGTTCTGCCACTTCCCAGCTGGGAGGCTTTAGACAAGTTACTTCAACTCTCTGGGCCATTATTTCTTTATTGCTAAAGTGGAGAATAGTACCTACCTCATGGGGCTGCTGTGAGGATTAAATAAAATAAGACAGCAAAGTGCTTAAAAGAAGGCCTGACACATAGTAAGAGCTCATTACCTATTAGCTCTTATTCAACAATAACTATGTGCTGAGCTTTGACTTGGTGCCAGGGCTGGAGCTGCAGCTGTGAACCAGGCAGACCTGGTCCTGGCCTTGCAGTGTATACAGTCCGCTGGGGAGACAAACTGTTAATCCTAAGTAAAGACATAAATAATTATATAATCACCAACTGTGATGAGTGCTCTGAAGAAAATGGATAGTATGAATGGAGAGAAGAAAAGAAATAAGAGGAGGCATTGGAATGGGATTGGGGGTGGTGCCATTTCAGCTGAGACCGAAAGGACGTGCGGGAATGAGGTGATGAGCTGAGAACAGCGAGCCAAGGCTCCGAGGTGGCCAAGAACGCTGTGCCCTCGGGAACTGGAAGGAGAGGCCCAGGGCGGCTGCAAGGCAGGGAGCACGAGGGCAAGGCTCTGCCCTGAGGCTGCAGAGCAAGCAGAAGCCAGCGCCTGCTGGGCCTCACGGGCCAGACAACAAACTGAGCCTTTTGCTGTGTCGGTGGGAAGCCAGGTGTTTTCGGTGTGGGTATATTGTTCAGACATTTTTTTTTTTAATTATTTTTTTAAATTTATTTATTTATTTATTTATTTATGGCTGTGTTGGATCTTCGTTTCTGTGCGAGGGCTTTCTCTAGTTGCGGCAAGCGGGGGCCACTCTTCATCGCAGTACGCAGGCCTCTCATTATCACGGCCTCTCTTGTTGCGGAGCACAGGCTCCAGACGCGCAGGCTCAGTAGTTGTGGCTCATGGGCCTAGTCGCTCCGCGGCATGTGGGATTCTCCCAGACCAGGGCTCGAACCCGTGTCCCCTGCATTGGCAGGCAGACTCTCAACCACTGCGCCACCAGGGAAGCCCCAGACATTATTTAATTGACATTTTCAAAAGATGACTGCTGATAACCTTAAGAGTAGAACTGAGGACATCAGAAAGGAAGTGATTATAAGTCGGAAAGGGGCTGGGGCTAGTGTGGGGACATCAGAGATACATCCACAAATGTCATCAACAGGACTTGGTGATGGAATGGATGTGGGAGGTGAGGGAGAGGAAGGGTAAGGATGACATTTAACTGAGATGAGAAGAGACTGAGGAAGGAACAGATGTTAATAAGGAGCAAAATAAAGAGTCCTCTTTGGCAACGTCACGCAGGCAGTTCCTAATGGAAATCTAGAATTCCAAAGAAATATACACTCAGGAGCTATACATTTGGGAGTGAGAACATAGAGTTGTCACATCAAGTCATGAGGATGAATAAATCACTTGGAGAGAGATTTAGAGGGAGAAGAGATGAGGGCTTAGGGCCAGGGACCCCAACACTTAGAAGACAAGTAGAGAAACAAGAGCTAGCCAAGGAGATTGAGAAGGAGCAGCCCAAGAGATAGGAGGAAAACCAGGAGAAACTAATGTTTTAAAAAGGAAAAAGTGGCCCACAGGGTCTATAGCTACTTCAGTACTAAATAAGATGAAGACAGAGCCATTGTGTATGGCATCATGGCCGTCATTGGTGACCTCGGCAAGGGCAGCCTCATGGAGTAGTGAGGTAGCTGCCATATTGGACCGGGTGAGTGCAGGGGCAGCATGTGTGGGCAGTTCTTTTTATCAGCTTAAATCTGGGATGGGTGGGGTGGGGAGTAAAAGAAGGGCAGTAGCTGGAGCAGAATGGGTCATGGGGTCAAGGGATTTTTCTGTGGGGGGGGGCCGCTCCACACAGCTTGTGGGGTCTTAGTTCCCCAACCAGGGATTGAACCTGTGCCCTCGGCAGTGAAAGCTCCAAGTCCTAACCACTGGACGGCCAGGGAATTCCCAAGGGATGGGTTTTTTTTTGTTATTTTGGGTTTTTTTTAATTTATTTTTATTTTTTTTTGGCTGCGTTGGGTCTTCATTGCTGCACAGGCTTTCTGTAGTTGTGGCGAGCGGGGGTCTTCGTTGCAGTGCACGGGCTCCTCCTTGCAGTGGCTCTTCTTGTTGCGGAGCCTGGCGTGCGGGCTCAGTAGTTGTGGTGCACGGGCTCAGTAGTTGTGGCACACGGGCTCAGTAGCTGTGGCACGGGGGCTTAGTTGCTCCACTGCATGTGGGATCTTCCCGGACCAGGGATCGAACCCGTGTTCCCTGCATTGGCAGGTGGATTCTTATGCACTGCGCCACCAGGGAAGTCCCTTCAAGGGATGTTTTTTATCCATTTAAAAAATTGAGCAGCTGTGAGAGTACTGATTGGAATGATCCAGTAGGGAGAGCAAAAGGACAATACAGTCAAGAGAGAGGATAAAGATAGAGACAGGGCTTTGAAAGGTGAAAGAGGACTAGGGTCCAGAGTATCTGTGGGAGGATGGGCCTTTAAGGCCAAGGAGAAGATGGGGACAGATGGGGGAGGGTCTGTAAATTGAACTGTAGGGGAGTGAAGACATAGCTCTGCAAGGTCCTTCCACATTCAATCCAGAACACAAATCCTGGGATGTTGGTTTTATTGCCCCCACTGTAGTAATGAGGGGGATGAAGCCCAGGAAAGTTAAGTCACTTGGCCCAGCATCCTGTTCTTGGGCTCCCAAGCCAGATTCATACTCTAATTTGTCCAACTCAAAAGACTGTTCTCTTCAGCCTGTCATGCTGAAAAGCTCACAAAACAACCCTCATTACAGAGGGAGTGCTCAGTAACTGTTAGTTGAAGTGTTGGTTGTAAGCATCAGTTGACCACCAACACAGCTTTTCTGATTTGAATCTCTTAGTAGCAGCAGAGCATGGAGCTCTTGGGAGCAGGTGGGGTGGATAAAGAAGGGAATGCTTACAAGGGAGTAGGTAGAGCTAAGATGAAATTGGGGTGGAAGGGCAGGTAAGAAAGAAAAAGGAAGAAAGATCAGTATAACTCCACTTTGATGCAGTTTCCCACATATGGCTCTTGGAGCTCACCTGTCTCATCCTTGCTACATCCTTGAGTGTGCCCCCATGTCTTCGGTCCAGATACCACACACCAGAATATGGATGAACTGGAGTTCTTCTGGATTCTTGGCTTGCTGGATGTCATGGATTGGGGGTCCCCAACAAAGAGGTTGAGACTCTAAATTCTAGATCAAGTCCCAGCTCCATCACTTACTAGCCATACAGTTGTCAACAAGTCATTTTACCTCTAAGACTGTGAAATATTCATTGATGTGCTTTCCTCTGGTATTTCCTGTTTCTAATTCTCTTGTCCCATTAGGCAACTGGACTCGGCAGCATCTATTTCTTTGAGGAAGGAAACCTACATCGGAAACAAAGAAACAGCTTTGGAGTTTCAAACATAGATAGACCCTGGGGGCGTCTCAGGACACAGCAATTACGTGATAAATCAGAATTAGGTCACTTGATCCAAGATTCATTAAAAGACCCCTCATATAAAGAAGTAACGGTGTTCACCTCACACTGGTCAGAATGGCCATCATTAAAAAGTCTACAAACAATAAATGCTGGAGAGGGTGTGGAGAAAAGGGAACACTCCTACACTGTTGGTGGGAATGTAAATTGGTGCAGCCACTATGGAGAACAGTATGGAGGTTCCTCAAAAAACTAAAAATAGAGTTGCCATATGATCCAAGAATCCCACTCCTGGGCATATGCTCAGACAAAACTATAATTCAAAAAGATACATGCACCCCTATGTTCATGGCAGCATTATTCACAATAGCCAAGACGTGGAAACAACCTAAATGCCCATCGACAGATGAATGGATAAAGAAGATGTGGTACCTATATACAATGAAATACTAGTCAGCCATAAAAAAGAATGAAATAATGCCATTTGCAGAAACATGGATGCAGCTAGAGATTATCATACTAAGTGAAGCAAGTTGGAAAGAGACAAATACCATGTGATATCACTTATATGTGGAATCTAAAATATGGCACAAATGAACCTATCTATGAAGCAGAAACAGACTCACAGACATAGAGAAGAGACTCGTGGTTGCCAAGGAGGGGAAGTAGATATGGACTGGGAGTTTGGGGTTAGTAGATGCAAAGTATTACATGTAGAATGGATGGACAACAAGGTCCTACTGTCAAACACAGGGAACTATATTCAATGTCCTGGGAGAAACCATAATGGCAAAGAATATTGAAAAGAATGTATATATATGTATAACTGAGTCACTTTCCTGTACAGCAGAGATTAACCCAACACTGTAAATCAACTATACTTCAATTAAAAAAAAAATTACAAGGAAAAAAAGAAGTAACGGTGTGGCAAGACAGGCTAGCTGTTTACCAAGCCCATTCCCCTTGTTCCTGGGCATGCAGGTAGGCTACATCTGCCAGGCACCTCTGCAGGTAAGCATAGCCAGGTAACTGCGTCCTAGCACACAGCATGTGATCAGCCGTGATACAGGACACTTCCGGGCCTCGCCCAGAAACACCGACCAAGCTCAATTTTCCGACGCTCCTGCCCTGTCCCCCGGCCTGAGGCCAACACGCCAGCAACTTTGGAAGCCACGTGTTGAGGATGAGTGGGTTGCGGATGGAAAAGGGGCCAGGAGAGCCACCCACTGATGAGGAACATCCAATTGAGGCTTCATGATAAAGAAACTTTTACAGCGTTTGAACTATCGTACCTTTGTGGAATTAGCACCTAATGCTGCCTCATCAACACGACTGCAGAAGAAGCTAATGATGAACCAGCTTGGTTGTGGGGGTGGGATGGGGAAATAAGAGGCTCTTTCTATCCAGGTGTGTGGGATCTGGGGCGAGAAGAGACCTGTGCCTCGTTTCCTAAATGGAACCATGGAGGAGGTGGTGGCAAACCCACAGCGGAGTGACCGTGCGGCGCATCTGGAAAAGGAGGATCCAACAGAGCCTCGATGGGTTGGAAATAACCAGAGTCCAAGGGAGCAGAGGACTATTCGCTGTGTAGCTGAGAAAGGCCCAGAAGTTAGCTGAGAAACAGCTGGATCTCTTGCAATTGAGAATAAGGAGTGGCAGACACAATGGTGACCGCAGTGACCAAGAGCCAGAGAGAACAAGGGATGTCTCAGTGGAGACCTGCAAAGACCGGTCTGCCCCTTGGAACCTAGACAAAACCCCAAGAGAAATGCCACAGAGCAAGGCAAGGCCCACAAGGAACAGAATCGACCAAGAATTAAATTGTGTCCTTCCAACACAATGGGAGCTTGAAATAGAAATTTTTTTTTTTTTTTTAATCATACACTGTGTGGTCTCTTGTGTCTGGCTTATCTTGCTTAGCACGTTTTTTGTTTTTGTTTTTGTTTTTGTTTTTAAGCGTACTTTGAATTTTATTTCTTTATTTATTTTTGGCTGTGTTGGGTCTTCGTTTCTGTGCAAGGACTTTTCTCTAGTTGCGGCGAGTGGGGGCCACTCCTCACTGCGGTGCGCGGGTCTCTCACTGTCGCGGCCTCTCTTGTTGTGGAGCACAGGCTCCAGACACGCAGGCTCAGTAGCTGTGGCTCACGGGCCCAGTTGCTCCGCGGCATGTGGGATCTTCCCAGACCAGGGCTCGAACCCGCGTCCCCTGCATTGGCAGGCAGACTCTCAACCACTGCGCCACCAGGGAAGCCCTGAAATAGAAATTTAAGTTGAATATTTGCACATCTGAGTTTGTGGACTGAGATTTTTACTTGCTGCTTCTCCAATAATGGGGTTGAAAACGCTGTCCTGCTTTCCTCAGAGAGCTACGAGAACCAAAATCTAATAACGTTCCTCATAGAGAACTGTCTGCTGCCCCGAAGTGCAACTTATCACTGTTGTCATCGTCGTCTTCATCATTAGCTTCAGGCAAAGTTGATGGGGAAAGGTCCTCAAGCATCCACTCAGGGAGCTTTTTGCAGGAAAGCCCATGCTTTTCTGGCAGCCCCAGGGAAAGAGAGGAGCATCCCCTCCATGGCCAAGGTCCAAAATCCCAGCCCTCTGGGTCCCCAACACATAGGCCCTAAACATGAAGAAATGGTTCCTTCTCTGTCCCTTGACCCTCATCCCCTCGTTCAAGCAAAAGGAGTCCTGTTTCCTAGAGGCCCATCGGTGGCAAAGGGGCTCACTGCACAGCAGATGACAAGTGAGAGGGAGGCTTTTGATGAAGGGATAGAACTCAAGAATGCTGAAGAGTGTCATCACCTCACCCAGGTGACAGAGCTGAGCCCAGGCTGCCTGGAGCCCATGCCCTCCGGTTGTCCCCATATAGGGACAAGGTGACCTTCTCCTCGGAGGAAGCTCCACACACTCCCCACAGCCACTTACATCCTCCACTATGTTTGGCCTTTAATGGAGACATTGCTTTATGGACACTAACAAATATTATTTCCCATCCAGAATAATAGCTAATAATAATTAGCATATTTAGTGAGCATTCACCAGGTGGCAGGCACTGTACTAAAAATTTTACTACCCCATTTCATGTCCCTCTCACAAAAATTATTATTTTCTTTCAAAGATGAAGCACTTAAGGCTCAGAGAGCCTCAGTAAACTCTCCTAGGTCACAAAGCTTGAATGTGACAAAGTCAGAATTCAAATCTAAGACCATCTGAATTCAGAGGCCAGGCTCTTATGCATCAAGGTATATAGCAACCTATTTACTGTTTATGACATCATAGGCATCTGTGTTCTACACGTGTAGGTACGCTGCTGCTTTGAAAACGGAAATGTGTCATTATAAGTGATCGCAGGCCATCTTCACTTTGCTTAGTACCATATTAACTGAACTTCATGGATATCAGAACTGTGTCCTCACCTTTGCAAATCTCAGGGGCCAGGGAACCGTGCATTATCCTCATTGCCCTTATCAGTGTATCAGACTGCAACAATGCTGTGTAACAAACCTCCCCAAACTCAGTGCATTTGTTTCTGTCACTCTCGGGTCTATGAGTTGGCTGGGGCAGCTCTGTGTCAGGCTGTAGCTCAGCTATGCTTGGCTCCAGGCTCAGGGATGTGTGCAGGCCTGTCCATATGTCCACACTTTTTCTTGAACCAGCAGCTGCTGAGGCATGTTTTTCTCCAGACCTTAGGGGCACAAGAAACCAAATTGTGCAAGCATGTTTAAAACCTCTGAACACTTCTTTAGTATCTCAAGTCAGATGGCCAAGCCAACATCAGTGTAGTGAGGAAGCAACCTGCACCCACAGTGGGAGGGCACTACAAAGTCACGTGGCAAAGAGTGGGGATGTACAATCGCTTTCCAGGGGGTGAAATTTAAGACCCACAGCCCGCTGGCCACAATCAGCATCTATACCGTCATTACCAGCAGGCATCTGGCTTGGTTAAAAGAACAAGTTGGCAGAGAGCAGTCCTGAGGTCCTCTGGAGCCCTGCGTGGGGCTCATCAGCCCAACAGATTGCTGGTGGCCTCCTCTTCTCTTCTGCCGTTTCCTACCTTCCAGTGGCATTTTGACTCTTCCTCGTACACCTCCAGGCACCCTCCTCTAAACTCTCCCTGTTTCCCTGGCTCTGACTTTTGCAAAGACAGTCAGGTTCTTGGCAAAATCCAACTGAGCCAAGATAGAGCTGAAGCAAAAATCAGAATTCATTATAATGAATAAAATCCCTCAACTTTGCAGCCACTTCCTGACTTGAACCTGACATCTCCCTGAAGTACACAGGGCTGGGAATGTTATCCAGGTTCCCACTGCACAGATGAGGAAACTGAGGCTCAGAGAAGTTATGCAATTTGCTAAACAGTCTCCTGGTAGCATAACAGTGGCCCGGCTGGAACTTGAACCCAGGTCTTCTCTCTCCGGGCCCTGGTAATGGGAGGGAGGGAAAGTAATCAAGCCCAGATCTTGAAAATAGCTCAGCCTTGGGAAAGACAGACTCGGTTGGAAAAAATGTCTGGGGGAAAGGTGTGTCCCACACAGATTGCCTGCACACACTTCCCTCCGGAAGCTTGGTCTGCACAGCCGTACACACAGCCCGGCCCGTAGCGGCCCTCCATTTGGACGTGGCCAGAGACATCCAGGCCACAAGAATTCAGTGTCCTTCTGAGTGCCTGGGAGAGCAGATTTTTCATCTTAATTCTAGGAACTGTATGAGTTTATTCATACCCATCCCTGAGCACCAAGGAGACATGGTTTTCTCTGTCTCCAGGGATTTTTCCTCCAGCCACCCTCCCCCCTCCAATCCCTCCGCCCACCCATTCCTGCCCCCACCGTCTCCAGGCTGGAAGATGATCTCCCGATTTGATTGGTTTTTCAAATGGGATGAGAAATGTAAACAAAATCCATTCTGCGGTCTTTTTAGCTACAAAGTGGTGTTGCTATGTTTTGGAGATGATAGTAAAAGAAGGACTTTTTTTTTTTCACTTAATGAATTGGCTGACATTATGATGTCAGAAGGACTGGAGCCAAAGGTGTTTTGCTAAAGGGAGTCTCCCCACAGCCCCCTCTCCAGACGACACGGCACCCCTGGAGCCCATAGTACTTGGGACTGTTCACGCTGTTTACACACCCAGCTCCCCTGACTGCCTCTTTGTGGGAAGTTGTTTACATGAATTTATTTTGGGAAAATTCCATTAGACGGGACCAGGATTTCTTCACAAATCATTGCCTCTCACTTGTGTCTTGATCAAATCTGGGCAGGCCACTCTCTTCAGAACCCTGACTCTCTGTGCTTCTATTAGGGGGTTGGAGGGGTGGGGGAGGGGGAGGGAGAGGAGGGGGAGGAAACATGAAAGATAATGAAGTGGCCGGCCAGGGAGGGGCTTAGAAAAAAAGAGGTCTGTCTAGTGGGTTCAGAAGCCACAGCACTGGGAGAACAAGGGGCTCCCCACTGGCTTGGGGCCTGCAGATGCACAAAGGCAGTTTTCCAGAGTGTAAAGACACACAGACTTGCTCATCTAGCGCCCTGTGCTAAGGTGCTAGAACACACAGACAAATTGACGATGCTCCCTGACCTCAAGAAGCCCAAAATTTAAAGAAAGAGAGAGCAACAGAAACAAACAACTCAATGGAATGGTCTTGGGGTCTTTGTGGGGCCTCCACACCCTTGTCCCACCTGGCCCTCAGTCAATTATTGAGCACATTGATTCCTTCTGTGAACTCATGCTTGCTATTCACTCTGTTGAAGGAGAATCCCAAGTATTAGATGCACCCACTTGGTTCCCGTTGGTTTGACCATACGTTGGCATCACATGTGTACGGGCCAAACAGTTGCTTCCTTAGTGCCAGAGCAACCCCTTCTTATTCCCCGAAGACTTACTGGATACCTACTAGGTGCCAGGCCTCATGGATTCAGAGATGTTAAGACACCATCTTTGCTCTGCAGCAGCTCAGCCTGGGCCCAGTGAAGAGGGGAAGGGAATGGGGACCACAGAGAAGCCACCAAGTGGACACTTGCTCTCGGGTAAGGGGAGCTAGCTGTGGTTCCTGGTGCACTCCAAGGAGAGTTGAAAGGAAGCAGGGACCTCTGGTAGTAGCTCAGCACCATTCATGGGTGCAGGTACCCGAGGCCATCATCTGCCCAGCAAGCCTGGCTTCCTCCCCAGAGACACTTCTGACCTTGCAGACCTGTGAGGCTCATGGTCACAAAGCTCACTGAGCAACCCTGGGCGGGTCTGCTTCTCCGATGGGCTTCTTCATCTCTAAGAGGAAGGAGCTGCACCATGAGTTTTGCAGATATGTTAGCCATGGAAAACCTTGTGGATACAAAATCTTGGGCAGTGCTAATGGCTCACACTACACACCAGGCACAGGTCTAAGTGTTTCACATGAATCAATTCACTTAATTCTCACAGTAACCCTATAAGTTGGGTACTTACTAGAGATAAGCAAACTTACAAAATATGAAGTGATTTGCTTGAAAATGCAATATATGAACCAGATAAAAGTACATTTCCTTTTGTTGATGACAGGGTAGATTTGCTTGGTCCCTACAGATCTGACTGTAGACTTTCAGGGTTGGAAATAAGAAGACTCTCCTTTGCAGACACTGATCCATCCCCCCTAGGACCTTGAAAGCCACCGGCGGGGTCCTATGTGTGGAGAGGCAGTGGGGCAGGGTAGAGTGAGCCTTCATTCCAGAGTCAGATCTCAATTCCCATCCCAATTCTGTCACTCACTGACTCAGCAAGTTGCTTCAGCAAATTCCTTAAACTTTCCAGACCCATGCTTCCCTCACAGGGTTGCATGAACACTAAATGAGACCGTGGATTCCAAGCACCCAGTGCAGCAACTATGGTAGATATTCAAAAATACAGCAACTGTTGTTCTTACCCAGATGGGTACAAGGGGCAGTATGTTGTAATGCAAGATGTGGTGCCATTGTGGGCCATTCCTTGAGCCCCAGACTGGCTATATTTCGGGGATGGAGACTATCAGAGGGGCTGACCTTAGTTTACTTTACATCCCGCACTGCTCTCAGCACATTTCCATGCATATTGCAAGTGCTGCTGGATGAATGAATGATTTCATGGATGGATGGGTGATGGATGGATGATGGATGGATGGATGGATGGATGGACGGATGGACGGAGGATGGATGGTCCAAAATGGTCAGTTCTCTATAAAAAGTTCCACCAGACCCCCATACGTGTCTCATTTCAACACCTCAGGAAACACTCCAGCCTTTGCCTCCTCTTTACGTTTCCAGAACCTGTGGCTCATCTTGCCAGATATCTCCCTGCGGCCCCTCTGTTCAGCCCCTTCACAATAATGCATGGTTCCACTATCTGGTAGCTCTGGACTCTGGTTTTGCCTCAGAACAGTGTCTTTTGGAGCCACACTCCGCAGCCCATGGGCCAACTCCATCCCAGTTCTCAGTTATCCCCTCCACAACCCCGGTCTGTGCACAGTGCTTTCAGGTTGTTGGGGAGGAGGTAATATGCAGGCATTCATTCCCTGGAGCCCCAGTCCCTGGAGACCCGGGCTGGAACAGTGGCTCCTGTGTATCTTGGCATTCCATGGCCAGACTCCAGCCATGCACTGAGGTTGTTTCATGCACAGCCTTAAGTGCTCTGTGCTCTGCCTTCTCAGGGCCAGGAGCAAGCCCAGCCTGAGACTCTGTCGCCCTCCCTTGGTAGTGGCTAGAGGTGAAGAGAGAGCCCAGCCTGCAGCAGAGTACAGGAGCCACAGCCGGCTCCAGCTTCCCGGGGGGCCCATAGCAGCCCTCCGGTTGCAATCAATCCAGGTGCGGCTGGCTTCCCCAAGGTCAGGGTGGCCAGCCCAGCACACTCATGCACCACCAACACCATCACAGGTCCTGCTCTCACCATTACCAGTTCCAGAAAAATTACCCAATGATACCTTGGAGAACCTGACCCTTCCCCTCACAGATGCAGTGGCACCAAGAAAACCTCAGGTTCAGGTTCACAGGAGATAATGTATGTCATCTTCCTAGTTTCATGCCTCGTGGGGAAGGTAGAAAGGTTGACATGACTCCTCTCCCAAGCCTGGGGAAGATAATGAGGCTGTGTATAAGATGTGGGGTATCAACTGGCCTGTGTCTTTTTTTACATCCAAAGCCTCAATTTCAGGAAGGAAAGGCCCACATTTCAGCAGGGTTCCTGGTGGTAGGATGCTAATTAGCAATTATAGATTCAGTAGGAGGGGACCAGCTCTCCACCTGCCTGAAGGTCAGCTCGTGCAGACTGACACTGAGGACAGACACAGCTGGCGGGGGGAGGGCAGCTTGTGAGCAGCCGGGTCCCCACAGAGTGTGTGGGAAGTTATGTCCAGAGGCTGATGGGGTCTGTCACTTGCAGCTCACTTTACCCTTCAGTTACTGGCCTCTCTGCCCAGAGCCCTTCACCTGGGGAGCCCGTGGCCCCTCTCAATACTGCCCGCTCCTGGACACCACCTCTGGCTATTGGCTCCAGAGAAGAAAGTGCATTTTATGGGGCAGACGTGGAGGTAGAGGCCCCGCTCTGGAAGCACGTCCATCAAGTGTGGCCTGGAGCCCATCTCTGTGACAAGCACATCAGGCCCCTGCGCCTGCAAAGACATCAATAGCACACCCTGTACCTCCCCAGCAAGACACTCCTCACCCAGCGCCGTCTTAGACAGGAACAAGGAGGGGATTCTCTGGTGGTCCAGTGGTTAGGACTCTGCACTTCCACTGCAGGGGGCACGGGTTTGAAGATCCCTGGCTGGGGAACTAAGATCCCACGTGCCACGCAGTGGCCGAAAAGAAAAAAGGAAAAGGAGGGACAAGGCATCCTGAAAGATGCATCAGGCACCTAAATAACCCAAGCTAAGGTTAGTTCCCAAAGAGACTGTTAGCTACTAAGGTCACCTGACTGACTGAATCAAAATTTAAGAGGTGTTTTTCCTTTCCACTTTCCTGAAGAAGAGAAAGCTCGTAAGGAAAACAAAATCCATTATGGAGAATTGCCTTTGAACTTTAATTTCACTGCATATGTGATTAAAGTGTGAGGAAACTTATACTCCCACTGAAAACACACAAGCAGCAGCCCCAGAGGGTGGATGGGAGGGTTCGAGGCGTTGATGCAGGCCCAGCACTTCTCCTGGCTTGGAGTAAGTGTTCGATAAGTAAGAGCAATTATTATTATTTTTATCAAAATTAAGTTTATAATTACTGTGCTTCAAACATCATAGAGATTAAAAGAGACCTTCTCAGGGCTCTGATTTATCCCTCTCAAGCAGGACTTAGTGCTGCAGAGACCTGGCTTGACATCCACAGGCCACTCAATGAATTGTCACTGAACTCCATGGCTGAGGCCAGAGTCCCTGACACGAGCCGAGGAGGGTTCTCGTTTTCGGCCGGCAGGCCCAGGCTCCAAGAGTCGTGGGAGATGGGGGTACAGAGGAGGACAGGCGTGGTGCAGGCGAGGGTGCCTACTCCCATTCATGACTGCTGACCCTGCCCAGGTCCCTGGGACGGGAGTTTAGGCTTTGCCCCAGGCCAGGCTTACTGAGAACGAGACTATTAGCAGAGAACCTGGGCCCCCCAGAGGAAGGAAGGCAGAGGCTTTAAGCCTTCAGCCAGGGCAGGAAAGGAGGTCACCAGGTGTCCACCACCTCCATCAAAGAGCCGGGCTCCAGGATGCTGGTAATGTCCTGTTCTTGGTCCAGGTGCTGGTTACAAAGGTGCGATCACCCTGTGAAAAATTTTCAGGCTGTATGTTTGGTGTGTGTGCAGTTCTCTGCACGTTGATTAAAAGTTTATTTTCTTTTTAATTAATTAATTTATTTTTGGCTGTGTTGGGTCTTCATTTCTGTGCACGGGCTTTCTCCAGTTGCGGCAAGTGGGGGCCACTCCTCATCGCGGTGCGCGGGCCTCTCACCGTCGTGGCCTCTCCTGCTGCGGAGCACAGGCTCCAGACGCGCAGGCTCAGTAATTGTGGCTCATGGGCCCAGTTGCTCCGCAGCATGTGGGAATCTTCCCAGACCAGGGCTCGAACCCGTGTCCCCTGCACTGGCAGGCAGACTCTCAACCACTGCACCACCAGGGAAGCCCAAAAGTTTATTTTTTTAAGTCACCAGAAAGAAATCAAATGTCCTCCCCCCACACCCTCTGGGTTCTTCACAGCCCCTGTCTTGCTGGGCAGGGAGCATTCTGGCAGCTGTTGCTATAAATTGTCCAGTTTAATCCAAGTCAGTGAGAGACTGGGTCAGGCCAGGAATGGCCCTCATGGGATATTTCATTCTTTCACCATAAAACTCAGAGTCTGGGCTTCCCTGGTGGCGCAGTGGTTGAGAATCTGCCTGCCAATGCAGGGGACATGGGTTCAAGCCCTGGTCTGGGAAGATCCCACATGCCGCGGAGCAACTGGGCCCGTGCACCACAACTACTGAGCCTGCGCGTCTGGAGCCTGTGCTCCGCAACAAGAGAGGCCGCGACAGTGAGAGGCCCACACACCGCGATGAAGAGTGGCCCCCGGTCGCCGCAACTGGAGAAAGCCCTCGCACAGAAACAAAGACCCAACACAGCCAAAAATAAAAATAAATAAATAAATAAATTTAAAACCTTTCTTTGTAAAAAAAAAACTCAGAGTCTGACCTTCATTCGTTCTTTCATTCATCTAACAACTTTATGTTCACCACATATTTACACTCAGCATCCCCTAAACCGGATGCCTCACACCTATCCCGGAACCTGTCTGACCCCCTCTGCATCACCATTTATCCAGAGACAGACTCTAGAAGCTGTGCTCATACCTCTAGTTCCCCGCAGTCAAGATTTACAACAACTAATCAGTTACACTGCAAATTCTGCTCTGGAAAATTTGCCAGGCTCCACCCCTTCCTTTCTACCACACAGCCAGTCTCTGGCCTATATCTGCCTCCTTTGGCACCTGGGCCATGACAGCAGCCTCCTACGTAATGCTGTCTGCAGCCTCCACACCCTCCAGGCCAACCTCCTATGCACTCATCAGAGACAATGTCATTCATTACCAAAGAGTCATTCATTACCAGAGACTTCTGATGGCTCCCTACTGCCTACGAGAAAAGCTTCAGCTTCGCCAGCAAGGCCCTCCACGACCCAGACTCACCCCCGGTGGCCTCCCTGCCTTCACCCCACCAACTGCAGGGGACCACTCTCCACTCCCCGTGTTTACCTGGCACATTTTTACTGCCATGACTGCTCACATTATTGTCCAATCCCAAATACTCTCCCCACTTCCCAGTCCTTTGATGTTTCCCTCAGCCTCCAGGGCTCTGCTCAAAAGTGACCTCCTCTGGGGAGTCTTTCCTAATCCCCTAATCAGACTTCATCGCCTCTTCACTTGGCTGCCTATACTTTGGTACCATTCTGCCTCATCTTGTTGGGATCATTATCAGAAAAACCAATTGGCTCTCCCATCAAAATGTTTCCAGAATCTGGATATTTCCCATCACCTCCAATGCTGCACCTCATGCAAAGCACCACATCTCTTGCTGGGATTCTTGCACCTGTCTCCTAACTGTTCTTCCCGCTTGCATTCTGGCCTCCTCCCAACAAGGTCTGTTTCTTACAGAGTGATGTGTTTTTTGTTTTTTTTTAATAAACAACACTTTTTTTTTGTTGTTAATTTTTGGCTGTGTTGGGTCTTCGTTTCTATGCAAGGGCTTTCTCTAGTTGCGGCAAGCAGTGGCCACTCTTCATCACGGTGCGCAGGCCTCTCACTATCGCAGCCTCTCTTGTTGCAGAGCACAGGCTCCAGACGCGCAGGCTCAGTAATTGTGGCTCACGGGCCCAGTTGCTCCGTGGCATGTGGGATCCTCCCAGACCAGGGCTCGAACCCATGTCCCCTGCATTGGCAGGCAGATTCTCAACCACCGCGCCACCAGGGAAGCCCCAGAGTGATACTCTTAATATACCTCAGGCTATACTACTCTTTGGCTCAAAGCCTTCCTCAGAATAAAGTCTAAAGTCTCCACCATGGCCTGGAAGGTTCTGCAGGATGGGCCCAGCCACCTCTTTGCAAGGTCCTGTTATTTTTTTCAACTATGTAAAAATGTAAAAACCATGCTGGGCTCGTGGGCTGTAGAATAGCAGGCGGCAAGCCAGATCTGGCCGTGGGCTGTAGTTTGCCTACCCCCATCTTCAAGGATGAATCGGCATCCTCCAGGTGAAAATGGAGGAATGGGTTAGGGATGAGAGTCAAAGTGACCCTGCAGAATTAACAGCCTTTGCAAAGTCTTCAAAACACATAAAGATACTGCCTATTTGGTGAATGGAAAGAGGTTTGGTATGAGAGTGGGGACTGGGGTCTGGGCTCTGGATTGAAAGTGGAGAGGTCAGTGGCGTCAGATGAGGAAGGGCTTTTCAAATTACAAAATTCACATAAGCTTTGAACTGTGTAAAGACATGATCAGGTTTGTAGTTTAGGAACATAACTCAGGAATGAAGAGAGATGGGGGATGGGCAGGATGGCTGAGAGACAGTGGCCTTTGTGCAGGCAGGATTGTTCTGGATCCTGCTCATATGCCTGCAAAAGCTGATTGCTCAATATTCAAGAATTTTTGTAAGCCAACTGTTGAACACGTTCTTTATTTTTTGTTTTGTTTTGTTTTGCTTTTTTTTTTTATAAATTTATTTATTTATTTATTTAGTTTTGGCTGTGTTGGGTCTTCGTTTCTGTGCGAGGGCTTTCTCTAGTTGTGGCAAGCGGGGGCCACTCTTCATCGCGGTGTGCAGGCCTCTCACTATTGCGACCTCTCTTGTTGCGGAGCACAGGCTCCAGACGCGCAGGCTCAGTAGTTGTGGCTCACGGGCCTAGTTGCTCCGCGGCATGTGGGATCTTCCCAGACCAGGGCTCGAACCGGTGTCCCCTGCATTGGCAGGCAGGTTCTCAACCACTGCGCCACCAGGGAAGCCCACGTTCTTTATTTTTAAATTAGATTTTATTTTTAATTTAGATTTTGCTCTTGGGATTATTTACACCTGTGCATCCATACGGTGGGAATGCTACATTAATGACGTGCTACTGAGCATCTCTGCCCAGCTCTACACTCAGTGACCTCACACTGGTAGCTTAAAAGTGGCCCTCGTTGGGAATATTTACACCACAGAAATGGACAAAAGCCACAAATCACGGCTCCCCCGCCCCTCCCACCCCACCCAGAGAATCAGTTGTTCAACTTTTACCAGTACCCCACTGAGTGGGGGGGAAGGAAGATGGGCCAGGTCTAGGGCGGTGATGGCATAAGGAGGAAGGGGGTGGGGTGGGGCGGGTTAATGGCTGGAATAGAATCACCTCAACCAGGTAGCTTTGGCGAGATGAGGGAGAGTGACGAGGAAGAAACGCCTCCAAACCAGAGAATCATCTCTTGGTAAAGAAGCAGCGCTTGGAACCCAAGCCTTGGTCCCTCACTTCCTCTGCGTGCCTCTCCCAAAAGTCCTGGGTCGGCAACTCCAGGGGGAGCCCCGTGCAGCTGGAGGAAGCAAGCGCTCGCCTAAGATCACCTGAGGGGGTCGGCCCAGCCCCCAGCTCCCCGCCCCTGCGCCGCAGGTCCGCGCCTGTGTGTTTACATCTCGTGTATAGCTGCGTGCAGAGCTATTTGGGCGCCCGCAGCGCCCCGCGAGCGGGTCTGTGTATATTTATAACCACACAGCTATGTGTGGACAGCCCTACATACAGATCTCACCTACATCATCTCACACGTCCCCGCGGTGCCTGGGGCCTGCTTCCTGACCTCACGTCGGGGGCCGGGCCGCCATGGGAACCGCGCTCTGCCAGCCAAAGGCACGCAGCTCACCTCCCACAGCCAGCGCCTGCCTCCCTCCCAGGGACCTGGGGGGCCGGACCTTCCTGGTAAAGCGCTGTGGAGAGGCGAGCTAAAAACATGCCACAGGCTGACCCGCATATGGAAATGAGGCTCGTGGTTGGGCCTGGCGCGCTGCCACAGGCCTGTGGCCTCGCTGCCGCCAAGTATCTTCAGCATGAACTTCATTAACATCGGCCCTCCTCTGCACCATCCCCCCAGTCCCTCCTCCGCTGCCCTGTCTCACCCTGCGTTTGTGGTGTCTCATTCATGGCCGAGGTCTTACCCTCAAGCCTGCACGAGGGGCCTGGCTCCGTCGCCCCCCCATCTGACAATCATGACACTGTAATCACAATTCCGATTCCTGGACTAGGTGCTTCATTCCCGTGATCTCGCTGAATCTACACGGAAGCAGTGGACAGATGGAGGCTGAAGAGGTCAAGGACAGCACAGGTGTCCGGGGCTCCGTGCACACGAGGAGTCGCAGAGCCACACGCATCAGGCCGGAAGGGCCACTGTGCACGGAGAAGAGAAGATAAACCAGGCCGAGGGCAATGATGGCACAAGTGAGAGAAGGGGGTGGTTGGCATAGGATGGGAATCAACAGGTGGCGTTGAAGAGGTGAGGGAGAAACAACAGAGAGGAGGGCTCCAAACTAAAGGCAAACAGAGGAAGGGTGATTGATAAAGAGGACAGTCAGTCCTTTTCCAAGCGAGTGGGGCAGAGGCTGTTCAGGAGGCCGTGAGGAGGAAGACAGGCCCTGCCCTCTCAGGCTGCGGACGTGCCAGGCTCGGTTCCCTAAGGGCTCTGGAAGCCCTCCTTGAAGACACGGGCCAAACGGGACCATCCCGAGACCACCATTCAAGAATGTCAAGCCCTCATTTCTTCAGTGAATTTTCAGGCCAGCCCTGGGCTGGGGTCCAACCACCACGGGGAGAGGGCGGGGGAAAGAGACAGTAAGACTTCTCTTGTTCTCAATGACCAGGGGCCTACGGAAGCTCCTCTGGTCTCTGTTTTCTCTGAGACCCTGACACAGGCTGG